>NC_041054.1:14409859-15101525 GCF_900634775.1 Gouania willdenowi | reverse complement strand
GTTAGCGCGACAAAAGGTAATCTAGCTTCGTAGCATACCCCCTTAAAGTTCCACAGAAAAACAAACATGTATATGTACATTCTTATAGCTATAAATTACAACCCAAGATATTGGATTAACACAGATTGCTATCTTCCGTTTCAGTTATATATATATATAACTATTATAGCAAACCCACAGAAACACAACCAGTTCTAATATTTCTCTGAAACATCTTGAACGACTTCAACATTCTATCCTTGTGTGTGGGCTTTACGAGAGCTTTAGAAGGCGTGTTTGTACAGCACAGTCTTGAGAACATTCCATCTCTGTCAACTGAAACTTCTTCCAGTTTACTTGGAGGATCAAAAAACATTCATTCAGAGGACAGGTGAGAAGCATAATCCCTCCAAGACGACCCAAAAGGACTAGCAGCTCTGCTTTCAAATCATGCAGGTTAAGGCATAGGAGAGGAAAATGAAACAAGACATCAAGCTTTCTTTGCTTTCCTCCTATGACCGCACAACAAACATCCATTCAGATGTGTTGTATGAAGCATTTAGCTGGAGCTAACTGTGACTGGAGTTAATACGATTGCCTGACACAATGGGTGCTTGCTGGGCAGGAGGAACCAATCAACACTACAATTTTATGTAAGCCAATTGGTTACGGAAATAAAAAAGCCTCATGAGTGATCGGTTTTAAATGAGAGTCACACACAAACTTTATGGGCAATTTAAAATACAGAGTCTTTAGTGGAAAACTGTTAAAATACAATTTGATTAAAATCCTGCACAAAAGTTCAAGAAGTTCAAGAACGTGTGGTTTGGGGACATTATCAGGTCACGTCGGGGCCCAATTGCCTCCAAATGGTGAAGCAGCGTATAGTCTAAACTAGAGCCTAGAAAATAATGGAACAGCACGTTCCATTCTTCAGACCCATCAGCTATCACTAGTTAATCAACATTGGTCTGATATGTAACTGATGTATTTGATTCGTTCAACAAGGGATAGGAATTGTAGCAATAAATGCAACAATCTTTCAACATGCCAAGTAAAAGTGGAGAATTCAACACAGCAAACTCCATGCTAGACAAGAAACAACCGTGTGCTATGAAATTTGATGATATATATATATTTATATTTATCCTATTTATCCTTTATTCTCTATCTATCCTTTATTTATCCCTCATCCTTTATATTTATCATTATTATTATTATTATTATTATTGTTGCTGGGTTGTTCTTTGTTTTTTTTAATTTTTGTTGTTGTTTGTTTTGTGCACCAACTACCAAGACAAATTCCTTGTACTGTCCTTAAAACTGTACAAAGCCATTAAAAACATTTCTGATTCTGATTCTGATATGAAGTGGAACCTAAATAATGTGAGCAACCTGTGGCTACACCCACAAAACCAGATGTGTAAAGTGTCCAAAAGATGTGTGTTTGTGAGTTTGTAATCAACAAAGAAAAAGGCCTGAAAAAACATAGGGCCACAAACGCAGGCAGGTGCTGCCCTCCGCGTCTGCTTTTCTTTCTGCTTATCCTGACACAAGTTTGGTGGTAGTCTGCAACAGAAGGGTCTCCTGAGGCCAAGGTCACCTCCCTGTAGACCACCACAGCACTGCTCTGGTTCCCAGATGGTAAAAACCAGACATGCGCAAGCACCTATATGCACACCCACACACACCCACGGAAACCAGGACTTCCAAAAGCTTTAGTAAGCTAAACACAAACAAATTAAATGGACCGACATCTATGAATTACTGCAGGCTTTAGCCTACGCACAGTCTGTGTGTTGCTTGTGTTTATGTATTTACGCAGACTCACCACTTCATAGCTTTTCTAAACTTTTACAGTACTCATATGTAGTTTGGGAACTAAACTAATTCAGTATTTTTTCGGTATATATGTGTTAAGCTGTGTGTTTTTGCCAGTTCAGATGTTGGAATAAGTGCACTTGTTAAATAAATGATTTATTCTTGGCGCTGTCAAAGAAAGAGGGCGGTGACCCCAGTTATTTGAGATGCTGATCAGGGCACACGCGTGTATGTGCATGGTGGTTTTTCTGGTGGGGGTGCATTCGAATCTACACCAGACCATCTATTAGAATGACAGGAAGCAGGAAGTAAAACCCTCTTCACAGTCACATGGCTGCCAGCTGTCTAGGCAACTACAGGGGGGAGGGTGTGTGTGTGTGTGTGTGCGTGTGCGTGCGTGTGTGTGCTTTATATGTAACAGAAACTACTGATTATAGTTACTGGAGAAACAATTGTATGTGCCTTACATTATTAGAATCTTTGCTTTTTACTGACACAGATTGAAGTTCGTTCTCATTATAATGCTTATTGGAGATTATCCGTCTAACAGAAAAAATACTTAAATCTATAGAAACTCCTCACATCTTATCACATGTAACTGTGTAGTATTTGCATACAGGCATTTGTTTTCATGTAACTAAATACAAAACCTTCCGCCCCCAAAAATGTGTTGTTATTGATACGAAGAAAAAGTTTTACCACAAAATGAAAAGTTAAAATTAAAAGTTGGTTAAAAACACTGTATTCTTAACTGTGAGCTCTTCAAAAATAATGTGCTTCTAAATGCACTTACAATAACCACTAACTTCTGCCAGCTTCTCCTCACATCAAATAAATGATAAATAAATAATAAAAATATTTATTTCACTTGAACCCAAGTAGTTGTATCAAAGCTGATTGTTTTCAATGTTTTTGTTGTTGATCTTAATAAGCACATTGCATTGCCTTGTGTATTGAATAACCTAAACTAATACTAATACTAATAAATGTGTCTTGCCTAGAGAAAAATATGTCCAGAGTGCGCAGTGAGGGAGTCAGAAGTTCAGATAAAACCTTGTTAAAACGTAAAACAAACCAGCAGGAGGCGATAAAACCTTGTCAAGAATTAATCATTTGACCAATAACAGACCAAGCAACTGACCACCAATTAATATTCACAAAGTGGGGCTTAATAAATAATTACACTTTTTCATTTAATGTTTAATATCAATTGCTACAGCTAAACTGGGAGTAAAAGCCCAAAATGTTTGATGACTGACATCTCTATTCATTAATATGCATCATTAATAAAGTTAGACATACATGCAAAAAATAGCAAAGTCAGCGTGTTTGCAATGTTTCCCCGATAAAGACAACAGAAAATACTGCATAAACAGTAAAATGACTCAATTGTCTCCTCTCTGTTTGAAGGCAAATGTATTAACTTTAGCTTATATCATTAAAATAATGTTAAACTGTGTGTACTGACGGATGCAGCAATCAGTCATTCACAAACACACAAATATTCACCTTCAGACAGGTTGGCGTTGAGCGGTGTCTGTGTCTCCTTGCAGTAAGAGACCATTTCTTTGGGTAGGAAGTCTACCTGTATGATCTTAGATGCCCCTAATCTTTGCATCCTGCGCCTGGATGAGAAAGAACATTGTCCTGTAACTATGGTTACCATTTGACATCAGCCCAATCCTGCTGTGACACACAAACTATTGCTTGTTTGGTTGAAACATTTTCATAGTAGAGCTATTTACCCCAGCTCAGAATCAGCATGCAGCTGCAGCACAGAGGGGTCTGCGTCCCACTGCAGTGCCCTAAAAACACCAACAGGGGGAGTAAAAGAGATGCAGATTATTTAACCACATTTTTAAAATTAAAGTATTTGTGTCATTATATATCAATGAGGACTAAGAGATCAGGTCTTTACAAATAAAACATGGATTCTACCTGACCTCTGAAGGTGTGCTGTGGTATCTGAAAGCAGGGCATTGGCAGCAAATCCCTTGAAAAGAGGGAAGGAACGTTATGCTTTTTGTCCAGATTCAATATTAATCACACTACTTGGGTGCTGATTCGATTTATAATATGATTCAGATTTTTTAGGTACAGCGAGACGATAGTAACGATTATCACAATTTTTATTTCTTTATTGTCCTTATCTAAAAACATAAGTTGAATCATACACTTCTAAAAGCAATATGATACGTGACAGTTCCAAAAAACAATGTACATCCCAAGTCATGCGGTCAACTGCACATGAAGATTAATAATAAAATTTATAGATGTTTTTAATTAAAAACATTTTTTATATCGTCACCAAAAGAAAAAAAATTATAAATTGCGATATATCGTAAATCAATATTTGTTTCCCACTAGTCCTGTTATATAGAATTCAATCATTTGAAAAAAAAAAAGAGCTGAAGCATTTAATGGGTTATTAATAGTCAAAGAGCAGCACAAACCACCTTTTTTTTCTTCTTAATTATAGCGTTTGTTTTTGCAGCAGATGTGAGATGTTTCCTGGAACTGAGAAATTGATGATTGACTGTAATCTTATTGGTCAGAATTGTTAAAAATGGTTGTTTATTACAATCGGTGTTAGCCTGGAGCAGCTTTGGATAACACTGCACTCCTTCATGCCTGTCACACACAGCATTTATTTAGCCTGGCAGAGCAACAGTTACAGTAACAGTGTAAAACTTGGGCAAAAAGGAGCCCTGGGCCGTTTTCATCATCACAAACACAATAGCACAACTACTGACATCATCCTGGGGGCCACAGTGTTGGCATGAGGGCAACCGCTGCTATAGAAAGCTGAGGGACGTTCCTGAGTTTGAAAATGCTTACCTTGCTTGTGCTTGAGACTTGTTTTTAGAGAAACCTGACCTAAGAAGGGACAAACACACAAACGCACACAGCCACAAATGGAGAAGCACAAAGTAGCATGCAATCATCCAGGGTGGATCGGGGGGGGGTGGTGTCAGGCTTGGAAATGCTAACTCTCCAATTTAGAAAAAAGAAAATGAGTTTACAAAAATCTTTTTTATTACATTATTTTTTATTTATATTTTTCTTAATATACTGTAAATAACGGAGAAACAGGACAAAAACATTAATTTTCTGAGAAAATTGTGATTTTTGTTGTTTTTTTGTGCAAAATATGTTAAAGTTATAAAGAAAGCAATCCATGCCACAAATAGTTTTTTGTTGTTGTTGTTTTACTACATGAAGTGCAATAATTTTACGACGACTATGCATGTTTTATTATTGCAATTAAATAAATGAATTTTATTGAATAATTGTGACCATCACAAGCCCTGCCTAAGGAAGGGTAAGAAACACTTTATTAAAGGGAGGTTATAAAATGAGAGGGCAGTGTTACACCTAGGTGAGGGGGAAGGGAACAGGGAAGAGGGAGTCAGGGTAGGACAATAGGAGGAGTGGGGAAGAGTAGACTATTTTAAGGTGAGAGTGCAATGTGATGTTATATATGCATATTGTGCTCATTATGTTGTGTCGGTTAAGTCAGACCATATCAGAAGTTTTAAAATGGTAAACGTTGTCTTTAAAAAAGGCTTGTTTGGGGGTGTGGAATTCCAACAGCTGATTAGCATACCGGCTTTCTTTTGCTCTACAAATGATTTTTTTTTTTGGCCAGTAAACTACATGTTGAAGTAAAACACATGGCTGCTTTAGGAGTGTGTGTTTATCGCAGCAGTAAATAATAAAGTCAGCTGTTTGAAACACTAACCAGAGTTGCTCGCTGCAGACTCACCGATTCCTACTCCTCCTCACTTATTTGACCACAGAAATAATCCATTTAAGACGCTATTCCATTGTTTTTTTTTTTTCTTACAGCATTAAGTCAAGCAAGTGGAGCCAATAAAGGCGATACCTTAAAATGAAACAGTTCATATTCACCTATATGCTGAATTAATTGTGGATAAATCATATTAAACCGGTTAAAACAGAGTGGCAATATTCAAACAACCAAAATTTCTTTAAATATCATTACATTTCTATACGTGTGACACCATTGGAAAGCTTAGAATCCCCATTTTCAGAATCTATAAATAACTCAAAACATTCCTGGTTTTCTCATGGCGCGTCACAAATGAGTTGACCCTAATCCACCCGGCTCAATCCTGGCATCACTGTGTCACAATGAGTTCACTGCAGTCATGAGGCGATTGATGGCCGTAGCTGCATTCATATACAGTGAGTACTGTATGCAGATGTTAGAGAACACAAGTTCCACTGGCATGCAGGCTGAGAGGGAGACGTAAAATCAAACTGGATTTTTTTTTCAAGATTAGCAGCGGGAAGCAGTGGCCATCCAAACATTGGTGAATCTTTAACAATTCTTACCTAAACCTGTAGTTTCATCGTTCAGAGAAGAAAAAAATACCACAAAGTGAAAAATCTTTACAATTTTACTAAGACTCTTGCAAAGACGATACAAATTATTTTCTGTTTTTAATAGATAAACGTGAAAATCAGTGACAGAAGACAGTGAGCTGTGTTTCTTTTAAAATATTCACTCCCTCGCTCTAGTTGGAATAGGATTTAAAACATTTTACATATTCTAATAAATATGGGAATTTGTGTAATTGAAGGACCTTAGATATCTTCAACTGAATTATTTGGTAGTTTACACAATGATTAATTTTTTGTCATTTTTACTTTCCCTTGGGGGCCACATTTGATGCTCTGAAGGGCCAAATTTGGCCCCAAAACACGTTTTATAGCACCCCATTTAAAGCTATACAAGAGCAAAAAACACATGTTGGCTCCAGATTCACTTTCCCTGTTTCACAAGGGAGCACAGTTTGATCTACAATAAATACTGTATTCTGTATTCTACACTTTAACATTTGCATCAAAACTGTGCCTACCGTAAATATTTATTAAACTTCCCAGAGCATTAAAGCATCACACTAACACCTTACCTGCCGGCTGCTGCACCATCTGCTGAGTCCTGGCTGCCCGTCTCACTGGGAGTGCTCACTGATTTGCAAGGCGACACAGGGGTTGGGACTAGATGGTGAACACATCAATTACCTGGCATTAAAAGGCAGCAAATAATCACATTTGAATACTTTAACAAAAACAAAATAACAAAAACAATTTAACATTTAAAAAGACAATGTGACATTTCCCAACAGGGACACTGAAAATCTTTCTCTACAGACATTTCTTTCTTCTTTGTTTTATAATAGAAATGGAAAGTCTAACTAAAAATGGCTTATGCTAATAATAGAAACATTTGTGACCCAGATTTGGGATGTTGAGGATGTTATTACGGTACTATTTTAGACCATTAGAGAGCAGTGTTACTGAAGGGAATTGGTCCAGTGATCATTATTAGTCTGCTTCTCTAACATTTACGCCACCACCACTGCTATGGAGGTTCACATTGTAACAATGCAACAAATGTAGCAGTGTAGCAGTAGCTCAGTCCGTAGAGACATGGTTGGAAACCGGAGGGTGGCCGGTTCAAGTCCCAATGCGGACCAAAATACAGAAGTTGTTCTGGTAGCTGGAGAGGTGCCAGGGTACTTCTCGAGCACTGTCGAGGTGCCCTTGAGCAAGGCATCAAACCCCAACACTGCTCTGGTGCGCTCCCTTCATTGTGGAAGCAGCCCCACTCTGACATCTCTCCATCTATGCATGTTCACAGGTCCTGTTTGTGCATGTGTGTGATTCGGGCCTGTGTGTGTGTGAGAAGCATGTCCCTAAAAATACCAGAGTGTAACACAATTTCCCTTCAGGGATTAAAAAAGTAATTAAAATTAAAAAAATAAAGATGATACAAACCCAACGAAGGCTCCGGTGAAATGCCAATACTCTGCAGCAGGGCCTCAGTCTCTCTGCGCTTGCGATCCAAATCAGAATCCTCAGGGGTCGCCTCCGTCTTCTGCTGGATCTCTGACTGTTAACGAGAGTTTGAAAAGTACCATCACAAACACACGAGATACACAGTCGTTTAACGCAACGTCAAAAGTTATGCTAGTTATACCATTGTGATTGTGTGGCAGGATTGGGGTCAGTTATAATTGTAATTGATATTAATTAATTGTAATTTTAAAAATCTGTTGCTGTCGTAACTAAAATTTAGTTTAGATAATTGACTTTGTAATTGTAATTGCCATTAAAATTCTCTAAAATTGTCAATTAGAATTTAACACAAAACTGCGTAACCATGTTACAGTTCTACACTTATGTAGTTCACAATCAGTGAAATGTGTTCAATATCAAACTTTCCAACATTTTACCATTTAAAAAAATGAAATTGAAAGGTATAACGACACAAAAAAAAGCTCAGATGTCCACACCAAAAATATTAAAACTTATATTTTCATTGATTAGGAAGCCTAACAAGGTAACCAATAGATAGGAAAGAAATTAGATGATAGATATTTGTTTTTAGTGTATTTTACAGCTGATTTAGAACCCGTTAACATAAGTGATGCTAACAGAAAGCTAACGCAAGAGAGAGGTTAACTTTTATTAGGTTACTTATTTCAGGCTCAGTAACTGTGATTAATTGTAATTGAAATTTTGTAATTGAGAACACAATTGTAATTGAGTCTGAGGATAAAAAATATAAAGCATCTATTTGTACAGTTGCCTTACGGACAACCCACAGTGCTAATAGTATGTTTACCGAAGTACACGTACGTAGCATCTTAGGTTTAGGTTATAACCCGATATCGCAACAATTTTTAGGGTTAGGTTTGGTCTTAGTCACGTGACCTAAACTGACCAATGACTGACCTATCATGTGACCTAAACTGACCAATGACTGACCTATCATGTGACCTAAACTGGCCAATGAGGGGCGCTACTTATGGATAGAATGTCGGTATATTGATACGGCAACCGTACGGATAGCACTGCCTAAAAAATAATTGAAAACGTATTTGTAACTGAAAATTTTAATTGACCCCAACCCTGTTGTGTGGAGCCATTTTGTATTTAAATCTCAACTTCTGCACACACACACACACACACACACACACACACACACAATGACACTCAGAAAATACCTTTTGTGTATCACATCCTGACAAAAAGCCGTCAAACACACAAACACTGCACCACTGAAACATCAAGCATGCCACACGTGTGTCAGTTTACTCACTTTTTTTCTTACCTCTTTCTTCTTCCTCTCCTCCTCTTTTCTCTTTTTTTCCTCCCTGATCTGGGCGAGGCGCTGCTTCTTGCGCTCAAGCTCTGCCTTTAGGTCACTTTTGTCCGACATGGCATCCGTGTGATGCTTGACAGAAAAATGCAGTGAGTTATATTTAGGTGCAAAATTAATATTTGAGATTTGATTACATCGGAAAACCAGTAGCTTTAGAAACTGCAGTTTGGAAAATCATTGGGGTGTGGCTGGTGTGCATCTGTACATATAAATAAAAACTTTTATTACAAATTAGTGCAGAGTGAACAGCATCTCCTGCATGTTTTGTGTGTCTTCCTACTTTAATACACCGGATCAAAACATACATGCTGTTGTATGACTTTATCATTTAGATATGCAGACAAACATATATACATGATGAATAATAACAGCCACCAAAAACCTTGATTAGCAATTTAAACCTTAATAAAGTGCGGTGGGAAGAAATAAAGTTAGATATAGGCGATATTATCAGCCAATACTAGCCATAAAATGTAATATTGGTTGTTATCCAATATCTGTATTGTTTTTCCACCGATATTGAAACACCAATATGTGCTGTTGTTTTAGACAACATTTTAAATAGAAATAATACGATAATTTTTCAAATATTAAAGCTTCAATTAGATTTCCTATTTTGGACAAATTTCTGTTTTCGGTAAAATAAATCCAAAAAGGCACAACATTTAAGGTAGGATTAACGTGTTATTTCCAAGAAGATGAATATAATGTGACCTATAATTAGGTAGGGGGTCTATATATATATATATATATATATATATATATATATATATATATAGACATCAGTTAATATTGAAAATCAGTGAATTGATGAATTCAATTCAACTTTATTTATATAGAGCTAATTAAAACAAAAGTCATGTCAAAGCGCTGATTAAGTGTTGGACAATATGGGATAACAGCAAAAAGCTAAAATCAATATATATATATATATATATATATATATATATATATATATATATATATATATATATATATATATATATATATGTGTGTGTGTGTGTGTATATGTCACAAAATGTATCGTCAAGAGTGGTATCGCACGGGGGTTCAGATAAATAAAAAAAATTCACACAATCTCCTACACACCAGATTGTAATGATGTTTTTATTCTATATATATATATATATATATATATATATATATTCCTATTGAGTGAAAGAGTAAGTTAGTATGTCCAGGGTTAAAGGCAAATAAAAAGGTTATTTTTCCCTTTCCAAAAACATTGTTTCGATATCACGAGCCCCTTATCGTCTATCGTACGTGTGTATCGCCCCACCCTATTATTTACATATTAGCAGAGAGTGAACGCATGTATTGCTAGCTTTCATGTGTAAGTTACAGCATCTGTATCACTGTGTAAAATACGTTCATTTATCTGTCATGTAGTCACAAATAATACTCTCACAAACAACAGGCATAGATGAAGAATGGGTTTGAACCTGTGACACTTTTTTTTATTTATTTTTTATTAATGCCATTGTTTCGCACGCGCCTACCTTGTTAAAATGATGTGTCACCGGTAAAGATGCTGTCTCACTGCTTCAGCTCGACACAAAAACATAAAACTCAACAAATGCTTCACTCTCCCGTCGAGGCTTCAGAATAAAGGGTCTTAAAGGGTGTACAGGTGAAGTATTCCAGCTGTCAGACACACTGACGGTGCATTAAACAGGTGCTCCACACGCTGACAGATTCCTGGGAAGAACCAAGATGATGCTGAGAAAAAAAGCAGGAGCTCAAACCCCTCCTCCAAAGATACAGCGCCCTCTGCAGGCTGCCGAGTGCATCACATAGAACAAACACTAATACAGTACTAGGATTCTGGCATTCTGATATTTATACTGTAATTATCATCTTTTTTTAAAAAAAGGAAAAAAAGGAAAAAAAGCATTACATAAGAAAAGGATGAGTAAATATATGATAGTTTTTATGTTGGTTAAATAATATTAATTTGATAGGTGAAATTACAGTGTGTTTTCAAGGCAATAGAAATACCAAAATGGAAATGAATCTTAAAAATAGAGACTTAAAAAAACAATTGTGGCTTCACAACAATTCAGCCATCAAGAATTTCCCAGCAGCTTAATTTGGTTATATTTTTTGCTCTGATTCACTGTAGTTGTGTGAAATCTATATGTTCATGACTTGGCCACAGCCTCAATTAAAATATCATTCTTTAATTATTGTTATTCTCAACTCTTTAATATATATTTTTACTATGACATTTTTTGTCTTTCTGTTGACCTTTTGTATTATTGCTATATTTTCTTGCTTTGTCGTGGCACATAAATCAAGAAAAGCATTAATGGGATCAATAAAGTATGGTAGTTATAGTCCCCCTCTATTCTATTCTATTCTATTCCATTCTGACTACAGTCTTTTCACTGAATGCATGACACTGACTATTGTGTTTTTGTAGACATCTGTTATCTAGTTTTATTAAGGAAACAGATATAAATGTGTTATATGCACTTTGACTCTCCTTGAAAAAAGTTCTATATAAATCCAAACCATCATCATCATCATCATCATCATCATCAAATATGTACAAATTTATCTTTGTCCATTGTTTTATGACAATATCTGAAATATTCTTAAACTGTAAAACACAAAAAGAGAAATGGTGCCAGACTATTTTCATATATCTGTATATATTGGCTCATGCAGGTAGAAAACATGCAACAATAAATAGATTGTCTTTATCTTTATTACAATATCGTAATAAGCATCTGTGAAAGCAATGCATAGCAGCAATACACACACAGCACATCCATCTGTACAGATGCAAATGTTAATGTGTTCAAAAAGGAGTAGGAAGATGTTTGAACATGTTTCGACCGACAATTAAATAAAACTTAATTTATCTTGTCCAACAAATTAAAATTGTGAAAATCCCTATAATCAGCAAGCATCTTTCTTTCTTTCGTGTAAAAACAGTAACACTTCCGGGTTCTCCTCTATAGGGGGCGCTCTATACATAATGTTGACTATTATTGTGCCGTTCGAACTCTGGTCTCCGCCCACACACTGCACTACTTGACGCTTATTGGTTGTATCTTAGGTCAGTCAACCGTGGCCCCGCCCAATAACAACGCGGCCCAGCCCTCGCTGTGTTTGCCTTGAAGGGCACTAAACTAAAGTGATTTCAGACATGGCAGCAAAGTGCCTGAAGCTACGGCTGTTAGTGGATTCATAGCCGGCATCCTGAGCCATGTTGTGAGGGTCTGGTCCTAGTGTGCAGGACGCCGAGTTTCAGAGCAGCTAACCCCCAAACACTGGCTGTGCTGGAGCGGAGAAGGACAGTTTGTCCCTGGTACTCTGACCCTGGGGGTCTGTTAGAGGGGAAACATGAAGTTCGCTCAGTTTCTGCTGAAAAACGGCTCTGCTGCTGGAATACCGAGGCTGGTGGAGAGGTTCTCCAAGTTCTCTCCTTCTCCTTTGTCCATGAAACAGTTCATTGACTTTGGTGAGTTAGCTCAGTGTATGTGTTAGTAACAATGGAACAACCTGGTGTTGGCGTTACACTGTGTTACTTACGTGGCTGTTACACAACCTTTGTTTGTCCTCTTTCAGCTGATTTGGTTGTTTAGGTCAGTGACAGACAGACAGACAGACAGACAGACAGACAGACAGACAGGTGTAAACTGGACATTTTACCTTCACTGGGCTTTATTTTTGCATCTCTGCTCTGAGGAAGGGCCATGTTGAGGAGGATGAAACCATGCAGATCTACCTATGTTGTTGCTCTAGTCCAGTGGTTCTCAAAGTTGGGGTCGGGACCCTATTTTGGGTCGCGAGACACTGAAAGGAGCTCGCCAGATGCCTTCAAGAAACATTTTTTGAACAATGAGTCCATTTTTCTCAGTTTTTACCTTTTTTTCTGCAACTACACTTAACTTGCCATAGTTTTACTCATTTTAAGGAATTTTTTGCTACATTGCTCCCATTTCTGCCACTTCTCCATCAAATTTCAATGCTTCTTCTGCACATTTTTCCCCCACTTTCAAGACATTTTTCAGCACTTAAGAACCCTTTCCCACCTGTTGTCACATATGTTGACCCATTATTGTCACTTTTAACCACTTTTCACCATATTTCATGTTTTTTTCCCCCCAATTTAACCACATTCACGATTTGTCACGCCCATTATTTGCCAATTTAAACTAATTGTTCAAATTTTTAAAATTACTTCTTGAATGTGTTTGTTCAACTACCTTCAGGTACAGTGGGGGTCCCCGGTCTCTGGCACCTTTATTTTGGGGGTCGCGGGCTGAAAAGTTTGAGACCCACTGCTCTAGACCAGTGTTTCTCAAATGGGGGTACGTGTACCCCTAGGCAGGGTTGGGGTCAATTACAATTGGATTCAGAAATATGGGAAAAAGTTTGAGAATCATTGCTCAAGTCCACCTGTGTCAAACTCAAGGCTCTGGGGCCAAATCCGGCCCTTTAGAGCATCCCATGTGGCCCGCAGGAGAAAGTAAAAATGACAGAGAAAACATGAATTGTGTCAATTACCCAATAATCCAGTTCACAAATTCAATAAAAATCCACAATATTAGCAAGGCTCACAGTTTTCCCCAATGCTTATAACACACAATGGCTGTCATTTCTAGTTTCAAATTGTTGAAATAACCCTAAATTTTTCCAAATTTTAGATATTTTTCTCAAATTATTCCACAAAATGTTCCATTGTTCAATAAAAATTGGTCACAAAATAAAAGAAATCTAAGTGCAGATCCTGCAGTGACTGATATCTGTCCCTTTTGGCTTGGATAGTGCTAAACTGTTAAACTGTTGAGAAAAAACCTCAAAATTCTTACAAAATGTTCTCATTTTCCTCAAACTATTACACAATTTCCTTCATTAAATACAATCTGGTCACAAATCTAGGGAATTTAAAGTGAAGATCCTGTTGGGACTGATATCTGTCACTTATTGGTTGGATATTGTCAGTTTCTTACATATTTTTTATTCTATGTATGTATACGTACAAGTGCAAACTAAGGCCCTCTTGAGATCAAACTGCTCCGTATTAGGCCCCTGAGCTAACATGAGTTTGACACCCCTGCTATAGTTTGTGACACTTTTCACTGAGTCTGTTCCTCATGTGACTGCAGGCTCGGCCAATGCATGCGAGAAGACCTCCTTTGTGTTCCTGCGACAGGAACTTCCTGTCAGACTGGCCAACATCATGAAGGAAATAGACTTCCTCCCCGACAAACTCCTCGGCACTCCATCACTAAAGCTCCTCACCAGCTGGTAGGATGCCGAAGCAATACATTTATTACTAAATCTGAATGTAAACACATTAATATACAGTGGGACAAAAAAGTATTGTCAGCCACTAATTGTGTAAGTTCTCCCGCTTAAAAAGATGAGAGGCCTGTCATTTTTATCATAGGTATACCTCAACTATAAGTGACAAAATGAGAAAAAAAAATTCAGACAATCACATTGTGGGATTTTTAATGAATTAATTGATAAATCCCTCGGTAAAATAAGTATTTGGTCACCTACAAACAAGCAAGATTTCTGGCTCTCACAGACCTGTAACTTCTTCTTTAAGAGGCTCCACTGTCCTCCACTTGTTACCTGTATTAATAGCACCTGTTTGAACACGTTATCAGTATAAAAGACACCTGTCCACAACCTCAAACAGTCACACTCCAAACTCCACTATGGCCAAGACCAAAGAGCTGTCAAAGGACACCAGAAACAAAATTGTAGACCTGCACCAGGCTGGGAAGATTGACTCTGCAATAGGTCAGCAGCTTGGTGTGAAGAAATCAACTGTGGGAGCAATTATTAGAAAATGGAAGACATACAAGACCACTGATAATCTCCCTCGATCTGGGGCTCCATGTAAGATCTCACCCCGTGGGGTCAAAATGATCACAAGAACAGTGAGCAAAAATCCCAGAACCACATGGGGGGACCTAGTGAATGACCTGCAGAGAGCTGGGACCAAAGTAACAAAGGCTACCTCAATAACACAATACCCCGCCAGGGACTTAAATCCTGCAGTGCCAGGCGTGTCTTCCTGCTTAAGCCAGTACATGTCCGGGCCCATCTGAAGTTTGCTACAGAGCATTTGCATGATCCAGAAGAGGATTGGGTGATTGTCATATTGTCAGATGAAACCAAAATAGAACTTTTTGGTAAAAACTCAACTCGTCGTGTTTGGAGGAGAAAGAATACGATACCTACTGTAAAGCATGGGGGTGGTAACATCATGCTTTGGGAATGTTTCTCTGCAAAGGGACAGGACAACTGATCTGTATAAAGAAAAGAATGAATGGGGCCATGTATCATGAGATTTTGAGTGAAAACCTCCTTCATCAACAAGGGCATTGAAGATGAAACATGGCTGGGTCTTTCAACATGACAATGATCCCAAACACACCGCCCGGGCAACGAAGGAGTGGCTTTAAGAAAGCATTTCAAGGTCCTGGAGTGGCCTAGCCAGTCTCCAGATCTCAACCCCATAGAAAACCTTTTGAGGGAGTTGAAAGTCCGTGTTGCCGAGCGACAGCTCCAAAACATCACTGCACCAGAGGAGATCTGCATGGAGGAATGGACCAAAATACCAGCAACAGTGTGTGAAGACTTACAGAAAACATTTGACCTCTGTCATTGCCAACAAAGGGTACATTACAAAGTATTGATTAACTTTTGTTATTGACCAAATACATATTTTCCATCATAATTTGCAAATAAATTCATTAATAATCCTACAATGTTTCTCATTTTGTCTCTCATAGTTGAGGTATACCTATGATGAAAATTACAGGCCTCTCTCATCTTTTTAAGTGGGAGAACTTGCACAATTTGTGCCCCACTGTATGTTCAGGTTTACAATATTCTAAATGGCTCTGATCTTTTATAAATCTGCAGTCCTTAGTGTTGACTAATATTTATTCATCATAGTATTGCAAATATTCTCAATAGATTACATTGTTGTGCGTTATATTGAATAATAGACTCAAGTTGCATCTTATTTGTCTTTCTAATAACTTGTCCAGAGTGTGCAATTTTCCCTACATATTGTCCTTGATTTTAAGGGTGTCCTGATCCGATATTGATATCAGATTTCAGTGCGATATCAGCAAAAAAAACAAAACAAAAAAACGCATATCAGGTTATTTCGGCCTGCATCTAAAACCACTTGATATAACCACTCTCCGATACATACTTTGCTTTTATTAGGTTTATTTGGGTTATTTTTCTGGGTCGTCTATTTAACCTTTTTATTTACTTTATTCAGTTGTTCAATTATTTTTAAACATGTGTAACTCATTGTGTAATAATAATCAATTAATGGGTCAGTTGTTTCTGATACCTGCTGTTGCTAACTATTGTTCTCTGTTCAAATAATGTGAATTGATCAAGCGTTTTTCCAACATTCCACTCTACAAAAAACTGTAAGTCATATTGCCTATATCGGATCCGATCGGTATTGGATTGGTTAATGTGCAAGGATGGATTATCTGTATCGTGTCGGAATTGAACAAGTAGTATCAGGACACCCCTTGTTAATTTTTAAATGTATTCTTCTGACCCTGATTTGCATTGGCTTGATTTTCACTTTGAGAACTGTAAAATAATATTTTCCTGCAAGAATAGTTCATTTTGGTCAAATATTATCTCTTTTAGCAAAAGAAGCTTGATAAACAACAGTGTTCAAGTGTTTCTGCACCACTATTTAAACAGAATGAACGCTCAAAGTACAGAGAGGTCAATTTAAGGGCATGGTTTATGGTAAAATGTAATCATTTATTGATATTTCTATCACTCATGTTTTTGGACTATTGGGTAATAAGTTTAAGCTGAGCTACCTCACACAGGCAGGAGCGTGGTGAACGTATCCCAACCACTCTAACCTAAGATAAGGGGGAAAAACCTCTCCCTTTATCGACACTTGCTACTTGCTTTTTTTTAGGTCCTGCTCTGTTTTTTATTGTTGTTTCTGAGTCTTCCTCATTGCACATGATGAGATTATGCTGTATCATAACATTTTTATACATTGACCCAACACGTAGTTGTTTTGTTTTGGTTTTTTTTGCTTTAATTGTACATGAGGAAACTTCGCCCCAGCATCCTAGTTGTGGTGACCAGCATTTTAAAGCCTGTTTCAAAGTGCACTGCTGGTTTCATTCACGGACTGATGAGTTGTAAACATTTACAGTTCACTGAGAACAAGGGTGTTAAGGAGGGGAAGTGGAAAAAATGTGAACAGGTCAGGAACATGTTTTTGTCATTGATAGAAATGACTATAGATTTAAAAAAAAAAAAAAGAAGACCCAGTTTAGCTTTTCTATTCTAATCTCAAACAGGAGCCAGTTCATGACCTTTGCAGCCGCTGCATCTGCTTCCCTTTAGCCTCGCGTTGAACTCACCCTATCATGTGATGATAATGCTCCATGAAGCCCTCGCCTACTGACAACTAAAGCCGTGACTCCACCCCCTTTTTCCTAAATAAACCCCCCCAAAAAACTTTAACACCAACTATATTTGGCCACAGGTCCTGCTCTGCAGAGCTCACTCACTCCCACTTCTGCATTTGAGACCAAACCGTTGATCAATCCCCTTGTATCGCAGCTGATAAACAAACAGCTGAAATCTGTGAACTTTTCTTGGAAATATTCTTTCTCGCCATGATGTTCTGGTGCTTTTGCAGGTTTTAGTAAAAAAATAAAAATAAAAATGGTTGAAGGTTAGTTAGGGGTCATACAGCGTGTGTGGAAAATGCAGCTACACACGACAGGTCACCTTTCACCTAGTTTTTCTGAAGTGTGTAATAGTGACTCATTGAGTTCTTTATCCACTAAGCCTTGATACCAAGCCCATGATATACAGCTGAAGGCTTGTTTTTATTAAATTGAATTATTACTTTACAACTATACAACTCAACTCAACTTTATTTATATTGCGCAAATTACAAAAAAAAGTCATCTCAGCGCTCTTAAAATATATGATCCATAGTAAGAAAGAAAGAAAGAACCCAACAAGATCCACATGAACAAGCATTTAGCGACAGTGAGAAGAAAAAAAACTCCCTCTTTTTATGGGAAGAAATCTCCAGCAGAACCAGGTTCAGAAGTGGCAGCCATCCGCTTTGACTGGTTGGGGTTAGTGAACAGAAAAGGATAGGTCATCCAAATGTCCCAGACTAGTTGAGCCGTGAACCATTGATCAGTCCATCCAAGTGTCCCAGACTAGTTGAGCCTCAAACCATCAATCAGGAACCGCCAGCTCCAACATCAAGACACCTGAAACGGAAAAGAGAGCCCTTGGAGAGCGAGGAGAATGCTCAGACTGCTGGAGAAACATGATAGATTATGATATACTCGTTCTAGTGGTTAGGTTAATATTAATATTTAATGTCTCGTGGCCATCCATCATGCTCTGAGTATGCAACTATACGATGTACGCTTTAGTAAATGAGTAGATTATGATTGTAACAGTCTCTCACAATGGTCTGAGATGTTGACCATTTATGTGTAATGGTCTGTGATTGTGACCAAACAACAAGACCATGTTCATTTTAGGTTATTGCTATTATACGATATTTTCTTTAGCAAATAAGTAGGTTTTGAGTTTATTTTTAAAGGTGGGGAGAGTAGCAGCTTGCCGTACTAAGATTGGGAGCTGGTCCCAAAGGCGTGGAGTCTGGTTGCTCAACGCTCTGCCTCCTGTTCTACTTCTGGACAAACATGCTCTCTCCTGTTAGTACCTGTTAGTATTCTAGCTGCAGCATTCTGAATTAACTGGAGACTTTTTAGTGAGTTACTAGGACATCCTGACAGTAGGGAGTTACAATAATTTAATCTAGATGTAATAAATGCATGGATTAGTTTTTCAGCATCACTCTGGGCCAAGATATTCCTTATTTTAGAGATATTACGGAGGTGGAAGAAGGCTGTCCTTGAGATTTGTTTGATAGTAGAGTTAAAAGTAAAGTCAGTAAGTTTTTTACTGTGGTGCTGGGTGACAGAGTAATGCCATCCAGAGACACTATTTGCTCTGATAATTTATCTCTGAAGTGTTTTGGACCAAATAAAATCACTTAAGTTTTATCCTGATTAAGAACAAGAAAGTTATGTCTTTAAGACAAGCCTGGAGTTTTAATAACTGATAAGTTTCATCTGGTTTCATTGACAGATAAAGCTGTGTATCATCCGCATAGCAATGGACAATTATATTATGTTCTCTGATAATGTTACCTAGTGGAAGCATATACTGTATAATGTAAAGGGTATTGGTTCCAAAACTGAACCTTGTGGAACTCCATGATTAACTCTGGCGTGCGCTGAGGACAGATTATTAACATTAACAAAGTGGATTTTGTCTGAAAGGTAGGATTAAACCAACCTAGCGCTGTTTCTTTAATCCCAAAAATGCTTTCGAGTCTCTGCAGCAGTAGATGATGATCCACTGTATTGAAGGCTGCACTGAGATCTAAGAGCACCAGAACTGAGATCAACCCTGAGGAGATCATACAGAATTATGTACAATAAAAAAGCATATGGAATTATTATACATGTTTTTACACAAATTAAATCCACATTAGATTGTTTGAAACTTCTTGCTGTTATCTTACTTAAGAAGGTAAAAGTTTGTACTTGTTTTTTTTTTTTTTTTTTCAACCCCAGGTATTCGCAGAGTTTGATGGAACTTGCAGAATTTTTAGAGAAAAACCCAAGTGACAGGAATGTTCTCACAGGGTAAGTGTTCATGCTTGTTCATGTGGATCTTGTTGTTTTTTTTCTTTCTTACTATTAATTTTATATTTTGATAAGCACATTGAGATGACTTTGTTGTATTTTGCGCTATGCAAATAAAGTTAAATTGATATGAATTTAATTAAGTCAGAAAGATACAATGATTGTATCCTCACGTCTTCATCTTTTAATCCATAAGCAGTCAGCTTAGCAGAAGAAAAACTCCTGTAGGAAACACTTTGTTTACAGTCAGATTCGTTTTCTGATCATAACTCACATCTGTTGTGGAAACTTGTGCAGTTATCTAATGTGTTTACATAACATGATCGACTGGCACCAAGGTTCACAGTTCAACTGCAAGATATATTGTAGTATTTACCCGCACAGGAAACTTGTTTTATAACAATAAATACACTTTAGAGTTTACCTTTACATGTTTTTATATTTTTGACTGCTGGGTGGTTTGAGATTTGACCAGCTACCATCATGATCTGGTCCAAAATGTAATTTATTTTTATTTCATTTATTTATTTAGCACACATTAAGCACACTTGTTGGGTTCTTTTTTTCTTACTATGAACTTTATATATTGTTAAGCGCATTGAGATGACTTTATTGTAATTTGCGCTATATAACCAAAGTTGAATTGAACTGAATGAAAAAAACAACATTGAAGGTGCAAGGAGGGAACAAAGGTCTTATAAAGAGTTAATGACTTGTTTGTTTGATTGTTTGATTTATAATCCTGAATCAACTTACTGAGCTTGGTAATATACATAAAGGTTATACTTACACTTTCTAAATTGCCATGTTATATAAAGCAGGGGTTGATAACTGTTCACTGTTTAAAGATCCTTTTCCCCTCTTCTCACAACATAAATCTGATTAAGAACTAATGAACACATTTGGTCTTTAAAAATGTTGATCACACTGTTTTTTATTCAAATATTGATAAGCCCAATATAGAATAAACAATTAAAGCTGCAGTATGTCTTTTTGGCTTCATTCCTTCAAAAATCCATAATCACATTTGAGCATATTGTAATCCGAAGTGTTCTGAGTGGACCATGAACCTCTTCTTCTTCTCTTGGCCCTGTATAAGAGTTTTAGAAGCGGGATAGTTTAGGAGCATGATGCAGAGATTTTTTTTTACAAACAAAGTGCTCCATGAGCTGGTTTGCGGTGTTAATATTGGCTGCCTGACTAAAGTCAAAGCGCATTCACACAAGATAAAGCCCCTACATTTGTCACTAGTCTCTATGTAGAAAAAAGACGCCACAGTTGTGGGCATTCACGAGAATACCGGTAAGGGATGATAGGTTTCCAAACAGGGAGGGAAGGGGGGAGCGTGGTTGTTTCTATACAAGTCTCACGATTATACATACTGCAGCTTTAAAGCATATGTAAACTAATCAGCATTTGAACCCGATTAAATCAGTCCAACAAGTTTACAATTACATTATTTGTCATATATCTGCTGACTTGTATCTGACATGTAATGTTAGCCTATGCTTGATTCTTACTTTAAAGAGAATAAACGTTACACTGTATGTTTCTATGAGCTGTATATCACAGAGTCATGGTGTGTGGGTTCTTTCATGCAGCTACGGTAATACCCACATTTTTGTGTCCCCCTCCTTTTTTTCTTTTTTTTTTTTTGTTTTAAATCCCAGCTTTACACAGACGCTTGTCAACATCCGGAATCGCCACAACAACGTGGTGCCCACCATGGCTCAGGGCGTGGTCGAGTACAAAGACGCTTTTGGCGTGGATCCTGTCACCAACCAGAACGTTCAGTACTTCCTGGACCGCTTCTACATGAGCCGCATCTCCACACGCATGCTCATGAACCAGCACAGTCAGTATAGCACTCTGTGATTGACTGTGAGTTAACTCAACATGACTGTTAATGTTAACACCCACAGCTCGCCTCTTTACAAGCAGCTTTGTGACCTTTTTCTCTGCTGATGATCAAATGTCATCCTCTTATTATTCTCTGTAATTCTCATTATATTGTTCAGACGGAGTGTTTGTTGCTTCTCTTGTAGCATTAATCTTCGATGGCAGTGTTAATCCAGCCCATCCCAAGCACATTGGCAGCATCGACCCCACCTGTGATGTTGTTGAAGTAGTAAAAGGTACACCCACACCAAAGCACGCACTAAACACATGTTTAGACAGGTTACTGATTAAGGATTTATTACCTAGTGTTATTAAAGTAATAGATGTAATAAACGTCATCTCAACACAGGGTTTATGAGTGTAAACTGCTCTCAATGACCCCACGGGATAATAAGTTATAATGACAAGTTTTTTTATGACACTTTCGAGGGATTTTTTTTAGGAGTCAATTAAATCTTACTGGTTAGATAAAGGTTTTTTGTTGTTGTTTTTAAAAGAAAAGTCCACAGAAATCATGCAGAGGTTGTTTTTTTTGTTGATTTCTTTTACAGATGCTTATGAGACTTCAAAGATGCTGTGTGAGCAATATTACCTGACCTCTCCTGATATGGAGATCAGAGAAGTTAACGGTAAGTTTTCAATTTAACAACATGTTAAAGATTGATTACTACTCAACGCTATCTACTGCTATCAAAACCTGCATTTAAAACTTCCTGCTGGATTATAAATGGTTCGTGTTGGGTTTAACCCAATTATCTACAATAGATTTTATTTTGTCATCAACATCTATTGTAGCCAAAAGTCCTGGTCAGCCTCTACACATTGTCTATGTGCCTTCCCATCTCTACCACATGCTGTTCGAGCTCTTCAAGGTGCAGTGCACTCACAAAAAAATAAAAAGGAAACCAGGAATGTTCACACTGTGTCACTGTGCGTGTGCTAAAGCGTTTTGTAATGCATGTCCTCAGAATGCCATGAGAGCGACAGTTGAGACTCACGAGACGAGCCCCACGTTGCCACCGATCAAAGTCCACGTAGCGCTGGGTGCCGAGGACCTCACTATCAAGGTAAACGAGTACACAGAGTTTGATGGCTGGACACGCAGCTGATTGGACGTTGTACCGGGATGTAAATATACTGTATTTCAATGTAGGTTTATTGTAAAGCATTGGATGCTTTGCCTTTATTATTAGATGTCTGACAAAGGAGGCGGAGTCCCGCTGAGGAAGATTGAACGTCTCTTCAGCTACATGTATTCTACGGCTCCCAGTCCTGTCCACGAGGACAACTCTCGTAACGCACCTCTGGTGAGGAAACGCACACGCGCACACACACACACACACACACACACGCACACGCACACGCACACACACACTGTTGTAGAGACGTGCAGTTTTCAAAGCCTGATGTCACCCTGGTGCAAGGAGGAAGATCGGCTGTATTAACAGTGGATGAATATTGAACATATTGATTGTGTTTTACATAATATACAATGTAAATCTTGGAAATATATCTATAGCTGTAATATATACATCCATTACTATCATTTGTTTATTGAATATTACGTAAAATCACGTATCGCCCAGATTCCCAAAGTGGGGAACCACTGACCTATTGTAATAAAGGCAACTAATTATTTTTATATATATTCTACTATTGTTTATTAAATCCATTGATTATTAATATGTCTGTATACAGTATACTGTAAGTATGTACTAAACTGTCATGATATACTGTATTTATAGTGTTACTATATTCATAGTTTATTGGTGCAGTTAATTAAATATATATACAGTTTGCAGAGCATCAACACCCGTGTCATTAAAGAGTTTGGTACAGCCGCAGAAATGCCGGTGGAGGACTCCACCCAGCCACAGAGAATTTTAAAGAAAGAGATCAAAGAGCAGACACTTCCTCAGGAGATAAAAGATCAAAGGGCACAGACTGAGTGTGAAGTAGCCCAAAGCGACAGAGAGGAGATAGTTGGAAACAGTTATAGGACGCAAGTTCAGGTTTGATCACCCTGTAGCTGGCCACCTTTGATGATAGTGTCTCGTGTTAAAAAGGCCGAAACCCCCTGATTCAAAGAAACAGTACTGATGAGTACCTCGAACAAATGTTTCTTTCTTAATTTTTGTTCGAAATAAATAAAATCCAATCCAATTCTAGCAAATAAGGAAGAAAAAAACTTTTGCAATGTCTTTGTTCTGCAGGCTGGTTTTGGCTATGGCCTGCCCATCTCCCGCTTGTATGCCAAGTATTTTCAGGGGGACCTTCAGCTGTACTCCATGGAAGGCTACGGTACCGCAGCTGTTATATACTTGAAGGTGAGAAAAACACAGACGATTAACTGTTAAAGCCAAAGTTCTCATATTCTTTATCAATGAGCCAGAGATGTGTATCACTTTAGAAGTTGACTTTGTTGACCCTTAAAGATAGAGCCGTGGCTTGGCACAGAGTAAACTCAATAAAAAAAGCCAACTGTCATTCATTACGATACACAGATGTGATTAGACTGTTAACTAGCTTCCTCTGTCTTTATTCAACAAGTATGAATGACTGATGAGTCACCTGGAACAGAGTATACAAATTCTAGTGATAAAACGTAATTAGTCGCCATCCGTGCTGTATTTCCAGGCTCTGTCCTCAGAGTCCGTGGAGAGACTCCCTGTGTTCAACAAGTCAGCCTTACGTCATTACCAGACCAGTATAGAGGCTGATGACTGGTGCATGCCGAGCAGAGACCCAAAGAAACTTGGCAAGTTCGAGAGAACACAGTGATGTCTGACTGAGGTGGGAAAAAAATGAAGAGGACATTGAAGCTCGACTGAGAACATGTTTAAATGAGGAAGGCTTGAGTGTCACAGAGAAGGAACACGTTTTTACATTTTAAGAGACTGAAGAAAACGGATGAGAGAGGATTTTTTTTTTAAAAACTCCAGAGATGAGTGCTCTGCAATAACGTGGGTGAACTATTGCCTTTTGATCTTGACTCCAGATCAGCCTCCAGGTTCACTGCATTTCACTTTATTATTATTGTATGGTGACCACATGCTGCTAATACTAATGGAACAAGACAGAAAAAAAGCTCCTTTTGCATCAAACATTGCACTCTCAAACTACCAGCTACAGTATGTGTGTCAAGTGTGTTTTTGTTCATGTTGTCTCAACACATTGTTTTTGGGTATAAAACTCCTTAATTATGTTTGTGTGTGTGTTTATTTAGCATTTACATTTTGGTGATTACATCAATTTTCATCAATCGTACAAAGATTTCATCACTATTCCGTCACACGCAAGTGTGTGACCTATTCTATGTCATACTTTAGTTTTTTTTTTTGTTTTATTTTTTCATAGTGTGAGCCATCATCCTGTTTTCTTTACCTGACATGGAAGACAAATGCTCAGAGGAACCTGTGCATGCAGTTTTGATGTGATAGATGTGTTGTGTTTTCTTTTACCATTATATATGGTTACAGTTTTATCAAACCACTCATTTTTGTGTACCTCTCAGTTCAGATTTTGGAAGGAGTTTGGGCAAGTGATGAGCAGTGCCTGGTTTTTTCCACACATACCGCTTAGAATTAACAACAAAAAGTTCAATCTTGGTCTCATCAGACCAGAGAATCTTATTTCTCATAGTCTGGGATTCCTTCATGTGTTTTTTAACAAACTCTATGCAGGCTTTCATACAGTATGTCTGGCACTGAGGAGAGTCTTCCGTCGCGCCACTCTGCCATAAAGCCCCGACTGGTGGAGGGCTGCAGTGATAGTTGACTTTGTGGAACGTTCTCCCATCTCCCTACTGCATCTCTGGAGCTCAGACACAGTGATCTTTGGGTTCTTCTTTACCTCTCACCAAGGCTCTTTTCCCACGATTGCTCATTATGGCTGGACAGCCAGGTCCAGGAAGAGTTCTGGTCATCCCAAACTTCTTCCATTTAAGGATTATAGAGGTCACTGTGCTCTTAGGAACCTTTAGTGCTGCAGAAATTATTTTGTACCCTTGGCCAGATCTGTGCCTTGCCACAATTCTGTCTCTGAGCTCCTTGGGCAGTTCCTTCGACCTCATGATTCTCATTTGCTCTGACATGCACTGTGACCTGTAAGGTATAGACAAGTGTGTGCCTTTTCTAATCAAGTCCAATCAGTTTAATTAAACAAAGCTGGACTCCAATGAAGGAGCAGAACCATCTCAATTAGGATCAGAAGAAATGGACAGCATGTGAGTTAAATATGAGTGTCACTGCAAAGGGTCTGAATACTTATGACCATGTGATATTTCAGTTTTTCTTTTTTAATAAATTTGCAACAATGTCTACATTTCTTTTTTCTGTCAAGATGGGGCGCTGAGCGTACATTAGTGAGAAATAAAATGAACTTTTTTGATTTTAGCAAATGGCTGCAATAAAATAAAGAGTGAAAAATTTAAAGGGGTCTGAATAGTTTCCGTACCCATTGTAAATGTTCTTTTTACTCATTTTTGCAAACCAAGAAACTCACCCAAAAATTAGTGGTTATGTCCAATACTTAGCGCAGTAATAGTTTGACATTGGTTCATGAGGAAAGACAAAAAAAACTTCAATCATATTTGTGTTTTCAAACACACCAAATCAAATGACAGTCAAAGTAAGCATACAATTAAATACGTTTCAAATGTGTTATCTTAAAACTCACTAGGAACAGCTGATCAGATGCCATAATTCATCAGTGTCAGGTTCATTTAATGATGCAAATTCACAAAATAGACATAAAAAATGTTCCTCATTTGTCAAGAAAGCATGGAGATGGCGAGATTGCTTTTTGTGTTTACATGTGCCCCTTCAGCTAATAAAACAGCTGTATTTAATCTCACACACACACGTAAATATATACAGTATGTTCTTTATTCACACGAGGTATCGTTGCCGTCTGCTGTCTGGTTTTCGATTTTAAACATCCCTCAAAGTCCACGTGTTATTGTACTGGGTTGGAGGTTGATGACTAAAAGGACCAGTAAATGTAGTTCTATGTTGACACATGTACACACTGTGTAAGAGTACATTTGTGCGACTTAATTAAAGATGTTCAACAATGTGAACAACATCATGTGCTACTCTGGAATCCCTGCCTGATGTTAATGGTTATGCCGCTCCATATCCAATTAAATGTCATCCACTTTTAATGGCTGGATGCCAACACTGTAAATGAATTTGACTTTCTGGACCTACTGAAAGGGTCATGTGTCTATTTGAACCCTGCTGGTATATTTTAGGAACCCAGGCAGTCGAGTTTGACCCTTTAGTCATCCAGAAACTGTTCTGCCCCAAACCTTCTGGGCTGTGCTCAGAATCACATTCCTGAAGAGGATTCTAATGGAACACTGTGCAATGCAGGGTAGTCAGTCATGATTTAGTGAGAAATTCATTAAAATGCATCAACATATATTGATCAGTTTTCTACGGAAGCTTATTGCATTCAGAGAAGACCAAAAAAGTTTTGTTTTTGTTTTTTTTTTTCTGAATTGATCAGATAAACATATGTAAATAAAAAAAAATTGCCCTGGTTTTCTGTTTTTATAGGAAATGTTTTTGGTTTTTTTTGAGGTGATGAGATAAAGATGTATAAATAAATTGGCCCCATTTTTCTGTTTTTATAAGAAATATTTTTTCACTTTTTTGAAATGATGAGAATTTTTTAATTATGGAAAATTTTCTGAGTTGATGAAATTAAAATAACTAAATAAAACAAATTTGCCCTGTTATTTTGTTTTTATAGGATGTTGAGATAATTTTTAGAGGAATCATTTTACAAGGGGAAAAAATGAAAAAATGTTTCCTGTAAAAACTTATCTCATCAACTCAGAAAAACCAAAAAAATAATTCCTATAAAAACTGAAAAACAGGCTCAAATTCTTTTATTTACTTATTTCTATCTCATCAATTCAGGAAAAAGCTTTTTTTTTTTTTTCTTCTGTGAATGCATTACGCTTCTGTACTTTTCTGTTTTGTATTTAGTAAATATTTAGGTACTAAAATCAACATTGATTAGAAAAATTACAATTGAAAATGTTTCCTGAACAGAGGCACCACACACTGAATAAATACTGTAAATCAGTTACTAGACAGACTAAATATGAATGAAGACAGCATTAAAATAAAATAAACAAAACAATAATACATTTATCAATCGCTGAGTGTATTTAGCAGGATGAATACGACTCAGCACTGCCTCTCAGGTCAAGTGTTGAACTGCATCACTTGTTAAAAACAACTGAAATGGCCAATTAGAATAAAAGTCTTGTTTGGTCATTGAAATATGTAGCA
Organism: Gouania willdenowi; assembly: GCF_900634775.1. Lineage (NCBI taxonomy): Eukaryota > Metazoa > Chordata > Actinopteri > Blenniiformes > Gobiesocidae > Gouania > Gouania willdenowi. The sequence continues at coordinate 15,073,596 of NC_041054.1, read as the reverse complement.
TTGTTTCAGTTAGGGTAAATAAAGCTACAGTCATTGTTATTTATAGGCTTTTTATCATGACTTAAGTTCTTACAGCCTTGACATTAATTTGCTAAACTCTCATTTTGAAGACGACTGTTCAATTCCTTAATAACATACCTATACTGGTATTTCATAATACATTGCATTTTGATAGTTTCAATTAATATTTAATAAAGTATTTGTGTATTTTTAGTGGGTCATGACCATATGGTGTGCTATTTCAGTTGCTTTCTTATTCTTGGTTAGTGCTTCAGTTTGTCTTGATTTTGTTAATATAATGGTTTAGGTTTATTCTCACTTTTTTAATGTCTGTGGTTCATTTGTCTCCCATGTATTAACACCCCACTGCCTTGTCCATATGTGTGTGCTATGAGGGCGTTGGCTCCTCCTTTCTCCACTCAGGTGGGCCCAATCTTCTAATTCCCTCCAGTATATAAAGGAGTGCATTGTATGGTCATTGTTTGGTCACCCTCGCCTGCTTCCGTCTGTGTGCTGATGTCATTGGTTTGTTTATCTTTAGCAAAAAAAAAAAAAGAAGAAATTGTGATATTCAGGGAGTACATTCTGTTTTTGGATTAAACTTTGGTTGTTCTTTTATTTTATTTTATTCTTGTCATTAAATTGACTTTTGTGATCACTCCACATGCCTCCTCTTCATACCCAAATATTCCCCTACAAAACGTGGTTATCTGGGTTTAATGGGGTCTTTGGCTTCTAATTGTATTGCTGACAGATGATTCCATGCATTTCTTATATTTATTTACAGCATTTTGTTCCCTCTGTCTGATACGCCCTTATAATCAGACTCACCTGTATTTTTCGTGACCTACTGTAATATGGATCATAATAATTGTACCAACCTGCCTACATCAGCAGCCACAAACAGCCGCTCTCTACAGTAGGTGGGCGATAAATCAAGATTCAAGATATATCAAGTTTTCTATTTTGGTGATATAGAACATTACAATATCGCCTATATAGATATATATATTTTAGATCTTGTTTTATTTTAAAATGATTGTTTTAGGAGTTGCTGCTTTCTCTACTTCTCAGAACAGCATGAAAAGCACAGTTTGATGGATTGCTGAGTGTGTTCTAACCCAGACCTTCCCCTAAACAAGCCACACTATAGAACTCACTCACACATGCTGTCCCTTATAGGAGAAAAAGCCCAAGTGGCACATATTGTGCAATTGTTTGTTAATAAATGTGTGGCATTTTGCATCAGCAAATTTAACCCTGAATTGTCTTTCTGGTAAGGCTTGATTTGAGATATAATTATCAAGATTTATATCAATCAATCAATTCATATATAATCAATGTATCGCAATTTTGAGAACAAACATCGAGATAAGAGTTTTGGTCCATATCGCCTAGCCCTACTCTACGGTATGGGAATGTTGATGCTCATGTATTGCGGACTTCTTTGGGGAATGCACAGTCCTAAATGTAAGAACTGTTCCCGACTTCTAAACATCTGTGTTCATCAGTATGGGTTCAAACTATTTGTACAAATTAAGATGTTATGATTCATAAGATAACAACAAGGGAAGTACATTCTTAGGTAACAAAGGATTAAAGTGGGCTTGAGTTGTATTTTTGATGATCCATGAAGGAGAAAGTAAGCACTCACAAAGTGGTTTGGTCAAGTGTTTGTCCTGTAATCAAAGGGCTTCTCACAAACGTGAGTCTAAGAGTGAACATTCAATGGTTGCCAGGTGAATCTGGATTCCCATCATCAAGAGGCAGCACTTAAGTGGAGACAATTTGTTAGTCAACACGGCGCAAGTGGAGGATGAGAGAGGTTGAACAGGACGGTGTTTGTATCAGTACAGGATCCCTTCAGGGTCCAAAAGCACATATTTTTTCATGGATGTCGGCAGTGGCAGCTCTGGAACACCTTTTTCACAGAACCAACCCAGGCTGGCTCTGATGGCACATCTGGTGAGGTGGAGGAGGCTGCGTGGAGTGTTGGTGCAAACAGCAAACATAGAGTCGAAGAAGTCTGTGTGTCGCTGAGGAGAAAACCATAGATAGATGCTAGATGTGGTCATTTTATTACAATGGAGCCCTAACGTGTGGTTATAAGGGTTTTTTTCTTTTCTTTTTATGTTAGTCATGTACTCCTTCCTATAAAGCATTTTGATTTTCACTGATAATTCAAATTTGAACTAATGTCAACTAGACCTTTGTTAACAGGTCCCATGCCATTACAGAGAAAAAGACTCAAATGCATGTTTATAATATACTTTTTAATAGTCACAAAATTTTAGACCTTTTACGCCATGGACGATTCCAATACATTTTGAAGGGGATCTGGATCAATATACTCATTCTGGATTATTTTTTTTTTAAATCTCTCATCCTTGTAATCTTTATGAAATTTGATTTAGTTACTGTATGTCGGATTGGTTCCTCAAATACCCAGTTTCATTCAAATTGGATCCAGATTTTGCATTTCATCTTGAGTTTTCCACCTACTGTAATAGAGATAGAACTTTCTTCCAAGCCTTTAAAGTGTGGATGATCATGACACCATGATCAGGATCACTAATCAAGATAACTGCCAATATCTGGCAAAGACAATAATTGGTGCTTGGTGAGGTGTGCGCTCTCAGTGCTTTTCTTCTTTAGGCAACACATTTACGTATTCTGTGTTCTCTTATTCTTCTCTCTTCACCAACTCGATGCTCAACTTTAACAGGTCATCCTACCCATTGAACCATCCTTTACGATAAATTGATTGACTATTGGCCGGGACATGCAGCAAAATAGAAGAATCAAATATGGTGATAGTTGAAAGTATATAAAGGAGAAATGCTCTGAAGTACCTGGTAGCAATCGTCAGGAATCACAGCTCTCCACCTCTTTGTTGGCTTTAAATGTTCATAAGAGTTGACCAGAATCTCTACGGCCTTTGGATAATCATGACAGGACTGCAACACCTGCACAAAACAACCAGACCTAATGAACTTTATCAATCATTATGCAGATGATAGTGTAATGTTCAAACCAATGATTTGCTGCTGGACCTTGTGGAACTGGGGTGGGTAAATCCGAGCAGCATTATAGTTGAGCAGCAGCTGATAGCAGAGTTCAGGTATTGCCATTGGTCTGACGTCCGTCACTTTGAGCAGATACTGAATAGGAGCGCAACCGTTAATGTCCATGGATCGAGAGTTAGCGCCGGCCTCCAGCAGCATTTGCATCAGAACATGATCACAGTTCCAGGCTGCTTTGTGAAGAGCTGTCTTATTGTCCTCGTCTCGCAGGTTAGGTTCTGCAGCAAGAGTTTAGCACCTAATTTATTATCATGCACCATAGAGTCAATGGAAGCAAAGTCAACACGGCATGCATTCAGACGTTCTCACCAGCTCCGTGGTCCAGCAACAGACGACAGACTAAGTGATGATCTGTGCTGTATAGTTGATCTCTAGAGTTAAAAGCCCAGAAGGTCGCAGTCATTATTGGCGTTTCGTGGAGGGCGTTGACTGCATTTACTGATGCTCCGTGAGCTAGAAACAGATTCACCAACTCGGGAACGCCAAATCGTGCTGCTGTGTGTAAAGGTGTGTCCTCTGTGTCATGGCTTGCTGTGTTGACCTTTGCACCTCCATGTTAAAAAAAGAGGACTTAGTTATTCAGTAGTCATTTTTAACAAGTATTTCCCCTCCTAACATGTGTTTCACTATCTCCACACAAATGTTCATTCACCTTTGAGAATTAGCTGCTTGGCACAGTCTACAGACTCTCTGGTGATGCAGTAGTGCAGTGCCGTGTGTCCACTCAGTGATAGGCTGTTGATCTTTGCTCCATGAGCCAAAAGCAAGGCCACACCGTCAGTGTTGGCGACCTCGCAGGCCACGTGCAAGGGGGTCTTTCCATTAGGTGTTCGATTAACAGCTGCACCTTTCTCAAGTAGCACCAGCGCTGTTTCTACTGCATCATACATCATACATACATGGATACCCATGGCCCAGGACTTCTCCAGCTTGTAGTCTGGAAGCCAATATCCTGAAAGTACAGATTAAATATTTATAGCAACAGTTAGCATTACTCAACCCAAATTACAACGACAGCACAGCTGAAACTCTATTATTTACTAGCAGGAATAAGACATGATTTACAAACTGCATATGAAATAAAAAGCACTTTAAACACACGCTTTTGGAGGTAAACAATTCTGGTTTCTAATTTCCTGTTAAGTAGCCCACAACATCAAAATCCATCCACAGTATTGTTCCTTGTCTTCTTGGCAATAACGTCATGGCGTCCAAGGAACTGGGTAACATAATTAAAATGCTATCTCTCCATAGACCCCCTTAGGACTGGAATATTAAGAGTAATCCTGATACAACAGTAATATACTAAAGGGGTGCTGATTGGCTGAAATCTCTAAAATGACAATGGCCACACAACGAGTGATTGAGGCTACAAGTTGATATAAAAGACTCCAAAGACATTTCTGGCACAAATTAGTAAGAATGTTTAATTTTCCAGTTTTAGCCCTACCACAAAGCACATTCATGTGATGGGTTGTGTATCGCTTTAAGGCCGAAGTCTTACTGCTTAGATAGTTTTGACTTAAAAAAAAACAAAAAACAAATTACACTGTATTCTGTCTTTGGCTGTTCATCCCGAATTTTGACTCAAAACGTTATTAATTGCTTGCTTCTTATTCACCCAGTCGTCAGGAAGCCAAAAACCTAAAACAACTATTGTTTTAACACTTTTAATATGAGTGCTTATCTTTTCTCCTCTAACATCTGTAACATTAAGTTTTTTTAATTTTTTTTTTATTTAATCCTTAATAAGTATATAATACAGTATATAATACAATTGGTAAACAAGTCTGTTTTATCTTGGACTCTTTTAAGATAAGACTTAAAACTCATCTTTTTACGCAAGCTTATTTTCACAGTTAATGCCTCTTTTTTAACAGAAAATGCTTGTTTTTAGTCCTGTCTTTTAATTTATGTTGTGTTGTATTGTTTTAATCTTGTAGCACTTTGAGTTTTGGTATCAAATAAAATGTATTATTATTATTATTATTATTATTATTATTATTATTATTATTATTATTATTATTATTATTATTATTATTATTATCTTATGTTAAAGTTGAAGACATCATGAATTGTAAGTAATGGTTAAACCACTTTATTCCTTCTGCAGATCTGTTTATTGAAAAGCATTCTACATGTAGAAGAGGTAGTGGTGAGTGTTTAGTGATGGATGTTTATTTTTCCCTCCAATGTGATGTTTTGTAGATTAATATGATCTATTTTATGATGTTATAATAGTAGAACTTGGTTGGAATAGTGTGTGTAGTGCTCTTGTGGGACTGTAGGGCTCTTCCTGTGAAAGGCAGCAAATTGTGTAATAAATCAGGAAATGGTGAACTTTAAATCCAAATTCTTATTTTACTCTGATTTCTATAAGATTCATTTTCTGGTTCTTCTCCTGACAGTAGTTTTTTAACACACTAGCTCTATCTAGTGGCTCATTTGATCAAGAAAACCCCTTTGCATTTACAGTATAGGATTTTGAAGTTCAAAATCTCGTCTTACCTTGTTTGTATGAGGCCAGAACCATACTGGGGTCATCCACTTCCAGCACTGTGTCAATGTCAAGCTTGCCAGTGTTCAGTATCTCCAGGGCCTCCTGTGCATCGTTGGTTCTCAGGGCCACCAGGAAGCGTTCCTTCAGCTGCTGCAGAGCCATTTTTCCAGGGGTCAACACCTCCATGAAGTCCACAGAGGAAGGACTTTGAGGAGCGAACCTGGTCTCAGAGCTTAACATAGCCCACAAAGAATGAAGCAGACTGGATATGAATGTACAGATAAAAACCATGAAGTGATCAAGCAGATCCACCATTGTAAGAACTCCATTAGGAGTATATGTAGGGAGACGGATATGAAGTAAAAACAGCAACAAGTGACACGGAGGGATATAAATAGAAAGCAGAGAGGGAGGAGGGTAGAGCTGCTTCACTTTGACTGTTGACACTAACAGAAACATCATGCAAAAACTGATGATTTATCGACATATAAAGTAACATTATGATTATTGCTATCAGGGTTGGGGTCAATTATAATTGTAATCGCGTAATTGATAATTAATTACAATGATGGTGTAACTATAATTAAAAAATTTTCTTTTAAAGCTGTTGCTGTCGTAATCATAAAATTGACATTGTAATAGTAATTGCCATGAAAATTCTATAAAAATTGTCGATTATAATTTACCGCTAAACTGGGGAACCATGTCACAGTTTCATGTACAGTTTTATACATATGTAGTTAACAATAATTAAACTACGTTTCATATTTTGGGAACTCAGTTCATAACCTGCTTTTTTTCCCCACACCTTTCCTTTAGTTGTTTTCCCATTTTTCATCTATTTTTGTTTTTTTTTTTTTTTTTTACTTGTCTGCACACAAAGATAAACACTACAAGAAGTGCAATCATTATGAGACAGCAATGCATGTTTTGTTATTGCAATAAAATAAATTGATTTATTTTATTGTTTAATTGTGACCATCACCAGCCCTGCCTAAGGAAGGGTAAGAAATCTTTTATTATAGGGAGGATATAAAAAGGGAGAGCAGTGTTACACCTAGGTGGAGGGGGAGGGGAAAGGGAGCAGGGAGGAGAGACTCAAGGTAGGAAATAGAAAGGGTGGGGAAGAATAGATAATTTTACAGTGAGGGTGAGATGTGAAGTTGTAGAACATATTGTGCTTATTGTTATCCCATTTTTCATCTAAATACGGGGCCCCTCCTATGCCCGTTCTCTTCTTGTCTCCCATGTTATTTGTGTCCGTTCTTCCATGTTCTCTTTAGAAGGGGTGATACTGAAATTTGTGTAAAGCACTTTGTGGTTTTTTACCTGTGAAAAGCGCTCTATAAATAAAGATTACTTACTTAAATATCAAGCTTTAGCATAATTTACCATTTAGAAAAAACACACAAAAAAGGCTCAGATATCCACACCAAAAATATTAAAACCTATATTTTCATTGATTAGGAAGTCTAACAAGGTAACCAATAGATAGGAAAGAAATGAGATGATAGATATTTGTTTTTAGTGTATTTTACTGCTGATTTTGATTGTTGTATATATTTGTACATTTGTATTATTATTATTTATCTTATTTTATTGATTTCTACTGGAATGTGGGCACTTGTATTTAATCCTTATTTAATTAACAGTATTTTACTTAATTATGTAAATTTTTCTTTCCTTCTTTGTTTAGTATTTTTTATTCTTTTTATTTGTTTCTTTTGTGAGCTTCTGTAACGCAAGTCATTTCCCTCTGGGATAAATCAAGTTATTTATGATTCTGATTTAGGTCCCGTTATCATAAGAGATGCTAACAGAAAGCTAACAGAAGAGGAAGGTTGACTTTTATTAGGTTATTTATATAAGGCTCAGTAATTGTGATGAATTGTAATTCAACTTTAGTAATTGACAACGTAATTGTAATTGACTTCTTGAGGACAAAAAATTATTGTAATTTAATTGTAATTGGAAAAAAAAAATGCTGGTCACCGTAACAGAGTTGTAACATGGGTAATTGAAAATGTAATTGTAACTGAAAAATGTAATTGACGCCAACCCTGATTACGATCTTATTTTTAGGACACAGGGAAGGTGAACAAAATAGGAAACAAAGAGGAAAAAATGAGGAAACAAAGAGGAAACAAAGTGCAGAGTGACTGCACATTTTATTTAGTGTGACAAGTAGCTGCCCTTACAAACTGTTTAGAATTCATAAAAGAGAGCAAAGCCATAGCAAAGAGAAGGAAGGGGGAGGGGAAAGCACGGCCTTGTCAGAGTGACAGTATGGTTAGCACTTTATCATCTGCCCTCTGTGTTACAGGACACACACACACACACACACACACACACACAGTCCTCTCACAGCATATTGCTCTGATTTTCACTGTACGTAAACAATGAGTCTGCAGTTAGTGATCTGTCTGGGGGAGTGGCTTCTTAACCACAGGATGGTTGTTGGGTTTTAAAAAACACTTTGTAAGAATACTTCATGAGCAGGTGTCGGAGTAGCATTGGATCGCAGCACAGGGAGAAAAGCATGAGCATAATAATAATAATAGGAAAATACGACCTTATTAACATGACATTTGAATCTAAATCATTTTTCAATAAACAGTTTTAATTATGTTTTGGCAAAAAAAAAAAAAAAAAAAAAAAAGAAGTTATAATACAATTCTGGATAAATCATATATATATATATGTGTTAATAATACTCTTGTATAAGTTATGATGAACAATAATCAGTTGCTTTATTAAATAGAAGAATAAATAAACAATAGCCTTAAGTAATAATAGTGATAGATGTATTACTGATAGATGTAACACTCTTAAAGTGGGTTTTCTGAGTTACAAAGTAAATAATCTGTATTGAAGTTGACTTAATATCTCTCTTGCATCGCTCAATGACGAATGTAAACCACATGGATGCCAGGAAATGATAAAGAACAAACACAAAGGTAGCTCATTGACCCTAGAACAAGTAATTTCACTCAAAGAACATCCATTGCTTCAAAGCTATTTAACAAGAAGGCTAAAATAACTAATCAGATCTCATCATAAATTAAAGTCATTTGCATTAACTGGGTGCAATTTGCAGCGTAACATTGAAATGAAAGAATCATTACAGGACTATTTCTGGACTCGCCACGTGACGGTTCCTCACAGAATCTGCCTTTTGAATGTCAATGAAGGATATTGCAGAGAAATGGGCTTAATGTGACTTGACAGATGATTCCTGATGAATAAGAAAATGACAGAAAAGTTCCACTGTTTGAGTTGTGACACACACACAGAAGCAGTCGGAGTCCTGGGGAACTACTCTCCGACGTCTAAAGGCAGCAGCGGGGTGTTACTCTGTTACTGTGTTAGAAAAGAGAGGTTGAAGCAGGTTACACGTATAGAGTCAAGGTGACATTATACATTGAGGAGGAACTTCCATTTCATTGACCATTCGTTTTCTTTAGGTACACTAAAATCCTCAGTTTAACCAGTTGGGAGTGTTCTGTACGTCATTGAACTGCTTAAGTATGTTTTTATATGTGGTCAGTGGACAAATAGTGCAGTTTTTCACTTCCAGTGTTTGTCTCCTGGTTCCCAGTTCGGTTCCAGTTAGAAAACCCCCAGTGTTCCAGTGTTTTGTTCTTCAGTGGTGACTGTAAGGAGCATGAGGACACCTAGTGGTGGACGATGAGCATTCCTACTGTAGTTCCACCACACGGAAGGTGAGACGTTGAAGCACCTCAGAGGTCCCACTGTTCTATTGATCAGATCACGGAATGTAAATGTGCTTTAAAATGGCACTCAGACATTCACACGTTACCCTATAGATGTTAAGGAATGATAGATTGCCTTTCCAGATTCTCTCTGCATGTTAATAAATAAAAACCATTTACAGTGATGAACAGCATATAAATACAACCCGTTATCTGACTAAATGGCTGGGAACAGGGTGATTGTAAAATGAGTCACGTACAGGGCAGCGTTCTGTCACCCAGCAGCTCATTTTGGTTTGATTCGCTTGTTGATCGAGTTCCCCAACAGTCTCGGACAGTCGGGCATTTAAATTCCACCACTAAAAACTACGGAATTACTTTATCTGGCGTCCCTCGAGGTTTATCGAGAGCAAGTCTGCAGCTGTTCCCCCCCCCTAACTGGAGTGGGGTGCCATGTTTAAAGCAGGAGGTAATCTAAAGGACCATTTCAGTCTTTGTGCACTTCTTTCTGTTGCTGCTCCAGCTCGATTTTTCGTAACTTCTCGCGCTGTCTCTCCACTTTCTCTTGATTCCTCTTGGCTTTCTCCACAAGGACTTTAAGGTCTTTGATCTTTTTCTTAATCAGGGCACGCTCCAGGGATGAAGTGATTCCAAGGGCCTAGAATACAAAAAGGATGTATGAAGAAAATGCTGCAGAACACGTTTCAACAATGAATAAAGCTATATACAGGGTTCCTACAGCTTTAGTCATATTCAATTCAAGATTTTTAAGACTTTTTATTGTCATTTGAAATTAAATTTAAGACCAACTTCACAGTAAAAAAAAAAAAAAAAAAATGCCACAATTATTATTTTTTAATATTTTTTTTCCAGTGTCTAGTGCACATGTGTAACTGGGGGCCCCCAAAGTAAACACACAAAATTACAGAAAATGACAGAAAAATACACAAAGTCAAAATCACTCCAAAAACACACAAGATGACTACAAAAATAGCCAGAAACCTATAAAAACTACATCAAAAATACAAAAAATGAAAACCATTAAGAAAAATCTTTGTTGAAAAGAGAATTTTTGTTAAATTCACATTGCCCCATGTTGTTGAAAGAATCCCGCTGCAACCACGTCACTGTTTTGTAGTTGATTCCCCTGTTGTGATGCGCAATGTTATGGTAAATTATCAAAAAAAATTAAAACACATGTTAATAATCATAAAATCATACTTATGTGATGAAAATTAGGTCTTTTGAAACATTGATTTAAGATATTTTAATTACAATTAAGGCCTTTTTTTAATTCATGGATTTAATGCCTTCTAAGACTTTTTAAGGATCCGATGATTAGTTATTCTACTGTTATTATTCATTCATGATAAACGTAGCGTAAAATCAACAATATGCGACATTCAAACGTTGATCTTATATTGAATTGTGTGCATTAAAAACTAAATGTAATAGTACAATGACTTACCTTAAGCTCTGAGCTCTCTAGCTGCAGCAGCTGCTCCCCGTCTATATTTTTGGCAGTGAATTCTGGGATATGGTGTTCCAAGTTAAGGCCTGCGAGCCAGTGGGCCACCTGCTGGGACGTCCAATCAGTAAAGCTGCTTCTCTGCAGCTGATTCTGCTTTAAAAACTGCCCCTCGTCCAAGATCTGAACGCAATAATATACATAGGTCAGTTATAAAGAAGCAAAAAATGCAAAATCCAAACTCACAAATGCCTTTAATGAGCAAGGACTAATGATTTTTAGCAACACTTTAATGCTGTGGGCGGAGCCCCGCATTGTCTGTCTCACCTCGTCCTCTATCATATCCAAACTCTCCAGAGTTTTGCAGCATTGAAAGTAAGAGAAAATGACAGAGATAAAGCAGAGATAAGAAGCCACATTTTATAACAGTCATTCTATTTGTGCTTGATTGAGATGTTACATCACAGATTGATATATATTTTGCTAAAGGGTGTCCCGATATATCTTCATTTTTTCCCCCACATCTGATACGATACCAGTATTGCAGCCTTGAGTATTGATCATTCATACTTTTATTATTTGTTTTTTTTAATGTGGAATGTCAGAAAAGTGATTACAAAAAAAAGAAAAGAAAAATGTATCAAATACAGACAAAACAATACATTTTTAAAGTGCAAAATATTCATTTTCACTTAACTTAAACATAAGCATAAATAGAATAAATAATAAAAATAACCTCAATAAATCAAATAAAAACAAATTACAGTATATATAGGAGTGCTTATCTGAGAGTTTAGAAGCAGGCGATATAATCCAGTTATTTATTTTCTTTAATGGGTTCAATATTGGATCGTGACACCCTTTTCACAGAAAACCCGGTGATGAAGCATCAGTCTGTCATGTTATCAATAATCATGATTTCAGTTCTAATTTTAAAATTTTTCATTTTCTACCTTGTCTGCACATGATATCGAAGTCCAACATTACATGTAGTGCAATCTTTTTATTACACTTATGCGCGTTTTTGTATTGCAATCAAACAAAAACATGGATTTTATTGCATAATAGTGACCATCACACATGGAAGGATAAGAAAAGAGAGAGGGCAGTGTTAAACACCTTGGTGAGGGGGAAAAAAACAGGGAAGAGGGAGTTAGGGTGGGACAATGGAAGGAATGGTTAACAGTCAGCTATTTTGGTTGTGCTGAAAGTGTAATGTGATGCTACTGTCATACGCGGAGTTTGCAAGGGGCAGGGGGGGCATTGCCCCCCCCCCCCCCCCCCCCCAGTGATCAAAAGTTTTAATTTAGTTTTTCCCAAATTCATTCTAAAAAATTTTATTCTTAATATAATGTACATAATATAAACATATGTTAAGTGTCAAAAACACAGTAACTAGGAAATGATAAAAAAAAATAGCGATATAAAATTCAAAGGTTTACAAAATAAAACCAAGTAAAAAAGATTTAAAGGGCCGCTGCAGCCGATGACATTTGACCCTCCTGCTTCCCGTAGCAGCTCAGAGCTTTGTTTGTTTACAACATGGCGGACACCGTGGGTGATCTGTTGACCCATAAGTCTGTTGTTTGTGTGAAGGTGGAGTTACGTTGTTAGACTTTTAATGCCATAATCTACATTGTTTACTTTTAAATGCTTTTAATCCATATGGATCCTGTTATTCTCGCCTGCCTGTTGTTTAACTTAGTGATTTACAACTGACAGAAAGTCTGTCCCTCCATGTTAAAGGCAAGGCAAGGCAAGGCAAATGTATTTGTATTAGCACATTTCATACACAAAGCAACTCAATGCGCTTTACATGATCAAAAAAGTGCAACAGAAAACAGCTTAAAATCAATAAGAACATTAAAGTCGGCAACAGAACATTTAAAATCATCAGTAAAATCAATTAAAATCATCAGTAAAATCATCATGACATCAACAACATGACCAAAAATCTCTCTCTCAATCATATGCAGTAGAGAAAAAAAGTGCCTTTAACTTTGATTAAAAATGTTCACATTAGATGCTGACTTCAGCTCTGCTGGCAGTTTGTTCCACTTCTTTGCAGCATAACAACTAAAAGCAGCATCACCATGTTTACTGTGAGCTCTGGGCTCCACTATCTGACCTGTGTCCATAGATCTGAGAGACCTTCTGGGTTCATACCTGACTAACATGTCACTGATGTATTCTGGACCAAACCCATTCACAGATTTATACACCAGCAGCAGAACTTTAAAGTCTATTCTGAGGCTGACTGGGAGGAGCCAGAGTAAAGACTTCTAGTGCTAAGTGTATCTCCCATATTAAAGCACATGTGTCGAGTGTTGTATGATATATCATGTAGAACATAATAAATAATAACACTGCTTGATTTCGGCAACTTTACTCTCTCATTCTTTAAGTTACAGTGGGTGCTGAACATTTCAAACTGCATTTTGGATTTATTTTGGGCAGGTCCATAATACAGCTTTAGAAACTTATGTTACAGTAATTAAAAATTTGTTTTCATTCCTTATTTGTGACGCGAAACTCAAGACGAACAGAAAAATACAACAACAGTCAATAAGCACATTATACTCTAAACAAGTCAACTTATCGCTTTCATCACATTTGCTAAAAATCCTTTGCAGTTAAAGACAGATTCCCCCTGTGTGTAAATATTTACTAATGCTATTGTAACCTGAGGATCGTTCCTAAATTGATGAGTCAGCGAAACGGTAATGGTTGCAGGAATGTGCTTGTACCTCGTCTGAGGACAGAGCGTGCGTACGTCCAGACATCTTGGCTTCACTGAGCAGACCGCTGATCTCCACTGAGCTGCTGCTGCTGGCACTCACATCGTCGTTCAAATTGGGACCCTGAAACACGACCACACACACACACACACACACACACACACACAGTCTAGTCGTGAGAGCCAACTGGGCCGTGGGATTACTTTGAGTTGACTGGTCGGAGGGCTCTGGGATGTTTTGATTAAAATGCAACACTATGCAATTTGTGGAGTGACCCCGCAAATTTAATCAGACGAGGACAAAGCGTTGCAGTTACGGTCGGGTGAAGTTACAGCACGCTGATTCTCTGTGGTTAGTTAAAGACAGGAAACTAAAGCTAAAATATCTGCGCTCAAGCGTTCAGAGACAAAATCATAAATGAAGGTTAAGTAAAAACACATTTTTGGAGGTATTGACGCTAGCACGACCGGAGGCGGAAGCAACGATTACAAAGTACATACAGCTAGGCACAAAGTGTACATAAAGATAAAGTCCAGAGTTCATCGTAAACACAAATATCTGGATAAAACATGAACACAAAACCACTAATACACAAAACAACAATATACACAATACGTACAATGAGGCTATTTACATCGATATACAAAAAATGTAATATAGTTGGGGTCATCTAAAGTTTTAAATACTCCAAAATAGGTTTCCAAGTGCTGTAAAATATACAGTATGTAGGCTCTCTGACATTTCATATCATATAAGTTTTCCAATGAATTCCCTCAACCAAGCTTCAAATACAGGTGGAGCATCTGATTTCCACATTTTTATATACATCTCTTTACAATAACCAAACCATAAGTACTGTACTTGTACTTTTTTGAGTATATTTCTAAATCAGTAATTTTACTAAAAAAAAGTTACGTAATTTGTTACATTTCTACACCCAACCGTTAGTGAGTAAATTATTATTTTTTGTTTTAAAATGATCAACGGACATTGTGAAACTACAATGAAATAACCAGACAACAATCAAATGCATCACATCATAGCCGACCAATCAGATTAAATGTAATACACCGCGCTAAAACAGCATTGAATGGACGTTTTTTTTTGTTTTTTCAGTTTTAGAGTTCATAAATGTAGATATACTAGAATATAAAAAAAAAAAATGTAATTAATTGGTGTTATTTTATTTAAAAAAAAGAATTGTACATTTTGACAAATCTTTTATTTTATACAGATACGTTTGTGGAAAATAAATTCCAGTTGTGCAAAATTTGGTCTCTTCCTTTTTAAGATTATACATGAGATGTTTACTGTATGCAAGGGAACCGTGGCAAGATTTATTACCAACAATACATTTGGGTTTAAAAGTAACTAATAATAATAATAATAATAATGCGTTTTATTTGAGTTGCCTTTCAAGGTTACCCAAGGTCACCGCACAAGCAAAATGAACTAGTATACTATTGAATTGAGCTACTTTTTACTTGTACTTGAGTATTTTACGTATGACGTACTTGTACTTGAGTATAATTTCAATCATGTAACAGTACTTCTACTTGAGGAGGATATACAGTATCTCTTTACACCTCTGAGCATGACTCATCATAGCTAAAGGAACAGAGATTAGACTCTGTGCAGAAATCTCCCCTCAAAGCTCAACATATCTGCTTATGTTCATAAATTCTGCTTTGTTCCTGAGCACATCCTCAGAGAGAGAAGGATAAACCTCATTAATGAACAAAAATAATCTCATTTTTAATCCTGCACTCGCCATATCTGATGTTACGCAGAACTGGAGAAGCTTGTACAAAAGTTCATACAATTCCACAAATGTTCATGTTAAGAGACTTTCACTATTGTTGTTTGAAGGTAAGAGTTAAGCCCAGAGATCTGCAACCTTTACTCTCAAAGGAGCCATTTTGCTTAATCTCACCTGGATTAAAGTCATTCAGGAGCCAAAAAAATACCTTCTCAATGAAGACAATACAGTGTATAAAATTATACACAGTTCAAATAATATTGAATAATTTACGAGTTAATGGATTTGATGGGCTACAAAAACATGATCATGTCAGTCAACGTATGAAGATTGCTAATTTCTTGCCACACATAAAGCCTGCGTATTTAACCTGCAAGTTGGCAATTAAATGAATCTGTCCCCACACAAATAACATCTGTATTTACTTCCAGAATTGTGTTTTTGATGGTTTAATTATCTTACCAGGGATTTAAAACTTAAACTAAGCCACAGGTGCAGGAAAAGTTGATGGTCTGTAGATGTTGCAGGAGGTGAAGTAGGAGAAGGTGCTGAGGCATTGCACAAATTAGGTTAACTCATTGTTTTGTCGTCATTTTATTTGACGTTAATGTCATTCATCATCAATACCCTGTGTAAGAAACAACAATTATATAGGGAGCCATTGCAAAAGAGTCAAAGAGCCACATGAGGCCCCAGAGCCGCAGGTTGCAGACCCCTGAGTTAGCCCAAAACCCATCCCAGTGTGGCTTATAATGGGAAAGCTTTAGGGTCAAGTCACACAATAAATTATATACAGTATTTTGAGGGAGGAAATGCATTAAAAAAACATATTTGTGCTCTCACTACTTTACAAATATTTAGTATTTCTCAGTGTGGTGTAATATCACATTATGGTTATTTACCAGCTTGTTACTGATTTTATTTTCTATTGTTTGCACAGGCACATGCTTAGTTAATCATGTTTGGGTAATTAAAAAACAGGGTAGGATTAAATGAGCAATTCCTACTCCATTTTTGAACACGTGAAGTTCATATTGTTTCAATTATTTTCAATGGATTTAATCGTTTTCAAATGATCTTTTTGTCTTGATTTATGTTCTAGTTATTTATGCATTACTCTCACGTGTTCACCCTTCAATCATTCATACACTTAAATATAAAGCTAATAAAGAATGCTACATTAGGTCGCCAATATTTTCAAAATTAGGCTCACTGATTCAGTTTATGGTTAAGAAAGCGATTGTGCGTTTGAATGATTTGAGTGTGTTAGTCCTTTTGATCACGTTAGAGTCAAAATACCAAACGATAAAGGCATACAATACCAAATAATATGAGTAGGAGAAGAAGTGGGGCCATGTAAGGGAGGTCTGTTCAGGGAAAAAAGGACACGTTCTAATAAATAATCGCAGAATACAAAGGAAGCATAAAGCATCCTTTAATGTAGAGAGGATTACACGTCATCGAGCACGTGTTTCACCGTCATCAACAGCTTATGTGATGTAGTTATGTAGCACAGTGACGTCAGCATGATTCATGGGTAATTAGTCACCGAACCTGGTTTGCTTTGGCCTTGATTTTTTCTGGACTATTCTCCGCTGATATTTCTGCAGAGCTGAGAGAAGGAGCGGAAAGAAGAGAGTGAAGTGAATTTACTGGAAAAATAGAATGAGCTCAATCTGGTACAAAGCGTCTTTTCATAAGATTCGTGTTTTTTTTTTTTTTTTTTTACGTTGTACCAGTCAAATAAACTAATAAACTAAACTACTGAAACATATGTAAAAGCAACCATGTATTCTCTCACATTTACGTTTTTTAAATTATGACCGAAAAAGAAAAACAGAAGAACATTTTCCTAAATATTTTCCCCGTTTTTTTTTTTTTTTTTACCTATTTCCAGGTGAAGCTGTGGAATCTTTCACTTTGCTTTTTCTGAGGCTGGACCTACAGGGAAAGAAAGTATTAAATTAAACTTAATGTGACAGGAGATTGTTACATAACCAGTCAAATGTCAAAGAAATGCCTGTATTTCAGTGTTAAAAAAAACAGTCTTAAGTCTCTGTTTAAGAAAACTTTGAAAACACCTCTATAGCAGCGCTTCCCAAACAGGGGTACGCGTACCCCGAGGGGTACAGGAACACACTGCAGGGGGTACTCAAAAAGATTTAACAATTCATTTAAAAATAATTGAGAAATGTTTCTAGTTCCTTTTTAGGATATTTTTGGGACAAATTAACTGCAAGTATTGCTCAAAAAAATACTATATTTTTTTGTAATTTGTTGAAACAGGATTATTTTATGCTGTAGAGGCCATTTTATCACACTTCTGACAACAGGAGACAATAATCAGCTACATTTTTACAAAGGAGACTTTAAGGAGACTTCATGAAGACAATATTACCTGCAGCACTTGTATATATGTATATATTTATCCTTTATTAATCCCTTATCCTTTATTATCATTGTTGTTTCGGGTTTGTTTTTTGTTCTTCTTCGTTTTTAAACTGCACTTGGCGAATAAAAACCTTTCTGATTCTGATTTACTTACTAACTATTGAAAAAAATCACACATAGTTGCATGGTATTTAGAAAAAAATAAATAAATTCCACTTTAAATTCCACTCATTGTTTTAAATTTGTAGATTAAGCCTTAGGGATGTTGTGAACCAATGAAACACAGTTTAGGGGTTTAGGAGAGCCCGCTGTTCCACATATGAAAAAGCATGTGAAATTATGGAGAGGGTACTTATGACATGAAGAGGGGGTACACATGAGTTGACAAAAATGCAAAGGGACAGAAAAAAGATTGTGAACCACTGCTCTACAGTATCATTATTGCAATATTCTAACTAAGTACAACATATTAGATTCTGAAAGTTATCAGATGTTCCTGGATGCATGCTTACGGTCATTTTTAAACTTGTAAATAGGCTTGCCCCTCCATCTTTAATGGATTTTATTTGTAAAAAGAACAAAACAAAACACTGGAATAAGGACCAGAGCCTTAATGAACTAGAGGAAACTGTAGTACAAATATAGCCAAATGGTGGTGTTTATCAGAGGCACTAAATGATGGAATAGACTTCCAGAAAACATCAGAAAATGTGGTAATTACACAATCTTCAAAGCAATTTTCAAAAATTGGTTGAAAACAAAGTAGTTATGCACCCATAGGTAATATTTGAAAACCTGACTGTTGTTTTTATTATTGTAAATAGCATAAATGGTAACGTGTTATATCACATTTACCTGCCTTAGGACAACAGATTAAATTTAGCTATTGTGCTAACTCTGGCATGTTTATGTTGACGATGTTTGCTGACACATTGATTAATATGTAATGTTCTAATTCAAATTAAAAAAAGAATAAATACATAAATGAAATGGAAACGATCCAGACTACAGTACATGACTTTAGTCCTACCCCTGCTCCACAGCTCGTCTGTGCTCATCCAAACTGTGAGATGGACTCGAAGTCACATGACACTGAGGACCTGTGAACATGAGATCAATCGCTGAGCGTTTAATCAGGCGTGAATCAAGGAGAACGTGCTGAATGGTCATAAACACCTACCCTGCAGGGTTCTTCTTGGGGAACCTTCTGCACTTCGGATAGACCCGGAGCGACTGTGGGCTGGACTGCCCTGTGCTTCAGAAACCTCCAAAAGACAGGAAGTGAAGGGTATAATTAAGCAGATGCCAGAGGATGATCATAATCAAAGTAACAAGAAGAAAGAGAAATATAACAAAAGAGGGAGCGCGACAAACAATCATACTCTGAGCTTTAGACCAATCAGAATGAGGCCGTTTGACGTCTCGTGCCCAATCGTGCTACCCTCTTTTCCGTCTAATCAGCATTCATTCCCGCCTTTACAGAGTTAAGTGACAGCATTAGCCAGACAAGATCCTTTCTTCCAGAAAAAGACTGCGTGCTGGTTGTTATCACGCTGGGAGTGACAGTAAGTCGTGGCAGCTCTACGTAATTAGAGCAGCCAGGCAACACACAACAATTAATGCATTAAAGGGTATAAAAGTAATGGATTAAAGCTGCAAAAGCTGGAATTAGGGCATTAACAGAAACTCAAATTAAACACCATTAGATGCAGTAAATAATGTAACAGTATTTACATGAAAAAGATAAAAACATTGACGTCAGATACGCTGATGATCGGGCTGGTTTTAGCACAGTCGATGCACCAACGTTTCATTTTGTTTAATTTAAACTGGGAAGCTTTTACCCGAACAATGTTATTTTATTCATTTTACAAACCTCTCCTTCTGTGGAGCTGATGCTGTCCCTGGCCATTCCTCTGTAGCTCTTCCTTTTGCTAGGAGAGTCCTCCATCAGGTCTGCTGTCAAAAAACATCACAAAACAGACACAATGGAGACAACTGTGACTGAGCCTGTAGGGAAAAAAACTGTGAAATGTTTGGTTTTTCCACCCACGCAAAGTTAGGTCGGAGAAGCTATTACGGTACTTTTATTACTCAATAAAAGTAACTGCTTTTTCCTTGTTTGATTGTCTATGTATGTGAAAACTGAACAGTATTTACCTGAAGGAAAACACAAAGATTATTTGTGCTGAGATTATGTCACGGCTCTGCACCAGCACCAGAACAATTACCCGTATTAGCTTTGGCGCTGCATCCCAGCAAACACATTAAGAGAAGTTCAATACTCGCAGGCGGTCACAAGAGAACAAGGAGCTTGAAAAATGTGGAGAAGTCAACACTTAGCTAGGGTGACTGGGGACTACTGATTCATCAGGAATGTGATTACCATTTTTGTCCATATTTTTTTTTACTGTTTTTTCTTCTTTTCATTATTTTTTACTCCTTTTTTCTTTTTCTTTTTGTCCACATTTAATGTTTTTTCAAAATCTCGTATTTTGGTGTGTGTGTATGTTTACCACATAAACTAAGGATCACACGTGCACTATTATCCTATAGTATTTATATGTATTTTTGTTCTTACTCTGTTCTTATACTGTATACATACACTGTGTTGCTGCAAATGTGAAATTCCCCTCTGGGGATTAATAAAGGTGTATTCTATTTTATTCTATTCTACTGTATGTGCATCCCAAAATACTGTAATTACATGTAACATATACATCGCACTGCAAATTCTTGCACATGTGCAGTAACAATGTCGAATCCGTCAATTTCTATTAGGGGTGTGAAAAAAAACCACAATTTCACGATATAGCGCGATTTTTTGGGTGCCGACTTTAAATCGATTTCATTTATTTATTTATTTATATTTAGTCGATATTTTTGTGTATTTGTGCAATATTTCAGTGGTGGTTACAATGCTTTCAATGTGTTGCAGTGGTTATTTGATGCACTAGATTTTATGATGGCAGTGTGTAATGTTTGCAATATTTATGTACGCATAGGCATTTTATTTTCATATAATCTGTTCAGATCAGTGTTTAAACTGACACAATAGGAGAAAATTGTTTTTTCTTATTTTTGTGCATTATCAGTAACTCAGGGTGATTTATCCTTAATGTTCTCACGTACAGTTGTTACAATGCTGTCATTTTGTTGTCATGGTTACTTTGAGACTTCTACACAGGAGTTTCAGTAAAAAGAAACTTGTTGCACTTTATTTTATGATGGCAGTGTGTAACACTGCATTTTCTTTTTTTTCAGTGAAAATGTGCAAAAACACTAATAATAAATAATAAATAGGAAGTTTTGAAGCAAATAGATTTGACTCAATTTGTCTGAATAATCAATATCTTCTGATGAACATATACAGCAACTTGATTTTTCATCTCTACGTTTAATTTTGGTATTAACTGAGTAGAATATCGAGATATATCGCGATAATATTGTATCGTGACCTAAGTATCGTGATACATTTTCAATAATAATTTCTATAGCAAAATATTTACAAACTGTTGGACCAAGAAAGTCAAGATGATGAGGTGAGGGCACGACACAGTGGTTGGAAATCCCATAGTGGCAAAAATTAGCAAAATTGAAATCGTCTAAATTGTCATTCAATCTCTAAAATGTTCTTTACAATGGTTTATTAAATGTATTTAGCACCAGATTAAGTGTATCTAACACATTTTATGCTCATGGACCAATAAATCAATCTCTTTAATCAAAAACACAAGCTAATCTCACTGCTCCCCTTCATGCTCTGTCTCCTTTGTGTTCTTTCTGTTCCAGCTGTGTGCTCTCCAAGTCCTTGATTATAAAACGACGGTACATAAGGAGCTACATCACTCACGCTCTCAGAATGAAATCATTGTTTCGTTCCTTTCTGCACTGAACCATATCAGATGCAGATAAAGCCCTTGAAAAGGCGAAGCAGAGCTTTAAAAAGACTGCAGCAGAACAAAGATGTGCGTTTGTGTGAATCATAGTAAGTGACCTGATTTTAAAAGTTGGCCGTGTTGTCACCTGGATTTTTTTTTTTTTTTTTTTTTTTTTTTTGACATTTGATAACCTTGAGTAAAACAGATGGAAAAACAGTTGGAGCCAAACAGCTGGATGTTTTTTTGGTCTGGGTAAAAACAAATGTCATTAGCTTTTATTGCCAAGTGAGCATCATATGGTAGCAAGTGAGCATTTTGCATACTTTGATAGACAAATAAAGCATTGATCTTCTCACCAAAGTGATCATATATAACAGCGATAATCCCAGATAGAGGATAGGAGTGCTCCGCTCACACACAAACCTTTGCATTGTGTTGCTGCTCTGTTTGGACTGTGTTGCTGCAGGCTGAGCCTCTCTGAACTGTTGCTGTTGTTGTTGTTGACCTGGATACCGTTCTGCTTCATCAGCTGCATCAGCTCGGATTCTAACGTAGCAATCTGTAAAAAGAGGGAGGCAATCAATGTTCACCAGCTGCAGGCCTCTAACTGTCAAAACAGCTTTTTTTAAAGCCGGGAAATGAATTATGTTACACCGATGTGACTCGTATTGGACCCAATGAAGTGCAGGCTACACAACATGCTTTCCCTATATACAGTGCAGAGCATCTGAGCCATTTATTAAGCAGACAGTCATTATTAGTTAGTGGGCACCGGTTTAGGGCAACTCAACTTCCATTATGTCTATAGCAGTGGTTCCCAAAGAGGAGTACGCGTACCCTTAGAGGTACAGGAGCACAATGCAGGGGGCACTCGGAAAGATTTAACAATTAATCTAAAAACAATCGGGAAATGTTCGTAGTTCGTTTTTTGACTATTTTTTGGACAAATTCACCACAAACTAACAGTAAAAAATACAATTTTGTCGTGTAATTTTTTGAAACAGGATTAACTTATGCTGCCGAGGCCATTTTATCACACTTCTGACAATAGGAGACAAAAATTAGGCAAATTTGACAAAGGAGTATTTATTTACTATTGAAGTAATCACATAAAAGTTGTAGATTAACTAAATTTCACTTTAAATTATACTATTAGAACCAATGTTTGAGACACATTCAAGACATGTTTCCAGTCATGAAAAAGTATATGAAATTACTGAGAGGGTACTTACGATATGAAAAGGGGGTACACATGATTTGAAAAAAATGAGAAGGAGGTACACGAGACAAAAACGATTGGGAACCACTGGTCTATACGATTCAACTGCAGCCAGAAAGACATGGTTATATTTACCTAAAACTTTAGGTTATGTACTGTATATGACCCCGGTTCTATGAGTAATATGAGTGAGATGTCTCACTATGAAATACACACTCCCTGTAGCCCTCAGAAGCACTTTTCTCAATCCGCCAAGCCCTGATTGGCTGGAAAGAACTTTCTATTCGCCGGGGACACTCCCACCCTCTATAAGAGGGAGGGCGGATGTACAGTTCCTCATTCAAAATAAGCACCTCTTCTCACTCGTTCGAGCAAGAGGGGTTGTCAGGTGAGACATCTCACTCATATTACTCATAGAACAGGGGTTATATACATAACCTAAAGTTCTATTTCATAATATTTTGTGAGATGTCTCACTATGGGATATGACAGCTCCCGTAGAGCAGACATGCTTATCATCTACAGCTACATCAAAAGTAATGAATTAAGACTAACCAATGAAAGAACGTGGGAATTGGAAATTTGAGTTGACTCCTAACTAATTGTCTCAAAAAATATTTCATTAATTTTCTAAATTAAGGCCAAAACACATCTATATAATTATTCATATTTAAAGCTGTTACCCCCGATAATTACAGATTGAACGTTTGTTTTTATCTCCACCATAAACACGCCGTTTGTTGACATTTTCGCGAATTGATTGTGGGATGTGAAGTCAATGTACATAAATGTTTTACTTACTGATTAGGCTTTGCACCAATCTGACCAGCTATATCGGATCAGCCGATATTTAGCATTTTATGCAAATAATGTAATCGGCTGTAATGTCTTAATTTGCCGATGCGATGAATGGCGTCAATGTCGTGATGAAACTTTTTGTAGATGCTCCCATTGCATTGTTTTGTCCGTCTCATTTACTCTGAAGACGTTCCACTCCACTGACATGTTTGCTCTATGTGCCACGGTTTTACATAACTGTGAAGAGGGAAATCGCCTCAGGATGTGTCTCCAGGCACCAAAACATGGTACCATTTGATTTTATGGAAATCGGTACCAGGTAGTAAAAAAAAAGCACCAAATTTGGTACCCATCCCACCTCATATGATCGGATCGGTGATTGTTTTTTTTAAACTCACTGATCGCTGATCGGCCAAAAAATCCTGATGGTGTAAAGCCTTAATCTGATATTACGGGGAATACTGGTAACAAACCAGAAACAGAAATGGTGTCAAGCAAATCACTGTATGTGCCCTCCTTGTCTAACAAAGAAAAACAATCACGGTAAGAATTATTAAGGAAAAATACTTCATGCATCGGTTTATGGGCCCCAGATCCCACAATGCAATGCGCAAGAATGTCAACAGTGGAAATTAAAACAAACTTTCGAGTGGCAATTTAAACTGTTTTCTTTTCTTTTTGGAGTAAAATATGTTGAATTCTTTGGTCTATGAAGCATACATTATGATTTTATCCCATAAATTATTGAAGTCTAAATTCTGCCACAGTGTAGCAATAAGTAGAGTTATGACACAGATGAGAGATGTACAGATTTAAAAGCCTCACCCTGACTTGCAGTCCCTGGATCTCAGCCAGGTGAGCTTTCTCAGCCTCCTCCAGCCGCCTCCTCTCTGCATCCTCCTTCTGGATGAACTCCACTTCTCTGGAGGAGAAAAAAGACGAGAGGCGAGATAATAACCCGCTCAGTAGGTGTGAGCGAACCGAGAAAACGAGATACATCTCGAGTGGGCGTGCAGATTTCTCCATGTGTGACGATGCTTGCCTCCTGCTCAGCTGTGGTGATAAAAGAACCAAGGCACTTTGCAGATATCTAAGTGACTCATCTCACTCTGACCCTGCTGTCCCTTGAGAAATTACACATGAAACAAACTTAAAAAAAAAATGCAGTGTCTTCTTTGCTATTGGTCGAGGTGCTTACTGGTTTCACCAGTTTGCTTCCATTTGGCCAGCGGGGACAGTCAATTAGAGGCAGTCCGATGGAAACTAGTGGCCGAGGTTGTGATGGGACTGACTGCAGACAACAAGACCACTTTCTTTCTTTCTGTCAGTGAGGGAAACGACAAGCTTCTCCCTCAGTGAAACATGATTTAAACATTTAAGCAGAATGTGTTTTGTAGTTTTATTTTGAAAATTCCAAATGCTTTAATTTCTGGTAGCTTCACTTCCAGGGGTGCACACTTGAGGAGGGCTGGGAACACCTGATGCCAATGATGTGAATTGGAGGATACCATTTTAGGAAGAGGAAGGGGTTTCTACTTTTGTTAGTTATCTTTATTAAAGACGGTATATTTACTTTTGGGATCTTTGTTAATGAATAATTTAAAGTGCTTAACTTAAATATGTACTTTAGGTTGATGTGTAGTCATTCATTTATGATATTCTTGATTTTATTTTGTATTTAGCTAATTAAGGCAAGTGGTACATCTGGGCTGGGGGAGGATAAATAGAGCTGAGCTGCATGGTTGCGAGAGATGTTGCTGTGCGAATGCTGTGTTGCATTGTTGCATATCACTACTAAGACGCATTAAAGAAAAAAGATTGGTTGCCATTTCTTTCTCCACCATAACCACTCGTAGTCACTCCAAAGTAGAGGTTTAATACCAGCTAAACCCTCTAGTACCAAACATAGAAATAAATATTGTGTTTCATGTGTGGTTGATGAATCCCTGAGGTTCACTCACTTCTGCTGGAAATCTTTGATGAGTTTCTTGGCCTTGTTGTACTTCTTCTCCAGGGTTTGGTACTGGGCCTGGGCCTCCTTCAGGTGTTCGTTGACAGTGTGGCAAAGGGTCTGCGCCTCGATCCAGTAGCTCTCCAGCTTCAGCATCCTCTCCTTGTTTTCCTCAATGCTGGCCTTCAGCTGGCTCTTCTCCTTCTCCCAGCGCTGCTTTTCTCTTTCCACTGTTGCCAGCTGCAAGAACGGGCATGCAACTTGATTCACAAAGGCACCATTTATAATCAAGCACTAACTGTACCTTCTGTTCTTAAACAAAATATTTTGGCCAAAAGCTGTAAATTGATTAGTATGCTATTTGTACATAAACTCAAAATAAAGCCCTATTTGCACGGGATTAGTTTTACCTAGGGACCACATGTAATAAATAAATGACCCCCACTACCGGAAAATGAATGTTTTCTAAAAAAAAAAAAAAAAAAAAAATTCAGATTATTGGATTAGGGTTAGGGTTGCATGCGCATATATGCTCATAATCAATCTCAGTACAAGGTAAACTCAGACCGTGACACCTGTCACAAAACAACACGTAATCACGCATCAGATCCCGCCCATTTCTGTCCAAATCACAGAGATGCCTATTCGCATTGGATTAGTATCATCACAGGACCTCGGAGTAGGTCATTTGCTTGGGAATTTTTACTTTACAAATTACTGACATGGCCGATTCGCACGGGACGCTGCATGTGGTCCCGAGGTAAAACTAATCCCGTACGAATAGACCTTATTTTTTTTCCCCAACAATATATTTATTATTTTTACGTTTTACAACACACATCAACGATACAACCTCTCAGACACAAATCCGTGCATCTGTTTCTTCACGAAAAAATGACAACTTACAAGAGTTTAC
This sequence comes from Gouania willdenowi, assembly GCF_900634775.1. Lineage (NCBI taxonomy): Eukaryota > Metazoa > Chordata > Actinopteri > Blenniiformes > Gobiesocidae > Gouania > Gouania willdenowi. The sequence goes on along the minus strand of NC_041054.1, from coordinate 15,047,179 downwards.
AGAGACTTCCATAATTCCAAGAAAGAAGAGACTAAAATGTAAATAAAAAAAAAAACTCAAGTAAGGTACAGTCCCAAGTCCGGTGAGTCTCAAAAATCCTCCTCAATATGATCCTCGGATAGGTCCAAACGTTCCACATATGTGATAAATGGCCTCCATATAGATTCAAACAAGTCATTTTTCCCTTCCAGTGGTAGAATTGTCAACATCTGTTTAGCCCATTGTCATACTTGGAGCCCGACAGCATTTCCAGTTCAGTTCAATCAGACGTTTGGCTTGTAGTATACCCATGTCTATAAGCAACCGTTCACATTTAGTGTATTTGGGATATTTGGGATAATTTCCCAAAATAAAAAAGCAGGTTCCAGAGTCAAAAGATTTTAAAAGATTGCTTTGTTTTCTAAGTTTCTCGAAGTTTCTAAGTTGAAGATATTTAAAACGGTACTTCCTATGTATATTATATTTATGTTGAAGCTTTTCAAATGACATCATATCATCTGAACCTGCAGTATATAAATTCTGAATTTTTCCCAAACCATTTAAAGCCCATTGTCTAAAAACGCTGCGTCTGCTCTGCCTGGTTTAAATTCGAATAGAGCTTATTACTGATCAAACATGTGCTGCTTTAAAAAAACCCATTTAGGAAATGAATTGAATTGTCAGAAAATGGAAGAAAATACACACATTATAAAACAGTAACACAGTGAAACAATGAAGTCTCTGTTCGAGCACAAAAGTCACCCGTCAGTTAAACATCGAGATCATTAACTTTGTAGCGGGCTTTAAAAGCACCACTCAATTTGATCACATAGGCATAGGGCCCATTAATTGTGCAGTTAATCTAAATTAGGATACTGCTGGATCCAGTGCATGAATTATATTGCTTTAAATGTGACTGTTGGCATGAATGCACACCTGAGATGATTTGATTTATTGAAACTTGACAAAGAGATGAGAAGAAGGGAGTACAAAAGCTGCGGCGAATCACACAAATCCAGAATTTGTATAAAAAAAATTAGATTCATTCTAAAATCAAAAATGGAGAATTATGTTCTGTGCTTGTTAAATAATAGATAATAATTAAATAAAGTGTTTCCTAATAGAAATTTGCCCTTAAACTAAGTCAATTTAAAAATTCTCACAATCCTATGCAGGTTGTCTCTCCCTCCCACTGACATTTACATCTCTTACCTTGTTTTTGAGCTTCTGGATCTCAGCCTCAGTCACTGTGTGCTTGATCTGGAGCTGTTAGAGCAGAGGAAAGGGGGAAAAAATACATACAGGAAAGAAGCGAGAGGGCGGTCAGATGATCAAGTGCATGGCTGCGTAAGCAAGCGCTCCCTCGCTGTCAATACACGGTGTGACAGACAGAAGCAGCCGACCCTTTCCTCCCTTTGACAGCATCGCAGCACCAGCAAACACACAATCTCAGAGGAGAGGCGGACTAAACCGGGAGCACTTTAAAGACTTGCTTACAATACACTGTTTACATAATCTATCTGGGGACATTTTGGCCTTTTTTTAGTGTCCAAAACTTGTTAATTTAGATAAGATTTCATATGTAATGGCCAGGGCTGGGGTCAATTAGAATTGATAATTGACTATTATGGCTAAATTATAATTGTAATTTCAAAAATCTGTTGCTGTCGTAATCGTAATTAAATTGTAATTGAGTTCAGATAATTGTCTTTGTAATTGTAAGTCTTTAAAAGTCATCAGTTAAAATTTAACGCAAAACTGGGGAACCATGTCACAGTTCTATGTACAAGTTCTACAAATATGTAGATTATTAAAATATGCTTTCCCACATTTACCCTTTAAAAAAAAAATAATAAATTGAGGGATATACTGACACAAAAAAGGCTCAGATGTCCACACCAAAAATATTAAAACTCATATTTGCGTTGATTAGGAAGCAATAGCTAGGAAAGAAATGATATATGTATTTTTTTAGTGTATTTTACAGCTGATTTAGGACAAGTTATCATAAGAGATGCTAACAAAAAGCTAATAATAAAAGGAAGGTTAAGTTTCTATTAGGTTATTTATTTCAGGCTCAGAAATTGTGATTAATTGTAACTGAACTTTAGTAATCAAGAATGCAATTGTAATTGACTTACTGAGGATAAAAGTCCTTGTAATTTAATTGTAATTGGAAAAAATGCTGGTGACTGTAATCATAATTGAATTGTAATTAAACATGGGTAATTGAAAACGTAATTGTGACTGAAAAATGTAACTGACCCCAATCCTGGTGTCCAAAATGTATTAATTTAGATAAGATTTAATACTGTATATAATGGCTATAAAAATGATTGCTGCACAAAAAAACAAAAAAAAAAAAAACATCTGAAAAAAAGATGAGAAAATACAACTCTAGAGAATAAACCACTTCATTGATCAATGACGGTTATTGTGTGTGCCTGTTCAACTGTACGCAATTTCCTGAACTGCAAGTCACATGACATAAACAGAATGAGGAAGAAATGTGATTTGCATGATTTGAAGGTTTGCTTGTTGGTGCCAGACAAGCTGGTCTAAATATTTAAGGGAAGTGCTGAGATTAGCGGTTTCACAACCATCTCAGGGGTTTCCGCAGAACGCTCAAAGAAAGAGAAAATAACCAGTGAGCTGCTGCTGCTGCTGAGCAGTAAACAAATCTGCAGCGACAACAAGATGATATCAGTGAAAAAAGTTCCTATTGCCTTGTGAAGAATAAGCAATGCTAAACCTTTTATGTCAGACAGACAAGCATTTATCCCTAGAGCGTTATACTCTTATTTGTATCTAATAATAAACCTATTCCTTATCAATCCTGGAGGAAATTCAGATCTGTGGGGGTGACAGCAGTGCTGCTAAAGGCCAAAGTGTAAAACACATCCGAAAGGCTTATAGTGCCACAGTGCAACAGCAGCAGAATGTACGCTCACTTTAGCCGAGTCTCAGTGGCCTAAAAACCATAAATGACCGAACAGTCATAAATTTATGTTCCATTTTATTGCTGCAGCTTTTAAGCTGAGCACACTGTTAATGATAGTAACAGGGGACTGAAGAAACGGCTTCTTTTTTCAGTCAGGAGCTGCCAATGTTAGGATTTTGGTTGGTTAAACCTTTAGTTTTAACGATCTTTTACCTCTTTTCCAAAAAACCCCCCAAAAATGTCACGTCTCTCTTGGTAGAATGAAATGAAGGTCAAAGAAAATAATTAAAAAAACATGAGTGATGAGCACAGAATTTCCATTTCTTTTCTATTCCCACTTTTAGGTTATATTTATTTATTTATGTTATATATATTATATTTATGTCCTTTCCTTGTTTTTGCACCTTTACTTATACTGTCTTGGCTGATGTGTTGTTGTTTGTATTTGTTCAATCTGACTCTGGGACATGCACAAGAATTCCGTTTTTTGGCATGTGCATACAGCAATAAACTTTATTCTATTCTAATCATCTTTAGGTTTTGCAAATGATCAAAAACTAGTGGATATAGTTTTACCTCTCGGAACTTCTGGTAGAGTTTAGTGGCGTCCAACTCTGATGGAGACAAAACATCCTCCGACTCCGCTAAGTCGAACACCTCAATGTTCTTGTCTCTGATGTTCTGATCAGACGTTCCCGTGTCCTCATCATCAGTGGCGTACTCTCCTGTCTGCTTTAGGAAGACGGAAAAAGTCAATCAGAAGTCAAATAAATGGCAATATACAGTATATTAAGTTTACAAATAATAGTTTGGGAAAAGGAATTATTAAACATCGAGTGGCGTTCAAGTTTTGAGACACTCTAGAAAAGGCAGCTCTTCGTAAAGTGATGATGTAGTCGATACAGTAAAGGCCACACAAGTGCAACTGTTAAACACACGCCAGTTTGGATCTATAGGAAATACAAAAACTAAATCAGAAACATCTTAACCTCCTAACAGAAAAAATGCAACAATGTTGCTCCTATTGAAAGGAAACATTTCTATTGATAATAAATGCTGGCTTCCACCATTGTCCAATGGATCTAAATCAGGGCTGACGTCCTGTTTCAGCCAGGTTTCAAATCAGGACAATCCAGAGGACTTAGTTTGATTTAAAAGGAAAGGTTGGTTTGGTGCACAAAGTCTCGCAATTGAAACTGTTGCTCAATTTGTCAACACTCTCTGGAAAGGACTGCAACAAAATACATAGTGAAAGTAACCAATGATCTCCTTTTATCTCAGTTCTGACACTCTTAGATCTCAGTGCAGCCTTCGATACAGTGGACCATTATTCATTGCTGCAGAAAGTGTAAGCGTTTTGGGGATGAAATAAATGGCGCTAGGTTGGTTCAAATCCTATTTATCAGACAGAACCCACTTTGTTCATGTTAATAATCTCTCTTCAACGCACGTCAGAGCCAATCACGGAGTTCCACAAGGTTCGTCTATAGGACCAATACACTTTACATTATACATGCTTCCACGAGGTAACATTATCAGAGAATATAATATAAATTTCCATTGCTATGCAGATGATACGCAGCTCTATTTGTCAATAAAATCAGATGAAACTCATCAGTTATTAAAACTCCAGGCCTGTCATAAAGACATCACATCCCTACTGTAGCTGACGCATGTTCATGTGGATGTGTTGGCGTTTTTTCTTAAGAATTTCATATTTTGATAGTGCTTCGAGATGACTATTGTTGTAATTTGCGCCATATAAATACAGTTGAATTGAATTGAAAATAAGTTGATGATAGCAGTTTTGAACCATAATGTGTCCAAATGTGTGAGGTCATCACAGCTTCAACATGACCTTGTTTGTTGTTAAAAACAGTGGTTGGGTTGCGTACATGAGTTCTACTTCTAGATAAATGCTGCTGTTGTTAAGAAGCTACACAACATGTGCTGGTCAGCAGTATGACATCTTGTTTGAGTTTGAGTGATGGAGAGAGAAGCTGTAATTGCTTATTGGAATAGAGGCTAATGTGTAAGTGGAAGCAATAAGGACCAAGCCCATGAAAGCACTGCAACGTTAGTCAATACATTAGCCATATACTGTATGTTATTAGCCAACAATCATTATTACATCACTGACCACCAGGTATCGGTAATTCAACAAAGCTTTGTACACAAAATGCTTCTGACTGTAAGTCTGGAAACATCAACAACCGCTTTGTACAGCTTCAGTCAAACAAAATTCAAGACTTTTTAACGCCGTTTGAAATTAAATAGCAAGACCGACTTCATAGTAAACACAATTGCAGAGAGGAAAATGCCACATCAATGACATAGGGTTAGGGTCAATTTTTTCTAGTGTTGAGTGTAGATGTCCAAAGTAAACGCAAAAATACACTAAATAAAACATATTAAAATAATCAAAATCACTCAAAACACACAAGACAACTACAAAATTAGCCAGAAATCTAGAAAACCATTAAAAAACTATGAAGAAAACTCTTTGTGTGCATGCATTACTACTTCTCTCTTTAACACGTACTTTGCATGTATTTTGAGTCAATATAGCTACAGTAAAGAATACATGAATCATGACAAGTAACTGTAATCTGTGTTTCAATAGGTACATATCTTAATATCTGTTAAGGAAGCAAAATATGGGGATGTTCTAACTTCCTGCAAAGCAGGTTAATATTTGCCCAGCACTTAAATCACTAACTACATTACAGAAATGACATTGGTCTTATGTTTAACTTTGAGTAAAAAATACTTTGTTAGAAGGAAAAATGTATAAAACGAGAGGGCAGTGTTACACCTGACTGATGTGGGGAATACAAGGGAAAGGGAGTTAGGGAGGGTAACAAAAAGAAGAATAAAAGCGAAGCCATTTTTGGTGAAAGAGTGAAAACTGCTGAGCCAGTTTGTTTGGTCTGTTAGTAGGATTACATCAAAAGTACTGAACAGATTTTGACAATATTTAATCAAAGATAGACCTTGTGCCGTGGAAGATTCCATTAAGTTTTGGAGGGGTTTCCAGATCAATATACTGACTCTGGATCAGTATCAAAAATAAAAATCCCTATGTGTCATCATTGGCGAAATTTCAAAAAATCGTAATAACCGCTCATTATGAAATCTAACTTTATGTCGGGTTGGTTCTTGGTTCCTCACCCACAGAGATTCATCCCATACATTTGGACCTACTGTATTATTATTAATGGGGATAGAAATGGAGGTTTGCGCTCTCTAAGTGCTCAATGATGTCATTATCCACTAATTACACAAGGAAACAAACAGAGAACCTCCTTTCCTCAAGGAAACAAAGCTTTTTTTCTAATCAAATCTTTATTAGTGCACAGCTTAAAGATAATCAATATGTGTAAGATAACCATTCTGTACCATATTTGTATATGTAGAGGAGCTTGTGTGAAGAGTGTGAGCTCAAGCTTGCATACAAAGGATTCACATCTAATTAAAATTAAGAAATCTACAAGTACACGTTGTTCTATCCTTTGCTAATTCTCTCCCACGCTTTCAAAGGTTTGAAAAAAAACCTGCTGTACTATTTAACATTTTATTTATCAATATGGTTAAGGGATCAAAACATCTTCTATTATTAAAAAATAACTATAAAATATTTATTCTGGCTTTCATGATTCTCCTCAAAACACATGAATTATATGCCGTCAGACACAGAACGGCATCACAATAATGTTGCAATTGTCCTTTTCCTCTTGAATATAAAGCATACATAATGCAACGTCATCGTCCACATGCTTTCATCATTTAATACCAGAGGAATGAGTGTATTTGAATGCACACATTGGTTAATGGTAATCAGACTTCCCTGTCCCAGTAAAGAGTTATCTACATCATCAAACCACATCGACCAACAAGGAACACCTCCTACCCATTATTCCACAATAAAAGACTCCCTCTAATATTCATGAGAATCATATTGTTTATGAGTTCCTTTGACCGCCTCGTGGTTTTGTAGTGCTATTAGCATTTACACGGCTGTTTGTTGATGCTTTAAAGCCCCACTGTGCATTTTTTCCAGTTTCCTGCCATCTATAGTTATGGATTAACAATTCAAATGAAACCTGAAGCTCTAATAAGGATGTTTATTGGCAGTGATTTGTAAACAAATCAACATTTAGATCTTATTTTATTATATATTTGTAAGAAAACAAAGAAGGGCAATGGCTGGCTAAATCACAACGAATCCAGCTCATATAAAAAACCCTTTATGCATGTCTGTTAACGATCAATAATAAATATTAAGCTGGTTAAAATGAACATGATACACACGCTCAGCACGAGTTCATGAGCGGAGTTTTTTGTTAGATTACACAAGCAGTGAGTGAGCAGAAGGAAACGCTGAGTAATACTTTCTAAGATCGTTGGCCATCGGTGTGTGCGTAGTTATCAGTGAGAGTGTTTTGTGCGCCAGCGTCAGAGCTTTTTGTCAGTCAGTTTTACGGCATCAATGAGCTCAACCCACAAGTCGACTGTCGCCAGTTGGAGCTGATTTACATGAAGTGACAAATCAAAGCCTCTGCAGCGCTGGCATGTAGAAATATGACGGCAGATCATATTTAAATACATCCCTATGAAGATGATGCTATATCAACAAGACAGCTAAAAATCATGTCATTTTTTGATCCAGACTATCACCTTAATAAGCTCCTAAGGACAACCCTGTGTTTTAACACTGATCAGGATTGCAGGTGCGGTGTTTATTTACCTCGTCATCGTCAGCGTCATACTGGGCGTATTGCTGCTCGAGTAGTTCTCTTTGTCTCTTCTCCTGCTCCAAGGTCTGCTGGATGAGTGTGGCCACTTCACTCTGCTGACCAGGACGCTCTCGGCCAATCACAAACCTGCAGCAACAAACAGAGAATGAACCTACTCTGATCAAACTATGTTATTGATGTTCAAGCGTGGCTTTTAGAATGTTGTTTTAAAAAATAAATCAATGCAAAACCAAGATAAACAGAGACTTTACTCATTCATTAAACTTTTTTTGATTAATCAAACATCATCAACCTAAAACTGCGAGAACAAATTGTACCTAATTATTCATATAGTTATACAGTCTATACTATAAATCTCCAAAGAACAATCTATGCTATGCCAACTACCTACTCTATACTGTAGGAGTGTGACAATACCTCGATACGGCGATATATCACAATATTTTTTCCACACGATCGATTATCGATATGCTTCCGCTAAGTATCGATTTTTTTTGTTACATTTTTTTTTACATTTTTTGTTTTTTTTCCCAAAACCTTTTCTGCTTTTTCACTAAAATGTGCAGGTAGGTCTTCACAGAAACGTTGTCACTGTTTGTTGAGGGAACCAATATATTGTTTACTGGAATATTGCACTATAATGGTGTCACTGGTAAGAAATACCCTATTTCTTGTTTACAGAAAGCACTATTGGAGATACTTATTTGTTTACATTGGTATGTTGACACTTATTTACAGAAATGTTGCACTAAAATAGTGTCACTGTTCATAGGACACTTTTTCAATTTAATGTCTTTCAGAGACATAAAATAAAAATTGTATTTTTTCACTTAATCTTTTTTTTCTTGTTGTCATAGATTATTGTAGATTTATTTCTGACCAATATATCGATAATCGCAGTATCGTCATATCGTGAGATAATCGTTACCGTGAGCTTTGTATCGCGTATCGTATCGTGAGGTACCCAGAGGTTCCCACTCCTAATATACTCACTATACCTCTAATAATAAAAATAATAATGCATTGCATTTATATATTATAGATTTGTTGTTTTTTTCTTGTTTCTTAAGAATGTTATATTTTGATGGCGCTTTGAGATGACTATTGTTGTAATTTGTAATAAAGTTGAATTGAATTGAACATATTGCCTTGTTTTGGTCACTCAAAGCGCTTTGCATGGCATTATTCTTTCACTCCACACTTCGTGGTGGTAAGCTACTATTGTAGCCGCAGCTGCCCTGGGGCAGACTATTCACAATTCTCTCAATCCAACCTGCTCATCATAGATTGCGGAGTCGACAGGTGCTAGTTTTTATAGAAAAGGCGGGGCCAACAGTGGTGGTTCGTGATGCAAGAAGCCACCGAAAGTCATCGGCCTACGTCTCAGCGAAGAGCAAAATTAAATTGTACTAGCCGGGTTTCAACCCATAGAGGGCAGCCACTCTCGCATTTTTACAACAAAATACTTCAAACTGAAAGACTTTGACTAAAATGTCAAGAGTTGGACTAGAATCAATCAATAACACTGCTTCGTACACAAATACACTTGTTTTCATCAGAAAAAAAAGTGTTTTTTAGTTACTCTTTAAGGTTAAAGTTTTCACAAATTCCGAAACACATTTATATCAGGCCATAACTAGAGGTATACATATTGTAAAGACAAACTAATTCACAGGCAAAAAGTTTGTAAATGTGTTAAGATGGGTGCAAATATGTGACCACATCAATCCCAGAATAAGACCAGGAGAGGCCTGCCGCAAAACAAGTTGACTGAAATATTTGCTGATGTACCAAGGCAGGACGAGGAGACAGCACATGCATAATAATGTGAGAGGACAGTCGGCTCAGCCAGGCATCCCATTATTAGCCTGGCAGGCAAGAAATGACAGGCTGTACACATTCCAAGCACTGTAGATACACACGTGATCTCAGCAAAGAATACTGCACATTTTGAATGCAGGAAGTGAGCAGAACGAAGACTGTTTGTTTGAAGATTAAGTTTGCCTCAGATGTGGGTTGCTATTCTGACTTTTGTGTGCTTTAGATTTAACAGCAACCAATGGTTTCTCTCTATATTTAAGAGAATATTATTTACTCAGCATAATGTAAAAAAAAAAGAAAAGCTGAGACATGGGGATAGGGACCAGACGAGCCCCTCAACTCCAACAGGATAAATGGATAATAAATGAATAAATGAACTTCTAGGCCAGGAGATTTGATATGCTTTTTGTGCTTTGGCCAAAACTTTATAACCTTATTATTAGTATGACCCCTGCATCTAAACATGATTAGGTTATCAACAATATACCTATTAATCTTTATAATGATTAATAATATAACCAGGTTTGTTAAATAATAATTTAGCGCTTCATGGGAGCATTTTGTCAGGCCGAGAGGATCGGGAGGTGATTCAGGGAGGGACTCTGTGGGTGACTGATCGCAGACGTAGTGCATGAAGTTAATCAAACCTGTTTTGTATATTATACAAAGCTGCTGCAACAAGAGAGCTACTGGCGCTCCTGTAGTCGAGCAACTGAAATTAAAGACTGTGCACAAACTGGGAAATAAAAACTACTACCCGTCTGTGAGCCATATGTTTCAACCCTTACCTGGTTGAAAGACCTCTCACAATAGTGTTAAACGCAGAAAACGTGAGCGAGATTAGATCCCAGAGAAGGGCTAAACAAGTGAATCCATTTCCCTGGAGCTCTTTCAAGCATTTCCAAAGGCGATGTAGAGAAGCCCGATCACGCTCCAGCAGAGAGGCCTATTTGATCTACACACGAAGGAATGAGTAAAGGGCAGGACATGGACGGAAGTTTAGAAAACGGACATAGACAGAGCCAGAACTCTTAGTGGAACAAGTCTTCAGACAGCAGGGAGGACTGAGGAGTAGTTGACCTGGAAACAGGCCTTCTACTCTCGCAAGGGGAGTCTGGCTTGGTTTGTCGTGCCACCCCCCCCACCCCCCCACCCCTCCCGCTGTGTTGGGTCTGCCCTACAGGGCACTGTTTCAGCTCCAACTGCAGAAACCTTCAACACTGATCATTCTAAAACAGGGATCAACAAAAACAACTTCACCAAAGTCATTTAAAGTTTTAAGCCTGAGGTATTATAAAACAGCAAAGTACGGGTGGGGAGCAGTGTGACTGCAGCATGATCATGCATTGTGTCTTAATACCTGGATTAATAAATACATATCAGATGTGTCTATTCAACGGCAATTTGTGCAGAAATTTCATCTTTAATCATTGATTTCTGCAGGTGAGTAAACTACTTCTTTCTTTAAACAAACCAGGTATTCAACTAAAGTGATAATAATGAAGCTTCAAAGAGAAAAATGAAACCATTGCACTGGTCAACAACACAGTTTTCATACAATATTCCACAAAAGGACCAAGCACTGAGTCTTGGATGGTGAACTTTATTTTAAAACCAGGGGATGGACCATTTTTGTAAACCTTGAACAAATCCAGCATAAATTTAAAAGTTCCGTCACTGCTCCGTAAGACTCTGTAACATTGTTATGACAGGACCTTTGAAGTACAGTTTTGCACTCTGAGGGATAGAGAGAGGCTTCTCCGTATCAGACCTGGAAGAATGCAAAACTCCTTGTGATGAGAGGGAGGGCGAAAAGGATTTACCAAGGTGGAGGAAAAAGAGGGAGACACAGATAGAGTGAGGAAAGTGCATGGAAGGCAGCTCATGGAGAAATAACACACCAGGTGTCATTTGTGATCTAGAGCAGTGGTTCTCAACCTTTTCCGCCCACGACCCCCAAAATAAAGGTGCCAGAAACCAGGGAACCCCACTGTTATTATTATTATTTGCGCCCGAGTACATAGTCATCTGAAATATGTAAATCCTTGTTTTAATCAGAAATAAATGGGTTAAAAGTGACAATAGTGAAATGGGGTTTTAAAAACCACAGAAATTGGTTAAAAGTTGCAAAATAGTGACCAAAAACAGACAAAAAAAGTGGTAAAAAGGGTTCAAAGCATCAATATTGGAACAATTAGTTGTAAAAATTTGTTTAAACTGGCAAATAATGGGCATGACAAATTGTGAATGTGGCTAAATTGACAAAAATGAGCATGAAATATGGTGAAAAGAAGATCAAAGTGGTAATAATGAGTCACCATATGTGACATTAGGTGGTATAAGTGGTGGAAGGGTTTAAAAGTAGGGGTGTCCCGATACATTGATATTGATATCGGTCCGATATCAGTCAGAAAACGAATATCGCTTTTTATCGGACTGCATCTAAAATCTCCGATATACAGTATATTATACTATATAAAATCAATTGTAGAATACTGTAGATATTACGTTGAAGGTTAAAATGTATGTAACCAATTGGTTAATGATAAATGGGTGTTTTTCTCATACCTACTGTTGCTGACTATTGTTCTCTGTTTGAGTAACATCACTTGATCAAACCTTTTCTAACATTCCACACAACTAAATAAATAATAAAAGTATGTATGATTTGTGCTGATATTGTATCGTATCGTTATTGATATCAATCCAATACTCAGGGCTGTGATATCGTATCAGAAGTGAAAAAGTTGTATCGAGATATCCCTATTTAAAAGTGCCAAAAATTTCTTGAAAGTGAAAACCAAAATGCACAAAAGGCATTGAAGTCTGATAGAGATGTGGCAGAAATTGGGGTAATATAGCAAAAATTAAAAGGAGCAAAAATGTGGTAAGAAAAAGTGATGAAAATGGGTTAAAATATGGTACGTTTGGTGAGGTTGCAGGAAAATTGTAAAAATAAGCAAAAATGGGCTCAAATTGTCAAAAAAAAATATACTTGACAATAATGGGTCAACATATGCAACATTAGGTGGGAAAAGTGGTGAAAAGGGTTTTTAAGTGCCATGAATGTCTTGAAAGTGGAATAAATGTGCAGAAAAGGCTTTGAAAACTGATGAAGTGGCAGAAATGCATTAAAAGGAGCAAAAATGTGGCAAGAAAAAGTGATGAAAATAAGTAAAAATATGGCAAGTTTGGTGCAGTTGCAGAAAAATGGTAAAAAAAAAAAAATGGGCTCAAATTGTACGAAGCAGAGAAAAGGCTGATCACTGCGTGGCTGTGGGATTACTCCACAGCAATATAACTGACGTTCCAGTGGGCGCTGGTGGGTGGAATTATGAAAACAAAAATGAGGGGGCAGGACTATAAATAAAAGCCTTATAGTAATGTCAGGGAGTAAAATGATTGCAACACACACACACAAAGCAGAGATAGAATGAAAAAAACACATGGTGAGGTTGTGGGGAACTATAGGAAAAAGAACAACACCATTGAAACCTTCCCTTTACCGTCTTTTCTATCCCAACTCTATGTGTGCGTATCTTAATGCTGAGAACAGAGGGGTATTCCATAAAGCAGGTTATGTTCAAACTCTGAGTATGTTCAGGCTCAAATGAGGGAAACTCTGAGTATCCCATTCCTAAACGCGAGGTATGTTCTTCTCCGAGTATGTTACCATGGCAACATTGTCCGTGAACTAAACCTGGTCGCTGGCAAGTTTTATCAAAGAAACCCTGGGTTTCTACCTGGCTCCGCCCACCTGAACACCGTTTCTGAACACTTAAATGTACCTTAACACTCTTCTCTGAAACACATTAGTAACATCACACACCACAGACGTGCTCACATCATTACTAATGTTGTGTTGCTTGACTTTTATTTGTTTTGTGTGCAAACGGTAGTTTTCTATATAACATTGTAGATGTAGATCATTAAGTGAAAGACACTGAGAGGTTGATCTGCATTAAAACATCTACTGACGTCTGTAGTAAAGTTCACTGGATACAAACCTGTGGGTAATGTAAAGGAGGAGATGATCATTTAAATGAAACCACTTTTAAGGCTCGATTGTTGTTCTATATTGTTATACAGTTAAATCTGTAACTCACGTCTCTTTCAAGGTGTGATGGCGCAGTGACTTGTGACGCTGCTCTTGAAAGCGATGGGTCGCAGTGTTTTTTTTATGACATTTTTTAGGACATTGAGATGACTCTGGCCACAATATTACATTAAAAATCCATATAAATAATGCAATATCAAGCGGCATTTAGAGTCTTTATAGCCAGTGTAACAGGAGGGCTCTCTAGGCAGCATCCTATGCTGCTGACACGTCTCCTCAGACACATTTTATTCATATTATTCACCGCACGTCACGTCACTGAAGAGATAAAGTGATGAAGCGACCAAAAAGTGTGACTAATTACTGGTGAATTAAGCCACTATAGTCACTGAAGACTGAAGACCTTTAGAACAGGCTCATATTCCTCAAACACTGACTTATTTTTCACCCATTAGGGTGAATAAATCACTATTTTCCGGGTGGTTGTCATGGCAGCTCAAGTCATCTTCGATCCATTGATGATGACTTTTTATCGCGCGCGTGCACGTAAGTAACTCAAGGTTTACATACTCAAGGTTGATTGACCCACTTCATACCAGCTGTAATGGAATCCGATACCCAGAGTTTCCCATCGCGGAGTATGTTGACCCAGAGTTTACGGATAGACTCAGAGTTTGTTAACCCTCCTTTATGGAATACACCTCAGATTGCTAACAAAACCTACTCTGCTGTCAAACACACAACACTGGTCACATGCTGCATTTCTCACCCAGTGGCTGCCAAAGAGGCTGTTTAGCTACTTTTGCACTATGACAGCAGGCCTGCCTGAATGCATTAGAACAACAGTGTTTAGTATTCTGATCAGATGAAACGTTCAAAAATGATGGAACACTTTGAAACCCGGAGTGAAGTCTAATTGAGCCCATTGTTATGACTGGAGGAAAATGGATGTGACATGTTTGTGTTTCTAATTGTGTTTCAGCATTGTCATTTCGTCTGAGGACTTTTATTGTGGAAAAAGTGGGAAAAAGAATTGAATACAAGATGTGTGACAACACTCACTAAAATGAGGTAGGTTTTTTTTTTGTTTTGTTTTTCTTTAAAAAGTGTGTTCGCATGTGGAAAAAGTTTGTTTGTTCTGTGAGTGTCTTACCGAACCACTCCGGATGTGTTTCTGAGGACGGAGGCTGCAAAGCTCTGGGTGACGCCCACCAGACTTGTCCCATCAACCTCCACGATTTGGTCGTTTACCTTGATCCTGACACACGCACACGCACGCAAGCACGCGCACACAAACACACACAAAGAAGAGAAAGAAGCACCACTTAACACAATGCAATGAGAAACTCATAATAAATGTCAATAAGTTTGTTTAAAGAAGTAGAATTTGCAAAGTTGCAAAGAAGAATAAATACTAAAGGTCATTGTGCACAATGTTGTTAAAAAAAAAGTCGTAGATCGGTCCTTTGCAAAAACTTGGAACCCTTTTTTATTTATTTATTATTATTATTTATTTTATTTTTTTTAAGGGGATGTGTGCCAGGGAAGGGGTACAGTGGGAGTGAGGGGTTTGTTTGTATATTACGTCCAACAAATGTATGTGATTGTTATGTGATTCAATAAAAAAATGTAAAAAAAAAAAAAATTGATAGATCAGTGGTTCCCAATCTTTTTTGTCCCATGTAGCCCCTTTGCATTTTTGTCAAATCATGTGTACCCCCCTTCATATCATGAGTACCTTCTCCATAGACTCATACTTTTTTATTTGTGGAACAGCGGGCTCTCCTAAACCCCTCACTGTGTCAAAATAATAAGTGGAATTTAAAGTGGAATTTGTTGTAAAAATAAAAAATAAAAAAAATAATCAATAATTAATAAGCAATAGTACTGTTAGTTAGTGGTGAATTGTACTGTACAACTCCTGGGTCAGGGGGAGGAGGGGTAGTTGTAGTCTGTAGCATCAACCTTGTTTGTTTATTTATTATTTATTTCTGTACATTCTGGTTTCTTCTTTTATATTTTATATTCTGTATTTCTGTATTCATATATTACTTCAACCCTGTGTGCTGCTGTTCTTTTCTTTTCTTTCTGTAATGGTACTGAAATTGAAATTTCCCTGACGGAGCCTTCCCAAGGGATCAATAAAGTCTATTTAATCTAATCTAATCTAATCTAATCTAATTTGTCTAAAAAATAGACTAAAAAGAAACCAGGATCATTTCCTGATTATTTTTAAACTGATTGTTAATACTTTCCAAGTAGCCCATGCAATGTGCTCCTGTACCCCTAGGGGTACGCGTACCCCTGTTTGGGAACCTCTGTCCTAGTTATCACATTCACAGTCAGTAAGAATAAACTCAGTGGGGAAAAAAAAACATTCAAGAAGCCAAAATGCATCTGTATTGATTCAGTAAATATATTAACTCACTGGTAGCAGCAGCTTTTACATGTAAACAGTTACAACATCCCATTAATAATTGATCAGATAATTGGAAATTATTTAATGTAAATTGGTTTAATCTTCCAGCCTTGAGGATAAATCACTTCTTCTGGCTATAAATGTAATATCAATAAAAAATATTACCATGAGTTGAATTCACAACCACAGCTACTCACAGCAAATGATGAAAAATCCAGCAGAGCTAGATTGAATGAACATATGACACCCAACATATCAACCAGAGCTATCATCATAGCTTCCCTATGCTGTTGCTTCTATATTCCATGCTTCTACGATCCTAATGTAGTTGTGTCTGTTCACAGACAACTGTCAAGTGAACGCCACAAGCAAAAAAAAAAGTACATCAAAGGTGACAGTGATTGTAATGGCAATCAACTCTTATCTGACGCCAGCACACGCAGTGAACAGTGAGCGACAGCCGCATCCATTTAACTGTCCACCTGAAAGTGAACGCCTCACGCACCTGAACGCCTCACGCCATTAGGTCTGACTCAGAGGACGTGCGTGCGTGTGTGTGTGTGTGTGTGTGTATTCCTGGAGGCATTGCTATTGGCTCAATCTTTATCTTAAGCCTTTAGTTCAGTGTTTTTCAACCTCAGGTTCGTGTGACCCCATGTAGGGTCCCCTACTAGATTTAAATTGGGGGCACCTGAGATTTCTAGTAGTTGATAGAAAAAAAAATACGGATTCAAATTATGTTTTTCAATTTTTTTCAGTTATTGTTGTTTTTCAAAATAAAACACCACACACACAATCTCAAACAGCTGTATTCTATAATTTCACTTTCTTAAATATAAATGAAAGTGTCTATTTGTATGGTTGGGGTACGGACAATCCCAGGTGCTATTCAGGGGTGTCCCGATCCGATATCGGATATCAGCCCGATATCAGCCTGAAAACGAATATCGGATTCAAATTTCCATTTTTGTTGTTTTTGCAATTCATTTTTTAAATTTATTTTATTAAATTGTAGAATACTGTAGATATTATGTTGAAGGTTAAAATGTATGTAACCAATTGGTTAATAATAAAGGGGTCAGTTTTTCTCATTCCTACTGTTGCTGACTATTGTTCTCTGTTTGAGTGACATCACTTAATCAAACCTTTTCTAACATTCCACACTACTAAATAAGTAATTTATTTATTTTTATTACAGAAAAAAAAAAAAAAGTATGATTCATGCTGATATCGGATCAATATCGGTATCGGCCGATACGCAAGACTGCAATATCTGTATCATATTGGAAATGAAAAAGTTGTATCGGGACATCCCTAGTGCTATTGGTACGGTTACCGAAGTACTCGCACGTACAGTAGCGTCTTAGGGTTAGGTTATAGCCCAATATCGCAACGATTTTTAGTGTTAGAGTTAGGGTAAGGTTTACTCTTAGTCACGTGACCTAAACTGGCCAAATAGGGGTGCTGCGTACGGATAGAATGTCGGTATATTGATACGGCAACCGTACGGATAGCCACTGCCAATATAAATATATAGTTGAAATAAAATGCAGTATAAAAATATCTGAGCTGGTGCATCGTGTCACTTTGTGCACTAATCCTGGCCACACACTATATTTGTAACAAACGTGATCAAAAACTAATTCTAGAGAAAAAAATGTTTCTGGGTTCGCCAGAATTTTGTGATATAAAAATGGGATCACAACCTAAAAGGAGTTACTCAAGCAAAAACTGCAAAGTCTATTTCGTATTCTTAACATTTCAACACTGCATCAACTTAGCCAAAAAATATTTGTATTATATACAGTATACATACATTTAAAGTTACAAATGATTACATTGTTTTATTTTTGTTCTGTAGGAGTTTTACAAGAAGATGCAGAATTACTTCTGCCGACATCAGCATCACCACACCAGCTAAATCTGACAGGGACACAGTGTGTGTATGAAAGATGAAGTGAGACAATATGTGTGATAGTGAAGTGGCTGTAAAAACGAACAAAAAATAATGCTGTAAAGGATTTTTCTATTTCATCAGTGTTTATTTTGCTCAGAAATCTATTAGATATTAATCTCACCTGTCGTCTCTCTCGGCAGCTCCGCCCTCAATGACGGTCTTGACAAAGATGCCCAGTTTCTCCAGGCCAGCATCAGCACCAACACCCATTCCGATGATACTAATGCCAAGGCCATCATCATCTGGGAATGAAGACACAGCAATACTGATTTCTCTTGATCTGATTCTCTTTACTTCAGATATGCTTTTTAAAAAAACTTAAGATGAAATCATTTAAAGAAAAAAAAAGGATTCCCTTTATCGGCGACACGTAGGATACACGTGCTGACTTTCACTTTATTACTCGACGGGAAATTCCCTTCCTGCATTCCCAAGTTGCATTAATTATTCAGAAGTTGTCAGGGTTAGATAACAGGGAACGGATGGAAGAACTCTGAAGAGTAAACTCACTTAACGGAGGTAAGTCTAAACAGAAGAAGACAAGCGGAAAAGATGCTGCATCATCCCCACCCCCCACTGTGGAGTAAAAACCAGTCGTGCACTTTCATGCTTTACAGGAAGGGGTCACCATCATCGTGCTCGCGGGCCCCAGGTCGCCCTTCATGGCCCATGTGAGGGGCCCTCAGGAGCTCTAGTCACCAATGCGCTCCATCTAAACTCTGATTTACGTTCCAGAATTCAACTCACAAAGATAGAAATGTAGTTAGTACTTAATATAGTTAAATATTGCTGCCTGTCATAAACTTTTAGTATTAAATTAACCGTCTTTTAATGTTTATTTTCATTGAAACACTGAGACAAATGTTTTTAAATTCTGCACATTTGGTGTCGTGGTATTGTTGGGTTGTGGTATGTTATATATAATAATAAGATATAAATAAAATATATATATTTCTTTACAATTTTTACATGTTTTATGATGAGATAAAAGTTGTTTGTTTAGTAAAATAGCAACATGGGGGTTTTCTATGAAGTGTAGAAATGAAACAATTAAATAAATTAGGAGAAATAAAGTGTTGCATGTTGAAACGTGAACATTTTCGACCTTTTTAAGTTACTCGTCGCCTTTATTATTATATTACCCAATAATCAAAGGGAAACCGTGAAAATGTAGTATTTAAAAAGCTCTTTTTCATCTGGTTCGGACTATACAGAACCTATGAAGTAGTTCACAGTTTCAGAAAGGTTGGTGACCCCTGCTTTACAGTGTATTATAACAGAGTTAAACTATGGGATAAGATACTCACATTGGGCATAAAACATAAAATAACCCTTTGTGAGTTTTATTCAGAAAAAAATGTAACCATTATAAGTGTGTTCCTATTCTTTTGGGGGAAAAGACTAAATGTGTGTGTGTGATCAAAGAAATATGCCTTCCACAAAGCAGCAGCAGCAGAAGCAGCACTGAAACCTCACAAACCATGAAGATTCTGAGCCAAATCAAGGGTTAAAATCCCAATTAGGTGTAAAGTTAACAGGCAGGATTTACAGATTTGACATCCTTCCATACCTTTCTCCAGCTCCACAGGGAAGAGTTCCAGTTTCTCCACCCGCTTCTCCAGCTCGTACTCAGCTGAGGAGGCGACAGGATCCACCTCCTCATTACGCCTGTCGTAGTCCTCATTGGAATACGTGTTAAACACCTGGAATGGAAGCACTAATGAACGACTGTGGAATCCAGCAAAAAAAACATGAAAGAAATATCATTAATAGCCCATTTAACTTCCAATATGACTAGTGTGATATGATTTGTTTGTGAATAATCTGTAAATCAAGTAAAAAAGTGGAAAATGTAACTAACAATGGAAAAGTGATTCTTAAAAAAAAAAAAAGCATCTCATGAATTCTAGGTTTATTTCTAGGGTTTATTTTAGTCACGCAAAGCAAAACTAGACAAATTTACTTAAAGGTGCCTTGTTTTGTTTTTTTAAATACCTATTTTTTGTTATTGTAAGTTTGCATTTATTATTATTATCAATATAAATATAAAGAAACAATAGTGTTCGTGTGATATCTTTACTTTATTGATGTAAATCTAAATAGCAAAAACAGTCGAAAAGGAAGTGAAGTCAATTTATTTAGCGAGCATGTTTGAAATGATCTACCTACCGACGTATATTTCACATAACAGACTACGGAAAGCCGAGAATATGGACTTGTACACAGCGGTGATGCTAGTGAATATTACATCAAACTGTATAAAGACACTTCACACAGAAAAAGGCTTTGACGCCCGAGACGGCGCCTCTGTAAATAGGCTTATATATATATATATATATATATATATATATATATATATATATATATATACTGTATATATACTCACCCAACCGGTGGAAAAAATGTACTACAGCTTAATCGGGTCAGCAATATTCATTAATGTATATACATTTTGATTTTAGGTATTTCAGACATATCTAAAAGTTGAAAATTCACAATAATTCTACATATGGCCCCTTTAAAGGGGAACTGTACTGTTAGTAAGTAAGTAAGTAAGTAAACTTTATTTATACAGGGCTTTTTACAGACAAATAGTCACAAAGTGCTTCACAACAATAAACGACACATTCAAATACAAACATACAATAATATACACTAATATACAACATCGCAGCTATTGGGGGCGTGGAGCGGGTGGGGAGTGTGAATGTGCGGCAACGCCTCAAGAGCAATAATGCATTGGGAAGGGGGGGTGGTTAATAACTATTGAAGTCTTGATTCAGGCAGGTGCGGTATAATTTGACTTCCCTTTTATGTAACGCCTCACAGCAAATTTAAAAATCGATTCATAATCATCATTAATAAAATTTCAATGTTTTGATTATTGATTTTTTTTTTTTTTTTTTACCACAAGGAAAAGGCCACAAATCAGACAAATATTAATGTCTCTATTATGCAGTAAATAAACACCATCTCAGTGAACCATGTTATGGAGATGTTTCGAATTTTCAACTTGGAAATGCTAATATCCGATTTGCATTGAATGCGTCATTAGCCGTACTGTTATAGGCCATATGTGAACATTGGGGGAAGTGCAAATTGCACCTCTAGGTGCCAAAAATCTTGTCAAAACTCAATATAGCGACACTTTAATGGGCATACAGTACGCACTTATACCCTTTTAGCCTTTACAAACACTGGCCCTACAGAGCGACCCTGATGATAAACTTAGACTTAGACTTTAACAACAACTAGAAAGAATTGAAAAACAAACGAGCCAATATTAATCACTCCCTAAATCATAATAGAAACAATCATATTTTTAGCCACTGGGCTCTTGCTAACACAGTAGGTCACAGCATTAATGGAATCATTATCCCCCCAAGGAACAAAGTGAATAACCTGCCACTCAACAGAATCATTTGTCTCAAACTAAGCAATTACAATCTTGAGGGAACTAAGGGTGCAGTTTAAGAACATGTGCTATAAGGGATCGCTATGGCAACAACACATCATCGGCAGGGAAAGCCAACCTGCCTCTATATGGTCTCGGACTCTAAGGCAGAGCTAAATAACGCTGGGAACCAGGAAATGTGTTTTCAGTTTTACTGTTAGAAACCCTAAACCACACAAGTCATCTGAGTGCAGCAGGTTCTCTAATAGTAGGTCATCTGCAAACTGATTGGAATAAATCTATTCTTTCACCTCAGCCATGAAAGAGTCCATTTGAAAGCATTATCTACAACACAACGGTTTGTTTAACAGGTCTAAAAGAGCTTCACAGCAGTGCCATAAATCAAACTAAAAAGGAAAGAAAGAAGAACAATAAGAAATGTAGCGACGAGATGAGACACAAAGTAGCAACAGACTCAGGTTGCCTCGTTCCTCCTTTGAGCTCTCTGTTCCTCGTTGGAGCCTCTTCTCTCATGCAATAGGCAAATGTCAACCCACATCTCATCCAATTCTCACACTTTCACAGCTCTCTGCACCAAGAGGAAGAGGAAGAGGAGGAAGAGGAAGAGCTGAGCACATGCTGACTCCAACGTCTTTGCTCTCGTCACAACTATAAAGCTTGGTTCTAACAGGATGTGAGGCCACTGTTCATGTCTAAGTGCACAAGCATTATTTTGTCTCTGTCTTCTGTACACCTTTCTCTTAATTGTGGATATTTTTATTAAAAAATCCAATTTGCCACATGATTTAAGTTATCCATTGTGATTTTGCACATTTGGTTTAATGACGTCAATAATCATTGAAAGCTCTACGTGCTACTTGTTGTTAGCCATCCCCCATTCTGAGATTAAATCAATGAACAATCATGTTGGGTCACATGTATTGATTAAAGCTTAAGGCCACACACAAAAAAGCACGAGAATGTGTTTTACTAGTAAGTTACACTGGGCTCATTTATTGACTTTTAGTGTTATTAAACTATGACAAACACTAATAAAAGGGTGTCCAAAACATGAAAATGTCTGAAAACTGTTGATTGGAATGAAAATAAAATAGGTTTTTAAGCTCGAGCAGAGTGTTAGCCCCCCACCCCACCCACCAAATGATAAAGATCTACACAGAGGAGATGATTTTACTGCCAAATGTTGGCATAGCTTTGACATTGCGTGACACAGCTAGGGTTTGTTTATATTGTCTTCTGTGTGTGATCCATCCATGACCTCTCTGTCATCCATCATTTAGCGCTGCATTACTAACGCTAGCATGCACACAGAGACACATGCTCATGCACACTTGGTATGGTATGGTATGGACAGGGACAGTGCACAACTTAACATTAACCAAAAGGAAAGATGCATTGTACCAGGTTATACCAAAAATGCTAATCTCCACCTGTAATCCCTGCAGGTTGATGTTACAGTACAAAAACTACTTTTAAATATAGATGAGCATGTGACCATGGATTTCTACATTTTAACATCATCATTAACATACATTTAATTTAAATAAGTTTGAAACGTTATCAAATTTTCCACTAATCCTTCCTCTAGGTCTAGGTTTTTTTTTGCAGAAGCTATTAATGATTAATGACAAATAAAATCAAGATATAACAATTTTTCTAACCAGCCCGATTGGTGGCTGACTAAATACTTTTTTTGCCCCACTGTAAATAGAGCAGGGTTGGGGTCAATTACATTGTTCAATTACAATTACCCATGTTCAGTTACAAATCAATTATGATTACGATAACCGCCATTTTTTCCAATTAAAAATAAATTACAATTATTATTTTTCTTCTCAAAGTCAATTACAATTATGTTCTCAATTACTATTATGTTCTCCATTACTAAAGTAATTTTATTAACTTTTATTCATATCGAGTTGTGATGATTGTATTTCATGTGTGCACAATGTCGTTCTAGCATCTTTGCATTTATATTTTAGTGTATATATTATAATATCTTATGTAAAACTAAACTGGGGACCAGAGTTGGAATTTAGAAATAGCTTTAAACTCTATGTACAAAACATCAGTTACATTCATACTATAGTTACTCTGTAAAATTCTATTGTCCCTATTCAAAAAATATATATATTATATCCTAATTACGATTACAACAGCAACATATTTTTAAAATTAAAATTATGATTATAATCACGCTATAATTGTAATTGATTTTCAATTGAGCGATTAGAATTATAATTGACCCCAACCCTGATATAGAATTGGTATAATCCCTCACTTTTTTTAAACCCCAGCATTTATTCTGATGTCATCAGCAGCAGTCCCTGCATTTTCTAACGACCTTGCACTGTCGCTGTGCTCAAAGCACACACACATTAGCATGTAGCCTGTCACGACAGGGGGGGGGGAGAGGAGTTCTTCCAGTGTTTAGGATGGATGAGGGTGGATCTGTGAGGTGAAAGACACAAGGAGGAGGTTTTGTGGTGCATGGATGGAGAAAAATGGGGGGGGAAAGGCAGGATGGGAAGGGTAAACATGGCAGAGATGAATTGAAAGTGCCGGAGACAGACAAAAAACAAATAATACGTGATTGAGTGACAAAGATATAGTGACAGAAAGCATAGATAGGGGACATAAGCTTCACACAGCAGGGAAAGTGTGAAGGTGAACAAGGGACAATTAAAACCATTTAAATTCATGACCGTATTGGCTTTACCAGCAATTAAATATAAAGATACAGCTACAAATTACAGTTACATTAAGCATAGGAATGAGTTGCAGTTGCACGCCTTAAATAGGATGTAGATTATCAGCTCTTATGTGACAATAATCGGATTTTGTTCTAGAGGAAATATTCGTTTTTAAATGAAACACCGAAAGCTGAAAGATAAGCGAAAGAAAGGGCTTGAAAAACAAAAAAAAGTACTGGTATTCACTGCGTCTTTCTGTAATAATGTTTAGGCAGTGGCTATCTGTACGGTTGTTGTATCAAGATACCGACATTCTATCCGTATGCAGCGCCCCTATTTGGCCAGTTTAAGTCACGTGACAGGTCAGTCATTGGCCAGTTTAGGTCACGTGACAAAGACTAAACTGAACCCTAACCCTAAAAATTGTTGCAATATTGGGTAATAACCCAACCCTAACCCTAAACCCAACCCTAACCCTAACCCTAACCCTAAACCCAACCCTAACCCTAACCCTAAGACGTTACGTACTTGTACTTTGGTAACCGTACCAATAGCACCGGGGGTTGTCTGTACGGCAACCGTATAAATGGACACTTTCTAATGTTTAACCTCAGGCAAATGGTGACAGACAGCATTTTGTAAATTTTTCTAATCAGTGTGGTGAATAAATCAAACACACACAAAAAAAAACACTAAGTTGATGAGAAGAGCAAGACCCCACCAACGAAAAATAGCTAGAAAAGCTGTAAAAACTAGCTCTGACACCTCACTCCATCAAACATAGGTTACGTACTGACCCAAGTAGACCAATGTACTCAACTTCACCATGAACAATTTGTAACACATTAACCTTGACCCTATAATGCATTGGATTTCCTCTATACCACAAGGTCAAACATCTACACATTTGTATCACTTTGTGTGTTGACACTAGTCATAACGTGAATAAGTGTGCATTTCTTTTTCTATTTTCATCCACACAAGGACAGCCACTGAAAACACTTCAGTAAATAATAGATTAATAACAAATTTTCATTGATTAGTGGCAGCAGACTGTGTATTTAGGTGGATGTGAGGAAAGAAGAACCACTGATTCAAACTCATAGAGAACATGCAATATCTGCTCAGAAAGGCCACAACCTTGTAGCTGCTATTCATCATTAATAAGAACTTTTGTTCCACATATGCACGCCTAAAGTAGAAGATCTCTTGGAGACATTTCACTAAGAATGCAATCCTTTCCATTTAAATATATTCACCCTTCAAGCCTTTACACTCAAAATCTATTCTTCTCACTCAAAATCACCTTTTAGAATGGACATAAAACTGACTTACCTGAGTACTTTATGCTCAGTTGGGTCAATATAAAATATATGACATTTAACATTTGAGGCTTTTCTGTGTTACATTAGGTAGTATACCAAGCAAAACTAAGATAAAAAAAACCTTGGCACAGGAAAACAGCTCGTTTTCAAGATATCAAACTCAAATCAAAAAGACTCAGGATGACTAATGTTTTTCACTAACCTTCTGTCAAACAGTCCTATTTTTGTACACGTGTTGTATTCATCCGTCATCCATACAAAACACCAATCAATATCTCTGGCACACAGCAGGGACCCACATTATTGAACAACATCGTCAAAACTGCTGCACAGAGGTCTGGTGTTCTTTTCCCAGAGTTTTGCAAAATAACAAGTGTAGGTTCATGTTTTTTTAATATGATATTATTCAGCTTCTTTAAAACCAAGATGCTCTTACCTTGTGCTTTTAAACTCGGGTCTCCCTGTGCTTTCAAGGGAAGAATACGTCTACTAAAGTTGAGTCAACTACAAACAACTAAAATAGTGTCTTTAAAAAAAAAAAAAACTGAACACTGCAGATATTAGTAACATGTGAGTTCAGAGCCTCATGCTGGCTCAAAAATAAAGTTCCCATGTTACACATCAACCTTGCATGATAGTTTATCACCTTTGAATAGGTCGAGCATTAACGAAGGCTGAATCAAGACCAACCAGCTGCCTGAAGAGTTCCTGTGCTACCCAGACAGCTTGTCTATTGGCAGGAGATTAACAGAAAGCTGATGGATGAAAAGAAGTCAAAGAAAATAGGAGAAAGAGTGATCTATAGAAAGGAAATGATATAAAAAAAGAAAATCTTTTATCCAGAAAAGGAAAAAAAAAACATAATGACCCGAATAATGAGTGAGATCAGCAGCAGACATTGAGGCAGTTAAAGAGTGGAATAGGCAATAGAAGAGAAATGATCAAAAGAGAGGTGCTGAGTAGCCATTGAACTCAGGGGTGAATTGCTTTCGGCCATACTAAGATGGCATAGGCAAGACATGGGGCCCATTCCCAGCATGCACCGTTTGGTGTATAAATGCCAGTGGATTATATCAGTACAGCCTGGGGCACACACACATACACACACACTGTACTCCTAATCCCATATACATTTCATTATTTCTACCTGTGGCAACCTACAGACAGACCACACTGGGCTGCAGAGAAGACAGATGCTAAAAAAGTAATGAGAGTAAAAGGTCCTGCACAGTCTAGCACGTTTTAAAGAAAAGGCTAAAGAAAGCGATACCAAACAGAATATAGATCTGTATCAATTTTACAGAGAATGGGACGGAATCTTTAAAAAGGCCAGTTGGGAAAAGCTATATGACCCAGGTTCTTTTTCTTCTCTCTCTCTCTTTATTCAAAATCGGGCCCCAAACATGACACAGAAAGGCATGCATTTTTTTAACGGAAAACTCATGACTGAATGTTTGGAAGTTTGACAAGCGGACCAATATGTACAATTCCTCCCATAATTCAATCCCGTTCACTACATGTTGCGATTATGACTGCATTCAAATCTGAAATGGCACAAAGACAGGTCTAGCTGATGGTGTATTAGCTGAACTGGTGTTCATATTTTCTGGTGACATGTCAAGGCGGGAGCATCACCAATCACACCGCTATGTTGGTTGGTAGTAATTAAGGGTTTCAGGAATAATGGTTTGGGACCAGATCACACATTTCCATGTTTTTGATCTGAGGATCAAAAGTGTTGCAAACAGACATTGTAAAGCTTTCGTAATCTCGTGTGATTTCAGCGTATGGCACCCAGATTACGTGTTAATAACAGTAATTGACTTTATTAACCATATTTAGTACAATTTTAGGACGTTTCACAGCCAGTAAAGTAACCTAAATAGGGAAAGACGATGAAACAGAAGCAAAAAGGAAATGGGTGAAATGATGGACACGTGACCCACAAACTGGTATACCCTGAAATGGAATTGGAGAAAATTTGAAATGGACATTAGAGGGCCAAGAAGTGATATTGACAGGAAACACTGTTACTACAAGTCAGTCTTTCTTTTTTAATAGTAGAAGCTTCTATATACCAAAAACATGCAAGACTTGTGCTAAGTGAAGTCCCTGTATAAAAAAAAAAAATCAAACTTTTTAAACATTTATTTATTTTACTTTAACAGCATCAACTTTACATAGAAACCAAGAATTCAAGAACTCCTTCTAGCTTCTCTTGTAAGGCAAATTGCCAATGGGGGCTGTAACTCCTGGTAACAACCCAGCCAGGCTTCAAACAAGGGAGCAAAGAATAGAATACCATAATGTACTGCAAGGGGAATGCAGAGTTCAGAAGTAACACAACAATAAGTTACTTGTTAGAGCACATGCCCACTTGGTACGCAATGTACTGTAAATAATTGGGTGGCAGTGACCAGGGAGAGCGTGGGACCAGCTGATGCAGACAGATCCTTTAGACAAACTACAAAAAATCAGGCTCTTTTCTGCACTGGTTAAATTGCCAGTGGATAACTTTTAAATAATTGGAGTTTGAATGTTGGTGGTCGTTACAGTTTGCTTTGTGGTACCCATTCTCTCTTAAAAAACAGCAGGGAACATATTGGCTTTCTGGGAACATTAAAAATGCATCCCACAGGGAAGATCAGGTAGCCCCAAAACAAGTGAAGAAAAACATGGCCGTATAAATAATGGAGGGACTGGGCTGAGCACCCAAGTGTGGAACAGTTGTTCCTGTTAAAGGAAGGGGTAAAAAATCCACAAACATATCTATAAAACAGGAATGAAGTTTATATATTCAGACTGTCAGCACTAATTTCAACCCGTTCCTTCCCAATATAACCAAACAGGTAACCTACCCAAAGGAAATACTGGATTTAATGAGAAGAACAAGGTACTGCAACTGAAATACATGCAGAAAGACTATGACTAATATTATTTAGCAACAGACTGAGCTCATAAAAAAACAGAAAATGGTGATAAGATGTATTTTTTTTGGCTAAAAAAACATAGATTGCTAGATTAAGCTCTACCAAACAGACACTAAGCTGTGGCAATGCTCTTCCAGACATAAGTACTATTTAAAAATGACATTGCCAAAATCCATGTCAGCACTGAGTCCCAAATTGGAGCAATGGTGCTGCTAGCCTATATATCACAGCACAGAAAGACAGACAGTCCCGCAGCATATTAATCCTTTGTGTCAGAAAACACTGCCAGAAAGCAAAGTTATTGGCTGAAGGCCATTTAATTTGAGTTGAAGCATTAGGAGACGCTCCACATAAGGTTGCTTTTGCAATCTTGCATGTTGACTGTTGATTCCGAGCACATATCTTTGTTCATTGTTGGACAAACTGCTGTACAAAGGCCAGAGACAAAAGCTCACAACTTCCCCCGCTTCTGAGGTGAGGAGAGGTTTGATAAATGAGCTTCCAAACATAACAATGAGAAACCATCTCCTTATGCTTAAGGTGCTGTGATGATCCAAGTCGGTGTATTTTTTCAGTGCTTTTCAGTATCAGCAACTTTTTCTTTATATTCTGTCATGCGCTACTGAAGTAACAGACGAGCATGTATAGTGGTTTACATGAAGCGGTTCTAAATACAAAAGCACTTAAAGCAGAGATTTATCGAGAAAATGTGAGTAGGTGCAGCAGAATCCAATTTGCATGTCATCCAGAAGCCAATGAGTCATAGGAGATCTATAATGGTACAAATACACTCAAGCATTTTAAGATGAAAAAACAACATGTCCAAAATCACAACAGTTCATAAGAAACACTCTAGTCTGGAAAAAAAGAGGAAAGAACAAGTAGTCATTATATTACGTTGTTTTTTTCCTTAACGGTCAGATAAACATTAAACAATAGTGAGGCAGTGGGATCTAATGGATGGATAATACTATAACCTTCTGGTATAGTAACAGTATCTGCTTATTTTACTGGGAATGAAGTCATTACACCTGGTTCATAGAAAAGAGATAATGTGGTTTCTAAGTTGAATGAATTTCATTCAGTCTCCAGGTACAAAACAATGAGAAAAGGTTGACGGAAAATTAATTTTGCATGGAGGAGATGGGGTGAATAAAAGAAAGCCAACACAAAAAGAGTTTCTTTCAAAAGCATTTTGACAAAATGGGAAGACAAACAGTTTTGAATCAGTAAAAGAAAAACGTTCTTGCAACAGTGCAAGTGGGATTCATACTGTTGACTTTGCAACGTTTGGATGGATGGATAGATGGTTCTCTTGTGTATATCAAGGTTTGAAGAAAGCCAATAAACCTCAGATTTGATCTCCACACATTGACAATGATGGGTGTAATAAGCAGCCCTGCTCTAAGTAGCCACTTCCTACTGGGTCAGTGAGAATGTGCAGAGTGCTGTAGCTCTGACCTGATTTAGATTTTTGAAGTCGTTGGATTTTGTTAAGCATGGAAGACACAGTGTGAGTTTATATGAGGTTACTGCTGAAGTTCAGTTCAAAACAGGAAAACAGATTCTGGTTTGGAGAGGGTTTCTAAACCTGCAAAGACATTTACAAATTGCTGTGAAAAAAAAAAAAAGTTGGAAGCCATCTTTTCCTTTGGCTAGCATGGGGATTATTAAATTAAAAGGGCTGTCAAAGCTGGGATGTTGAAATGACTTATCCGCTTTCTGCTTTGATTATCCGATGAGGAAACAGTTTACAAAGAGGAGGGACATTAAGTATTGGATTATGAGAGGGCAGATTTTTATTTAAAATCTCTGCAGTCTCTTCTCACTGGGGGTCATACTGGACACATGTGGGTATAAAGCAGGAGAAATGTGTTTTTTTTTTTTAATGTGGATGAACAAAAGACAGAAGCCTGTTTGTTGCTCGTGTCCTGAGAGGAGGGGGCGTGTATGTTGGAGAGGTGGGAGGGCCGCATGTCTAATTCAGCGTGTGCGTCCTTTGTTGGGGCGGGGGGCAGTGTTTTTGTTGAATATTTAGAATAATGAATCAGCGTGAGGTGAGCCCTTTTCAAAGAAAGCAGATGTCTTAAACCGAGGACAGAATATATTTTCGACCTGTTCGACTTCAGTCAGTTTGACCAAGATTTTTGCATCATTAGTTTCTATTAGCGAAGCTTATTGCAACCTTTGCACTACAGCTAACACATCACAGTTTATTTACTGTGACGTTAGAAATATAACATATAAATAATATATAATATCTGTCATTTTACGTGTCTTATTTTATGTTTGTGCAAGAATAAATCATGCATAAAAAGATTGCACTACATGTAGTGTTAACATGTAAAGACAAATGCAGAAATGGGTAAATCTACATATTAATGTGTATAATAAATACAGTAAAAATGTAATCTAAATCTTGTATCTAAAAATGATTTTCTGGTAAAAAAAAAAAAAAATGTTCATGAAAATAAGAAAATGAGACACCAAAAAGACACACTTTACTCAAGCATAATTAGTGAGCCATCATCACACTTTCTCCTTGTATTAACTGGGCTAATTGTCCAGGTCCATTTTCACGTGGTAATTGCATTTATTCCAACCGGACAAGCTGCTTGTGTTAGCACCAACCAGATCATTTGAACATAAACACATGATGTAAGTCTGTCAGCTACGACAGTATCCACCTGCCCAAAGCACAGCACAGAGAGATCAGACGATGAAAGTGACAAAAGTCCATTGTTCCGCTAACTCACTGTAAGTACTTGAAATAATGATAAAATATTGTTTCGTGATCTCTCAAATCCTTCTCTGGAATTTACAAGAAACACTGACTGCCTTTTGTCCCGGTCAGTACTGAGAACAACAATGTAACACTAGAACAGAGAGGCAACAAATACCATAGTAAGATTATTTGGCATACTGGATGGAAATTCCCAAGCGCTCATTAACTTTTCATTGAAGAAAAAAGCAATCTTTTTTAAACAGCTAAGTCCTTTTTGTCTGAAATGCGTAAGCCTATTTTAACCGTCCAGTGAACCCTAGCGCAGTAAACAGACAAACCATTTATTAGGTGTTAGAAATACTGACTTTAAAATGTGTATGTGGAATAAACCAAAAACCAACAAACATTGATGGTCGCTAGTTTGAAAACACAAGCTCACGATCTGGAAGGGAGATCAAGAGGGTGCAGAACCAGCATGACTAACAAATGCACAGATGTTACGCTCGTAAGCACGTCAGATTTCCAGAGGATGAGGCTTTGACTCTTCAGCTTGGCACCAGAAAACAGCAATAACCCTTAACATCAGAGAGCAATGCGTGGGAAATGACAGCTTCATCACGTCACCATACAACGTATGCTCAAACACAACTTATCAAGCATAAAACATACAATATACAAAATAAAAAAAAACCTCTTTACCCTAGTAATCAGATTTACAAGCCTCTAAAAAGGACGCACTACTTTATCAGCATAATTTAAGTTTAGATGTATTTTGCTTGGTGTGTTTTGGGTTTCATCAACAGTTTTTCTGTTTTGTTTTTTTTTTAATAATCATCCAACTTACTGTAATTGCAGCAGTGCTGAAGCGAATCTTTCTCTTTGCAGGAATGTCCTCTTGGTTTTCTTCTGGCAGCCCAGAAATCTCTGTCAGTTCAGAGCCTGGGTCATAGATAACATCCTCATCATCATCATAAAGATCATCCTCGGGTTCTGTGCAGCTTTCTCCCCATCCCTGGTAACATGCGTCCCCATCCGCATTAAAAATCACCAATTCATTCCCAGTGTATTCCTCCTCAGGTTCATCTGTCTGATGCTTGATAGATTCAGAGGACTTTTCGTTCCTA
Organism: Gouania willdenowi; assembly: GCF_900634775.1. Classification (NCBI taxonomy): domain Eukaryota; kingdom Metazoa; phylum Chordata; class Actinopteri; order Blenniiformes; family Gobiesocidae; genus Gouania; species Gouania willdenowi. Next base: position 15,015,036 of record NC_041054.1, on the reverse strand, counting down.
GAAGCCTCCTTGTCAGGTGTCGGTTGGGTCGGCAGTGGCTTTGGAGCAGCATCTTCTGATGTTTTGTTGGTGATCACAGAACAATTGCTAGGTTTCGAAACTTTCGTGATGAAAGGATCTTCTGTAAGGTTTTTCGCATTTAAAAGTTTCTCCTCGTCCTCACAAGAACCATTGACCTGCTTTCCATTTGAGGTTGCATCAGACAAATGCCTTCTCTCATCTTCGCTGACATGACCACTCTTGTCTTCAGCTTCTTCCTCCTTTGATGCCCCACGTTTGATGGATGTCTCTAGCCCAGGACTGGGGTTCAGGAGGTCTTCTGCAGATGAAGATGTGGGAAACTTGCCTCCTGTCTTGCTCCGGTAGCTTCCACAAACAGGAGATTGTCGAGAATCATCTTCACTTATTTCCCCTCCATGGTGGTGGAATCCATCAGGAGAGTAAAGGGCTCGTCTGGTGACTCCTCTGTAGTGAACACTCTGGCTGTGATGATCGGCATTTTCAAAAACTGCACTGAGCTGACTGACAGTTGGTGAGGATGCCTCGGCTCTGGAGCACAAAGAGTCCAGTGAGTCTGTGCTGCCTCTGTTAGATCTTGCACCCCGCCAGTCATCAAGGTGCTCATGGGAACCTCTTTTATCACGTCCACCAGGAAAAACTGGGGACTGTGACTGATCACGTGACTGTTGTTCAAACAACTTCCTGGTTTCAGAGAACTTTGCTCCAGCACCTCCAATCCGTTCAGCTGAGGTGGAATGCTGGAGTTTTATCACTGAACCATCAACCTTGTTTATAAAGTTTGTGGGCTTGACCAGTTTCTGTGGCGAAGAGTCCTCTTGGCCCCTGGCCTTAGCTGCAGCACCAGTTTCTGAGCCCATTTGCATGAACATGTCCTTAATGCGACTGACATGAGCGCCATACTGGCGGCCCCTCGGTTGTTTGACCCGCTCCAAGTCTTTGGGCTTTGAGTCTCCATCGATCCGAGGCTGGTCAAAGGCCTTCTTCAGCGCCTGGAACTCTGCTCGGTAGGCATTTCGGTGGGGGGAGGCACTTCTCAGGCTGGTCCTCTCCCCCGAGGCCTCCGTCTTCAGCATGGTGATTTCTTTGGATTCAGAGGAAATGTCAGCATTGCTGTGGCCTCATTATGGATGTGGGTAAGGACTGCAGCATCCCTTAATCCAACCAAACTGTTGTTATGCTTCCTCCAGATCCATGTATACCTTCAGGGATGGCAAAAAAGGTAAGAAATTCACAAGTTAGTGAACATTCTTAATAGGCAAACAACAACATCCCAAAGTAAATGTTTTCTCTTTTCCATAAAACTACTGTAGGTGCTTGTAAGACCTTCTATGACCCCGGGTGTAAAAATGCCCACGCCCAACTGAAAACGAGTCATTGACCATCATTTGGTTCTGATCAATGAGATGAGAACCCCTGATCGAATTGATCTTAGAAGAAGAGATTGATGAAAGCATTGGTCTCATAAATCTCAGTGACAACCCTGTGTTCTTCTTTATTTATTCCAGGCATGGGCAACTGGCAGACTAATTTGGATTCTATAAAAACGTACAAAATTACAGAAAAATACAAAATGAGAACGGAAAAATACACTTAAAGACAAAAAACAACTAAAATACTCAAAATTACTTCAGAAACACACAAGATGAAAACAAAATTAACACAGAAATATAAAAAATGACAACAAAACTACACAAAATAATAAATTATGCAAAACGGGAGAAAAATTACACAAAACTAGAGCACTCAGAGGGCGCAGACCTTCGCTAAGTACAGCACGAGTACCGGGCGGACATACACACAATACAATTCCCCAATCCCTACATTACCCATAAGCCACCGCTCATTACACATAAGCCACCGCGCTTAAAGGTGCAGGCTCAGACACAGCTCCTATTTTCCTGATTTTTTGATATTTTCTCATGTTTGGTAATCCAGAACATCACCACGTTTTTCATCAGGTATTCCTTGTCCTATTATCAACATTTCCTGTAAATTTCATCCAAATCCGTTCATAACCTTTCAAGTTATCTTGCTAGCAGACAAACAGTTAAACCCAGGGTAAAACATAAGGTAATGACTTGAAAAACACACAAAAATAACCAACAAGCACATACAAAATGAGAAATAATATACATGACAACAACAAAAATACACACAATGACTCCAAAAAAATACACACAAAAAAACACATAAATCATATTTTATTTCCTGTAGAATTGCTCGGTTGAGTCATTATTCAAAAGTGACATGATTATCACAGTTTTGTCACCCAGCTGCGATAAAAGTAGTTTAGCTGTGGTAGTAAATGAGTAGTTATTACCTTTTTCTTCTTTGTGTTTTCTTTCGAACTCCCTTTTCTGTTTTCTATAGTAAGCTGTGACCTCTGTGCACTGAGCCCTGTAAACCAGCATTGACATTATGGCTCCCACTAAATGTCAAATGTGATATTTACATCAAGAACCTTCACCATCGCGTGGAAATGTTGCCATGGGTGCTTGTTGGAGATGTGTGTGAGTCATATAAATGTATTGTAGGTATAAGCATTAAAAGGGTTTATCTAAAAAAAAAATAATAATACAAAAATAGCAATGGAAAAAAACTGTCGGCATGGGGACATATTCCATACCAACTGGAAAATGCATATCACAAATGAGTCGTAGAAATGGGACATACACATGGGACATAGAAAATCTATTAACCTAAGTTGTTCTATAGCCCTCTGCCTGGATGGCAACTGTAGATGCAGAATAAACAGCAGCAATAGCAGCAACACTGGCTCAAACCTTGATATCCAGCTTCAGCATCCATTATTCATCATATACACATAAGTAAAAGCCAGATTACTAAAAAATGTCTCAGTTTGAGTTAGGAATATGCCTATGAATAATGAAAATAAGTTCTAAATGTGGAGGATAACCGATATTTATCGGAGGATGGTGACAAACATGAGCAACATCAGCCGTAGCTGATACATGACAGCTCATGTTCTCTGATATTGTTTGTTTACATCCTCACATTTTCTACATTACTTCCTCAAAAACACGAAGGAAATACGTTTTGTTTGTTTTTTGGGGTTTTTTTTTTTTGTATTGACAGCAACAATACTAGGATTGGGTTTGAATAAAAGCAGACACGATGAAATGTTATTTGACTGTGTCAAAAACAAGAGTCGGGACTTACATTCATGGCTCCGGCTCCGGTTCACGCCTGATACGGAATAAAACAGTCCTGCAGAGGGTGAAGTTGTGTTCAAAATGTAAGTGTTCTCGTTTTAAAAGAAAAATAAAAAATAAAAAAGTCGAAAAATAACATGTGTACGGCTCCGGGTACTAACAGGACGGAGTGGCTACATCGCCATTGCAGGCAGCGGGTGATGCTGGCAGCACAATGGAGGAGTCGGACTCAGGCTGCCGCGAGGCTCCGCAGGACGACACCGTCCGATGTACGTCCGCAGTGTGCGCGAATAAAGTTGCTCTGGTGCAGCTTTAGCCGTTGGGTTCACGGTGCAAAGCCTCATGTGACAGGTGTTCAAAACCTGAATGGTTGGGTCCGATATAATCTACCGTGGGTGGGTGGAAGTGTGGGTGGGGGCTCCAGTGCTCCGCAGTCTGGGATAAATACCAACACACACACACACACACATGGCTGCCTGGTGTCCAGCATCAGTGCTCTGATAGGTGGGGGGGGACCAGGTCGACCACTACCCTGGTCCAGTAAGCTTTGATGATGGCTTCCCAAGGTGTGGTGTGCGGGCTTTTAAAAAAAAACAAAAAACGGTTTTCATAAAATTAATAAATATAATAATATTAATACATCTTTATTTATTTATTTAAATATATATATCAATAAAATTAATTCTATAAAACTACATTCAAGGCAACTTTGGTGTAAATTTTAGAAAAACATCAATGTAACCAGTGGCACCAAAAGTTTTTACAAACCCTAACCACATGTTTTATTGCATTGACAATTATTCCTCCTACTCCAAGTTAGCCCACTATTGTTTTATTGTTCTTGTTTTGTTTGGCTTCAGTCACTGCTAAAATACTAAACAAAAAAATATAATAATAATATAAGGACTTACTTTTGTCATCAATTATTTTACTAAATCGTTTTTAAATAATAATAATAGTAGTATGATATATTATATTGTATTTATTATATAATTTATTGTAAATAATATGTATACTTATAAGGCTTGGTTACATAACAGATCAGTGGTCCCCAAACCTTTTTCTGTTGTGGCCCTTTTTGAAGAGGACAAACTTTTTTCAGCCCCCCACCACCACCATTGCAAACAAAATGTCAACAAATGTGTAAAAAAGTTATCTTTATTGAAAAAGTTTAAAAAAAAAAAAGATTATCACTATATTCTTCTTCAAAATAAAAAAAAATTAAATGTGTAATCACATATTTTAGAACAGTAATAATGTTCTAAGTTCTTTGCAAGCAAAGACCAATTTTACTAACGCTCACAGTTTCCACAGTCCCGCACCCCTTCAGACATTTAACCTGAAGCCATGTACCCCCTACCTTTGCACACTTAAAAAAACAATGTAATGCAGGGTTTTTCAACCTTGGGGTCATGAGCCCATGTGGGGACGCCTGGAATTCAAATGGGGTCCCCTGAAATTTCTAATAAATTTTAATTAAAAAAAAATACTATCACATTTTTAAAATGTTATACGGATTATACTTTTTTAATTTAGAACACCACACACAAAACAATATTAACTGTATTCTATGCTTTCACTTTCTCAAATATATATAAAAAAAAAAATTATGACAAAATAAAAGGGCGAATAAAAACATCTGAGCTGGCGCATCTTGTCACTTTGTGCACTAATCGTGGCAACAGCAAACATTATCAAAACTAACTGTAAAAAAGAGTCTCTGGAGATGCCAGAAATTATGATAATAAAATGCGGTCATGACCCAAAAAAGTGAGGAACCACTAATGTAATGTCACATACAATTTAATGAAATTTATCTCTGAATTTTACCTATCCTGTTTAGAAAAAAAAAAAAAATTAATATATTAAAAAAAAAATAATTATAATCTTTAACCATGGTTACTCTTGCATCGGCTAATGTGTAATTTGTGGTAATGCATTGAGGCTCCTGACTACTGGTCAATTTATATTCAATTTTTAAATTAATGTACTCCCTATGACATTTTGTGTAGCCCTCGGGGTACCTGTACCCCACTTTGGGAACCTAGGCCCTGGACCCATGTTATTACTACTTTACGAAATGTGGTAAAGTTGTATTAACTTTAAAAATAAAAAAAATATATATTAATGTTTATGCTTTGGACCAACAAAAATTTAGTAACCTTGAGTATTATATGTCCATATAATGTTAATACATATTCTATGCCCTTTAATGCATTAAGTTCCAATCATAGGTGGAAATTGTTGGGATTTCAAGGGTGGTCATGCGTTTATGAATTGCAGTTGAAGTTATTGATCAGATGACTTTATGTTTTAATAGCAGACCAAGAGCCAAGCAAGACTACATGTGGAATAGTAGATGGTGCACTTATGCTTTGGCAGTGTTCACGCAACAGATCTAAAACTTAAAGAAAACTAGCATTTATATTAATAAACAAAAAGCAAGCAAGTCATGCAGTAACAATAACTAGAAAGACCTATGATTAAAAATAATCCCTGTATTTACATTTTTGATTTATATACAGCTTTTAATCAAGTAGACAATCTAAAATTAGCCTCTAAATGCAGAATAAAGGTAAAGTAAAACAGATCTCTAAAAATGAGACTTTGAATGCCTGAAAACTCGAGATATTTATAGGTAAAACCATGGTTTGGTCACATATTTATCAGCAGAAACCACACAAAGCACTGGGCAGACTTCATGTGATGAAATACCAGAAAAAAGGAATCTTTGTAAACATCATGTCACATGGTTTATTTTTACAGCGTGCAAAGTTAAATCTATCTCCTTTAGTGTGTGAAGAACATGGGTTCATATAGACTGAATGAATTAACATTGATTGTGATTGTGATGATATTTCAAAGAATATATCATCATCATAAAATATATTCATCAAGGTATATATTTTGTGTAACTATTTATGGTCAAATCTAATCAAAAATCTATTTACAACACTGCAGGTAGCATGCTTTTTGGTTTCTTTACATAGAATTAAAGAATATATGATCAGAGACGGATCTTCAGTTAAGTTCTTCATTTTGATTTAAAAAAGATAAATGATCAGCTTCTCTGAATAAAAAAAAAACCAAAGCTGAGTGAGTTTCTTACATACAGATTTGTTGTACCAAACATCACCGTTGGAAATCATTTTTAAAGATAATCTAATATGGTTTGATTTTAAACTGCAGTAATAGTAATACATTAGAAATGTTTACCCACTTTCACCTTCTTGCAGATTTATTTACTACAGTATACGGTGTTTTAGACCTGTACGCATTAATACGATTCACTCAGTTCTTCATGGTTTATGTGAAGATGTTGCTAGGCAACCTAAAAATAATCTAATAAAGAAGAGGGCGGGAGCAGAAAATAACAACACATTGCAAAGGAAAGAATTCAGTGTGATTCTACCAATGTCAGTATTTAGATTGGCGTATCAAAGCTTCTCCCTCCATAAAATCAAAGCACTTCCTGATTAAAAAGGGAGGGGTGAATCAGGGGTTCTGAAGCCCTTTAAGCAGAGCTGACTGGGAGCCAGGGGGCAGAAACAGGACCATCTGTCTGCAGTGTCTCTGAAGGGGTGGGGTGGGGACCGAGTAGCAGACTTTTCTTTTTCTAAGCCCAGCTCTGCCCTCTCACAGCTGTGCTCTGGAGGTCAAACATCGATGAGGTGAGGTTGTGCAGTTGTGCCTCTCTCTGATCCTGATCTTTTGTAGTAGTAACCATCAAAAAAATAAATAAAATAAGTGAGACCAACGATTGATCAAAACTGAGTATTTATCTTAGCCAATATGAGTTATATTCCTGCTTTAACAGGGACTCCAACCCATTATCTCCTTATATCCACCTTATCAGTGATCCATTGAACGGTTGTCCTGAAAATTGGTCCGATTTCTGCTAATTATATCGGCCTGCATCTAAAATGTCCACTATTATCAATCTGATACTTTTGTAGGTTATATTTTACCATCTTGTACTTTATTTACTTTTACTTTACTCGATTGTAGAATATTCTTATATTTAAATAAATCAGGTCAGTTTTTCTCTACCTGTTGCTGACTATTGTTCTCTTTTTCAGTTGTATCACTTGATCAAGCCTTTTCTAACATTTCACACTAAAACATTAAGTCATAAAAGTAGGCGGTGGCTATCCGTACTGTTGCCGTATCCAGATACCGACATTCTATCCGTACGCAGCGTCCCTATTTGGCCAGTTTAGGTCACGTGACAAGTCAGTCATTGGCCAGTTTAGGTTGCATGACTAAGACTAAACCTAATCGTAAACCTAACCCTAACTCTAACCCTAAAAATTGTTGCGATATTGGGTTATAACCTAACCCTAACCCTAGCACTAACCCTAACCCTAAGATACTCCGTACTTCTACTTCGGTAAAAGTACCAATAGTACCGGGGGTTGTCCGCACGGCAACCGTACAAATAGACACTTTCATAAAAGTATGAATGATCTGCGCTGATATTGTATCGATATTGCTAATGTGAAATTCTCAAGGCAGCAATATGAGTAGTATTATTGTATTGTAAGTAAGTCACCCCTGACATTTATGTTGACTATGTATCTGAACTTTTACCCATATTTAACATGGTATCTATGATCAGCTTTTTGAAGCTAATGGCGATCAAAGTAAGAGAACAAAAACATCAAAAAAAAATATATCATACTGGTCAGAGAAGAGACTTCGCATACTGTATATTATACAGCAGTGTTTCTCAAATGGGGATACGTGTACCCCTAAGGGTATGCGATGGCTCAAAAAGGGGTACTTAAGAGAGAGTGGAAATTAAAACATTTAATAAGTGAATAAAATGTAAAAAATATGGGGTTTTATGTTTATTTTTAGTTAAAAGTTATAATCATATTAATGATGATGGAAATGATCTTGATTAGAACACAAACTGAAAATAAAAGAGGCAGTCTTGGTCCAACACCAGGCAGGAGATGACCGGAAATGATCAAAACTATAGAAATAAATCTGATTAGGAGGCACTAAATACTGTTTCAACTTATTGACAAAATTAGATTCTTTAAAACATGTCTTACATCACTCATTCATTCCATCATTATGATGTAAAGTTGTTTTTCACAGTATTCTGAGCAAAATGTTGTAGTCGGACAAAAGAAGGAGGTTCTTGGATTCAGAAATAGGAGAAAGGGGGTACTTGAGCCAATAAGGTTTGAGAACCAATATTATACAGTAGTAATAACATCAGGGCCTGACCTCTGAGATGCCACTACTGTACTTTAAATATTGTAAAAAAATAAAAATGATTATTATTTTTTTTTAATTACTTATCTGAAATATGTGATTGAATGTGAATTTTTTAGATTTTTCAATACAGGTTCTATGAATTTTCTTGAAAATTTTCTTGAAGAAAACAACAACAAAAAAATTGTTTTCCGAACATATATAAACAGAATTTTATTTGGGAAACACTGGTCAAAAGCAATATATCTGATAAAAAGTTAATGTGCAAAAAAAAAATAAATAAATAAAAAAAAAGTCCATGTATTAAATGAAGTCAACTTTCCCTACACTTTGAATCGATTTGACTTGTTATTTGTGTTTTAAAATAATCAGTTTGTACATTTTAATCACTCTTTCTTGTAATTAAGGAAGCAGATATAATAGCGAGTGATGGGACATCAACACGCTGACATTTAATACAGATGTGGCTCTATGTATCTTGTTGTCCTCTCTGACAGCCATGTTTTCCACCCAGATGTTCAGCCAATGACGCGCTGCTCCCGTTCACAGAGGCGGAGGAGGAATGGAGATGCTTCACTGTGGCTGTCACAGCCAGCCTCTTATAGATAAACTCCATGATTAAATGTGAGCTTTTCCCGACGACCACGACCACCATGACCGCAGCAGCCGTCGCCGTGTGGCTGAGTACGGGTATGTAACGGCTGAAACCGTGAATATGCGGGGGAATGTGAGTGTATGCTAGTGGGGCTAACCAGTTAGCTCAGCTGCACTGCTCATTTTTTCCAACAGGCTCGAAAATGGCTACCAAGTGACAGCTGTACCGTTATATGCCTCTGGGTTACCCATCATTAGTTTATCTCCGCTTTACTTTTTACACAGACGGAGTTTGTTCTTTTTCATTCCATGTCAGAATAAAACACTGCGTTATTATAAAAAGTGAACAGGGAAAACCCCATATTATTCTACTTTGTGTTATGAATGACCTGTTAGATTAGCATGTAAACATTAATAGCTGCGCACATTTCTGTCATAACAGTCCAAGAAATCAAGGTTTTTACAGAGAAATTCAAAGAATTGTGCTGTCTTTAAAAAGACAAGTATGCATAAAAATAAATAAATACAAGTTTATATGTTTTGAGATAAAATTTTAAATTGTGTCTTGTGAAATGTAATTATTTTTATTTTTTATTTGGTGGGGGTTTATTTATTTATTATTTTTCTAAACAATGTTTTACCCTTTTTATATATATTTTCGCAGCTTATTTACCAATTTTAAATATATATATATATATATATATACAGTATATATATATATATATATATATAAGTTTTGCTTTAATTTCTGAAATCAAGTTTTTTCCAGAAAAAATCAAAACATTGTGCTGTCTTTAAAATAGAAGTATAAATACAAATAAATAAATATTTAGTTTTTATGTATATATAATGTTATATGTATACAAATTTAAATTGTGGCTTGTGATCTAAGAAATGTAATTATTTATTATTTATTTTATTTTATTTTATTTTATTTTATTTATTTTTTTGGGGGGGGGGTATTCATTCTTTGTTTTTCTTAATATGTTTCACTTTTTAAAATATTTTTACAGCCTGTTCTTTTTTTTCAGTATTAAGTAATGAAATTCAAAAACTTCAAAACCTTTTTTAACCAATATCTTTTTAATAGTTAAATATTGATAGACCAACACATAATAGAAAACTGAATATGGAAATTTAATTAAATGATTACACCAAAGATAGTGTTGTAAATTGATTCTAGAGCCTCCCAATTTTTCTTATAAAAATATATTTTTTTAATTTTCTGTTCATTGAACGTTTCTGTCAAATAACAGCTAAATACTCAATAAACCAAGGAAACCAATAAGCAGTTTAAAATGGTCAGATTGTAACATAAGTTGCTTGAAAAGATGTAGTTCCTGGATCACATACAATAGTAAGTTATTTTTGTGAATTATCACAAGTTGAGGTCTAATACATTTGCAAGTTAGGGGCCAAAGTAAAAAATAAATCAAATAATATCTCATGACATTGTTTTGAAATGCAGTTCTTGACAACGTTGTACCATAGCTTTATATTTCAACCAGCATCACTAACTAAAATCCGTCCATCCGTTTTCGAACCAGCTTGCTCCTTTTCAGGGTCACTAAAATGAATTAATAAATATATTCTTTTGAGTAAGTATGAGGCATATTTTTATTTATAAGGCGCTTTTCCCAGACAAAAATCACAAAGTGCTGTACAAAGCGAAGGTGAATTTAAAACCACAGGAGCAACATCATGAAAAGGATTTAAAACAACAGGAGAAACAACATAAAAGGATAACAAAAGTAAAAAACTCATTATAAGAGAGCTTTTCTGAAAAGCGACGTTTTCTAAAAGAGTCCCCACAGTCAAACTCATGGAGGGACATGTGCAAGTCATTCCAGAGTCTGGGGGCTACAACCTGGACTGCCAGGTCTCCCCGGGTTTCAAAATGAGTTTTAGGGATCTTTAGGGGACCCTGGCCTGAAGACCGAAGGTTGCGCCCTTAAGTGTAGCGGCACAACAAATCAGAGAGCTACTGAGGAGCAAGACCATGCAAAGCACGGAAAGTCAGGACTAAAATTTTAAACTCAATGCGAAATTTGACTGGAAGCCAATGAAGACTTGATAGAATGGGGGTAATGTGGGCTGTTCTGGGTGCACCGGTCAAAAGTCTGGCAGCAGCATTTTGTACAATCCGAAGTCTTTTTAGAGTCGACTTGTTGAAACAAGTGAAAACTGAATTACAATAATCAATGCGAGACAAGATGAACACGTGGATGATTATTTCGAGATCCGATTTAGACGACAAATTCCTCATTTTGGAGATAATTCTCAGGTGATAAAAACAGTTTTTGGTCAGTTGACGACAGTGACCTTCAAAAGACATTGACTGATCAAACACAACCCCAAGGTTATTGGGAGCAATGGTCAGTTTCCGTTTTGTTAGAATGTATTTGAAGGTAATTTGATGACAATCAGTTTTTGATGCAAGATACACATTCCAAGAACTCAGATTAAAAGTGAAACTCTGAGTCATTGAAGGAGCAATACAACTGAATATCATCTGCATAGAAATTATGACACACATTTCCAAAACCACGGATCAACCAACCAAGAGGTATCAGGTACATCAAAAACAAAACAGGTCCCAGAACAGAGCCCTGGGTCACTCCACGTGACTTTTGAGTAGGGATGTAACGATTAATCGTAAGGCAGTTAAAAATCGATTCATAGGTATCACGATTCACATCAATAATGTGAAAATTGAATGGCAGTACTTTTTTTAATCAGCAGAGGACGCTATCTAGAAGTGTTGGCGGCGGGCGTAATCTGCTAATACTTTCTTTCTGGCCGTCTTCTACTTTTAAACATGTTCATAAATGATTCCTTACCCCTTTAGCACCAAAAAATATCTGTAATATTACATGAATATCTGTAAAAGTCACGTTTTTCTATTAGTTCTGTCTGCTAGCATAGCATCTCTTCTTCACTGCTAGAATTTCTGCATGCCAACCGACCACTGGGTTACAAGCGCCCTCTGCTGGTCCAAACAAATATCTGACCTTAATACAGTAAAATGACTGGGTTTTTTTTCCATTTAATTGTCAAGGCACAAAATACATTTTCAGTTGAACTTTTAAAAAGACTATTATGCAGTTTTGCATTGTTTACTATAGAGCCACTCTAGAACCAGAATTCATTGTATTATTCCTTTATTTATTTCATTCAAGATTTATTTTTAGTTAAATTGTATTGTTTTGAATAGTTTATCAAGGATTCTTTTGACAATGAAAAATAAAAGGAAAACAGTATAGGAATATTTTTCTACAGTCCCATTTTGTAAAATAAATCGTGAGAGAATCGTATCATGAAACCAGTATTGTGAATCGAATCGTATCGGGAGTTGAGTGAATTATTACATCCCTACTTTTGAGTAATTAAGTTAATTGTAAAGTCCCTCGTGTTTGTTGTCAGTAATGCGATCATAAAGGAAACCTCTGCAATATAGTAAACATTCTTGATCTTCATTGCAAACGGATATATTCAAAGCATTTATCCAAATTTTCTTGCATTCAAAATCACCTTTTAAGGCGTCCCTCTCTCGGTTTGTAGGATGCAATGTTATGTAACATTGACGGTTCTGTAAAAAATGTCAAATCTTTTTTCTAACATGAGAGTAAAAAGTGTCTCTTCTACATGTGAGGTGATAATATCTATTAGAATGTTGTGTGTGCTTTTGAATAATCCCATATTTCTTGAAATTTGAATCACTTCCTCAAATCCTTAGACCAAAGTGCTGATTCAGCTACAGAGAGGGAGGGTAATCCCTGGCCAGATCTTCCATTGATATTATTAACCCTTGCCTGCTTCAAACTCTAAAGCTCCGATCATCGTCACATGGCAGGAAAACTGGATTAAAGGGTTATGAATGTAGGGGTGAGAGGGGATGTCCGCTGAAGAATGTTTGTCAATTGTCAACAGAATAGAATAGAATATAGTTTATTGCCATATGTACAAGTTAAAAAGAACAGGTACAATGGAATTCTTGTGCATGTCCCAGAGTCAGATTGAAAAAGAATAAAAACAACAATTACAAACAACATCAAATCAACCAAGACAATTGCAGGCGTTATTTTAATAATCTGAAGTGCACACATGGCAACTGTCTGAAAACTTCACAAACTTATGCTTTCATTCGATTAGAAATTATTACTCATTTTCAGTATCTCTAATGGAACTTTCTGATCACTATGCCACCCTATAAATAAAACTTATGTAACTATTTTCTGTTCCTTTTTTAAAGTTTTTCTCTGTGACATATTTCTGGTGTGGCACATTTAAAAAAAAATTAAGCTGCTGTTGAAAGATGGCAAACTTTATTCATGCTTTCTATTTGTGATTCAGTGATTTACATTGTGCATGCCCGTGATACAAAACAGAGCGTTTTATATGAGAGAAATGTCCACATGGCCTTCAAGCAGAGAGCAGCCCTTCACAAATATGGTGAGTGTGTGTGTGTGTGTGTGTGTGTGTGTGTGTGTGTGTGTGTGTGTGTGTGTGTGTGTGTGTGTGTGTGTGTGTGTGTGTGTGTGTGTGTGTGTGTGTGTGTGTGTGTGTAAAACACTCATGCTCATGTATGGACCTGCTCATGCTCCCTCTCCCTTTGTCGTAACATAGTGAAATTCTTAGCTGGTTCTCTATTAATACTGGCATAAATGTACAGTTCTTCATCTCCGCTGTCCCAAAAATGTAGCCCACTTTTGTTTTCTTACCCTGTAATTGTTACCTCATCTAAAAGACGTTCTAGCAAAAAGTTGAATTTAGCCTCATTAATTGTCAACTATAGAATAAAGTATGCAACTCACTTTTAAAGCTGAATAATCTTTCAAACTTAACTGATACACTAACCTTTATTAAGCTCTTGCAATGTTTACTGTGTGTCTTCCTGTATCCTTAAATCCAAATCTTTCTTGCCAGTGCAGCGACTTCACGTCTGTGCATACAACAAGGCTCCAAATCTTCACATACAGGATAGCAAAGCTTCTAAACAGTAGCAGTCCTTGTTGACTGAGCACAAAGGTAGCACATGCCTTCCTCCTGACTACATACACTTATAAACCAACGCAGCCTCAAATAATTGAAGACTACAGTCTGCTGGAGCCATTGATGATAAGGGTTTTTCTTTGGGTTGCCAATGGCATTCTAAACTAAGTCATCACTCCTTATGCTTTGGACTAAGGAAGCACAAAACCTTGGCTAACTATTTCCACCCCTCCTTACTTAAGACTTGTGATCGTCTACGAAGTCATCTAAACCATCTACGGTATTTTGGACTTTGTAAGGGTAGGACAGTTTTATTAATAATGATTTATAATACTTGTAAGCGTATGTCATTGTGTGTCTAATGCACTTTATTTTGTGTCCTCACTATCCATTTGGTAACCGTGCAGTGGACAGTTTAGTATTAACCTGTAATCAGTGATGTATTATGTAAAGTGGGAGCCCTGCAGTCTATTATCTAGAGGAGGCCTCGAACTAACTCATCCTGCTTCAAATAAGGAGATCTGATGCTATTAGCAGATTCTCAGTGCAGCTTAGCCAGTGATCTTTACTTACACCTGCTGCTCTTTAAAAGCTAACACCTGCGTCACAACGCCATCTCAGGAGCATGCAATATTAATAACAGATATCAGTCAGAATAAAATGAATGTCGAATTATACAGGCCTGCATCTAAAATCTTTAATATAAGCACTTTGATACAATTTGGATTTACTGTGGTTATTTTTCAGTGTGTCAATGTAACTCATCGATTAATGATAAATAGGTCAGTTTTTCTCTTGTCTACTGTTGTTGACTATTGTTCTCTGAGTAAAATCATCAGTTGATCAAAGCCTTTTCTGACATTCCACACTACAAAATAAATAATAAAAGTATGTATAATTTGTACTGATATCATATCCGATTGATATTGTTGGGCCCTATAAAATCCATTACATTTTTTTTCAAATTCTGTTTTATTTTTTTTCCAAATTCCGTTATTTTTTTTTCGAAATATTAATCTTTTTTTTTTACAGAAAAACATTCGTTTTTAACTCCTGTGAGGAATCAAAATAAATACAAATGAAAAATAAAACCTCAATTTCTAAGATTTCAGAAACAAGTGGAGTGTCACAGACACATTAAAGTTAAGCGAGAACTGGTGGCTTTGTATTTTGCAGTGACCGATGAGTTGCATAGTTTTTTATTGGCAGTTTAGACAAATGTTTTTCGGTGGTTTAGATGATGTTTGAAACAGCCAGGACGGGAGGGGGGCGGGCGGTGCACCCAAATGAGCAGTCCCCGGAAACATTTCCCCATAAAAAAAAAACATTCTTTCCCTCACGGTGATGGCGTTTTATTCACATTCTGTCAATTTCCGCGTTCAACAGTGGAATTCTGTTTTCATTGGTTGATTCCGTGATTCCGGTTACATGGAAATTATAGGGCCCTAATATTGGTATTGGCTAATAGTCAACAATGCAATATCGGCATTGTATCTGGAGAAAAAGTTGTATCGGAACACTTCTAATAACATGAAAGCCTTTATAACACCTTGACTAGCTGAGTAATGAAGTTGTCTTGTGTTGTGTGGATTTAATAAGGCCTTTAGAGTGGTTGATATTATGAGGTAAGGGTTTGTGCATCCAAAGCAGGAAACTGAACCAGGTTCTCGGGATATCCTGGACTCAAGGCCCATTAAGGCAGGAGCTGCAGCAAGAAGTGACTTGTGGATTAGTAACGGTCAGATGGTTCCTTGAGAGCTGTGGTGAATATAACCTCAAACTAATTTTGTGGAGGCTAAATGCGATTGATAAATCCTTGCCGTGACCGAGCCTCTGGGGACATTGATTGGACATATGGCCAGGTCAGGATCTCTCTCATTGACTCTTAGTTTAACGTGCACATGGGACTGTGGGATCTTTAAAACATTACACCTCCGACGGCTCATCTGTTTAGTTTAGATTCAAATTTGACAGATATTTTTCATCACAATCTGCAGTCTACTGTGTCATAAGATGTGCTCAGCCTCGCAACAGATAAGAAACACCTTAGCCTGGGATTTTAAAAGTTTTAAAAGGTGCGGCTATTTATCTCTGTAGTGAAAAGTAAACCTATGCTTCATTATAGGCTGAAGTGAAGAAGCTGTATGCATACAAATACTAAAAACAGTCATGTCTGCCATGTTAATGCTAACAAGAGGAACAAAGAATGTGATAATAGTGTTTTTTTAATGGATTTTAAAAAGTGTCAGACACAGCAATCCCAGACTAAATACGGTAAGCATTTAGAGATGGGTCAGAGAAGTCTGTTCTCCATCTTTGCACCCTCTCTCTCTCTCTCTCTCCCACACTTGTTCTCAATCTCCCGTGGTGATTAAAATTAAGTTCCCACCCACTGTGGGGGAAAGAGGGGGGAAAATGGTGTGAAAAATGTGGTGGCGGAACACTGTGAGGTTTGAAAACGGGAAAGTTAATAAAGATAAGAAGCAAGGTAATAAAAAAGAAAGAGAAAGATACAAAAGCAGACATAGGAAGGTGAACAGCTCTGTGTGTATACGCAGCCATTGGTGCCAAATGAAGACTAATGTTTGTGTTGCTAATGGAGTAGGCTAATCAGAATGCATAATGGAGACGGAGCAGGCGCAGGGTGTAGAAAGCCGAGTACATTTTGAACGACTCTCACTCAGCACAGTGGATTATTATGGTTAGTACTTTGGCCTCACATCAGAACGCTGATGCCTTTTAAAAGGCAGGTGTGAAGCTGAGCTGAATGGAACTTTTCTGTGAGTGTTTGGAAGGTGAGACTTTTTCGCTGGATACAGTGGTTCAACTAATAAAACATGTATGATAGAGACATTGGCGATAGGTCGCCAAAAATGGAGAAGAAAGCAGAGAATTTGCTGTACAATTCCACGTTTTTAAAGAGCTTAAAAGAAGCTGCCAATCTTTCATTTTTACTTGATTGTTTCTATAAAAAAAACTTGTGGGTTTCTTGCAACGCTTACTTGTCCTTAATACACTCCTGCTTGCAGTTTTTACTTAAATAACAATGAAGTAGCTCATAAACTGTACAAAATTTCCTTTCTAATGCTCAGTGTTCATTTTTATATGAAAAATCTAAGCAAATTGATTTTTTTTAATCTCATTGTCTTTAAATGCTTTTTTTAGTGGTCACCATCTTGTCAAGGTCGCACGCCGACCTTAATGTCTACCCATCGGCAGGAGTGCTTTTTGTCCATGTTTTGGAGAGAGAGTACTTCAAAGGAGAGTTTCCACCGTATCCAAAGTCAGGTATATCACCACCACCTTCACATTTTCTTCATGTTCAATCCCAGTCTATACCAGTCTATGTGTTGAAGTGTCCTTGGGCAAGACACTGAACCCTAAGTTGCTCCAAGTGGTCGATTCCATTGGTGTGTGAATGGGTGAATGTGCTGATATTGTAAAACGCTTTGAGACTACTTCAGTGTAGGAATAAAGCGCTATATAAATCAAGTCCATTTACCTTATTACAGCTGAGAGGCTCCATTAACTTATGATAAAATCAAAGGTAAAAGTAACAGATTACAAGTACTGACGTTACTGTAATTGAGTTGTTTTTATGGGTACTTGTACTTTTTTGAGTATATTTCTGAATCAGTAATTTTACTTGCACTTAAGTACATTTGAAAAGAAGTCAAGTACTTTGTTACATTTATATACCCAACCGTTACTGAGTAAATTGTAATTTTTTGTGAATATTTTTTTATTTCTGTTTCATGGTCTCTTGAAGGAACATTGAACAAAATCCATGTGTTCTTAGTGGAGCCATTTCTGATCAACACCCAGCTAATTTCTTGGGTTCAGGTTGTGGTGTCTACCTATTATGTTGTTATCCCCATGAGTTAATAAATGTAGCTATACTTAGAGCCTGATATTTTTATTTATTTATTTTGAATTAAATTAATTGGTGTTATACTAATTAAAAAACAATTGTACATTTTGAAAGTAACTAGTAACTTTTAATTTGAGGACTTTGAGCTACTTTTTACTTGTACTTGATTATTATATGACTTACTTGTACTTGTACTTGAGTACAATTTCAATCAAGTAACAGTACTTCTACTTGAGTACTGATATATCAGTACTCTTAGGATGAAACTATCTCCTGACTGAAGCGGCTCTTTTTTCTTCAGGCGATGCCAGCAACGACCCGATCACGTTCAACACCAACCTGATGGGTTACCCCGATAGGCCTGGATGGCTGCGCTACATTCAGAGGACGCCACATAGCGATGGCGTGCTTTACGGTTCCCCGACTGCAGAGCATGTTGGGAAGTCCACTGTGATTGAGGTGGGCGACTGATCAGAATGAAAATGGAACATTATATTTGAAAGTTAATACACAGTAAATAGGGAAATATGAAAAGTTGCATTTTTCCATTTTTCAGCAGAGAGCAGAGGCATTGTTCGTATTTACTAGAAGTGTACTAACATATCGAGGCTAAAGTCTTAAGCCTTGAATTCCATTATGTTTAGCTATGCTTGCTTTGTTTCTCATAAGCTACTGTAGAGTTTTTCCCATAAGGCTTAGCTTGTCCACAGGCACAGGATCCTGTCTGTGTATGGGACGTGTGTTATGTATCTCGCTCAGCCTTGTCAGTCCTGCTTCCATATAAGCTGCACTGATCTGGGCTTAAACTTTCACCCCTGTGTGTCGCAGATTACCGCCTACAACAGACGCTCGTTTGAGACGGCACGCCACAACTTGGTCATAAACATCATGGCCACGGAAGGTGAGATGCTCCTGTATGTTTAATAGCCAATGGCACATTTGGTTTACTAATCATCCATTCATCTTCTACTCTACCCTGTTTATGGTTGTAAGGTACTGAAGCCTATCCCACTTACTCTGTCTTTAATGGCTTAACGGGGAACTTGGTTACGGCGGCGTATTAGGGCCACTTTAAAATAGAATAAAAATCTGGGCACTACGAGATTAAAATTGTATTATTTTGAGAATGAAGTTGTAATTTTATAAGAATAAAGTCATATTTTAATAAAGTCATATTACTTCAAGATTAAAGTCATATTATTTCAGGATTAAAGTTGTAATATTTTGGGAATAAAGTTGTGATTTTATGAGAGTAACATTAAAATACAAAAAGGATCTTGTCTGTGTTGTGGTCACTCGTGCTTTACGTTGTTAGGTTTTACACATGTTGAAATACTGAGCGTTTTGGCCCATCATCACCACACTGTTTTCAGGTAAAGCTGGGGTAGGCGATTTTCTCCGGATACACTTTTTAAGTTTTTGGTTGAAATTGTCTTTGTGCCCTGACAGAAATTAAGATCTTATGTGCTCTGAAAAAGGAATGAAGAAAATATGTCATCTGGAGCAGCTGTAAACCTGTAATAACTTCGACCAATGGAAAAAAATGAACCCTTTTTGTAACCAATCACGTCTCTCTGTCTCCCTGCTTGTTCTCGATCCCTCACATGCTCAACAACAAACAAAGTTTCTACACAATAAAAGCGATGAGCTGAGCTCCTCTTCTGTAGCAGCTGTGCACATGTGAGTGAGACGGAGCACAGATGGGAGGGGGTTAAGGCGGAGCCATCGTGGAAGCTACATTCAATGTAGTCAAATGGGGGTACGCAATGGCACCACAGGGAGTACTTGAGAGAGTGAAAAATTAGCAAATGAAAGCATTAAAGTATGGGATTTTATAATGTTTATTTAAAAAAATGATAATCATAATAATGCTAATGGAAATTATCTATACAAGAGTCAGTCTTGGTCCCACACCAGGCAGAAGATAACCGGAAATGGTAAAAAAAAAAAAAAAAAGACAGACAAATAGATCTATTAATGAGACACTAAATACTGTTTCATTTCACTTATTTACAAAGTTACATTCTTTAAAATGTAATGTTTTTAAAATTCAATCGATCATTATGCTCTATAATTGTTTTTTTTTTATAGTATTCTAAGCAAAATGTTGTTGTTGGGCAAAGGGGTTACTTGGATTCTACATAAGATAAAAGGGGTGCTTAGGCTAAAGAACCACTGATTTACATGACACAGAATGTGTTTTAAAACGATACGTAAAAACATTCCTACTTCGACTTACAGTGTCTCTTTTATTTCCTTCTGGTTAAAGTCACAACTGGGATCTAATTGTATTTAATTGGCTTATCAAACCAGTCTCATTATGCAATCTACAATGTGATACAAGCTAGTGGAACAGCCTGCAGCTGTTGCTAGCACTAAAATGAGATCATTCCAACTATTTTATAATGTCGTTTGTCATCTGGCCCCAGAAGGAAGATAAATCATAACAATGTGGCATCGACGCACCAGCCAGGCTGACACAGCAGTAATAATAAAGTGGTAATAACGCTCTATCACTCCTTCCCCTTTAGGTGTCTGGATACTCAGCTTTACTCCTTTCTGTATAGATGCTCCATCATACTTGTAAATCACTTTTTTTCGTTTTGGTCACACAGAGTTTCCGCTGCCTTACCAAGCTGAGTTCTACATCAGAAACATGAACGTGGAGGAGATGCTGGCCAGCGAGGTGCTCGGTGACTTCCTCGGGGCTGTGAAGAACGTATGGCAGCCGGAGCGTCTCAACGCCATCAACATCACCTCTGCCCTGGACCGCGGAGGCAGAGTTCCCCTTCCCATCAACGACCTGAAGGAAGGGTGAGGGCTCGAAAGACTTGTTGACTCTCACAAAACTGTGATTGGTTTAATAGCTGGATAATTAACCTCTTAAGCCATCAAATCACAAACCCATAACAAATAATGTTTTTCTAAGCTTCTACATGACCTACATGGCTATCTTTTGTTCAGATTGAAGTAGGACCCTTAGTGGTTTCAGATGATGTGAAATTTTGGAAATGTATGATACTGAGTGACAACAAATCATGTTTTAAATACAGAAATTTGTAGTCCGCCGTATAAAACGATAGATTTAGATTCAATATAAAGCCAATTCTCATTAGGGAAGGCTAAAAAGGCAGAAATAATTAAACTAATATATGGACATCAACTGCAGCAAGTTTAGTGATGATAATAAACAAAAAGGCCAAAGATACACGTTTTTGTACAAAAAAGTTCAGGCGAAAGTCCACTTTGCCACTACTGTGCAAAAGTTCTCCACAAGTTTGGAAACAAGTGTGTAACTGTAATATGTCAGTCAAATTGATTCCAATCATTATTAGTCTTATGTTTGACCACTAGGTGTTGCAATTTGGCTTTAAATAAACATGTCCATTCCACTCTTTGATGCTGTTACACATGGGTGTTATTCAGCAATGCTTTGACCAATCAGAATGCTTGACACCGCGATGCAAAGCTCAGAGCCTGTAGAAATTGGTGACATCAAACACTTTGGGACCAGGCTTTAGGCCTTGCCAATCAGAGCTGGATAAAGGAGAGACCGGCCATTTTACGCACAAGCGCTATGCGGGTCCGATGGGGTTGAAGAGGTTAACACGCTCCAGGAAGTGCATAAAGATTCATAACGTATGAAAATGTACACGAGGAAGCCTCTCTCCATTTCAATCAAACAATTTGCTTCTATTTTTTAGCCCACTCACATTAGACTTTATATAATTGGGACCTTGGGAATCTTGTTTCGCTCTCAGTCTGATGAATACACTCAGCTCTCACCACTCACAGGCACAGTGGGTTAGAGAATAGCTCACAAGAAGTGCCGTGAAGTGCATCAAACATGAAGGCGTTTGACAAGGTGAAAGTGCTCTTCTCTTCTTTTCTCTTCAGCGTTTATGTGATGGTTGGCGCTGACGTTTCTTTCTCCTCGTGCCTACGGGAGGTGGAAAATCCACATAATCAGCTGCGATGCAGCCAGGAGATGGAGCCTGTCATCAGCTGTGACAAGAAGTTCAGAGCTCAGTTTCACATTGACTGGTGTAAAATCTCCTTGGTATGAAGGCTTGTCCAGATTAGGGCTGGGCAATATATCGTGATTCAAGATATATCGAGTTTTCTATTTTGGCGTTATAGAAAATGACTTTAAGTTGTTTTTATTTATACAATCACACAGTACAAATCACATCATACAAGTATTTAATATTATTCATAAAGTACAGAGTGTCCTTTAAAATTTTTCCATATTTCGGAGATATATATTTTATAGCTTATTTAGCTTATTTTAGCTTTTAAAATATTCGTTTTAGGAGTTCCTGTTTTCGTTGCTTTTCAGATCATCATGAAAAGCACGGATTTCTGAAAAGATGGATTTCTGAGTGTGTCCTCACCCTACAGAACTCACTCACACGTGCTGTCCCTTATAGGAGAAAAAGCCAAAAGTAGCACTAATAGCAATAATAGATTCAGATTCAGATTTGCTTTATTGTCATTGTAACAAGTACAACGAAAAGTAAGGTGCAGGCCATTCAGTACAAAAAGACAACAACATATATAAGAAATATGAAATATATAAAAACTTGGATATAATAAAAACACAATACGACGAGATGAAATAAAATTAAATAGTCTAAAACACAAGATTGAAAAAAGGTAAGTACATGAGGTGCAGAGAAGCTGTAGTGCGTATATGCATTGCGGGATGGATATAACAGGTAGAATCAGTTGTATCAGTATATTGCACGTAATAGAAGCAATAATTGTGCCTGTGTGGCATTTTTCATCAGCAAATTTAACCCAGAATTTTCTCTCTGTTTAGACTTAATTGAGATGAAATTATCAAGATTAATATCATAAATTACCATTTTGAGAAAAAATATTGAGATATGAGTTTTGGTGCATATCGCCCAGCCCTAGTCCAGCTGTTTGATGAATCAGATTGACCACAGATGCTTCTATTGATTCTGAGTTGTTGCTCATTTATTTCTTTAGGTTGACATCAACAAAGTAGTTCCGGTTTATGTTACACGTCCCGACCCTGGTTCAGGAGTACTGCCTGAAATAGGAGAATACAACCCTCCACCTGAGTCTTTGAAGAGCCGGGACTACTTTTCTGACTTCATCGTCACTCTGGCTGTTCCCGCCGCTGTGGCATGTGTGCTTTTCTTCATCCTCGGGTACACCATGTGCTGCAGACGGGAAGGGGTGTAAGTGTGCTCATGGATATGTTGATTAAACCCTGAGACAGAGGAAACTAGAACCTGAGCAAGTGACTAGAACATAAAAAAAGGATGGTGGCAAATCTGGACTGGAGCTGCAGCTACTCATTCTTTTCATTCATGTCATAATGTTTACATAAGTCATTCATTCACCCATTCATTATTTAGTAGCCTAGGAGAGAGTTTCACACCATCTTCTTCTTTAATCAGCAATCCATTCATGTTTTTAGATGCAGCGTCTTTTTACACTAATGTTAGTATTTAATTCATCCATTTTGTTTTGTTTCTAGGAAAAAAAGAAACATGCAAACACCAGAGTAAGTGTTTTCTCTCTCCTCTGTTCTTTCTTTTGCCTTTCTCAGCTCACTATCTTTAGTTGGCAGTTTGTTCTTTTATGTTGTCATTGACGGCTGTTTCATACCCATTCATATGCTCATATAAGTGTTGACATCCATTCATCCAGGGGGCTGCTGGAAAAACTAATGGGTTATTCTACATTTCAACAAATGTCCCACGCACTTAGGTCTAAATAATTCTGAAATTTTTACTAATTGTTACGTGAATATTCAATAGGCACACTGTAACTTTTTAGTTTGATAGGATGAACACTTCTTAAGATACAGACAATTTAGTTAGGGGGGAACTGTTCACGTCACTAATGATGAGTCAGATATATGTATTGGTTCTTGGCTGACATTCTCTTGAAACATAACAACAAAAGAGAGACATTCTCTCTTTTTTACTACTTTCATTAGTTCATAACTGCATGTGGGAATGTAAGAAAAAAATGTGTTCTCTGTTTTAATTTATAGTAAAAAGATTGCTCTTTTCTGAGATGTAAAACTTATTTTTATTTTGGACCCCAAAATTTGGAGTTATTTCACCACTTGTAAATATTGGGAGCATTGTAGCTTGCCTCTGTGTCTTATATTAATTTATAGTTTATTAGTTTTTCATTAGTAACCTAAAAATATTTTAACAAAAACATTGCTTACTTTGCACATTACTTTTTTTACTATAGCCTTACCTCTCTTTCGAGGCGTTAGAAAATTTTTTGCCCTTTTTTATGCCTTACTATAGGCCGTACCTCCGTTTCGAGGCGTTTGAAATTTTTTTTCGCCCCTTTTTTTTTGCTTTACTATAGCCTTACCTTTTTTTCGCCCTTTTTTATGCCTTGCTATAGCCTTACCTTTGTTTTGAGGTGTTTGAAAATTTTCACCCTTTTTTCATTGCCTTACTATAGTCTTACTTTTTTTTGCTCGTTTTTACGCCTTTACTATAGCCTTACTGCCGTTTCGAGGCGTTTGAAATTTTTTTCGCCCTTTTAATGCCTTACGATAGCCTTACCTATTTTTTTCGCCCTTTTTTATGCCTTACTATAGCCTTACCTTTTTTTTTGCCCTCTTTTTTTGCCTTACTATAGCCATACCTCCGTTTTCGAAGGACATTTTAATTTTTTTTGCCCTTTTTAATGTCTTTCTATTAGCCTACCTTTTTTTCTCTTGTTTATGCCTTACGATAGCCTTACCTTTGTTTCGAGGCGTTTTGAATGTTTTTTCGCCCCTTTTTTTTGCCTTACTATAGCCTTACTTTTTTTCGCCCCTTTTTATGCCTCTACTATAGCCTTACCTTTTTTTTCGCCTTTTTTATGCCTTACTATAGCCTTACCTTTTTGCCTTTTTTTGCCTTATTATAGCATTATCTCTGTTTGGAGGCGTTTTGAAATTTTTCGCCCCTTTTTCATGCCTTATTATAGCTTTATCTTTTTTTGCCTTTTTTGCCTTACTATAGCCTTACCCTACGTTTCTGAAGCATTTGAACATTTTTCGCCCTTTTGTATGCTCTTATAGCCTTACCTTTTTTTCTCTTGTTTATGCCTTTACGATAGCCTCACCTTGGTTTTCGAAGCGTTTGAAATGTTTTCGCCCCTTTTTTTTTGCCTTTTTATAGCCTGACCTCCATTTCGAGGCGTTTGAAATTTTCTCACCTTTTGTATGCCTTACTTTAGCCTTACCTTTTTTTCGCTCTTTTTTTTGCCTTACTATAGCCTTACCTCCGTTTCGAGGCGTTTTCAAATTTTTCGCCCCTCTTTTTTTGCCTTACTATAGCCTTACCTTTTTTTCGGCCGTTTTTTTTGCTTTACTATAGGCTTATTTTTTTTTCGCCCTTTTTTATGCCTTACTATAGCGTTACCTCCGTTTTCGAGTCATTTCAATTTTTTCCCACTTTTTTTTGCCTTACTATAGTCTTACCTTTTTTTCGCTCTTTTTAATGCCTTACTATAGCCTTACTTATTTTTCGCCCTTTTCTTTGCCTACGATAACCTTTTTTAACTTTTTTTTTTTTTATTGCCTTTACTGAGGCCTTACCTTTTTTTTCGCCACTTTTTAACACCTTACTATAGTCTTTCCTTTTTTTCGCCCGTTTTTTTGCCTTACTTTAGCCATACCTCCGTTTCGAGGCCTTTTTTTTTTTTTTTTTTCGCCCTTTTTTAATGTCTTACTATAGCCTTACCTTTTTCTCTCTTTTTTTTTGCCTTACTGTAGCCTTACCTATTTTTCGCCCTTTTTATGCCTTACTATAGCCTTTACTTTTTTTTGCCCATTTTTTTTTTGCCCTTTTTTTATGCCTTACTATAGCCTTACCTTTTTTTTGCGCATTTTTATGTTTTACGATAGTCTAACTTCCATTTCAAGGTGTTTGAGAATTTTTCGCCCTTTTTTTTTGCCTTACTATAGCCTTAACTCCTTTTCGAGGCGTTTGAAAATTTGTCACCCTTTTTTATGCCTTACTATCGCCTTTCCTCCGTTTCGAGGCATTTGAAAATTTTTCATCCTTTTTTATGCCTTACTATAGCCCTATCTTTTTTTTGCTCGTTTTTATGCCTTTCTTTAGCCTTACCTTTTTTTTCCGCCCTTTTTTATGCCTTACATTTTTTCGCCCTTTTTTTGCCTTATTATAGCCTTACCACTGTTTCGAGGCGTTTGAAATTTTTCGCGCTTTTTTTTATGCCCTTACTATAGCCTTACCTCCGTTTCGAGGCATTTTGAACATTTTTCGCCTTTTTTTTATGCCTCTACTATAGCCTTACCTTTTTTTCGGCCGTTTTTTTTTGCCTTACTATAGGCTTACCTTTTTTTTCGCCCCTTTTTTATTGCCTTACTATAGCGTTACCTCCGTTTCGAGGCATTTCAATTTTTTCCCCCTTTTTTGCCCTTACTATAGTCTTACCTTTTTTTTCGCTCTTTTAATGCCTTACTATAGCCTACTATTTTTAGCCCTTTTCTTTGCCTTACGATAACTTTTTTTTAACTTTTTTTTTTTTTTTATGCCTTACTGAGGCCTTACCTTTTTTTTCGCCCCTTTTTAACACCTTACTATAGTCTTACCTTTTTTTCGCCCGTTTTTATGCCTTACGATAGTCTACCCTTTTTTTTGCCCTTTGTATGCCTACTATAGCCTTACCTCTGTTTCGAGGCATTTTGAAAATTTTTCGCCCTTTTTTATGACTTACTATAGCCTTACCCTCTGTTTCGAGGCGTTTCTATTTTTTTTTCCCCCTTTTTTGCCTTACTATAGCCTTATTTTTTTTTTCGCCCTTTTTAATGCCTTTACTATAGCCCTTACTTATTTTCGCCCTTTTCTATGTCTTACTATAGCCCTTACCTTTTTTTTTGCCCATTTTTTTTTTTACCCTTTTTATGCCTTACTATAGCTTACTTCAATTTGAGGTGTTTTGAATGTTTTTCGCACGTTTTGCTTTTTTTTTTTTTTGCCTTACTATAGCCTTACTTCCGTTTTGAAGTGTTTGAAAAATTTCTCCTTTTTTTTCCTTTTTTTGCCCTTACTATAGCCTTATTTTTTTTTCGCCCTTTTTAATGCCTTACTATAGCCTTACTTATTTTTTGCCCTTTTCTATGCCTTACTATAGCCTACCTTTTTTTTGCCCATTTTTTTTTTTGCCCTTTTTTTGCCTTACTATAGCCTACTTCCGTTTTGAAGTGTTTGAAAAAATTTCTCCTTTTTTTCCTTTTTTTTGCCTTACTATCACCCTTACTTCTGTTTTGAAGTGTTTGAAAAAATTTCTCCTTTTTTTCTTTTTTTTTGCCTTACTATAGCCTTACCTCCGTTTTGAGGTGTTTGAAATTTTTTCGTCCATTTTTATGCCTTACCTTAGCCTTACTTCCATTTTGAGGTGTTTGGAAATTTTTTTCTCCCGTTTTTATGCCTTACTATAGCCTTACGTCCGTTTTGAGGGTTGTTTTAGAAAATTTTTTTTTCCGTTTTTGTCCCTTGCTATAGCCTTCCCTCCATTATTAGGTGTTGAATTTTTTTTTTCCCATTTTTATGCCTTACTATAGTCTTACCTCCGATACTAGGTGTTTTAAACTTTTTTTCCCGTTTTTATGCCTTACTATAGCCTTACCTCCGTGATGAGGTGTTTGAAATTTCTTCGCCTTTTTTATGCCTTACAATAGCCTTACTTCCGTTTTTGAGGTTGTTTGAAATTTCTTCGCCTCTTTTTTATGCCTTACAATAGCCTTACTTCCGTTTTGAGGTGTTTGAAATTTTTTCTCACGTTTTTATGCCTTACTATATAGCCCTTACCTCCGATACTGAAATTTTTTTTCCCATTTTTATCCCTTACTATAGCCTTCCTTCCGTTAATAGGTGTTTGAAACTTTTTTCCCGTTTTTATGCCTTACTATAGCCTTACCTCCGTAATGAAGTGTTTGAAAATTTTTTGCTCATATTTATGCCTTACTATAACCTTACCTCCGTGTGTTGAGGTGTTTGAAATTTCTTCGCCTTTTTTATGCCTTACTATAGCCTTACTTCCATTTTGAGGTGTTTGAAATTTTTTTCTCCCGTTTTTATGTCTTACTATAGCCTTTCTTCCGATTTGAGGTGTTTGAAAATTTTTCGCTCCTTTTTATGCCTTACTTGGCCTTTCTTTCGTTTTTGAGGTGTTTGAAAATTTTTCACCCGTTTTCATGCCTTACTTAGCCTTTCTTCCGTTTTGAGGTGTTTGAAAATTTTTCACCTGTTTTTATGCCTTACTATAGCCTACTTCCAATTTGAGGTGGTTGAAATTTTTTTTTCTCATTTTTATGCCTTACTATAGCCTTACTTCTGTTTTAAGGTGTTTAAAAAAAAAATTCCCTGTTTTGCTTTTTTTTTGCCTTATTATAGCCTCACCTCTGTTTTGAGGTGTTTGAAATTTTTTCCTCCGTTTTTATGCCTTACCTTAGCCTTACTTCCGTTTTGAGGTTGTTTGAAAATTTTTCTCCCGTTTTTATGTCTTACTATAGCCTTACTTCCATTTTGAGGTGTTTGAAATTGTTTCGCCTTTTTTTATGTCTTACTATAGCCTTACGTCTGTTTTGAGGTGTTTGGAAATTTTTCGCCCGTTTTGATTTTTTTTTTTTGCCTTACTATAGCCTTACTTCTGTTTTGAGGTGTTTTAAGCTTTTTTTTCCCGTTTTTTATGCCTTACTATAGCCTTACCTCCGTGATGAGGTGTTTGAAATTTCTTCGCCTTTTTTTTGCCTTACTATCGCCTTACTTCCGTTTTGAAGTGTTTTGAAAAATTTTTTCCTTTTTTTCTTTTTTTTGCCTTACTTTAGCCTTACCTCCGTTTTGAAGTGTTTGAAAAAATTTTTCCTTTTTTTCACCTCACTATAGCCTTACCTCCGTTTTGAGGTGTTTGAAATTTTTTCACCCGTTTTTATGCCTTCTATAGCCTTACTTCCAATTTGAGGTGGTTGAAAATTTTTTTCCCGTTTTTTTTGCCTTACTATAGCCTTATTTTTTTTTCGCCCTTTTTAATGCCTTTACTATAGCCTTACTTATTTTTTTGCCCTTTTCTATGCCTTACTATAGCCTTACCTTTTTTTTTGCCCATTTTTTTTTTTTGCCCTTTTTTTGCCTTACTATAGCCTTACTTCCGTTTTGAAGTGTTTGAAAAAATTTCTCCTTTTTTTCCTTTTTTTTTGCCTTACTATCACCTTACTTCTGTTTTGAAGTGTTTGAAAAAATTTCTCCTTTTTTTCTTTTTTTTTGCCTTACTATAGCCTTACTTCCGTTTTGAAGTGTTTGAAATTTTATTGCCAGTTTTTATGCCTTACCTTAGCCCTTACTTCCGTTTTTGAGGTGTTTGAAATTTTTTCTCACATTTTTATGCCTTACTATATAGCCTTACCTCCGGATACTAGGTGTTTTAAACTTTTTTTCCCGTTTTTATGCCTTACTATAGCCCTTACCTCCGTTATAAGGTGTTTGAAAAAATTTCTCCTTTTTTTTGCCTTACTAAAGCCTTACCTCCGTTTTGAGGTGTTTGAAATTTCATCGCCAGTTTTAATGCCTTACCTTAGGCCTTACTTCCATTTTTGAGGTGTTTGGAAATTTTTTCTCCCGTTTTTTTGCCTTACTATAGCCTTACCTCCGTTATGAAGTGTTTGAAAATTTTTCGTCCAATTTTTATGCCTTTACCTTAGCCTTACTTCCATTTGAGGTGTTTGGAAATTTTTCCTCCCGTTTTTATGCCCTTACTATAGCCTAACGTCCGTTTTGAGGTGTTTGGAAATTTTTCGCCCGTTTTTTGATTTTTTTTTTTTGCCTCTTACTATAGCCTTACTACTGTTTTGAGGCGTTTGAAATTTTTTAGCCCGTTTTTATGCCTTACTATAGCCTTCCCTCCATTATTAGGTGTTTGAATTTTTTTTTCCCATTTAATGCCGCTACTATAGTCTTACCTCCGATTACTAGGTGTTTTAAGCTTTTTTCCCGTTTTTATGCCTTACTATAGCCTTACCTCCGTGATGAGGTGTGTTTGAAATGTTTTCTCCCGTGTTTTTTTTTATGCCTTACTATAGCCTTACTTCCGTTTTGAAGTGTTTGAAAAAATTTCTCCTTTTTTTTCCTTTTTTTTTGCCTTACTATCACCTTACTTCTGTTTTGAAGTGTTTGAAAAATTTCTCCTTTTTTTCTTTTTTTTTGCCTTACTATAGCCTTACCTCCGTTTTTGAGGTGTTTGAAATTTATTGCCAGTTTTTATGCCTTACCTTAGCCTTACTTCCGTTTTTGAGGTGTTTTGAAATTTTTTTCTCACATTTTTATGCCTTACTATATAGCCTTACCTCCGATACTAGGTGTTTTAAACTTTTTTTCCCGTTTTTATGCCTTACTATAGCCTTACCTCCGTTATTAGGTGTTTGAAATTTTTTTTCCCATTTTATGCCTTACTATAGTCTTACCTCCGATACTAGGTGTTTGAAACTTTTTTCCCGTTTATATGCCTTACTATAGCTTTACCTCTGTAATGAAGTATTTGAAAATTTTTTGCTCATATTTATGCCTTACTAAAGCCTTTCCTCTGTTATAAAGTGTTTGAAAATTTTTCGCTCGTATTTATGCCTTACTATAACCTTACCTCCGTGATGAGGTGTTTGAAATTTCTTCGCCTTTTTTTTATGCCTTACTATAGCCTTACCTCCGATACAAGGTTGTTTTTTAAACTTTTTTTTCCCGTTTTTATGCCTTACTATAGCCTTACCTCTGTTATTAGGTGTTTTTGAAATTGTTTCGCCTTTTTTTATGTCTTACTATAGCCTTACCGCCGTCATTAGGTGTTTGAAATGTTTTCTCCCGTTTTTGTGCCTTACTATAGCCTTACTTCCGTTTTGAGGTGTTTGAAATTTTTTTAACCCGTTTTTATGCCTTACGAAAGCCGTGGACACCTTGTGACTCACTTTGTCAGGATGGCCGAGTGGTTCTAAGGCGCCAGACTCAAGTTTCATACCTTCCTTAATAGTGGGACTTCTGGTCTCTAATGGAGGTGTGGGTTCAAATCCCACTTCTGACAATGTTCTTTTGTTGTCATACGATCTTTCTAAATATTCATCAAAAACTGGAGGAAGACGCAAACATAATAGGAATGAAAAAACAAGGAAATTAGCAAAAAAAGAATATTAATATGTCCGTATGTTTAGGAACTTTCACCATATAACATTTCAAACATTTTTGATAACAATCATGGCCACACATGACCTTATCTCTGTTACGAGGCGTTTGACATTTTTTAGCCGGTTTTTATGCCTTACCTTAGCCTTACTTCCGTTTTGAGGTTGTTTTGAAAAAATTTCTCCTTTTTTTTTGCCTTACTAAAGCCTTACCTCCGTTTTGAGGTGTTTGAAATTTCATCGCCAGTTTTAATGCCTTACCTTAGCCTTACTTCCATTTTGAGGTGTTTGGAAATTTTTCTCCCGTTTTTATGCCTTACTATAGCCTTACCTCCGTTTTGAGGTGTTTGAAATTTTTTCTCCCATTTTTATGCCTTACTATAGCCTTACTTCCATTTTGAGGTGTTTGAAAAAATTTCTCCTTTTTTTCCTTTTTTTTGCCTTACTAAAGCCTCTACCTCCGTTTTGAGGTTGTTTGAAATTTTATCGCCAGTTAGTTTTTATGCCTTCCCTTAGCCTTACTTCCATTTTGAGGTGTTTGGAAAATTTTTCTCCCGTTTTTATGCCCGACTATAGCCTTTCTTCCGTTTTGAGGTGTTGAATTTTTTTCTCGCGTTTTTGTGCCTTACTATAGCCTTACTTCCGTTTTGAGGTGTTT
The DNA here is from genome assembly GCF_900634775.1 of Gouania willdenowi. NCBI lineage: Eukaryota > Metazoa > Chordata > Actinopteri > Blenniiformes > Gobiesocidae > Gouania > Gouania willdenowi. Next base: position 14,983,318 of record NC_041054.1, on the reverse strand, counting down.
GGAAAATTTTTCTCCCGTTTTTATGCCCGACTATAGCCTTTCTTCCGTTTTGAGGTGTTTGAATTTTTTTCTCCCGTTTTTATGCCTTACTATAGCCTTACTTCCGTAATGTAGTGTTTGAAATTTCTTCACCTTTTTTTGCCTTACTATAGCCTTTCTTCCGTTTTAAGGTGTTTGAAATTTCTTCGCCTTTTTTTATGCCTTACTATAGCCTTACTTCCAATTTGAGGTGTTTGAATGTTTTTTCGCACGTTTAGCTTTTTTTTTTTTGCCTTACTATATATAGCCTTTCTTCCGTTTTGAAGTGTTCGAAAACATTTCTCCTTTTCTTCCTTTTTTTTCCTTACTATAGCCTTACCTCCGTTTTGAGGTGTTTGAAATTTTATCGCCAGCTTTTATGCCTTACCTTAGCCTTACTTCCATTTTGAGGGTGTTTTCAAATTTTTTCTCCCGTTTTTATGCCTTACTATAGCCTTACTTCCGTTTGAGGTGTTTGAAAAAATTCTCCTTTTTTTCCTTTTTTTTCACCTTACAAAGCCTTACCTCCGTTTTGAGGTGTTTGAAATTTTATCGCCAGTTTTTATGCTTTACCTTAGCCTTACTTCCATTTTGAGGTGTTTGGAAAATTTTTCTCCCGTTTTTATGCCCGACTATAGCCTTTCTTCCGTTTTGAGGTGTTTGAATTTTTTTCTCGCGTTTTTGTGCCTTACTATAGCCTTACTTCCAATTTGAGGTGGTGTTGAATGTTTTTTCGCACGTTTAGCTTTTTTTTTTTGCCTTACTATAGCCTTTCTTCCGTTTTGAAGTGTTCGAAAAAATTTCTCCTTTTTTTCCTTTTTTTTTCCTTACTATAGCCTTACCTCCTTTTTGAGGTGTTTGAAATTTTATCGCCAGCTTTTATGCCTTACCTTAGCCTTACTTCCATTTTGAGGTGTTTGAAAATTTTTCGCCCTTTTTTATGTCTTACTATAGCCTGACTTCCGTTTTGAGATGTTTGAAATTTCTTCGCCTTTTTTTTGCCTTACTATAGCCTTACTTCCGTTTTGAGGTGTTTGAAATTTTTTCTCCCATTTTTATGCCTAACTATAGCCTTACTTCCGTTTTGAGGTGTTTGAAAAAATTTCTCCTTTTTTTCCTTTTTTTTGCCTTACTAAAGCCTTACCTCCATTTTGAGGTGTTTGAAATTTTATCGCCAGTTTTTATGCCTTACCTTATCCTTACTTCCATTTTGAGGTGTTTGGAAAATTTTTCTCCCGTTTTCATGCCTTACTATATTCTTACCTCCCTGTTGAGGTGTTTGAAATTTCTTCGCCTTTTTTTATGCCTTATTATAGCCTTACTTCCAATTTGAGGTGGTTGAAAAAAAATTTCCCGTTTTTATGCCTTACTATAGCCTTACTTCTGTTTTGAGGTGTTTAAAAAAAAATTCCCTGTTTTGCTTTTTTTTGCCTTATTATAGCCTTACCTCTGTTTTGAGGTGTTTGAAATTTTTTCGTCCGTTTTTATGCCTTACCTTAGCCTTACGTCCGTTTTGAGGTGTTTGAAATTTCTTCACCTTTTTTTTGCATTACTATAGCCTTACTTCTGTTTTGAGGTGTTTGAAATTTTTTAGCCCGTTTTTCTGCCTTACGAAAGCCGTGACACCTTGTGAATGCCTTTGTCAGGATGGCCGAGTGGTCTAAGGCGCCAGACTCAAGTTTCATACATTCCTTAATAGTGGGACTTCTGGTCTCTAAATGGAGGTGTGGGTTCAAATCCCACTTCTGACAATGTTCTTTTGTTGTCATACGATCTTTCTAAATACTCATCAAAAACTGGAGGAAGATGCAAATGTAATAGGAATGAAAATAGCAAAAAAAGAATATTAATATGTCCGTATGTTTAGGAACTTTCACCATATAACATTTCAAACATTTTTGATAACAATCATGGCCACACATGACCTTATCTCTGTTACGAGGCGTTTGACATTTTTTACCTTAACTTTACTACCGTTTTGAGGTGTTTGAAATTTATTCGCCTTTTTTTATGCCCTACTATAGCCTTACTTCCGTTTTGAGGTGTTTGAAATTTTATCGCCAGTTTTTATGCCTTACCTTAGCCTTACCTCCGTTATTATGTGTTTGGAATTTTTTTTCCCATTTTTATGCCTTACTATAGTCTTACCTCCGATACTAGGTGTTTTAAACTTTTTTTTTCCCGTCTTTATCCCTTACTATAGCCTTACCTCCGTTAATAGGTGTTTGAAACTTTTTTTTTCCCGTTTTTATGCCTTACTATAGCCTTACCTCCGTAATGAAGTGTTTGAAAATTTTTTGCTCATATTTATGCCTTACTATAGCCTTTCCTCCGTTATAAAGTGTTTGAAAACATTTTGCCTATTTTTATGCCTTACTATAGCCTTACTTCGGTTTTGAGGTGTTTGAAATATTTTCACCTGTTTTTATGCCTTACTACAGCCTTACCTCCATTATAAAGTGTTTGAAAATTTTTCGCTCTCATTTATGCCTTACTATAGCCTGACTTCCGTTTTGAGATGTTTGAAATTTCTTCGCCTTTTTTATGCCTTACTATAGCCTTACTTCCATTTTGAGGTGTTTGAAATTTTTTCTCCCGTTTTTATGCCTTACTATAGCCTTATGTCCGTTTTGAGGTGTTTGAAATTTTTTCTCCCATTTTTATGCCTAACTATAGCCTTACTTCCGTTTTGAGGTGTTTGAAAAAATTTCTCCTTTTTTTCCTTTTTTTTGCCTTACTAAAGCCTTACCTCCATTTTGAGGTGTTTGAAATTTTATCGCCAGTTATTATGCCTTACCTTAGCCTTACTTCCATTTTGAGGTGTTTGGAAAAATTTTCTCCCGTTTTTATGCCGTACTATAGCCTTACCTCCGTTATGAAGTGTTTAAAAAATTTTCGCTCGTATTTATGCCTTACTATAGCCTTACCTCCGTATTGAGGTGTTTGAAATTTCTTCGCCTTTTTTTTGCCTCACTATAGCCTTACCTCCGTTTTGAGGTGTTTGAAATCTTTCGCCCTTTTTTATGCCTTACTATAGCCTTACCTCCGTTTTGAGGTGTTTGAAATTTTTTCTCCCATTTTTATGCCTAACTATAGCCTTACTTCAGTTTTGAGGTGTTTGAAAAATTTTCTCCTTTTTTTTGCCTTACCTAAGCCTTACTTCCGTTTTGAGGTGTTTGAAAGTTTTTCTCACGTTTTTATGCCTTACTATAGCCTTACCTCCGTTATGAAGTGTTTAAAAAATTTTTGCTCGTATTTATGCCTTACTATAGCCTTACTTATTTTTCGTTCGCCCTTTTCGATGCCTTTCTATAACTTTTTTTAACTTTTTTTTTTTATGCCTTACTAAGGCCTAATCTTTTTTTCACCCTTTTTAACGCCTTACTATAGTCTTACCTTTTTTTGGCCCGTTTTTATGCCTTACGATAGCCTCACCTTTTTTTTTTTGCACTTTTGTATGCCTTACTATAGCCTTACCTTTTTTTGCCCATTTTTTTTTTTGCCCTTTTTATGCCTTATTATAGCCTTTCCTCCGTTTCGAGGCGTTTTAAATTTTTTCGCCTTTTTTTTAATGCTCATACTACAGCCTTACCTATTTTTCGGCCGTTTTTTTTCCTTACTATAGCCCTACCTTTTTTTTTGCTCGTTTTTATGCCTTACTATAGCCTTACCTTTTTTTTTAACCCTTTTTTATGCCTTTCTTTAGCCTTACCTTTTTTCAGCCATTTTTTTGCCTTACTATAGCCTTACCTTTTTTTCGCCCTTTTTTATGCCTTACAATAGTCTCACCTCCGTTTCGAGGCGTTTCAATTTTTTTCGCCGCTTTTTTTGCCTTACTATAGCCTTACCTTTTATCGCCCTTTTTTATGCCTTACTATAGCCTTACCGCCATTTCGAGGCGTTTGAAATATTTTGCCCTTTTTTTTGCCTTTCCATAGCCATACCTCTGGTTCGAGGCATTTTAAACTTTTTTTTGCCTATTTTAATTCCTTACAATAGCCTTACCTTTGTTTAGAGGCGTTTGAAATGTTTTCGCCCTTTTTTTATGCCTTACTATAGCCTTACCTACGTTTCGAGGCATTTGAAAATTTTTCGCCCTTTTGTATGCCTTACTATAATCTTACCCCTCTTTTGAGGCGTTTGAAAATTTTTCTGCCTTTTTTCAGAAAAGACATTAAAAAATGTTTCAATTTCCATCCCAATTACAATTAATTTATCTGAACTCAATTATGATTACAACAGCAACATATTTTTTCAAGTACAATTACAATTTTAATTACGCCATAAATTCATTTATACCCCAACCATAGTTCCTATTGAATAGTCACGGAACAATTGTTAAAATTGTCATATCTTTTTTTAAAACCGTAGTGCATGAGATGTCCTGAAAATGTGTTGAAATGACCCTAAATACAAGACAGTTAATCTGTCTATCAATAAAACATAATTATCACAGGTGGCGCTAAACACAGAACTATTGTGGAGGCTAGATGTTATGGTTATTTTATGCATGAACTCACAAGATACTCAAACATATGGGCTCAACCAAGTTTTATTGTAAACTCTATCTTGTGCCGTCTCCTCATGATACACCAACAACAATGATGTCTTCTTTCCCAGCATTCAGTTGGTTCACCACAACTCCATCCAGAAGTCGTCCAAGGAGCTCCGTAGCATGTCCAAGAACAGAGAGATCTCCTGGCCTCTCTCCACCCTGCCGGTGTTTAACCCCGTCAGTGGTGAGGTGGTGCCTCCAATCCACCCAGACAACTACGAGACCACCAGCATGCCCCTGATGCAGACACAAGCGTGAGTGTGGGTTCTTCTATAGCAGGGCTTCTCAAATAGGGGTACGTGTACAGGGGGTACATGAGAGAGAGAGAGAGAGAGAGAGAGAGAGAGAGAGAGGAAAATTAACAAATAAAAAGCATTAAAAATACACATTTATAATGTTTATTTTTAGTTAAAAATGATAATCATCCTAAACATTACCAGCAACTCACAAAAGGAAAAAAAACACACAAAATAAGAGAAAAATAAAAAAGAACAAACAACAACAAAATACACAAAATGACACCAAAAGAAAAGAAAAATACTTATTATAATCCGCAGCACAAAACGACAACAAATGAGAAAAAAAATACACATCACTACAAAAAACACAAAAATAACAGAGAAACATATAAAACGACATAAGAAACAACCAACCACACCAACAAGACACACACTGAGATAGAATAATACCAAAAACACACAAAAAAAGGCAAAAAAATATACTGAATAATAAAAAGAACAGGCAAACAACAACAGAATACACAAAATGACACCAAAAATACACAGAAAACACAATGATTAGAACATGAACTGAAAATACACGGCTCAGTCTTGGTTCCATACCATACAGGAAATGACTGTAAATGATACAAACTATAGAAATAAATCTATTCAGGAGGCACTAAATACTGTTTCATTCCACTTATTTATAAAATAAGATTCTTTCAAATGTGTGTTATCACTTATTTATTTCATCATTATCATCTGTAGTTGTTTTTTCACAGAATTCTGAGTAAAATGTTGTAGTCGGACATAAGGGGGGGCACTTGGATTCAAAAGAGTTTGATAACTATTGCTCTATAGGAGGGAAACCCAAAATATAATAACTGGTCAATATTGTAACAAGATGCTGAGCCCAAAACATAACATAACATACATTATGGGGCACGCAAAATACGTTTTCCCTAATAGTGTAATAATGGTTTTCCATCATAGAGTGAGTCAGTGATTTATGGATTAAAGGCCTTATTGCTCCAATGTAGAGTGTAGAATCATAAACAAATGTGTATGTGTACATTTTTATGCCATACTATAGCCTTATCTCATGAAAACAAATTCCAACATTTTCCATTTATATGCGTTCTGAGATCTGGTAATGACAGGCATGACCTCCGAAATTTGGGTGTTTTTCACATTTTTATGCCTTATCTGAAAAAATGAAAAAAAAAAAATAAATAAATAAATTAAAAATATATATATATATATATACATATATATACATACATAAAAAGTTTTTACGTTTTGGACACAGCATTGTGTTACATTATTGACCAGTTATAACATTTTGGGTTTTATTACATAAATAAATGAAAAAAGGAATTCAGGTGTTACATCTTGGCTCATTGTTACATATCAGGCTCTACGGAGCCCAAACCCAAGGCTTACTAGGAAGTCTAAACAATTCCATTGTTGTGTAATCTTGTTTGCCGCGCTTTGAGAAAATACCTTATTTACGGCTAAAGCTGCACAAACCAAGCCAGGCCCTTTGGAGAAACACGACTACAGCTTAAGCGGTTCAAGCTGTCCCATGATTTTTCTCTAATGGGCTTGAAAGTGAAAAATGTACTAATACGTACTTTCTCACATGATGCAGCCGCGTTACGTGTTGTCACTTTATTGAGCCGTTGTTTATCTTTTCAGGAATCTGCAAAACCAGATTACGATACCACAACAACGGCCATCAGGTTAGTGTTCTCCACTTAATCCATCTCATTATACCTCATGGAATGTGATGGAAACTTTAACACAAAAACATGTGTTTGTGTCTTTGCATGACGTCAGTCAGTCATAATAACCCATCATTCATAGCAGGGTTGGGGTTACAATTACGTTTCAATGATCCATGTTCAATTGCAATTCAAAAGGATTACAGTGACCAGCATTTATTCCAATTCCAATTATTTTTTATCCTCAGGAAGTCAATTGCAATTACGTTCTCAATTACTAAAGTTAAATTACAAGTAATCACAATTACTGATCCTGAAATAAATAACCTAATAATAGTTAACCTTCCTTTTCTGTTAGCATTTCTTATAACACACCCTAAATCAGCTGTAAAATACACTAAAAACAAATATCTATCATCTAATTTCTTTCTTTTCTATTGATAACTTTATTAGGTTTCCTAATCAATGAAAATGTAATATTTTTAGTGTGTGCAGCTTAGTCAGTATAACCCGAGATTACATTTTTTTTGAATGGTAAAATGTTGGAAAGCTCGAACACATTTAAAAAAAAAAATGAACTACATATGTGTAGAAGTGTACATAGAACTGTAACATAGTTCCCCAGTGTTGCGCAATTGAACATTTTTGTAGAATTTACATGGCAATTACAATTACTAAAGGAAATTATCTAAACTCAATTACAATTTCATTACGATTACTACAGAAACAGATTTGATCGCTTACAACTACATTCATAATTACGCCATAATTGTAATTAATTATCAATTACGTGATTACAATTATAATTGACCCCAACTCTGTTCATGTGTTGCACCAACACATGCATTCATGTTTCTTGGCACTGCTAAAATGAAGCAAACAGAAACTCATCTTGGTGGATATTTAGTTTTGTTGTGGAGAATTGCTGCTGTTGCTGTTGAGGCTGCTTATGCTGCTGCTGAGGCTAAGGCTGCTTATGCATATGCTGCAGCTGCTTATGCTGCTGCTGAGGCTAAGGCTGCTTATGCATATGCTGCTGCTGCTTATGCTGCTGCTGAGGCTAAGGCTGCTTATGCATATGCTGCTGCTGCTTATGCTGCTTCCCTTTTTTTCTTCCCGTTTTTGCATCGAGACCTGCTTTTTCACATCCTGCATGAAGTGAAGTGAGCGCCCCCTAGTGAGCACACACTGCATAAGACATGGTACTAACCTGCTGCTCCGTTTACTGCTAACGAAGGAGATAATTATGTCATGACGACGTTCCGAAGGTTGGAGGTAGGTACCGTGTTGCTGCTGCTGCTGTAGTGTTAACCCCTTCAGGACCAAACATTGTTTCAACAGCATTAGCTTTACATGTAAATCCTGAACATAATCATTCCACAATCTTCTTTCTGTTCTAGGTAAATGGTATTCCTGAAGAGAGAAAAGTGGCTGAAGCACTAAATTTATGACCAGAGAAGGGATCATTTTCATCACGTCAACGTCTTCAACACTCGTGCCAAAATCCACGTCTCACAATTTACATTTTGGGCCTTTTTTTTTTTAGGTACATAAGGAGGGCACAGTAAGCATGGCTCTGGTGTTTTTTCTACTCTATGGGCAGACTTAAACACGTGTCTAACACACCAAACTAATCCATGCAACTATGGGTTGAGATTTGTGCCACTAGAAACTGAATGTGAATAGTTGTTATTGAATTTGAAAGTAACAATGTGAAATTGAATTTGCTGTTTTGAAACTGAATTAGTAACTTGAAATTGTATTTTTTCATGTTGAAAAAAATTAATCTTAGTACATTCCAAAAATTCAATATATTTCTGCTTCTCAAATTCATTTTCACTACATGGTGACACACTTCCAGTCCGCGAGGTTGAGCAATCAATCACTGATTCATGGAACTGTTTATATCTACATAAACTCCTTTACATCGTGTTGAGGGTGTGACCATAGATATCTATAATAAATATTTATGCATTTATTGTGTATATCTATATACAGCCCTGAAAAAACTTCAGACTAGTAAATTTGCATGGAAGTGAAAATGAATTGTGGGCAGTGAATTGGAATGTACAAAGATGAATTTTTTTTTCCAACAGGAAAAAACACAATTTGAAGTTAGAAATCCAGTGTCCAAACAGGGAATTAAATTTGAAGTTGTCACTTTCAAATTCAATACCAACTATTCACGTTCAGTTTCTCGTGGCACAAATCTCAGCCCATAGCAACTGACAAACGCTAATTTATTATTGGGGCACATAATGTGTAATAATTAATCATTGTCCAACCCTCTAACAGCTTCCCACACATTTTTTATGACCCACTTTTTTTGTTTTTTAATCAAATGAAACAGGCGCTGCACTGACAGTTGTATAAGGAAAAAGAGCTGGGTTTCTAATGTGTCAAACACAAGGCCCGGGGGCTAAATTCGGCCCTTTAATGCTCCCAATTTGGCCTGCAGGAGAAAGTTAAAATTACAGTGTAAATCACCAACTAATTCCAAATACACAAAGTCAATAAAACTGCACATTTTTTCCCTTGTCTAAATCACACGATGGCAGTCGTTTTTAATCTCAAATTGTTAGAAGTACTGATAATTTTTCCTATAATTTTCATCAAATTATTCCCCAAAATAAATAAAAATAAAAATAAATATTGTCTTAAATACTATTATACGTGAAAGTGCAAATTGAGAAAAATGATAAAAATGTTTGTTTTCCCACCTTTAATCTGCAGCACACTTAAGATTAACCTGGTCTGTATTTGGCCTCTGAACTAAAATGAGTTCAACACCCCTGCTATAGGAACTAATGTGTTTATTGTTGTTTTAACTTATGCGTTATCCACTGTTAAAGTATTAGTTTTAATGTGTGCGTAGACAACAGGGAACAGTAACTGATTACTGCTATGAGGCTAACTGTGTATTTTGAAATATTTGCATAAATGTTTATATCTGTATTTGTTTTGCACCTCTGAGAGGAAAAGGGAAATGTACAATCCATTGTTATAGTCACGTTTACTGTCACTATCAATACATTCTTATGAATTTCCGTCTGCAAATTTATCGCATTTGTTTAAAAAAAAAAAAAAAGTAGGCAAACATTTTTATGAAGGTATTATTATTATCAATGTACAACAGAATAAAGCCTTTTATAAATAATGTGGATACATCTCACACTTTTAAGACATCACATAAATTACATGTAACATATCTCTGCCCAGGGGTTATCAATAGTTGTTGCTTTTCTGTGACCAAACAAACAGATTAAGGCCCAAACCATTACCCAGCTCACCCTATCCCACCACTGATCAGTAATAAATGAGAAAACACGAGTACATTTTAAAGTATCCTGGATGTGTCGTTCTTGGCTTTACAAGTTGCAAAAAATTGACTTGGCCCATGTAAAAAAAAAAAAAAAAAAAAAAAACCACCACTAAAGAATGTGAAAGCACAGATTCTGGTAGAAAGTTCCACTAGCAAAGAAGTGGACCTACACTTTTCTTTTTAGATGCTACATGAGTAAACAAAGGTTACTAGTTAATCAGCACAAATAGTGTATTTCTTCAAATAAAAAGTGCTCTCACAAATACCCATAACAGGGTTAATAGATAAGGACACATTACGTGAAAATGAGGTGTGTTCTGACAACAAAATACTGACCGAAACTGCTGTATAAAATAAATATCTCACTATATTATATAAATATAAAGTGGGAATGGGGAAAAGATTTAGACTCTGGAAGTCTCAGTTCCGACCTTTAGGAAATTATGTATGAGATTAATTATGTAATACTTCAAAGAGCAGTCGCGGGCACAAAGTACAAAATTAAACAAAAAAAAAAAATAGAAAATATAAGCTTAATTTAAGTCATTAAATACTGTACATGTCCCATTGGATTTCAGAGCTACAGCAGATGACCACAAAACCTTTTCATCATCAAATGTACCCACGAAAACATAAGCAAAAATATACCTAAGAGTACTCCAATATTTTTACAAACCATCATCCAAAACTCTTATTATTATTATTATTATTATTAGGCCTATTTTAGCATCTGTAGAGCAGAATATGTGATGCTACTTGTATTGGTGGACAGAGTGCGTGTCTGGTGAAGTCTGGTTAGTTTTTGGATTAAAACGAGCAATGCTGTCAAACCTAAACAGCAAACGTGATGTATTTTTGTTTATATGCAAAACTAATAAAAGTTACAGGAAGATTTTGTTCTTTTTAACATCTTTCCAGCAGTTTAAGTTTTTTTATTTGGCCTTTTTTATTTTTACATCTACTTCAGTGTACGACTTTCACAGCTGTCAAAATAGAAGTGGCCAAGTTTTTCCCACAGGTTCACTCTGTACTCGAGTGTCCTTTAAATTCCACAGGTGGGATGTCCAATGTCTATTCCATCCTCTTTTAGTCTAATTTAAAAAGAGTCTCAGGCTCCTAGTGTGGCCCCTCTGGCCAACAGCAGCACCATGAGCGTACAGACCCCCAGGGCCCCCAGTCTCTTGAGCAGAGCCACGTTGTCTTTGGGGATGACAACCTGGGCCAGGTCGTTGGTGATGAGGGACACCTCGTGAGCCACGCAAACAAAGATGAAGGTGCTGACCATGATGTTGATGGAGGGGTTTCCTGGAATCAGGACCAAAATTCCCTTGGTGTCTGCTGCGAGCCAGATGTGATACTGACAGATGAACAGCTGGGGGAGACAAACAGCTGGGTCAATGATGAGCAAAACTGCATTCATCATCCATTTTGAAGTAGTACGTAGAAAAAGATGAATTTAGTCACATTAATATAGAGTACTGTATAAATAAATGAGGATTATTACCTCCACCAATGAGGTCATCATTTTCACTGCCGTTTATTTATTGATTTGTTTATCTATTACCAGGATTAAGTCAAAAGTACTTTATACATAAGGCTGACATTAGCTGTTATTAGCGTGAATAAGGTGTCATGAAGTGTCGTTGGCTAAATCATGACACCTTTGGAGCTATGTTGGCATTTTTTGGGTTACAATACGATGGCAAATATCAGAACAACAATTCAATATTTGTCACACAGCCTGCTATGACACGATTTGATACCAGACAAAAATCTGGGGTTTTTTTCACATTAAAGAATAAAAACGCAATAATGAATAGGGCTGTCACTTTAACGCGTGAAGTTCCCAGTATACCATAACACTGATGCACAGACCACAGTACAAGACGGGAGACTGCCGAGCTGCTCAGATTCGTTTGCGTTAATTTTGGCTTTTAAAAAACACCGGATGCAAAACAAAAGCCTAGTTGTGTGCAAATTGTGCAAAAAAGAGTTTGCCTAATCACTGGAACGTCGCAGCCTTCGCTACCACCTCAATGTAGCAGCTAGCATGGACAGCTAGCACGGACACTTGAACAGCGCTAACTGTAACATGCGGCAAGCACATTCTGACAAATGAACAAACACACTGGATAAATATGATCATCTGAAGGAGAGAAAAAGAAACAAGTCTGGTGTCAGAAAAGTGTTCTTACTGTTTATGATGTGCAAACTTATAGCGCTACTGTTTTATTTCACATGTATTTTCTATTAATTGGAGATTGACAAAAGTACACGTCAACATGACACGTAGCCCTTGTGACTAATCTCACATACAGAGGAATATAAATGTCTACGCCTGCATCTGTTCTCGTCTGTGAAAAACAAACACTTTGTTATATATCAATGTTTTGATCTGCCACCATAATATAATTTAAATAAAAATACCTCAAGTTGAGGGCGTTTCTCAGCAAATTTTAGGTGAGATTAAAAAAAAAAGAGATTAATTAGAATAATTAATTACAGTGCATAATTCATTAATCGCACTATTTTTTTCATCTCTTGACAGCACTAATATTGATATATTTTGAGAATTTTATCGCCTGACTATTTAAGGCATTTAGATGAAAACATTCTTTAAAAAAAAAATGTTCTCACCAACTAACGTTTGGTTTTTTTAACGCCGCGCAAGACAAAATGGTGATAGTTATCAATGTTTATACTTTAGATCGATTTGACTAAACCATTGATCAAAACAATCGATCTAGATCGATTAACCTTTACACCCCTAGTTAGGGTCAAGGTTACGACCCTCAATGACAGCCTTCAGACACATGTATCATGTCATAAGAATCACAGCGTAATATCAGCCTTATGAATAAAACTTCAAGTAAAATGTTGCCCAAAATCTCAACCAAAGATAGACCTGATGCCATGGAAGATTCCATCATCAGAAAAATCTAAAAATCATTTTCTCTCATCAATGGGAAAATTTCAAAATTCATCTCAATTTGTAATTGACTGATCTTTATTCATTTTTACTCATTTATGTCGGGTTGGTTCCTCAATTATTCAAATGAGTTTCATCTGGATCGGATTTTTATTATGCATGTCATCGCGATTTTCTGGAAAGAAATGAGGGTGCCCATACATTTAGGCTCACTATCCTAAGTGTGAATGATCATGGAACCATGATCAAGATATTGATCCAGGAAACTGACAATGTCTGGAAAAGAGAATATTTGGTGCTTGGCAGAGGTTTACACTCTATGAGAGAACTTTAAAAAAAAAAAAATATATATATATATATATGTGTGTATTTTCTTGTCCAGTATTTCAGTGACTGGCTGATGTTTCTGCTAAGATGACCTTACCTCTAGGGAGATTTTTCCAAACCAGGCAAAGAATGAGCTGTATAAGGAGCGAGCGTAGCCAGGAATGTTCCTGATCAGAATGAAGGCCAAAATCTGAGGACAAAGACACATTTAAACAACTTAAAAACATTCAGTGCATCACTTTTCTTTTTGTTTACCACTGGTATTGTCCCCATTGTATTTAAAGCAGTGACTCATTGGTTAGACAAGTTCCACAAGCAGAAGACAAGACACCTTCCTTTGTGAAAATTATCTTCTCAACCAAGTGATGAGTCAACATCTTAAGCCAACTCCCAAAGGTAAATATGTGCAGGCAGTTAAAATGGAGGTAAAACTACCTGGACCACAGAGATGTACGGATGCATCTCATTGCACTCAGTTTTGGTTTTGCAGCTGCTTGCCCAGATGGAGTAAGTCTAGGAAGGAACACACACAACATGTTTTTTCTAAATATTCTCTTTAAAACTGCTGAAGACGCTCATTTTTTTTAAATGTATTTTTCAAAAAGACATAGTTTAGGCCTAACAGAGCAATAAATCCTAAGTGCAGCTTGAACATGTGTTTTGATCTCCACTGTAAAAACTCTAATTGACATTATTGGAAAGGTTTTGTGCCTTGCATTGTGGGATGTGGAGTTCCCAAGACCAGTGGTTCCCAAACTTTTCTCAGTCCCGTACCCCTTCAAATATTTAAGCCAAAGCCATGTACCCCTTACTTCTGAACACTTAAAACCATGATCATGTAAAGCAGGGGTGTCAAACTAATTTTAGTTTAAGGCCCACATATGAACCAGTTTGAAATCAAGTGGGTCGAACCACAAAAGAAAAATAATGTTTTTGTGAAAGAAAAAGCACAAATTCAAACAAAATCCTGAATGTTAAGTAATTAGTCAAAACTCATTGACTTTCTGACACATTTTTGGGTAATTTTCAACGTGATTTAGCAGAATTCTGTGAGATAATTTGACAGAATTTTCAATTTAAAAAAAAAAAAAAATTCGATTTAATATTACTGCTAATAATGTAGTTATACAACCTCCATCGTATTTTATCTACAACTTGTGATAATTTACAAAAAGTCCTGTTTTTGTCGTATTCTTTACTTTAAACTAAATCTTCCTGAGGGCCGGATTTTGCCCCCAGGTCATGAGCTTGACAAATGTGATGTAATATCATATACATTATATCCCTACAGTGAATTTTAACTATCCTGTTGAATAATAATAACAATAAAACATCTTATTCAAATTATCATGATTTATTGAATGAATTAGTCTCGAGGCATTTTCAGTGAGAAACAATCTCTATTTGGGCTTTTTTTATGAAATTGTTTCTCTGTCACCACTAGTGTAACGTTACATAGGCCAATGTGTAATCTGCGGTTATGCATGGAGGCTCCTGACTGCTGGTCGATGTTTTTAGGCCATTTTTTTATTTATTTTCTGATGTACCCCTATTACAATTTGCGCGTTTTTACTTCATTCTTACTGAGATTTCTTGTGTTTTTCCCCCAAAAAACAACAACTAAAACACTGTCAAAGCGACTTTTCAACAGATCTCTGGTGTTAAGTAAGAATGAAGTCAAAACTCTTCTAAGCATCTGTCTACGGCAGGGGTCACCAACGCGGTGCCCGCGGGCACCAGGTCGCCCGTAAGGACCAGATGAGTCGCCCGCTGGCCTGTTCTAAAAATAGCTCAAATAGCAGCACTTACCAGTGAGGGTATCACTGAATCTCCCGGGGCCACCATTCTCCCGATTTTCTCCTGATTTCTGCCCGACATTGTCCGGGCGGACCATCCTTCACTGAGCGTCGTTTCCAGCCGGACAATAATAACGATTACACCGCATAAGAAGAGGAAGAAGACTCTTCTTCCTCTTCTTATGCGGTGTAATTATATTATTGTAATAATAATATTGTTGTAATAATAATAACGATTACACCGCATAAGAAGAGGTGTAATCGTTATTATTGTCCGGCCGGAAACGACGCTCAGTGAAGGATGGTCCGCCCGGACAATGTCAGTGGGAGAAAATCAAATCCAACCATGTGTAGGGAAGTGTTTCTGTTATGGTTATAGCCGTTGTTGTATAGGCTATGTTTAATTTTCCTTTTGTTGATTATTTTTATTTCAAGCATACATTGCATAGATTGATGGATAATTTATGCAATGTATGCCTTTTTTGTTTAATTTTATGTTATTTATTTTATTTATTCTACTACTACCACCATTTACCATTTGCACGGGTACTGTGGAATTTGTTCTTTACTTTATATGTGTTTTTCAAATAAAAGAACACTGTGAAATTGAATTATTTCATTTTCTCTTTAAAAAGCAAACTACCCCCCCCCCCTCCCCCGCTCTTTTGAAAATTTATTTAAGTGTGTATCAAACTGGTAGCCCTTCGCATTAATCAGTACCCAAGAAGTAGCTCTTGGTTTCAAAAAGGTTGGTGACCCCTGGTCTACGGGAATCAACAACCCACAATGCAATGTATTTTTTCAAGCAAATGAAGACTACACTTTATCTATCTGACAAAAAAAATATCATCACTAGCAGTTTTAAAATTGAGCTTCAAATTTGAATTAAACAAACATGTGCAAGAAAGGATAAAGTAAACCAATATTATTGGGACTCTTACAATGAAGGAGACGACAGAGAGGAAGAGGAGCAGGTTTGAAATCTTGGCAGAGAAGAGAGCCTCTCCTTTCCCCTCTGACAGCACCTGCCTCTTCTGCAGCAGCAGGTAAACAAAGGCAAACAACATCCCGTGGATCACTGCCTGTCAAAGCACATCATGACACCACAGCATTAGAAAGAATATCAGTCAAGCAAAGGTTGGCTGTACAAATGAACAACTCCGTCTGAGCGCTTGGTGAAGCACAGTTCACTTACAAATCGGTCCAGCTTCCATCTGAACCACCACTCATGGATGCTCCCGTTCAGCTCAAAGAGCTTAGAAACGGGCCACACGGCGAAGACGGCCTCAAATAAACTCTGCAGTCACAGAGAAATGAGTGCAAAAAACTCAGAAATGCCTTTTCAAAAAGTGTTGTCATGGTTACACCATTAGAGCCCTTTAAGTCACTCACCTGTGAAAAGGCAAAAAAGCAGATCAACACTAGAAGGGCTAATAACTTAGCCAGGATGCCCAGATGCCAAATGCCGCTGCCTGTTCAAAAAGCAGGAGGAAAATGAATCATTTTTACTTTGCACTCAGCAACTCAGGTGTGTTGGACTTTGATTCTGCGTATGAACAAAGTCATGGAGGTTCACTCACTGTTGGCTCGCTTCTGAAGGATCTGAGGCCACATCGCCATGACTCCATAAATGAGGATGAACCAGAAGGTGAC
This sequence comes from Gouania willdenowi, assembly GCF_900634775.1. Lineage (NCBI taxonomy): Eukaryota > Metazoa > Chordata > Actinopteri > Blenniiformes > Gobiesocidae > Gouania > Gouania willdenowi. The sequence continues at coordinate 14,966,773 of NC_041054.1, read as the reverse complement.
CAAAGGAACAAAGTAGTAGAACTGGTAGGGCCTGTTCATCACCATGCACAGCACCACCACCAGGAAGTTCAAACGGAAAAGTACCTGCACCACAAAGGAAAAAACTATTCCAAACAAGACAAACTAGTGTGCTACAGTAATTGCATAGCTGCGTGTGGTTGGGGTTTGATAAGTAATAAAAATGTATCCACCACAATAGAGCATAGAGGACATCTTCAGTGTATAAGGTTACACAGCAGGAACATTAAGGGAAAGTCGGTAAACTACAGAGAGGCTATCAGACAAATCTGCTGATGTGGGGTTTTATCAGAAGATGTTCATTGGCTGAAACCCTTGGAAACCTCTGAGAGCTTAATGAAGTGGGACTATATTATGTATGTCAGTTGCTCCTTTACAAATGACTCCGTTTGTTGGGTTTTGTTCCACTAAACGCTGCTATGAGTTACTTTCTCAGTCTGATTCTTAGTCTTTGATAAGTAGGGCCGTCTGTCGGCTTAATTTAGTACAGAAGACAAAGCCTTTCGGAGCGACCTTTAGGAATGCAGTCCACTGCATACATCAAAGCCAGTTTTACAGCAAACTCAAAGCTGCTGGAGACGATTTTCTTTTCAAATCAAAGACAAAGTATAGGTTTCATTCATCCATAAATTAAAGACTGTTTGCTGGAAAAAAGAAGTCCAAGGATAAAATTGCAGCTCAAAAGTTTGTTTTGATCCCCACTGTAAGCACATTCTTATTGACATTTTCTGAAAGGTTTTGTGCATTGCATTGTGGGGATGTGAAGTCCTGTAGACTAATGCATGGATGTGTTTTTCCATCATTTTTACTGTACTTTACTTTTTCTTGTAGTTCCAGCAAGATTAATTTTGTCTTTTTTTTGAACAGTAGGTTAAGTTGAGATTTCGTTTTTTCAGACAATGTTTTTCAGGAAATGTTCATCTCCTGACATGTTTCGACTGTCAACTGCCAGTCTTCGTCAGAGGAGTTCTGCTGATTGCCTTTGATGGTTCCTTTGAAGTTTCACTCCAAGAGCAGAACTCCTCGGACAAAGACTGGCAGTTGACAGTTGAAACATGACGGGAGACAAAAAAAAATTCGGAAAAACCTTGTCTGAATAAATGAAACCTCAACATACTATTCAAAAAGAAGACTAAATTAATCTCGCTGGAACTATTACGTGGAAGTCAAGTGAAACTTCAAAGGAACCATCAAAGGCTATCATAAGAAACACATCAACGCATTTTCTGATGGCTTTCATGTCTCCCTATCAGGATGTTTTTTTAATTCTAGCAAATGATCTTCAATTTATTGATCTATGAGGCCTACACTATATCTTTATAACTTCATAATGTTTATATTATAATGTAGGTCAATATATAAATCCGTAAATTTAGCTCCAAGCAGATAACGCCATTGCTTCCTGTTGAACAGGTACTATCACCCTGGCACCTAAACATCCTCTCTTTTCAAATAGTACAGGTCAGACTAGTGCTGAATACAGATAATAATTGATTTCATTCAAATAGATACAATTTCTATTGTGTCTATTTGAATAAAAGTATTGAAAGCTCAAACGTATTTGAACATTGTGATTTACAAAAACTTCATTTTTAAGCAAATCAAGCTAGTCTTTTAATGCTAATGAACAGTGATGTCTTTTTTTCTAATATTGGTCCTGTGGCACGATGCTAAAACTATCATCAACCTACAAATGATAATGTATCATATAAAAATCAACTATGATCTTTATGTTCTAAAACTAAAATATATGCTTTTAAATCTGCAAACTAGAAAATATTTCATGTAATGAAAGCTCTTCTGTCCTATTATCATGAATAAATAATAGCAAACATTGCATTGATTTACTGATTTGTGTTTTAAATAATTTAAATAGCAAATACATGAGTTTATTATCGTTCATATATTCTGGGGTAAAATAACCCATTTAAATCTTAGCTGAGTGACGTTATCCTTACCTGACAAACTCTATAAAGTCCAAAGTCTCCTTTGAGCCAAAAGAAAGAAAAATGTCCGTAGCCAGTCTGGAATAAATACGCCGCCACCAGCACACGCACGTGCATGTAAACCGGAACAAACTGCAGGAGAAGATCACAGGTCTGTTTGAGCATCAACGGAACAAAACTTTAAAGCTGATGGATGACACTCTTAGGACTCACAGCACTGGCTCCAGATATGTGATAAACGAGGATGACGAGCTGCATCCAGCCTTTCCACTCGTCTGTTTGTTCTCTGTTGAGTAACTTTGTCTGAAAGAAGAATTGAAATACATTAGTGCTCCTTAAAGCGAGACAGATGCAACATTGGATGCAGGGGTGGACTGGCCATCTGGCATAACGGGCGACGTCCTGGTGGGCTGTCGACCCAAAGTGGGCCGGTCCGGTGCATTTTGCTTTTTTTGACGAGCAAGTGGAGGCAGACATGGTAAGAGGTGGCCAAAAATGGTCCATAAGTGGCAAAAATAGGGCAATAAAAGAGTATAAATGGGCCAAAAGCAGTCAACAGTGGCAAAAAAATCACAAATTAAGAGTAACCAGGTGGTATGTAATGGCAAAGAGTAGCTTTAATGAGCAAAATGTGGCAATCAATAGTGAAAAGGGGCAAAAACATGACAAACAATAGTGAAAAAGGGCAAAAATGTGGAACAAAAAGAGGCAAAATTTAGGGTTAAAAAAACGACAAAAATTGGATAAAGGTAAAACACTCAAAAAGTACTTGCAAAAATGGAGAAAAATTGGGGGTAAAAAGGGGTATTTACTGAAAAAAATAAAAAGCTAATGACTGAAAAAAGTGTCAGAACCTTTTGAAAAAAGGCAAAAATGGGACAATGGAAGTTGCAAAACGGGCAAAGAAAATAGGTAAAAAGGGGTTGAAATGTTACCTCCTTTTAAGGCTTTCTGGGGGAATAATAGTTAACATGTGGCTTTTTATGTCCTAATTTTGAGCATTACTGACTTAATAACGCTTCTATATGATGTCACTGATAATACAGTAGGCTGGTCTGGACAGAAAATGCCAGGGATGAATTTTTGTCCCAGTCCACCCCTGATTGGATGAATACAAACAGTAGGTAGTAGAATCTCACCTCCTTTGTGTTCTCGTTGTAAAACACTCCTAGAACAAATATGCAGATAAGTGGGATGAAGAATGTGGAGTGTGTATAGAACTTCTGCTCCTTCAAGAACATGTCGGCTCTGTCGCAGAGGTAAAAGTAGCCCATGATCAGGCCCATCTTGCAGAGGGACTGGAGAGGAGCCTTTGGGCTGAGAGGGACGGGTGCAGTCACTGGCTTCTTCTCCTCCAAGCTCTCCACGTCAGGGGGAACGGCTCGATGGGGGCGATTGTTCCCAACAACGTGGAGGATGAGAAGGACCATGGCTGAGACCAGGAAGAAACAAGCTGACAGTTTTTGGAAGACGTTAGGTGGCGGTAACGTCTGGCAGCAGGAGCCGTCGATGGGCTTCAGTAGCTTGTTACACACTGAGTTCATGAGGATCATGGCTCCCTGACAGAGAAAATGAGACAAAACGTACTTATCAAAGAGCCTGTCTTATTGGTCGGGGTCAATTATAATTATAATCACGTAATTTATCATTAATTACAATTATGGCATAATTGTAATTGTAAAAATCTGGTGCCGTTGAAATCGTAATTAAATTGTAATTGAATTTAGATCATTGACTGTGATTGTAATTTACATGAAAATTCTATAAAATTGTCAATTGTAATTTAACGCTAATCTGGGGAACCATGTTACAGTTCATTAATTTAGTTTCATATCAAGCTTTCCCACATTTTACAACAATCCAAGGGTATTTTGATACTAAAAAGGCTCAGATGTCCACACCAAATATATTAAAACCTATATTGTCATTGATAAGGAAGCCGAACAAGGTAACCAATATATAGGAAAGAAATTAGACAATAGATATTTGTTTTTAGTGTATTTTACAGCTGATTTAGGACCAGTTATCAAACAGAAAGCAAACACAAAAGGAAGGTTAACTTCCATTAAGTAATTTATTTCAAGCTCACCAATTGTGGTTAATTGTAATTGAACTTCAGTAATTGAGAACGTAATTATCATTGACTTATGAAGATTAAAAAAAGAATTGTCATTTTATTGTAATTGGAAAAAAATGCTGGTGACTGTAATCATAATTTAATACAGGTAATTGTAATTGAAAAATGTAATTGACCCCAGCCCTGCCAATAATGAGATTAATTTACCACATTCCTGGAGCTCTCGGGCATGTGCAAACCATCGTTGGACTGGGTGAGGATTTCCAGTGACGCCTGACGTGTTGCAGACAAAAGCTTGACGGCGGATGTGCCGTGTAGGACGTCCACTGCTGCCTGATTGTAAAGCTGCACCTGTTGGTTGGTGATCATCTTCCTGTCCGCACTCAACGCCTCCTCGTAAACGGGATCTGCAAAATGTAAACAAAGAGGAAATGTTTGCCTTCATAAAAACACATTTGTTGAGTTGTGGACCAAGTGGATCAGAAAGGTTAACCCTGTACAGACAGTAAAGGAATGGATGGATGACTGTAATTGACCTTGTGTATTTTGTTCCTTGGTTTGTCGCATGAAAATCTTAAATGTGAGCGGCAAAAGATGTACAAATGTATGTTGTCTGAAAGTGTGCACTGTATTGTAATGCTCTCACAAAAAGAAAATAAAAAATGTGAAAAAAAGAAGAAATGAATAATGTGCAGTTGCTTCTGTATATGATGTAGTTTATACATCATGTGCATATTTTCTGACTAAAAATAAAGGGCTCCCGGTAAGTCCAGGTCAATTAATTGCAGACAAAACATGCACTAATATCAGAGTTGAAGTACTGATGTTACTGTAATTGAGTTGCTTTCATGGGTACTTGTATTTTTCTTTTGTATATTTCTAAATCAGTCATTTTATTTGTACTGAAGTACAATTTAAAAGAAGTAAAGTAATTCGTTACATTTCTACACCCAACCGTTACTGAGTAAATTATTATATTTTGTTTTAAAATGATCAACGGACATTGTGAAACTCCTAAGCATGCACCAATAGATTGGCCGATTTTTTTTGAATTTTTACTCGACAAGGAAACTTAAAACTCAGGACGCTAACAACACAAAATTTATTGGTGTTTTAAAATGTTTTCTTAGTTTGTCTTTTAGATTATTATTATATCACCTACACCAAACCCTATACTTTTCTTAGATTGTAAAACCAAAATACTGCTGTAGTGTGCCTTTATTTTTGTTAAAGAGCTCCAAATATGTCTGGAGTGGAAGCTGTTGGACACGTTTATTCAGTTTTTAAAATGTGAAAAATGTGTAACATTTTATCTCTTCCTTTTTAAGTTTATACATGAGATGTTTACTGTATGCAAGGGAACCATGGCAAGATTTATTACCAAAAATAAAAAAAGTAACTAGTAACTTTTACTTTGAGTACTATTTCATTGAGCTACTATTTACTTGTACTTGAGTATTTTATGTATGACTTACTTTCAATCAAGTAACCATACTTCTACTTGAGTGGGATATATCAGTAATCTTTCCACATGTGACTAATAATAATAATAATAATAATAATAATAATAATAATAATAATACCTTGTAGCACCCAGTAAACTTCCACATGGTCAGCGAGCCTCTCCAGAGGCGCTGAGATAGCTGTGAGGTTGACTTTGTACTGCTGCAGGCTTTCACCACTGCCACTGTGCAGCTTGATGGACCACTGTATCACATGGATATATATTAAGAAAATATTAGCACTGGCAGAAACCTGATCCAACCTTGTTTGTCTAGTACAATATGTTGAAGCAATGCAAACAGCTCATTTATAGCTGTTGACAGCTTCATTATTTCAAGCTTACAGTTGCAGCTCCAAGGATGACAACATCTGGCTTCAGTGATTTATCCTAAATGAAAAGGGAAATGTTGCAATTACACCACAAAAACCATAAACATGTTTGTTAAATTGCTTTGATGATCAACAACCTCAGGTTATTGATAATAGAACTGGTTATCTCTACTCACATGCGTCCAGGATAATAAACGCTCCTTCATAGAATTATTTGCCTCTGGATGCCATAAAAAATCCTTTAAAAATACAACAACACAAAACAATTTATTCCCCCTCTTTCAGATTGTACTTTATGAGAATGAAGAGCAGAATATGTCATCTAGAAATAGCTCACCACTTTAATGGAGGAACTGTGTTCTTTATAGGAAATGTCCTCATGCTGTAGAAAACCAAAGATGCTTCTGCATTAGTGACATAGCAACCAAATGCTATTAAACAGTTCTTGTCTGATGATTAGGATCATGTATTATGTGGAGACTAGTTCTTAACTTTGGTTTCTTTGGGGGACTTTTTTCCTCCAAATAAAACAAACAAGAAGACAGTCATCAACATCCCCCGTCAGATTTGTTGTCATTATAACTCACAACCTTTTCCTAAATGCCCCAAATCAAAGAACTTTGATATATACATAAGAAAATAATATCACATCAGAATATAAAATGACTAACTATCTTAAACGGTTTCTAAGAAAAGCTGTCCCCTTTGAAGATGCCTCAGAGTAAAGAAAAACGGAACAAGGGCAATAACTCCGGAAAAAATAATTGCGCGCTTCTCATTTTCAAACTCCATCAAGGTATTGATACCCCGAAGCCACACATTGAATTTGGTTATCGTATCTTCAACGATTTCTGAGAAAAGCTGTCCCCTTTGAAGATACCTTGAACAGAGTAAAGAAAAACGGCACATGGGCAAAAACTCCGGAAAAAATAATTGCGCGCTTCTCATTTTAAAACTCCATCAAGTAAGGGTGTAACGATACACAAGAATCACAGTTCGATACGAACCTCGGTTTTGAGGTCACGGTTTCATTCATTTTCGGTACAGTATGGAACAAAACGCAAAACATGACTTTGCTTGTAGTTTATTCAAAACTTTATTAAACCAACAATGTATTTAACATTATACAGAACATAAAAATAAAGTTAAAAAAAATACAATACGATCTCAGCTGAACAATGTCGGCATACTGCCCTCGTTTTATCCACTTGTCTTTCTCCCGGAAGCCAAAGTGTTCCCAAGCAGGAGACTTTAGCGACAGGGGAGGGTCCTCCAGCTCTGGTTTCTCGCTAGCGTTAGCCATGACGTACCGGGCTGCACATGTAGCTGCAGGCGGAAGTAAACACAAGCAACTTCCGTTCCATTCCGGGACTCACAGGTGCACAACCCTGTACCCGAACCGAACGTCCTGTACCGAAATGGTTCACTACAAATACATGTATGCTTACACCCTTACCATCAAAGTATTGATACCCTGAAGCCACACATCGAATTTGGTTATCATAACTTAAACAATTTCTAAGAAAAGCTGTCCCCTTTGAAGATACCTTGAACAGAGTAAAGAAAAACGGAACAAGGGCAATAACTCTTGAAAAAATAATTGCGCACTTCTCATTTTTGAACTCCATCAAGGTATTGATAACCTGAAGCCACACACCAACTTTGGTTATCCTATCTTAAACAATTTCTGAGAAAAGCTGTACCCTTTGAAGATACCTTGAACGGAGTAAAGAAAACAGCACATGGGCAATAACGCCGGAAAAGATTATTTGCGCACTTCTCATTTTTAAACTCCATCAAGTTATTGATACCCTGAGGCCACACACCAAGTTTGGTTTTCCTATCTTAAACGGTTTCTGAGAAAAGCTGTCCCCTTTAACTCGAACGGACGGATGGAGCTCCAACCTATATCCCCCTTCCACAGTTTGTGGCGAGGGATACTAAACAAAAAAACAAACAAGAAGTGGATTGTTGTATTGAGTCAGGATATCTTTGTCTGAAAATGAATCAGGTCTGATGACGAAAGCTACGGAAAAACAGCAACAAACGCGCTTCCGCTAACCGAACTGACCCCCTCAGTTCCTCTTGTGTTCTTTCAAAGTAAAGTGACAATAATCTTCTAACCTTGAAACTAAAATTGTATTGGAACTGTAGGAATCCATGTTTGAGATTAAAGTTTTTTTTTTATTAACTGAACTGAGAAAGATTTAAAATACCAGAGGTGACAAGTAACTAAGTACAAATACTTTGTTACTGTATTTAAGTAGTTTTTTCTGGTATCTGTACTTTACTTTTGTATAAAAAAAAATTTTGACGACTTTTTAATATTACTCCTTACTTTATATTCCTTACATTTGTTTTATGTTTTTATTCAAGCACATTTAGTAGCATGTACTTCTTTTTTTACTTTTACTCAAGTAAGAAAGCAACTTCAACACTTTTACTTTTATCAGAGTCATTTTTTATTCAAGTATCTATACTTTTACTTGAGTACTGAAGACTAGCACTTTTGCCACCTCTGTAAAATACTGAGTCTAGTTAACTTGGAAATTGATTTTGAAGTGTTTTCTTTTTCATTCGTCTGTGTCTTGATATTTCATTATCTATCACAGTTTGAATGTTTTGTGAAATTTTCATTCAATGTATGGGTGTTTTTTTTTTTTTATCTTGTTTTAAACAGAATAGCATACTTGTGTGCAGCAGGTATACATTTTGAATAATGTCAGGAGAGAGACTTGGTCTGCACCACAAACATCCAAAATGTCAAAACATGCACATGAACAAAATAATTAAACAAATCCAAAGACTTGTGTCTTTTTTCTTACAGCCATAGTCAATCATAAAAGATTAAAAACACATTTTTCTCCAGCATCTTATTATTTATAATTGTAATAGTCCAAAATAAATAATAAATGCATTTCATTAGTTACTCTTCAGGTCTTAAAATCAGTTATCGAACGTAATCAAAATGTCAAACACTATCCATAAAAAAAGAAGAAATGTTCTCAAGATTACCTTGACTCGATCTTCACTTTTTCCTGAGTCAGGGTCAATAGTTTTAATGAAAGAGTGAAATAGCTGCCGAACACGAGAATCTCCCAGAAAGGCCACCCGCTTTCCAGTCAGGCAGGTTTTGGCTTCACTGTAATCGAAAAAAATAAAAATAAACCAATGATGATGAATTGAAGCAATCAACTTTAGACTAGAGTCGATTGTGTGATGTCCTGGATGATAATTGGCTATTGTGCCTTTGCACGCCTAGCAAAATATAAATAAGTTTATGTGAAAACACCTAAGGAGGCCTGTGAGTGTGAGATATATAAAATGTTAAAAACCTAACATCCTTAAGAACTGTCAGGCAGATAAACACATACATCTAATACTACAGGGAGTTCCACTGTGTATCCCTGTGACTCACATGCTTTTGTATTTGTGCATCATGCAGCCATAAGGCTGCCACATGTTCTCGCCCAAGAAACGTCCTTTGGACAGCAGCCATTCACACGAGTCGCCGCCTGCGGGCCAGAAACAGAGAAAAACCAGTAGGATCACACAAAAGCCTTATTTTACTTCAACTCTGAACACGACAGAAACCTCAACAAATATCTTCAGCTAGTATTCATGAATCCACAAAATGATCTGAATTCATCCACAGTACACACAGGTGAATATGAAGCATCTGCAGGATTTTTGTCTTTCTTAAGCACAGCAGTTGCTCAAAGCTTCCTGGGTCATTTTAATAGGCAAAGTAGAGTTACACAAATCAGCCATTGACTAAAATCACTAGCAAGGCCAAATGAACACCACTGTTTTTCTACATGACTTTAATATTAGTTAATCATGTGTTATTTGAAGGAAAATGGGAAAGGGTTTTGATTTCATGAGTTAGATGAAGAATCAGAGCATCTACAAAATACTAGAACAGGGTTCCTACAGCTTACAGTCAAATTAAAATTTCAAGACTACTTTAGATTTTTATTGCCATTTAAAATTAAATTTTAGACCAACTTCACAGTAAACATATTTTTTTTGGGGGGGGGGGGGGGGGGGACGCCAATTACATAGGGTTAGGGTCATTTTTTTCTAGTGTCTAATTCAGATGTGCAACTTGCAGCCACCAAAGTAAATAAGAATGAAGAATGCACGGAAATGAAAATTTGAGGCCAAGCCGAATAAAATATGAACGGTTGGCCTTATACCGAATACGGTTGTTAAGTTTTTCACAATTCTTTTTTTAAATAGCGCATAGCGCATAGCACAACACTGGTGGGTCTCATCACCAAGAACGACGAGACCCACTACAGGAAGGAGGTCAATCTTCTGACCACGTGGTGCAGAGACAACAACCTCCTGCTGAATGTCAGCAAAACCAAGGAGATTGTTGTCGACTTCCGAAGAGGCCACACCGAACACCCACCACTGACCATCGATGGTGCTGCTGTGGAGAGGGTGAGCAGCACCAAATTCTTGGGGGTGGACATCAGTGAGGACCTCTCCTGGACCACCAACACTGCATCACTGGAGAAGAAAGCCCAACGGCGCCTCTACTTCCTCCGCAAACTGAAACGAGCGAAAGCTCCCCCACCCATCATGTGCACATTCTACCAGGGCACCATCGAAAGCATCCTGTCTAGCTGCATCACTGTGTGGGGTGGGAGCTGCACTGAACACAGCAAGAAAGCACTACAACGCATAGTGAACACAGCAGGCAAGATCATTGGTGCCCCACTCCCCTCCTTGCAAGACATATACATCACCCGCCTCACCAGAAAAGCTACCTCGATTGTGAGAGACGCTAGCCATCCCGCACATAGTCTGTTCAGCGTCCTGCCTTCTGGGAGAAGGTATAGGAGCCTCCGTGCCCCCTCCACCAGACTCATCCACCAAGCTGTCAGGAAGCTGAACTCTCTCCCCTCTGTCACCTCAGTCATATCCACCAGCTGAATCCTTCCCCCCCACCAAAATAGCAAAAAGACTGAAAATGCTGTTATTTATTACCGTTTTACTGACTGCTCTTTGCACTACTACTGTATATACAGAATTTTTTTTACTATATAGGAACTCATGCTGCTACTCCCACCTACACACTGTATTTATATATTAGTATTAGTTAGGGCTGGGCGATATGGCCTTTTATAAATACCGCGATATTTTTAGGCCATGTCACGATACACGATATATATCTCGATATTTTGCATTACCCTTGAATTAACACTTTGATGCACAAAATCACACCAGTATGATGATTCTATATGTCTACATTAAAACATTCTTGATCATACTGCATTAATATATGCCAATTTTAAACTTTCATGCAAAAAAGGGGATATCACAACTAAGTCAAAGTTGACATAACTGTATTTATTAAACAGTGAGTGGCTCAAACATAAAATTGTCAACAGAAAGTGCACGTTCTGTGCAAAATTGTCACAGAGACATTTCAAAACAAGACATTAGTGCAGGATGCAACTCACATGGCATTTCAAAACACAAAATGAAAGTGCACTTTTTGTACATAATGCCACTACAATATTTTAAAACAAATAGTGCCGTTTTGTGCATGTTGTCATTAAGATGACATTTCAAAAAAAAAAAAAAAAAAAAAAAAAAAAAAAAGTCCGCGAGTTTAACGGTACGGTAATTTTCAACACCGCACAGACTACAAGCTGCGATATATCGAGTATATTCGATATATCGCCCAGCCCTAGTATTAGTTTTAGTATTTATATATTAGTATTCGTTTTAGTATTTGGTATTAGTAAATGTTTTATCTGTTGTAAAAATTGTATGTCTACCTTTAGTATAGGAATGTCTTTTCTGTTGTGCCTGAGCACTTTATCTGTTCACCGTGGGAAGTGAGAAACGTCTTCTCGATTCCCTTGTATGTTTGTGCATGCAAAGGAATTGACAATAAAGCTGACTTTGACTTTGACTAAATAGGCTAGAATACATTTTTAGACATGTTCTTTAAAGAAAGTAAACATTTATTGAATATTCTGACATTTTTTAAATATTCCAGTAGCCTTTGCTTTTCAAAAAAAGCACAACAAAGTTTTGAAAATATATTAACTCTTCAAATAGAACAAAACATGCATTCAAAAAACAAACTAAAGTGCATTACAGGGGCGGTAAGATGAAAAAATAACTTTATAATGGTTTTGCTACAGTGATATATATCCCTTTAGCCTCATTCAGAGGGACAAATTTGAAAAAGTTCTGTTTCCTCCTCCCTTGTTATTCCACATTTTGTAAAAAGTCAGCTCCAAACAGGTGAGTTGGATTTTGCCCACGTTGACAGGTGACGTCACCTAATATGCCTCCGAGAATGTGACCTGTTTACGGATTTGTGGCTCACAGTGCTAACAACGGACTCGGTTGTGGAATTGGACGGCTTCCAACTTTTACGCGGTGACAGAAAGCGGAAAGGAGAGAGTCTGGCTGTGTGTGTGTGTGTGGAAAGGAGGAACTGCTGCTGCTGTTGTTGATTCTGCAGCAACGCGCACACACTTTTCCAACTCGAAATCACTGCACGTTGTTTGATTGCGTCATACGCTACTATTAGGCCTTGCTTTTAACTCACTAAACCGAAGGCCGAATGTGGCTTTTTTTTTGCAATATTCGGTGCATCCCTAAAAGTAAACACACAAAAATAACAGACTAAAACAATCAAAATCACCCCAAAAAACACAAGATGATGACAAAAATAGCCAGAAATCAATAAAACAACAATACAAAAAATCGAAAACCATTAAGATAAATCTTTGTTGAACAGGCAATTTTTGTAAAATTTTCATTTTCCCATATTTTTTGTATATATATATATATATATATATATATATATATATATATATATATATATACACACACACACTTTTCAAAACATTTTACCATTTATTTTGAAATGTGAGACTAACTACAATCATAAAATCATACTTGTGTTAAAATTGACTTTTGAAACATGTATTTAAGACATTTTAATGACAATTAAGGCCTTATTTTTAAAATCAATAATATAATGCCTTTTAAGACGTTGTAAGGATCTGCGGGAACCCTGTAGAAACTAATGCAACTGACAATCCTTGCCTCTGAGAGTTAGGATTATATTAAAAACAATACAACAGACAGAATCAACTGTCAACTAGCAATTGGACCATGACTCGTGAGTGGCTGAGGCTTTGACTGCAGCTGAGGAGGAACAAAGGTTGGACTATTGCTTTAGACAAGCTAGTGTAGTGCTGAGGGCGACCGTGGCTCAGGTGGTAGTGGGTCGTCTTCTGATCGAGAGGTTGGGGGTTCGATCCGAGTACCTGACTATGTGTCGAAGTGTCCTTGGGCAAGACACTGAACCCTAAGTTGCTCCCAGTGGTCGACTAGCGCCTTGCATGGCAGTCCTGTCCCACTGGTGTGTGAATGTGAGTGATTGGGTGAATGAGCTGATATGTAAAGCGCTTTGAGACTGCTTCAGTGTGGTGATAAAGCGCTATATAAAATCAAGTCCATTTACCATGAGTAAACTGATGAAGAACAAGGATTACGCAGAGGCATCCGAACCTACATTCATATCTCATTTAACAATGCTGACCTTTATTCATTTCCAAAACCAACAATAGGATCATAAAAAACATCCAAAGGGCCCTAAAACTGCATAGAATGAGACTTCATCATAAACCATTTTGAAGTGTTGACTTTAAATCCCAATCCAACTGGATACTATGGTTACAGTTTATGGCTTGATCACATGACACACCTTCTTAAATCTTAAGGACTTCACGCCTCACTGACTCAGGGTTGTTTGGCAGTAAAATAAAGACCTAAGAATGATCAAATAAGTTGAAATGTTATAACTTCAGGGTTCAGCAACCTTTCTAAAACTGTGAGCTACTTCAAAGGGACTGAAAAATCAGAAGGGCTGCCAGTTTGACACTTCTGAAAAAGTCAAAAATACTAATACATCACTTTAATTAGAGGGAAACATACCTAAAGAAGACTTCAAATAGTGGGAAATGTTCAAGCTTCACTATTCCAACACTTTATTTTTCCTAATTTATGCAATTGTTTCATTTGCCACATACATTGCATTCTAACCAACAACTTTTAACTCATCGTAAAACATTTACATGCTTGCAAAATTTAACGATCATGTAATATTTGACAATGATCCACTTTCCGTGACACGTGAACACATTTGTCAATATTTCAGTGAAAATAAACAAGATGGTTCAGTTGACACAAAAACATATCAAGTCCAGCATTATTTAACTCTACTAAGCACCGATTGCATCCGTCATCTGTTTTTATCTTTCTGAGTTTGTGGCGAATCCTGTTATAACTGGTCTGTGTAATAATAACACATGTAAAAAAAAAATGATCCTGTCGGTTGTAGTATTTGATGGATATTCACTCCAGGCTACTAAACAAAGTAAATGTGTTCAGTAAACCAGTGGTTCTCAGACTGTTTTGGCTATTTTACCCCCTTTCTCTTACTATTTAATCCAAGTACACCCCCTTTGTCCGACTACAACATTTTACTCAGATTCCTGTGAAAAAACAACTAACAGTATATAGTGCCTACTGAATACATTATATAGTTTTTGCCATTTCTGGTCATTTCCCTCCTGATGTAGGACCAAGACTGACCTTGGTATTTTCAGCTCATGTTCTCATCAAGATCATTTCTATTATTATTTTGTGTAATTTTGTTGTTTGTTCAATTTATTTTTCTCTTATGTTGTGTGTTTCTGTTGTCACTTTTTGTGTGTTGTTGGTATTATTTAAATATTTCTCTGTGTTTTTGGTGTTGTTTGGCTGTTCATTATGTTGTTTCGTATGTTTCTCTGTTGTTTTTGTGTAATTTGTCGCGCTCTTGTGTGTTTTTCTCATTTAGTGTGTCTTTGTTATCATTTTGTGTGTTGCTGGTAATAATAAGTATTTCTCTCTCTTAGTGTGTGTGTGTTTTTTTGTTGTCATTTTAGAATATAGAATAGAATAGAATAGAATAGAATAGAATAGAATATCCTTTTATTGTCCTTGTACAGGGTACAACGAAATTTGAGTGCAACTCCAAGGTGCCAGTGAGAGAAGAAAATAAATATAAAAACACAGCAAAAACGATAAAAAATTTAAATATGACAATAATATGTACCGACAAATACCCAGATAAATACACAGATAGCAGCTTGAATGTACAGATCTACAATAGCAACAAGATGTTTTATTGCACAAGATCAATATGATCAGTATGTGTGAGCGGATTTGTTTGTTTCAGTGATAGCTCTGGGAAAGAAGCTATCCCTGAGTCTGTTTGTCCTGGTTTTGTGTGACCTGTACCGTTGGCCCGATAATAACAGGTCAAACAAGTGCTTACTGGGGTGGGAGGAGTCCTAGATGATGTTGCCTGCTCTGCTGAGGTAGCGAGAGTTAGCAATGTCATTTTGTGTACGTTGTTTGTCTGTTCTTTTTATCATTCAGTAAATTTTTCTCTTATTTTTGTGTGTTTTTGTTGTCGTTCTGTGAGTTGCTGGTATAAATATTTGGTATTACTATCATTTTTAACTGAAAATAAACATCGTAAAACCTCATATTTTTAACAAAGTGTGTAGAATTCGGGACCCGGACCTCAAACAATCCTGACTATAGTTCCGGCACTTCCTGTCACGGTCGGACCTTTTCTACATAAGCGTCAACTGCCCGTGTTACCACCGTGTTAGGATGGCCAAGTGGTCTAAGGCGCGAGAGTCAAGGATGTGGGGGTTCAAATCCCACTTCTGACCTATTTTTTTTTCTTTCATTTTAACATATTTAACGTGGCAAATTCCACCTTTAAAAATATATATACAAAAAAATAAACATTTTAGGGTATTTCCTGGGTTAGGGGTAAAATAAACTGACAGAATTATAGCTACAAGGCCACGGGTCCAGCAGTGACAGGACTATCGGCGTAGTGAAGAATAAACCTACCGTGAAAGTTTCCTATGGTAGACAGTGGGCACGCGCACCTGGCGAACTGCGCATGCGCGTCCGTCATTTTGAAAAAAGGTTATAATCTTTCCTTTAATTTTTAGGGGTTAGGGTTTATCATAGTAGAAAAAATTAAGGTAGCAAAATATTGTACGTATATACGTGTAAATATTTACGACGCTATTACTGCGCATGCGCCTGTAGGAGGCTTTCATGCGTAGGATTATTTTTCACACCAGCATTCGGCTTACTGCGCATGCACCTTTTTTTTTTTTAATGCTTTCATTTGCTAATTTTCCCTTATCTGCCATCACGTACCCCCATTTGAGAAACACTGCAGTAGACAAATCAGGCTGCTAATGCTCTTCAGCCTTTCCTAAACTCAAGTCGGCACATACTTCCAACATGTTTGGAAGTTAACAGCACTGATTAGTTGCATGTGATCAGGGTCTTGGTACTACAAATGCTGCCCCCCACACACACACACACACACTGGCAGGAGCATGTAAACACAGCTACATGCTGTTAGCTTTATTCAGCAAACTACGGGGACAAAAGCGAGTCATGTTCTTCCTAAAGGTTAAAATCAAACACGACAGCCCCGTGTCTGCTTCATACAACATGTGCTTTACACAGAGGAAACATCACAGGTGTGCCTAGCAACAGCGAGAAGTGTCCACGGAGACCATGCAGAAGAGCCCGTGTCATGGTCA
The DNA here is from genome assembly GCF_900634775.1 of Gouania willdenowi. Classification (NCBI taxonomy): domain Eukaryota; kingdom Metazoa; phylum Chordata; class Actinopteri; order Blenniiformes; family Gobiesocidae; genus Gouania; species Gouania willdenowi. The sequence continues at coordinate 14,950,229 of NC_041054.1, read as the reverse complement.
TACTGGTGACCGATGTAAATGCTGACTGTATCGGCGTTTGCCCATTCACTCGACAATATAACACGTTTAAATTTAAGCCATAAATCTAAAATATGCATATTGCCTTTGAATTTTTTTTTTTTTTTTGGTTAGACATGAAATTTAAAAAAAAAAAAAAAAATGTACTTCTAAATTTTAAATGAAGATGATTAAACTTTCAAATTAGGATAAGTTGTTCTAGATTGGATGGAAGGGGGCAACTTCAAGAATATCAGTTATTACTATGCTAATTTTTTTGAGATTACGAGCTTTTATTACACGATAAATCACCCGTAGTTGAGATGCAATAGCCGTTTAAAGTCGGTCACCAGTTAAAACGATCACGAGTTGCATCTTAGCACGCGCAACTTAGCATTAGCTTGTGTTAAAACTAAGGGTCTGTCCACAGTGAGCAGGAAGATAAGAAAGCCGCTTACCTCCATAATACCGGAAGACAGTGTGGAAAACCAGCAGGAAAAACACAACAACTAGTGAGATCAGTTTAGCATTTCTGATGGTGAAGTGTTGATTTATTTCGCGTTTGCCCAGGCTATAGGCCAGGACCGCCATCTTGGCTCCTCCATGACAACAAGCGGCTGTACAGTGAGGCGACGGAGCCTCGCTCTGTGCTTCAGCCGGGCTGTGAGACACCACCCCCTCCACCACCTCCATCACTGTTCCAGCCAAGAGCAGGTGCACAGCCAAACTTTTAGCTTTCCCTCATTTAACAGGAGCACAGTTTCCTGAGGGTAAAAACAAACAAGAAATGTGGTGTATTTAAAAAGAAAAAAAAATATCGTCTTACATGAATAACCAGTTTGATTCTTGCACGAGTCCCTAAAGCAAAGCTCGCGTTACATCAAAACAATAAGGCTCGTGGAGTGAATGAAGCCTTCCGGGTTGGTTTACTGTAGCCATGAACTATGGACTCAGATGTGGATCTTCATTTCATTTCATTCATTTATTTATCACACGTTAAAAAACAACATTAAAGGTGCCAGAAGGGAACGAACGTTGTATATAGCTCCACCCCTTTCAATAAGCACAAACAATTTAGAATAATAATAATTTCATTTTTATTTATTTGGGCAATCTTCAGAAAAACAAAACAAAACAATGAGCATTTAAAGTGATAGAATTAAAAAAATAAAATTACCTTTAGGTTCGTGGCTTCCTCACTCGTTGCACTGCATAATTCTGACCTCTCACTTTTACACAGAATGTAACTATTCAGGGAGGAGTTAGAGTCAGGTATCCGTTGCTCCTACATTTCATGTTCAGCAGCTTCAACCAGCTATAAATAAAATCATGTTCATACAGAGAACAAGGTTGATCATTAATGTGCTGTAACAACCTGCCAATGTCAACATCCGGTGTACTCTGGCTGAGCAGGTTTCACCTTTACATTGCATTGGATGTGAATTAGCATCTGAGAGACGAAACAACCAATGTGTTTTTAACGTTTGTCCTTGCGTTTTTGAATATTTAGTGAGGATGCTGGAGGCATATGCTTTATTATAGTTATTAATCGCCTCACTCCTATTTATGCCATGCTTTTGCTTTTTTCTAACTTTTCAACTTTTCCCATCCACATCACATTCCACTTTAAACTATCTGTTTACTTTCAGCTAGTACCTTCAACCCATTTTAACTTCTGCTTTTTTTTTTTAACTTCATTCAGATTGTAGAAGATCCTTTAACCTATTTCAACAATTTTCATCAAGTCTTCTGCATTATTTCACAGAGACTTCATTGGCTAGGCTAATACTAGATTAGTGCTAGTGTTATGCAAATGCTAATCCAGTGCTAGGTTAATGCTAATGCCATACTAATGTTAGGCTGATGCTAATTCTAAGCTATTGCTAGGCTAATGCGGCATTAATGACAATGCAAAGTTAATGCTAATGCTAGCTAATGCTAATACTAGGATAATGTTAATGCTAGGCTAAATCTAGCTAATGCTAATGTTAAGGCTAATGCTAATTAATGTTAATGCTAGGTTAAATCTATTAGCTAGGCTTATGCTAATGATTGCTAATGCTAGGCTAATGCAGTGTTTGACGATGCGGGCCAGCACCTGCATCCTCACTTGCATTTTCTTCAGGAAATACATATATTCTATCCTCGTTTTGTCTGGAGTAATATGACATTAAAGAAAATGTGGAGAAAACACAACAAAAACCCAAATAATGAGAAAAATCAGAAGTTAAAGAAGTCCTAATGTAAGGGACCTAATGTAAATAATTCTCCGGATTCAATGAGTTGACGTCACACATGGCTGCTTTCCATGGATTATATTTAAATATGTCCAATTGTATATACATATGGAATTTTTGCATTATTTTAATACATGTACTCATATTTTCTTTATTGGTAAGGAAATAAACACATGTCATGTTATGCACATAACTAAATAAGGTACCCTAAATACATTATTTTTACACCTAACATTCATTTGTAGTTAAGGACAAATGCAAAACTTGTTTGTTGTGTATTATAAATTTGGTTTAACATCTGCAGTTTTGTATATTAAACTTCCAATTAAAAACCCCAAATTGAAATAGAAATGCTGCAAACTCTCATAGCAAGTTGTCCAGTTTGTAAAATATTTTCATAAAAAGCAATACAAACAATACAAATAAGAACATATATTTAAAAACTATCAATGAATTCTGTTTTTAGGACATTAACTGAAAGTGTTCCCAAACAGTGACAAGAGTGAAGAGGGTACAGTAGGTCTTTCAGCTTTTCAACATTTTAGTCATTTCTGCTCAGTTGCAACTGTTTGCTGTTCTCAATTACGGTTAAAGTCCTGGTTAAAGTCCTGCTATAGATCACTCTCACGTGTATTTTGATAGGATTGTCTTTGTTAAATGTCAGTGTCAGTGTGTCAGTGTTAGAGCCAGTTTGCATTCAGTTTTGTCAGTATTAGTTCATTATTGTAGAGTGGATTTCACTTTTCTTTGTGTTTTCCCTCTAACTCCCTATCTGTCTTTGTGTGTGTGGGTTAGAATGAGATAACTCAAGGTGTTTTGCATTAAATGATACCCTACCTGCACAATTTAAGGAGTGTTTGCACGTTAGATAAAACAAGTTCGGATGAACTACGGCCGGACCCGCGGAATGTCTCCGCGGCGAATAGCACGTTCCTGAGAATTCAGTCAAATGACTTGGTTCCACCGTGTAAAAAAAGGTCTCCAAGACGCTCTGCTCATAGAATGTCCATGTCAACTTACAGCATGATCCAAAGAGCATTAACGGAGGAGTAGTCATTTAAAAAATGGAACCCCCCTGGCGCCCCCGTGAAACGTACGGGGTAATGGACCCCATTTATATATTGGTATGTGCCTATGATTCTGTACCACCAACCGTCGTAATATTTGACTTGTAAATAAATGATAAATCGACTTTTGTTGTTTTTTCTTTTGAAATAGAAAATTGTGTTCTGAGCGTCAATGCGTACACATCCATATATTATAACTACCAAATTTCAGCCAGATCCATTCACGAATAACAGAGAAGTAGAGATTTTAACTAGTGTACAGTCCGGTAGCCCGGCCTAAAAAGTGTCAGCGTGTCTGCCTTCCTGGCCCATAATAACTCCCTGTTATTATGTTTTCAAGCATTTATGCTTTTACAGTTGTTTTTTCTACGTGATATTTTAATAAGTATGTGACTTACGTTATTTGTTACCGTGGTCACCTATTTGGAGTTAACTGACATTTTGTTGATTGTTATTTATAACTCCCTGATGTAAAAATGTTCAGTATAGCATATATTATATAGTATATAGCATTCCATTTACAACCATATTTCCTGTCACTCATTTTGAATAGTTCCTTACATGATCAAAGACCTGGGCTACCCCTAATTTCTCTACCAACTTTTTCCCACTCTAATTCATCCACATCCATTTTATTTAAATTTAATATATATGAGAGATTGCGGACCCATTATTTTTCACTTAAATAACAGATTTATAGTTTTAAAATGGGGCTGAATGATGCGTTGGAAGTTATGGACTCTTTTATAATGCTCACAGATATAATTCTGAATCAACACCTTCCACTTGTATTTTGCTGCTAAAAAAGAGAAAAGTGAAGAACAAGTCAAAAAAAGACACAATGTTGCTCTCTACTGGTCACAGGTGAATCTCCAGGCTATTTGATAAATCTCTGCTTCAATCTTAATATGACTTCCACACAAAGAGACTAAAATTAATCCTATTTTGTGCACTCATTTAGGGTATAAGCAATTTTAAAATAGCTTTGATCATCTGCCATTTTTTTTTACCTGCTTATCTTGACCGGGGCCAGAGTCACTCCTATGCTCAATTTAAACACTAACTACACTGACATCTGTGTTTTTGACCGTTTTCAACTCTTTTTGAAAGAACCAGAGGATAGAACATTCAAACTCTACATTGGTAACTTCAAAGCTCAGTCTTTTAGCTGGAAGGCAGCATCAATGACCAGGGTGTGGCTCCATACTAATCCTGACTCTTCAATATATTCATGCATCACTGCGATTAAAGCCTTGATCCAAATGACAAACATTTATTTGGATGCAAAAGCTGTATAATGAGAGAAAAAGCAACATAAAGAGGTGGTGTATTTACACAGGGGGAAAAAGGCATTTAGTAATCACACATTGGCATGGACAGTGTAAACAGGGATAAACTGTACATTTAATCAGATGTACCGCTCGAGAGATTTGGTTAATCAGAACATGGCTGTGATACCACATTGGGAAGAATCGAACCAAAATACAGTGACACCCATTTAGTAAACTTGTCAATTAAACATGAAAGCACTTAAGTCACTGCATCATGTGTTCAGGACACTGGACATGCTTTATTTCAGAACTTTTCACAATTTATTTAAACATCTCACATATACAAAATAGGTACAATAGACTTTGTGGTGTCATTTTTTTTGAGAGAAAAAGAGAGAGCGAGAGAGGTCACCTAAGACCATTCAAAGGTGGGTAAAGTGTGTGCTGTCAGTGGGAACACTGGGCAAGAGGTTAGAAGATGAAAAAAAAAGCCTGAACAAAAACATTTAGGGGAAAAAAAAACAACAATGGAAAACAAAATAGAAAAAACAAACCCAGACATTAGATTTAGAAACATTCCACCTGCTTAAAATGGGGGAGTACCAGGGAATGAATGCAAGACTTCTCAAAAGTCAATACAAAGAAATTCAGGTAAAAAAAAAAGTGGTTTCTCGACAGCTGCATTTTAGCACCATTAATCTTCGCTTCAAGTAACTGAGCACCTTCTGATACGGGACAAAGCTTGAAGCTGGAGAACCTTTAACATCTCTGTTGTGGACCCTTTAGTCAATAGTATTTCCCTTAGGTACAGGCATGAGGTAGTTCAAACCTTTTTTTCATGGAAATTGTGGTTTTAAACCTCCTCTTTGGAAGATATACAAAGACCACAAAGTGATGCATACTTTCAGCGTTTTTATTACACTTTCATTTTTTACAAAAGGATGGCATGATGTCCCACAACATGGTGTTTCCCCGTGTCCATTTGGATTCCTGTATTAATTTGCATTGCACAAACGCTCCGTTAAGTCCATTCAGTCCTGTCCGATAGTTGCCCATCTTAAGCAAGTGGATTTGCAGAGAGAGAGATCAGCATTCAGTATTTTTTTTAAAAACAACACACAAGGAAGGGCAGAGATTTTGTTTTGTTTTCGTTCTTTCTCTCTTTTTGGTGTTAATTTATCATGAGTCTATTTATTTGAAACAGACTGGGCCAATGTCCAAACCAAACTCCTGATCAGCTCCACCAATGTCCAAAGGTGCAATGTCGAGGATGGGCAGGCGAGATGGTTTATTTGTTCTGTACTCAATCACTGTCTTGCTCCATTCCCCAGTGTGTCTCTGCAGGACAAAAGAAGAAACATTATGAAGACTATAAGAATCAATACTAACAGATTAGACGATATTCAGTGTTTTTGTATCAAAGTATTCTATGAATGATCCAATGGGGATATTTTGGAGGTAAAAAGCTACTCACAGTGCAGCCATCCTCCAGCACGGAGAAAGTGAAGCGGCTGTTGCCCTCGGCCCTGAGCTCCACGTCGTTGGAGCCCTGAAGCACTACAGCACTCTTCAGGTTACCACTCTCATCATCCATGTAGGCAACGCTGTTCTTGCAGTGGTAGGTGATGTTCTGGCTGGCCTGGTTGGACAGCAGGCGCATGAAGGCCAGCTGAGTGGCCATGCTCTGTGTGCTAAGGGTCTCGTCGTTGTAGGTGAACTGCACACAAAAAGCAAAGAGCATGAAATTGCTTCACTGATCCAGTTTTTGTTTGCCTCATTAAGTAATTTTGCTGTTTCTCTTACCTCGGTTCCTCCATTGATGGTCTCTCCAAACCAGACGTGCTTCTTGTTCTCGGTGCTTCTGTACCAGTTCTTCTGAGGGATGCTCTCAGGGTGGGCATAGATGCAGGTCTCGCGGGTGGTAAAGTCACAGAAGGCCTTGATGGCATCGTTGATGCAGCCCTGGTTGGGGTCAATCCAGTAGAATCCTGAAGAGCAGTGGGAAAAGAAAGTTGAAGAAATTTGGCTTTTTCTGACTTAAAGGTCCAACTCTGCATTTGCCTTCATGTTAAGCTAAACTCACCGCTGCTCCAGTCAGGGTGGCTGAGTTTGATGTCACGGCAGGTACGAGCAGGGTTTTTCCTGGATCCCTCAGGGGTGAGCAAGTTGTCGATCTGTGTGTTGAGGGACTTGATGGTGGCATCAACCTCGTAGTCCTTGGCTCTCAGAGCAGGCTGATCAGCTCTGTACTCATCATATCCAGAGACATCGTATCCACCGCCAGAGGGGCCAGGGGGACCAGGAGGACCAGGAATACCAGGAGGTCCCTAAGAGGAAGGGATTTCATAATGTAGTTGCAGTTCATTGATCAATAGTACTTGCTATAATTTTGATGACAAAAGTGAATTCTTAGGAGAAAGAACAAGTTGCTAGTGTAAAAATGTTCTTACAGCAGGTCCAGAGAATCCAGGGGGTCCACGAGCACCAGGAGAACCCATAGAACCATGGCCGCCAGATCGTCCATCCTTACCAGGGGGTCCATGGGGGCCAGAGGGTCCCTAAAGAACAGAGCACCACATGACCTGAGCACATTGAATTTTAAGAAACAGTTTGGGAGCTTGAATCTACTTTTTTTTTCTTGGAAAATGCCTGTGAGCCACAGAAAATAAATAGTTGACCTACTTTTGGGTTCAGGCACATGAGTTGCAAACCCAACTATATTACTGTATACTACGCAATAAAAAGGCTACATATTTGAGTGTATATGAGAATTATTTTAGTTTACTCAGTTATGATTTTCATGATGGCATATCAGGCTTAGTTTGGAATCTTACTGTAATGCAACAAGTAAATAGCACTCACTCGGGGTCCTGCAGGTCCATTTGCTCCAGCAGGTCCAGAATCACCAGAGGGTCCCTGTGGAAAATTGACTCCTGAGTTACACTGAATAACCAAAAGACTTCTATCTTTATGTCACATGCTCTTTCCACTCTTTATGAGAAGCATACGTGTTAAATGAATGCATGTAGATAAGCAGTCACTTACAGAAGGTCCAGGCATTCCCTGCAGACCAGGATGTCCACGCAGGCCCTTCATGCCTCTCTCTCCTTTGTCTCCGGCAACTCCCTTCTCACCACGGGTTCCAGCAGGGCCCTAAACCCAACACAGATAAGCACATACACACATATATAGTCATGAGAGTGTGTGTTAAACATTGATTCACTTTCAGCTATTAAACTGAACACTTTGATATGAAAAGTTTTTTAATATACGTACAGCAGCGCCTCTAGCTCCAGCTGGGCCAACAGGTCCTGCGGCACCTCCAGGTCCCTGAGGAATGAAGGGACATGCAAAGAAAAGGACAAATGCTATTAGCAAATGATTATTGACTGGAAGGACGACACATGGAAAAGGGGAAATCAGAGTTATAAATAATTACACTCTCTCCACGGTTTCCTGGTCTTCCAGCAGCTCCGGTGGGTCCAGCAGGTCCAGGGGAACCTGAAAGTCCCATGGAACCAGCAGGTCCAGGGTCTCCACGGTCTCCCTGAATATTGTTGAATAAATGCACGTACAAGTTAGCGTAAGTGTGAGTTTTTAAATTGAAAATACAAGGTGTCATTTGGAAAAAGTTAACATTACCTTGAATCCAGGAGATCCAGGTCGACCTGGAGGTCCATCATTACCAGGGGAACCCTACAGATGACCAGAAGAAGAAGGTTGACACAGTTTGCCATTTTGACTTCATACGTGGTTCCTCTACAAGAGCAAGAGGCAGCTCTGTTTCCATGTCTAAGATTGTTTTTGTTTTTCACTTAAGCTTTGAAGTCTTACCTCACGCCCAGCCTCTCCCTGGGGTCCGGTCATACCAGGCATGCCAATGTTGCCAGGAGGACCACGAGGTCCAGCAGAACCAGGTGGTCCAACTCTTCCAGGCTCTCCCTGTGAAGGAATACATAAAAGTACTCACACTTACTACCAGCTCCAAACCCAAGTCAGAAGAAGTAAAAGTATTTTTGGTCTTGGATGTCTTCCTAGTGATTGTTAAAACAGTTGTGCTAAAAATAAAATAAAACGCACAGGCCATACAGGAGTATGTTTCTGTTTTATTCTAATAGAAATCCTAAAGGAAATGATTTTTGTCTGCTGACGAATTGGTGGACTGTACATGATGAAAGTGTAAAAGTATGGCTAAGCTAAGCAATTGTAATTAGTCAAGCATCAATCTTTATGCAACCTAGTAATCTCTAAATCTGCATTCATGCCTTAATACAGGCAGTTGCATGAAACAATCAGTATGCAACGATACTCTGTGTTCTTAAATTGGGTGATTGATTAGCTGCTGATATAATTTTGCTTTTCAGTTAATTTTTTTTAGAGAAGTGATCGGTTTTTTTTTGGTACTTACAACTGCACCAGCACCACCAGGTGAACCACGATCTCCTCTCGCACCAGGCAGACCAACAAATCCTTGAAGTCCAAGAGGTCCAGAGGTTCCAGGGGGACCAGGGGGGCCCTGAAGACATTAAAAAAACATACACAACCATTTATAAAGTCAGTGATTTTAGAGTAAAGGTCTCTATAAGCAACAAAAGAGAGGTGATTTACTTACAGCAGGGCCAGACTCTCCAGGTGATCCCTTCTCTCCAGGTGGACCAGGTGGGCCACTCATACCCTGCTCACCAGAAGCACCACTAGGACCAGAATCACCACGTTGACCACGGGGTCCATCTTTACCAGGTGCTCCAGATGGTCCAGGGGGGCCACCAATACCCTACAGCAATAGATAAATATTTAATTACTTGCTTTTAAAATTTACGGTCACTGTAAAATCCAAAATCAGTACTCACAGCAGGACCAGCAGCACCAACTCTGCCAGCAGCACCAGGGAAACCAGTCAGACCCTGATCAGAAACACACACAAGTAAACAAAAATGATTTTCAGTATGAGGTTCACAATATATATTTGACATGAAATTAAACTAACAACTATCTTCCCTGATAAAAGGAACGTTTTTGATGAGCAGTTCAGTTCACCTCTTACATACCCTGTCATTAAATGCTTAAACAAAGTGAAAAAAAAATAATCATTGAACAAGCTATTAATGTACTTAATTAATATAGAAGCTCCTGGATTCCAGTGGGAAAACAACCAGTTCCACCTAAAGTTGGTCATTCTTCTTAAGGTCACATGTAAACTGCTCCATTTTATGGAAACATTTGGATTATTCAGCTGCTGGGTCTATGAAGGTGTGCCTGTTTTTCCATCACCTGTTTCTCTCATTGTGGCAGTTTTGTGATGTTTCTCATTACGGTCCTCACTCTGCATCCCTCATGTTCTCATGTTCTTCCATCTTCAAAGCTGGCATGTCGGTGTATTGTACACACTTTGTATATGTCTGGCAGTATATGCAGGTCTTTGTGCAGTGGAGTTTGGACTTTTTTTCTATGGCTGAATCATCATCATAATTGCTTCTTTATCACCCTCCCAATTTGTACAACATAATGACAGATGTACGGATTCTTTTCAAAACCTTAATCCCATCACAACACAATGATAACTAATAGTTCAGCTGGCTTTTACATGATCTAAAAAGCTCACTTAACCAAAAATATGACAATACTCACAGGAGGACCAGTGTCTCCACGAGAACCAGCACCTCCAGCAGCTCCAGCAGGTCCCTAAAAAGCAGAAATAATTTTAATTTATTTTTTCACACGTGATTATTTTCTTATTTTTAGTTTAAATGGCAAGATTTTTGAGTTTCCACATCAGACGTTACTTACAGGAGGTCCAGACTGTCCAGCAGGACCAGCGGGGCCAGAGGGACCAAGCTCACCCTTTCCTCCAGAAGGTCCACGTTCTCCTCTGGCTCCAGACTGACCATCAGCACCCTGGTTATAGACAGAGGAGTATTCTGGGTTAACATTTCAATGTGTGTGTGTGTGTGTGTAAACAGGTCAACTCAATCAAAAACAGTTTCTTCTTTTACACTATTAATTTTATCCTCCAAGTGCTTTATTTGTATTTTCATTTGTCTTCGATGCTTTAACCTTACTGTGTTAAGGTGTTTTTGTCTTTAACTAATCTCCCTTAAATCCTCAATTTTTAAAAGCCTCCTGTGGACAGGTGCTGGAATTTAGTATTTTGCTATCAGCACTTATTGCAGGATTAAGGAAATGTCTTGCAATCTAACGTATCTAACGGACTTACATAGTCAGAGGCAAAACTAAGGAATTTTAGGAGATGTGGACTCCTTTCTTACACTTTATGGATGACCTAAACGTAAGGATTGGTGCCACCACCATCATCATAACAAGAAGGCCTCTGATTTGCTATTTTACCTCTCGTTAAGTTTTTATTTTTATTTTTCTTAAATGTATTTTCTGTATATTCCTTCTTATCTATGATCATTATGCTTTTTTATGTGATTTTATTTTATTATTATTATTATTTTTTTTTCTTTCTTTGCCGATAATCTTGTATTGCTGAGGGTGGAAGGGAGGGTTTTTGTGAATTCTTGTTGTTTGTTGTTGTATGTCCCATTAATGAAAAAAATTCAATAAACAAATTGTGAGAAATGTCACAACATCAATGTTGAATACATTTTAAATAAATAAAAACAATTATTTACAAATGTAAGAACGCACAAAGAGGTTTAAGCTATTTTAAATCTGTTAGAAATCATTAAAAATATATTTTTAAAAGCCTTTTTTCTACACAAATAGTCTCTAAACAAAGTACCTGTGTAAACACGCCTTATTTAAGGTCTGTTTGAGCATGTAGAATAAGAAGATGAGGAGTGGTTGTACTTACAGGGGGTCCAGCGAATCCAGGAGATCCGGCTGGGCCGACTTCTCCTCGCTCACCCTGTACACAACACGCAAGCGTTTAAAAGCAGGCTCTCTTTGTCATTTAAGTGATACCGCATATTTAAGTATAGGTGAATTACTCACAGGGGCTCCACGAGCTCCAGCTGGGCCGGATGGTCCGAAGGAACCGCTCTCACCCTGTCGGACACACAGGAGCGTCTCATTAGAATCTCATTTGGTTTTAGAAGATAAAAAGAACTAATCCCCCTTTTTAAGGAGCTTGACACTTCATATAAAACAGTAAGGGGCCTAAAACACACACTTTCTCTCAATGGTGGTCCATTAGGGTATCTCTATACACAGTTTCATTTATTTTGTTCAGGGTTTATTTAACATCAGCATTTATAATTTGTTTTTCTGTTAGAAAACAAAGATGCCTCAAGCAACATAACACTGTGGACTCCCTTTACAATAAAATGTTTTTGTATATTAAGTGTTATTAACTCCTCCTTCATAAAAAAGCTACAATAATGTCTTTAATAATATAAAATGAGTTTCAAACATCACCACAAAATATAACATGATAAATGTGCACCAAAATGTGAAAACAATACTATTTGTTAGATCAAGTTTTATGAGCTATTTTAATACAAATAATAATTTGTTATAATAAAGGATGTCTAATGATACAGGCCCACTGGTTTTATCTGCCTGATATTTGCATAATAATGTAATATCTGTACAATCAAAATCAGGGTTACAACCCAAAAAAATGATAAAATAATTCCTGGCATGGACATCCATTATGTGACCTAACACTAGTAAAACCTGCTCTTATTGGTATCGGTTGATACCGGAGTCAGAAATAAAGGGTGGACAGTTTTTGCATCCTGGGAAAAAGGTCAATATCGAACATCTCTCATTACAATAGTTAAGTTTATTATATTTGATAATTGCCTTTATTTAGAACTCTTAATGTGAAAGGCAAAGTCTTCATAGTGTACTTGACAATGGGACGTTGAAGAAATATGCTCTTTTATCAGGTGCAACAGGGCCACACATGTCAGATAATCTCCTTAAGCATGTCGCTACTTCATATTTTCAAAAGGCCATTTTCATCCGATCTCGGCTCCAGCTGGCCACTGCTCAGAAGCAGAAGTATAAAAATAAGAGGCATTAAGCAGTGGCCAAATACCAGCCTATAACTCAATTCAAACGTTAGCCTAATTACACTGTATGGTGATCACAGAAATAAAAAAAATTACTTTTTAAGTCCTTAACATTCATTAAACATTAAACCACGAGTCGTCCTTTTATGGCCTTGGTTCCAAATTGAATTTTGCTGCTTGACTTTTGCAACTAATAGCCTTCTACATCATATTATATGATGCATCATTCTTTTTATTATCTAAAAACGTTTTTTGTAAAAATTATGACAATTTAGTATATTTTTATGTTGTGGCTAACTATATTCCATTTCAATAAAACCACCACTAGGTGACAGTATATAGGTTGGGAGCAGTAATCTTGATTAGCGTTCCTTGAACAGGGTGTGGATTTGCTATTTATTATTTTGCAGCTCACTTCCTCTTCTAATGACTCCAGATACTGACACTTGAGTCTTCCCTGTTCAGTCTCGTCAGCCATCTTGGTTAAAGTACGATGACGTGAAACCGTTTGAGGCCATACCATCCGTACAATACATATCTAATGATATGTATCCAATTACATGTCTTTGTGATTGAAGGTGAAATTCTTTACAGTTGCTTTTTTGTTTTTAATAAATTCTAAACAAGCTTACCTTATCACCGTTGGCTCCAGTGGGTCCAGGAGGTCCAGCGGGTCCAGGCATACCCTAAAAAAGAAGCAAGGCAACGCCAGCACAAAAGCTCCAGGTTAATCTTTCAAAATATTACAATTGAATTTGACACAGTTTACAACGAACTGGTGAACATCTGGTAACTTACACGGGAGCCATCTCTGCCAGCATTACCGTCGGGGCCCCTGTGTCCAGGCTCTCCCTGTAGGAGAGGAAAAAAAAACAATAATTGACAGTTCTCAACTTTATGTGCCCAAAGAAGATTCGGTCCTTGCCTTCTCTCCCTTGGGTCCAGGAGTACCAGCACCACCACGATCACCAGGAATGCCACCAGGTCCTTGAGGTCCAGGACCTCCAGCAGATCCAGCAACTCCATTCTCTCCCTGAAACAGGACAGGAGAACTTCAGTCATTTCAGCACAAGACACTAATTTTCTTTTCTTTTCTGCTTCTTTTTTTTACCCAACATTTACAAAACTCATTATTTCCAGTTTGTAACCTGAAACCAATATAGCCTCCAGTCTTATGAATGCATTCTATCCAGGACTAATCTGATAATAGATTTTAATAGGGATGTATTTTTTTTTATCTTTAATTAGATGTATAACAGTTGTGCTGTTTGACCTTGCCACCATCAGGTCCAGGGGGTCCAGCAGGTCCACGGGGTCCAATTGGTCCCTGAGCACCAGCAGATCCAGCAGCACCAGGATTACCACGCTCTCCCTGGTTAGAAAAAAAACAAGTAAGAACTTTAAAAAAAGTTATTTGAACAAAAAACCTTGAATTCCTGACTCTAAAAATGATTGGTGGGCAATCCTTGGATGTGTGTTTTTTTTTTTAGGATTTTAGATTTTGGTATTGTTTGATATGAATGTCAGGTGACCTTACCTTGGTACCAGCAGGGCCAGCAACTCCCTGGTCTCCAGGAATACCCTACAAAGACACAAAGGGTGGGTTAATGATATGGCACTGTGACGAGTACTCGAGTTTTTGTAGTTAATTTGATAGAAGTGTGTTTCTTTACTCTGTCTCCAGGCTTGCCAGCTTCACCGGCTCCTCCAGCAGGTCCAGGCAAGCCCTGAAAAAAGCAAAAATTAACATCTTCTCCACTTTAATCAAGAAGGTGGTGTACATCTTTATATGGACTATTCTCCTTTACGTAGAATATGAATAAGGAAAAAATAAATAATAATGTAATAACTCAAACCTGGAAGCCAGGAGCTCCAGAGGGTCCCTGTTCTCCCTTCTCACCGGGACCGCCCTAGATAAGACAGTAATACATGATGAACAAATCTACTTGAAGTTCTTATTAAGGATTTTTGATTATTTTGTATCCAAGGACACTTACAGAGAGTCCAGCAGGACCAGCAGCTCCGTTGTTGCCATCTGGTCCAGGTGGTCCCTAAACCACAGAAAGGTACACAGGTGTCATCAAACAACTAGCACGTCAGGACTTTTTCTATGAGTGAATGAGGCTAAGGGTAATAATAATAATGATAATAATAATAATAATAATAATAATAATAATAATAATAATAATAATAATAATTATTTTGTAAATTTGGAACATACTCTCAGTCCAGTAGGACCAGCTGCTCCTTTATCTCCAGGTTTACCAGCCTCACCCTGAAGGGGAAGATAGGAAGCACAGGTTGTGATTTAGTTGGAAAGGTAAGATAATTACAGTCCCAATATTATTTCTTTTCATATAGTATTTGTTTGTACGTACAGAAGGTCCTTTGGGTCCGGGGAAGCCAATGTTTCCAGGCTGGCCTCTTGGTCCACTTGGACCTGGAGGTCCACCTCGACCATCTTGACCAGCGGGACCCTGAAACAAAAAAGGACGTTTGTAAATAATCGGAAAAACCTACCACGAGAGTAAAAACAGGTGAGAAACCTCAAGAATGCAACGAGTCATTTAAAAATCATATAGATATACGTATAATAGGTTTTTTTAATTACTTAATCAGAGTATCTTTTTTTTGGGATATATTACAAACTAAACTGCTGTGATGAATACGAAAACTGCATATTTACATAATAAGATTTCTGTCAACATTTTTCTAAAAAATATTAATTGATAGTGAAAAGTGACTTACAGAAGCTCCCTCCTTTCCTGGGGGTCCAGAATTACCAGGGCTTCCAGGAAGTCCCTGAAAGTAAAAGTCAGTCAGTTATCATTGTGTTCCTACAAACAACCCAGGTCCACATATTATCTGGCACATGACTCACCCTGGCACCAGCTGGGCCAGGTTCACCACCACGACCAGCATCTCCAGGAGCTCCTCGGCCTCCAGGAGCACCAGTACCACCACGAGGACCAGGCATACCCTTAAAAGGTTGAGAAAAAAGAATGGATAAGGATCACATGTCCGCATATCTGCTTATTCTTGATGTAAAAAAAACCAATTGAATACAAACACTTACAATAGGACCACCTCTTCCTTCAGATCCAGGCATACCACGAGTTCCAGAAGCACCCTGAAGGAGACATGGGCTTGTGAGTGACATAACACCAAAAATGACCATTGGAGAATCAGTCTGATACTCACTCTGGCTCCACGGAGACCAGCAGGTCCAGTAGCACCAGCTTCACCAGGGCTTCCTCTCTTACCCTCCTCGCCCTGAGGTCCAGGGCCTCCCTGAGGGCCACTGTGACCCTGAGAATAGCAGAAGAAGGAAGGTGTTGGGATTAGTGGACATAAATTGCATTTAGGTGATTTCATAAGAAATTCCACTCATTAGAAAGGTGAACTTACAGGCTCTCCCTTGGGGCCGCCATCTCCCTTCACACCCTGAATACCAGGATCTCCCTAAAATAGACAAACAGGTGCAACACAAAAAACAAAATCATCATGACCAAGCACAGACCTTGTGATCTTGTCATCTACATACAATTCAAGCATGTTTTTGAGCAGGTTTATAAGTCAATTATTTACTCACAGAGAGGCCTCTGGGTCCAGCAGCACCTTGTGGTCCCTGGGGTCCAGGTCCACCTCTAGGTCCAGGGAAACCAGGAGCTCCAGAAGCACCAGGAGTGCCCTAAGCAAGAGTGAAAAAATAAAGACCAACAGCTTAACATACTGTCCTAGTCTTTTAATCTGCATTAGTGACCATAGCAGACATTTGAGCCAAATGTCTTATTTAAGGTCTTACTTACCGCAGGTCCCTTTGATCCAGTCAGACCATTAGCACCAGGGTTACCCTAAGGAGAAAACACAAAATATATACATGTACATTTATGCAAATGTATAAAAATATACATTTTAGACAAAACAGTCCAACCCAATACAATCACACTGAGATGGAAGATGCATAATGAGTTTTACATTAGCAAAGTTTCTCAATAATCAACAGCTTTCAAAAACACTATAAATGATTTTTAGCACCTTAAATGACCCCCTCCCACCCCACCCAGTATCTATAGTTATTGGCTAAACATTTAAACAATGAAATCCAGCTGTATAGGTGCAAAGGTGTGTTTGCAGGTGACATAAAAGAAAATAAGCAAAAACAATGAATGCTTACAGCGGGACCAACGGGACCAACAGGACCATTAGTTCCAGGCTCTCCTCTTGCTCCCTGAGGTCCAGCTGGACCATTTGCACCAGCACCTCCAACCTCACCCTGTAAATGAAACAAAATACATACATCAATGATATCCCAATGTGTCTATGTTATCAGGTCATTAGTATGATGTTCAAGTATCACTGTAGGACAAATTGATTACTAGATAACTAGATAAAAAACTAGATAAAAAACTAGTTTTTATCTCGTGCCTATAGTCTTTTTTTTTTTATTACATGAAGACATATTTGGGACAATGTTGAGTTGTGGAAAGATATTCATACCCCTAGTCAATAGCAACTCTATTTTACCTAAAACATGAGGATCTTATGTGACTGAAAAGATCTCACTGACCTTAGGGCCGGGGCCACCAGGGAAGCCTGGGGGTCCAGCAGAACCAACAGGACCCTGGATTAAAGTGCAGGAGACAAAAACAGTAGGGTGATGTTCAGAGATCTCTGAGGTCAAAGTTGCACAGTCTCGACTACACAAGACAGGATGCACTGCATTAACAGCTTAGAGTCAAAGTTGAATTCTAAGGCATATTTTAGGGTCAATTACTCACAGCAGGGCCAGCGGGTCCAACATTGCCATCAGCACCACGAGCACCAGCAGGGCCAGCAGAGCCAGCACGTCCTCTCTCACCAGGCAGACCACGAGATCCCTATAGGCAACAAACTCAGCATTACCCACAATTCAACCACACAGGTGGCACATTTTTAGATTAAAATAACATCAAATGAATATATTTGACTGTATATTTACTATTAGCATGTGTTTTGACTGAGGATTTGTGGAAAACAACTTACAGCCAGTCCAGGACTTCCAGCAGCTCCATGGGCACCAGCTTCACCCTATACCATCGGAAGCAAAAGAATGTCACACAAAAACCATTTTCTACTCCATGACCTCATCAGCAGGTGCAATTAATGTCATATTATTTAGAGGATGCTAATGAAAGATGCTGCAGTACCTTTGCACCAGCACCGCCAGGCTCTCCTTTGCGTCCATCAAGACCAGTGTAGCCCTAAAGGTACACGGACACACAAAATTTGTGACACGATCGAAAAAAAAGAGGCATGAAAACAAGAAAGATGTGAGGTTGATATTATAGTACAGAGTCCAGTTTCTCAGGAGACAAATGACAATGTGATTATTTTAACTTTTATATCACAGAATCTCAACGGTTTTAGAACAAGCTCTGCATCCAAATGTCATTTATATGCTTAAATTCCAGCCATGTAGCAATGGCAGGCATGCCAGGCCCTTCTAAGGCAATTATTTGGAGCTATTGCCAACTGAGGAGAATGCAGCGTGTTAGGTCGATAACCCCTCCCCTTGGTGCTCATTAAGGCCACGAAGCTGTGAGTCCTACATGGCACTGCCTTGTTTTTTGTCTCTGGTTCACTTCTGAAGTATCTTTTCCCTTTTGAAGGAACTGAGGACATGGAGGAGGAAGCTACACTCACTCTGTGTCCCTTCATGCCTGGAAGTCCAGGGGTTCCTGGGAATCCACGAGCACCCTGCAAAAACAACAACCAAAACATAAGTTGCAATGTAATTGTCAATAGGTGCTTTTTCTGTCCCAGTCTTGTTTGAAAACATGTCCCTCACCTGAGGTCCAGGTGTACCTCTATCTCCGGGTTTGCCAGGTCTGCCATTGTTACCCTATTAGACAGAAAGAAAAACAAACAAATGACATCATCTGGAAAAAGCTCCAGTGAGAGCATCATGATAATTTGAAAGGTTGACGATGAAAAGCATTTCACATACGTCCTCTCCAGATTTGCCATGGGGTCCAGGGGGGCCACGAGCACCAACAGGGCCCTTCAAGTAAAAAAAAGGAAAATTTGATTAACGGGGAGAATGGGAACAAAAAATTTACATTGTTATGAAATAAAGTCTCAATTAAAAATGTCAAAGATATATATTTTAACAATAGGGAGGAAGGCTCACTGTTGTACAGTGTGCTCTGTGTGCAACTGTGTCCATGGGTTCATGTTATGGTCTTTCGATGTTGGGGGGGTTGTGTTGTTGCTTTGAACATTTGTCTGTTTCTTTGTTTTGTTTTTTCCTGTTTCTTCTCATATACTAAAAGTGCATCTAAGGTAATCTAAGACGTCAGTATGTGTACCACTGTAAATGTTGCTGTGTTGGGACAGTGTTGGACTGGTGAAGCCTCCATGGTGTAGCCTGCTCACTACTCTGAGTGAGCTTGACCTTAACCAAGATAAGCAGGTACAGAAAGGATGGATGCATGAATATTTGAGGCGATGATCTTACAGTCTGTCCAGGCTCTCCTGGCTCACCGGCGTGTCCTGTGTGTCCTTGAGGTCCCTGTTGAAAGAGAGAGCTACAATTAGCCACCATGGTGTACGCAGGATCTTTCAAAAATGTGAGATTTAGTTAAGTATCACAAATGTATCATTATAAACAAATCCTACAAGGCATTTGTACTCACAGGGGATCCAGGAGGCCCAGGGGGTCCTCTTGGTCCCATCATACCCTAGGAAGGCAAAAAGAAGCAAACATCAACATGAGGTGTTCCAATATTATATACTATATAGCAGCCTCTCTATTCTGCTAGTGTTCAGATGGATGAAATACTGTTCCTGGCCTGGAGGAGCCACTTATTTTAACCTTAGATATAGTTTCCATAAGAGGATCATCTTATGTGTTTAGGAGAGCAGCACTCACCATGGGTCCGGGGCCGGGATCAGGGGCTTTGACGCCATCGTACTGAGCAGCAAAGTTCTAGAAAAAAACAAATGACCAAATTTTATTTCACTTTAACTGCACTGCTTATCAAAAATAGTAAAACCCTGCTATTGAACTTACCAATATCTAATATTTTGTTGATATTTAACTTCTTTCAAAACTTTTTCTTTCAAAAAATATTGTAAATTAAAATTTTAAAAGTTAGAATCCAACTTTACCTCAAAACAATATTTGATTTTTTCATTTAACTTATTTGAAAAATCCTCACAGACCAAAAGGTCAGTCAAGGTCACTAAATAGCATCACATACGTGTTTAATGGACCTTCATAAGTAGATGCACACAGACTTTAACGTCTTCTTAAAGCAGGTATTTGATATTATAATACATGAACTTACTCCTCCAAGTCCTGGTGGACCAGGAGGGCCAGGGGGTCCTGGGAGTCCAGGTCTGCCGTCCTTTCCATCTGGTCCCTTAGGACCCTGTAAAAGACAGAGAACATCCATGAACATACACAGTCACAGTAGGAGCAGCTGTTGGTATATGATGACACATTGGGTCATTATTATTATACTATATAATGAAATATAATATACAATATTAAATTAAATTACCTAAATCTTTAAAAAATTGAATCATTTTACATTAGATGGAACATGAATGGTATGAACACACAAGCTTGATTGCAAAATAAACTCTAGTGAAGTCACATAAGTTTAGAGTTGGGGGTGATGTAAAGAAAGGGGTGTGGTTTACTGGGGTTAAAAGGTCAAGAGATGTAAACAAACACTTTCCCAAAGACGCTTAATAAATATTCTCCATCAAAGACATTAATCCTGCATTTGTTTGTTTAAGGGAAAGCAGCAGAGTTTCTTTTCAGCTCACCCTGTCACCTCGAGGTCCTTTGTCTCCTCTGGGACCCTGCGGAGCAGAAACCACTCAGTCAGATGGGAGCGCGGTGCACAGATGGCAGAGGTGATGACTTTAGCAACATGTCAGCATCAAACTATTCAGGAAACCTGGCCAATGCCTCTAAACTAACCTTTGACTTTAACGTAACCGAGGGCAACTTTAAAACCATATTTGTTTGTTTACATCAGTCAAACAATATCATCTAGATTATTCTTGATGCATTTGATTAGAGCACTCTTTGGGTGCTAAATAACACCCAGGAACAGTATATAACATCATACAAAAGAAAACAAATACATGCAAGTGTGCACTCAAGCATAAAACTTGTTTATTCTAACACTTATTTACCTTTTTAATAATGCTTAAGCATAACAAAGCTGACTATTTTGAAAAGCACATCACATGCAGGATTGAGACTGTAACATGTTCATGCAGAAAAAGGGAACCAGCAAATGTGGGCACAGTAATCTGATTTTGAGTGTTTGCACAAATCAAACCCAACAGCTTCTCAGTAAGTGCATGTTGGTCCATTGAACATGAGTTCACAGCCCAAGGACTCAAACCCAGTGCTGACAGGTGTTACGTTTAAAGCAATGTCAACCCTCAGCAGAAACATGAGGACAGGTCCAACCAAAGCAGCCATTAGACTTTGGATGAGGCTGAAAATGTCTCCACCAAGGCTTTGGTCTGAGACCAGGTGGTCATTCTTAAGATCAATCCAATGAGTTCATGTGAACTCCAAACTGATCCAGAGTCAGCTGGTGGGGTTAGAATCACCCTCTGCTATCCTCAGAAAGGATCCTTTGTACCAGGCCCCATGGGTGCCTCAGCACTGCGGTTTTAGCTTTCATTGACACAAACTTTGGCCAATAGGACCCTCACCTACTCAAAGACAGGAAGGGAAGAAAGTGCAAGCTCTAACTTTGCTCAGAGCTCCAACAACACTAAATGGAAAGGCTCTGACATGGATGAGATTGCTGGGAGTATCAAGAAAATCCAAATCTTTCTTCCTTTGGATGCTTTGCCGACTTAGGAAAAGTGACAAGGTAATGCTATCTTTAAATGTCATAGATATGAGAGAGTGCATGTGTACTAACCGCTGTTGTAGCATTGTAGAGATGTGGAGGAGGAGGAAGAGATGGAAGAGGATGACGGCAAGGAGAGAAAGAGAATAATCCATTAGAACATATTGACAATGTGTAGGACATAACCTGGAAGAAAGAAAGAAACTGCACAAAGTAATTTCCATTTCTGTGTAATGCTGTTCAGTGTGAGCCTCCTCTATAAAGGCTGATACAATCTGGAGTTTAAAAGTGGATTATTTCTTATTTTAATTTGCCTCGTCTGTGTTTGTGATGAACAATCGGCTGCATATTCACCTCGGGATCAAAAGCATGCATGATCTATAGACAAAAAAAAGCTGCATTTAAAAAATTATGAAAAAAAGACATTTATGGTCATAGTTTTTGGACCTTTCTCTCCTTCATGTACACGTGTACAACCTGGACTACATTTTCTATCAGATATGACTTGTGACCTGTGTTTGTAAATAAACGCAAAGCTCCTAAAACTCTCTGAATGTTAATCTTTCTGTGTTGGAACGTTTCAGATACAAAGACTCCTGCAGCTGCTTAAACGAGCCCGAGCAGGTCATCCTATGCCCTCGGGATGGAAATAAATTGGCCTGCTGCTGCAAACAAGAAGAGATATCCACGAGCCTGTGCTGGGTAGGTTTGACTGGTGCCATTCACAGCGTTAGGTTTGCTGCAATTTGAAAATGTGGAAATGTGAAGTTGTAATCTCAAAATTGTCTCCCTCTTTAGGGCGTGCTGACCCCTCCTCACAACTGGGTTAAAGGTGATACCCAGTTGCTCTCTCCTGATTGGGACCAGCAGGGCATTCCTGGGTTTGGCACAGGAAAGTCCTCCTCATGAACTCTACACTGCAATGCCTAAAAATGACCACTAGAGGACGCCACTAAGGATTCCAATTGAAGTGGGTAATATTTTTCTAAATCTTGAATTCACAGGATGAACTCTGATTATCTTTATTTCATTTAGTAAATGTGATCAACTTAAAGAAATCTTTTATTTTCTTCTTATATATATATTTAATTTTATTTAGAAAATAAAGTGAAACCAAACATGAGTAGCACACAAATATCTAGTGATATACAATATAGAAATGTACTTTAGTTTTGTCCTATTTTATACTCTAAACCTACTGCATTAGGGTTGAGGAAAAAAATTATTGAAAATGGTGCCAAGCATTATTAATTGCCACCAGGGGGCGACATTTCAGCTTTCTATAATAAAGTTTCATTCCCTGATCGTTTGGATGGAACAATGTGTCCAACGCCCCACTGAGCTTTTCATCAAATCATTAGGGGGGAAAAAAGTTCTAAAGTTCTAAAAGTTCACTACATCATTTTTCTAAAGAACTTCTTCCTATGTCCGAACCTAAACGAGTCCTTGGAAAAAGTGAAGAATCCTCCGCAAAAGATCAATCCGTTGAGTTTTTATTCATCAGAGCTTAAAGCTGTCTCCAGGTCGAACTTCATGTTAGTCCCAAACAAAAGTCAAAATCCTCTAGCAGCAGCACCAGAAAAAAAAAAAAAAAAAAAAAAAAAGAGAGAGATATCCATCACAGAAACAAAAAAAGAGCAGATTTTTTTGGACTTACATTGACATGATGCTAGGTATGAAGTTACTGCAAGCAGCAACAGAATCCGAGTATCCACAAAGCTGAGCATGTCTACACAGACATGCAGACTCCTTGTGCTGCTGAGCCCCTGATCTTTAAACCACCTTCAAGCAGACATGCAGCGGTGGTAACACGAGTAACTCCAAACTTAGCAGAAACCTGCAGCCGTGATGCTAGAACAATAATGTCCTATCAGGCCTATTTATACGGCAGGAGGGTCCCTGGTCTGCGTGTCAGAAGTCAGCCCACCGACCAATGGGAGCAGAGGAAGCCAAGCTGAGTCCCATCCCCGCGCGCTCCATCTCCCTGCCTCCTCTCCGCCAGAAAGCGTTTGGCACAGCTTTGGAGATGGTGACGAGTGCAACGTTTAATTAGATCCATTCTTTTGAGGACGTGGACAGCGTAGAGGTTTAAAAGGAAGAAGAAGGCCAACGTCTCCCCTTTTTTGAGGGATGCTGTGAATCCAGACAGTCAGTACTGGGATGTGCGCAACTTAGGTTTGTGCGTAAAAGGTGCCAGTGCGCATCGGGAGGGCACCCATTTAGCACCAATCGGACCACAACCAATGCACGCTGAGTCCGATTTGAGACAAGTCAGTGAATTTACTGAACATATAAAACTAGTGCTGGTAACAAAGTTTGACGGAGCGTAACAGAGGAGGACGTGTCTTTTTACGCACGGATTTTACACAGATTTTACAAACTGTTTTGTCTTCGATTTTCTTTCTAATTTTTCTAAAGACATAATTAATGCCTGTGGGCAGAATCCAGCCAGTTCAATTCGGACAATACTCAAAACTATATACTTCTTAACAAAAATGTGCCATTTGATCTTTTTAAGTTGCGATCTTAAAATTGAATCCCACGTGGCCTAATTTGTTAAAATCAAGCATGACATTGGAGTTTTGAACCCAACCTCAAAATTTCGCATTATTTGAAAATACATTTTTGGTTTATTCTAAACATGCTGTTTCATTATTAAACTGATTATAAAATTTTGCATAAAAACAGTTTATTCCACCCCCCCCCCCACCCCCCAAATTTATGGAATCTGAACTTTTGTCTGAATCTGATCATTTTGTCTCACCAAAAATAAATTCTGGCTGTTTGTGTCCCACAATGTGTTTGACCCTCGCCCTAAATGCTTCATGTTTTAAAATAATAATAATAATAATAATAATAATAATAATAATAATAAAACAATTCTCCTCATCCTATTTCTCTCTCTCTGACGAACAGAGGATACAAACCTTCCACTCTCTACCTCCATACTGTGTGAGTGGAATGCACTGGTTCTCATGCAACACACAAACATGACTGAAGCCTCACTTCTGTCAGGTGTGGAGAGGAATCCTATTTCAACCTCTCCTCTCCGACTCTTTCAACCTCTGAGCAGCTCCAACCTGCTCACATGACCAGACATGCCTAGTGTCACCCCCAACTCTGGTCTTGTATGTTTCCTCATCACACAAAAGGCACTCAAGTAACACAGCCTTATCATGACTATCCCATGTTTAAAAGCATAGACTTCTCTTGGTACCGTGAACAACAGTTTGAAGAAGGCTGTCCTTCCTTCCCCTCTGTGCTATAACTACAGACTTAAGCTCAGAAGAGGAAGCGAAGCGCGAGAGATGAAATGTGTTTTCACTGGAACACTCACTCTTACGTGCTGTGAAGTTACGTTCTCCTGTTTGGTGCAGAGAAATCAAAGATGGCTGCAAAACTCCATATTATCATCTGTTTTAACCATTTTACTCACCTCCAGACAATATTATTCACAGTATTGTTCTCATAAATAAGTAAGGCCTTCAGTAATTGTCAAACATGGGGTTAATTATTAAAACAGTTATTTAAAGATGGTAAAAAATAAAAGGCCAAGAGGGAAGCAGCAATAATGAACAAAAACAAACAACTGTAGTTTTAAATGGTTATAATAAGACGAGTGATGACTAATCTTGTCTCTTCCCTGATGTTTTAAGTATTTGTTGGAATGGACAGTCTGTTAAAGTTAACCCCAGAAGAATATATGTTCAATGTAGCCAATTTTTTAAGTTTGGAAAAAGTTGTCAAACCAAAGGCCTGCGGGCCACATCCAGCCCGTTTCAGCATCCAATTTGTCCAGTGAGAGATTTTTTGTTCAATGCAAAAATGACAGAAAAAACAGGAGTCAGGGGATAATAAACCTGATCTAATGTCACATTAGTGTAGACCAGTGGTTCCCAAACTTTTCACCATCTCGTACCCCTTCGGACATTGAACCTGACGCCATGTACCCCCTACTCCTGCACACTTAAAAACATAATAATGTAATGTCATTGTAGCCCTACAGCACAAATCTGGCCTTTTAGACCATCCAATTCTTCTTGCAGGAGAAAATTAAAAATACAGAAAAGATGAATTATTGTCCAGATTACCGAATAATTCAGTTGTAGATAAATCAGCAAGGATATCTCAGATATCTAAATACGCAAATTCAATGTAAATTCCACAATATTTGTAGAATTGCAATTTTCCCAATTTAAAATTGTTAAAATGAAGTAAATTTTCCTGCAATTATCTAACACAATTTTTACAAATTAAATAAAAATTGGTCACAAAATTCATGAAATTTGAAAAAGCAAATCCTGCAGGGATTGATATGTCACTTATTGCTTGAATCTTGTTGGCGTCTTACATACTTTATGTATGATTTATACATTGTGTAAAGTACAAACATTAATCAATGTTTTTAAAATTTCTAGTCACGTACCCCCTATGACAATTTGCGTTCCCCTGGGGGTACCCGTACCCCACTTTGGGAACCTAGGGTGTAGACAACATGATGGCGAACCTTGACTTTATATTGTATGTACAAAACAGATTGAGATTGAACACAAAAGTTCTTGTAATGAGACTAAACTGCTGGATTATTAAATAATTGGGCATGAATATCCTGTAACAAGTTTTAAAAACATAAATCTAGAACAGTCTACGCAGCCCAGATTTAAGTTTTTTTTAATTTTTTTTACAATATTAGCATGGCTACATATTCTGGCAGAAATGTATATTTTTAGTAGGGTTGTCCCAACCCGATATTGATATCGGATATCGGTCCGATATCAACCAGAAAACGAATATCGGATTTTATCAGACTGCATCTAAAATCTCCGATACATATTATATTATATTTATTAAATTATAAAATACTGTATATATTATTTTGAAGGTTAAAATGTATGTAACCAATTGGTTGATAATAAATGGGTCAGCTTTCCTCATACCTACTGTTGCTGACTATTGTTCTCTAACATCACTTGATCAAACCTTTTCTAACATTCCACACTACAAAATAAGTAATAAAAGTATGTATGATTCGTGCTGATATCGTATCGGATCCATATCAGCCAACACTCATGGTTGCAATATCGGCATCGTATCGGAAGTGAAAAAGTTATATTGGGACGTCCCTAATTTTTAGGCATTAACTATGTCGTCTACAGTTGGAAAGACAGGCTTTCATTGGACAAATGTAGCAGAGATGGAAAGGTGTGCTTCAATTTTCTGTCCAGACCAGCCCATCACATTATCAGTGACACAACGTAGAAGCCATTATTAAGTCAGTGATGCTCAGCATGTGGCTCTTTATGTCTTAATTTGAATTTTTATTCCCCCAGAAAACCTTAAAAGGGGGAAACTTTTTAACCCCTTTTTACCGATTTACATTTTTTTACTTCCTTTTACCAATTTTTGCCCCTTTTCAAACATTTTTTTCAGACTTTAGATTCCTTTTCCCAATAAATATCAGTGTTTTCCTATTTTTTTGTCCATTTTCTAAAGTTCTTTTAGACACATCCAAATTTTGTCCTTTCTTTAATTTTCTGTTGGCCACTTTTCATCCAAATAAGCTAACTTTTCCCCAATACATTAATTAATTAATTTTTCTCTACATTTTGCCTCTTTTTGTTCCAGATTTTTGCCCTTTTTCACTATTGTTTGCCACATTTTGCCCATTAAAGCTACCCTTTGTCATTACATACCACCTGGTTCTTCTTTATTTGCCCATTATTTGGCCACTCTTGATACCTTTTGGCTCATTTTAGTCAAACTCTTTTCTTGCTAAGTTTTTGCCACTTTTGGACCATTTTTGGCCACCTGTTGCCATGTCTGCCTCCAGTCGCTTGTCAAAAAAACACATAGCGGACCCGACTGGCCCACTTCAGGTCGACGGCCCACCAGGGCAATGTCCAGTATGCCAGACGGCCAGTCCACCTCTGCTAACTGGGTAACAGCTTTCTTAAATAAAGTCTCTGAAAATGGTTCAAAAGTGTTTGCAGGATGTTTGGGTAATATAGGAAACAATGCTTATGGTATGGGCACGATGAGGCTCACCCACAGAGACACCAACAGGGAGTTTTTAGTGAATTAATAAAAAAGAGAAGAAAAAAAACCCCATAAAAGAACAGAATTGAACAAAACTTTGACTAAATGAAATTAAAAAAAGATAAAACAGAGATAAAAACTAGAAAGAAAGACTGAATAGACGGGGACGAAACCTGCAGTTCAAAGCCAGTTTAAAGACGAGCACACACACACACACACACACACACTGCAGACATGCAGGGGCGGTTGAGGTTTCCAAATTACAGCCTTTATTTCAGGCCCGTCTTTTCTTCCTCTGCACTGAACACTGACTAACTTTCCAAACTGAAGCACAGTTGAACCAAGCTGAACTCCTAAAGCTACGATTCGTCTACGATAAAAAAAAAAACAAAAAAAAAACATTTGGAGCCAACAATCTGAGCTCCTAAAATGTGTTCTCCAAACACTGAGCTGTGAAGTGAGAGGATAGATTGTGAAATAATACCACCATCATTTCTAAATAGTGCTGCAACATTGAAAAAACAACAAAGAATATTGATCAAATCCACTTGGTTACCTCAATTAGGTTATTGGTCTCACAGCTTTGGAAATCGACTTCTCTAAAACAGAGATTTAGCGACAAATTCAACCCGAATTCATTTTCAGCAGCTCACTGCTCCACTCTGCCACCAGGAAAGTGCAAGTGGAGCCTTAAACTAAGATGAAAAAACCAGGCTGGGTCCAAGAATTTCTTTTTCTTCTCAGCTCGACAGGCCTCAGCGTATATCAGCATGTTGGGGCCACTGGTAGTATTCACACTACTGACACGGCTGCAGGAAGACAGACCCAGAACTTCTACCCAATTTCTTTAATTGCATCAAATATTTAACACAAGCAGTGTTTGCGTTTGCCTTGATATTGTTACACTCCTTCCTTCTCCTTTACCAGCTTTTTATGAGGTTCCCCCACCTTTGAAATGTCTTGTAACATGTTGTGTTCCTTCATTGACTGCTCTCTGTGTTTGTTTGATGGTCTGTCATCATTCTCTCAGATTATCACATAGGCTGTTTCAACGAGAATACGTTATTTAAGAACTTCAGCTTTCTTTAAAATGATGCCTGGTTGGTTTAAGGATGGATCCAGGAGGGTTCAAGTTTAAAATAGAATAAGAAAAGATATGTAGTAAATTAAACTGATTCTTTCATGAAAACTCCATAAATTATCTCCAAAGATTTTTTTTGTGTGTGTGTGTGAAAGAATAAAAAAGATGAAGTAGAAACATGAGACTCAAGAAAGAAAGGGAAAAAAAAGGCCAGAAAGGGGAAAGAGTCAAACAGAGCTCCTCCCTTCGCTAGGATTGCCACATGGTTAGATTGGCCTGTACGTCCTCATGACTCA
The DNA here is from genome assembly GCF_900634775.1 of Gouania willdenowi. Taxonomy (NCBI): domain Eukaryota; kingdom Metazoa; phylum Chordata; class Actinopteri; order Blenniiformes; family Gobiesocidae; genus Gouania; species Gouania willdenowi. The sequence continues at coordinate 14,921,392 of NC_041054.1, read as the reverse complement.
CATTCTGGTCAGCAAACGCATAATAAACAGTACAGAAATATCCTCACAGAGTGACACCAGAGTCCAGGCTGGAGGTATGGCTGCTAGATGGAGGTGGGCCAGGGTCTAAGATATAGAACCCACACAAGAGTGACGCAAACACCAGTACAGGTCCTTAAAGGTGTTTGGTTTTCCTTTTGAATAAAAATCTGAATATGATAAGATGTGGGTTCAAAGGCCAGTCTTTGCCACAAATATAATTTCGAACAGCTTGACTTTTCAGATTCCCCTACGACAGTGTATATGACCCATACTGTGTATTCTTTCAGGTAAAATGAGTTCACTTTAGTTTAACTACATAGTAATGACTTAAATTACTTTAACGATCATTAGAATGAACCGTTATCCTTTCTAAAGCACCCGCTACTCTAGCCGATTGGACTGGTTCCCAGAGATGGAAAATAGAAGGTAAGATTAAAGGAAAATGCCACAAAGGTATGACCCCATTTTGATATCACACATTTCTGGTAACTCCAAAGACATTTTATTTTCTTCCTAGAATTAGTTTTTAATCATGTTTTTTTTTATCGTCTATAGAAGGGTCACCAACCTTTCTGAAACTGTGAGCTACTTCATAGGTATAATGAACAGTCCCAGGCTAGCACTTCTTAAATACTAAATGTTTACGGTCTCACTTTAATTATAGGGTAAGGAAGGCAAGCATTAACTTTAAAAGGTCAGAAATGTTTAAGTTTCAACACGCAGCACTTTATTTCTCCCAATTTGCGCAATGTTTCGTTTAAATTACATTTCATAGAAAATTATAATTTTCCTATTTTACTCGCCTCTAACAAATAACTTTTAACCGATCGTATAACACGTAACATTTGTAAAACGCATAGATATTTCATATTTATTACATAAATATGACATAATTAAGCAAGGTGGACATAGATATGTCTAAACTTTTTCAGAATTGAATGTGGTAGGATACACTGTGCACTGCTAACACACATTAGCAGAAAATCATAGATGTGCAAACTTGCGCCCCTGTTTAAAACTCTTTTCTTGTCTGAAAACTCAAAACGCGCTCGGAAATAAAATGCTGGTTTCTCCCCACGGCATGAAACCATTAGGTTTAACTTATTTATTCTTCAACTAGTCAACAAACCAAATAGTTAAAGAACAGTTGAGATCTATTTAATAATTTCCTTCATACATGTCAACCCATTGGTCAGCTGTACTCCAACAGAAAAATATCAAAATATAAGAAAATATAAGAATTATTATAACTAAATCAAGCACAAAAGCCTGATTTAGTTATAATAATAATAATTCTTATATCGAAGAGAATACATTCACTGATGTGTGGATAAAATGGATATTAATGGCTCTAAAGATGATTGATATTTCGCTCATTGACTGCGAGAGAAAATACATGAAGGCATCTTGGTTGTATTTGTATGTTTCACCTGTAACATTAGTAATACCATTGACAACCAACAATTACCAAAATTAATGGGGAAATGTAAATCACTTGAGAGTAGGCTTATCTACAGTAATTCAGCTGCCCACCTTGTAAATAACATTTATTCATACTTAATATGAGTGAACCATGTAGGTCGGAAGGTAAGGTGTGTCCTTTTGCCCTCCAGATTATATCAGCTTGCATGTAAAATCTCTTTTTTATGTCATTTATTGACATTATTTTTAGGATTTTCTAATGTATTTCCTATTTATTTTATTCAACTGTAGAATCTTTGTTTATGTTTAAGGTTAAAATGCATGGAACCCGTTGGTTCATAACAAATGGGTCCATTTTTCTCATGCCTTCTGTTGCTATTTGTTCTCTGAGTAATGTCCCTTGATTGCTTGATCAAGCCTTTTCTAACATTCCACACGACCAAAAACTTGTGTACTATCCGTGCCGATGTCGTATCGGATCGATATCGGCCAAGCTCTCAGGGCTGCAATATCGATATTGTATCAGAAGTGTTTGTGTGTAGCCTAAAAACAAAGCATTTATTAACAGGCATAGACCTGCAGTACCATGTCTAAACCCTGACGTGTACCATTAGAGTGTGCTGGCCTTTAAAGGGTTAAACTGCACTAGGTTATTTGTTGAGCAGAGGAGAGAGAAAAGAAATCTTTTCCATATTACAGCACACATGAGGAACACATTTAGGTTCAGCCGTCTGCTCTCGCTCTCGCTCTCTCTCTCTCTCTCTATTTCTCGCTCTCTCTCTGGTGGATTGTGGGCAAGTTCAACACAGCTGTATATCATTACACATCTGGGAAAATGCACTCAGAGCCCCGGATGAAGCACCAAAAGAAGAAAGGCGCTCCATCTGTAACTAACCTATATACAGTATAAATAAAGGCAGAAAACAAGCTTCAATGCAGCAACAAATCAGATAAAAGTCAAGTTTTAATAACTAATGGCAACTTTACATCGAAACAATAACTAGGATGGATGAAAGGAAAATGTGCGACCAAGTTAAGTAGTAAAATAACTACCGACACCGACTGAGAATCTCAACAGCTCAACGGTTTTAGCTCCTCCCATTGCGTCATTTGGTAACTCCGCCTGTTTCAAATTGCTTTCCTTGCCGGAGTTTCATTTCAGTAGGATTGTTGTCGACTCTCACAGCTTTAAGGAGGGAGGAATCTTCTCCAGTGCTTTTTTTTTTTTCCAGTATGGAAAGTGTTTGCTCCACTCCCAGGTCCACGTGCAACAATGGCTTCCATGATTTCTTTCTTTTAAAAATCACATCTTTAACCTCTGTTTTAAAGAAAATGTCACAGTTCTTTTTCTTTTTTAACTGACATTTTCTTTTTCCCTGTTCTTGTACATACACATGAGCATCCTGTGGCTAAAATGACGAGTGGCCAACAAGACTTATGGAGATGAGGTCAAAGGTGAGAGAGTGAAGAGTTAAACTCCCACAGCCACATGTGCCAGGCCTCATACCTGACCTCAAATCTACCGTGTCCAATGAAACGCTGTAGAGACGAAGAGCTGTGTGTATGTGATCTACAACCGCTAATATAAAGAAACTAATAAAGTTAGCATGTTCTCCAAGTCTTTGTCATTCTCCTCATTTCAACGACAGCCGTTAGCTTTTGCTTAGAAAAGCCTTGGGGTTGTGCTTTGTGTTTGAAGCAGTCAGTGAACCAGGAAGTGAAACGACTACCTTAACCTCCCCCCACACCCCCACAGCCACATGAGTAATTTCACAGATGGGAAAGAAGAAAAGGATCTGCGAGCACTGGGTTGGATCTCTGAATCCAAAAAACTTCTCCGACACTTTTTCCTTTTTTCACTGGAATAATCTGGCCCTGCAAATGCTATAATACCATGCAGGGCTGGGGTCAATTATAATTGTAATTGCGTAAATGATAATTAATTACAATTACGGTGTAGCTATAATTGCAATTGTAAAATTATTGTAATTATTAAATTGTAATTGAACATGGATAATTGAAAACGTTATTGTAACTGAAAAATGTAACCCACACTGCTACCGTGTTTCACAAATAGGGGTACAAGATGCACTGCAGGGGTACTTGAGAGAGAGAGACAGTGGAAAATTACACAAACTAGGAAAAAAAAAATATGAGGATTTTGAAATGTGTACTTTTTGGTTTAAAATGACAATCATCTATATCTATAAAAGCAAGGAATCTCTGTCTGTGTGTCTCAGATATATCTGCGGTACATCTGCGGTTCAGGGACAGACAGAGCTGAGACTTTCAACATGGCTGCTGCTTGGTTCAATAGCGTGCAACGTTGGATTTGTTTAGCGTCCCACCCCACGCCCCACCTACTGTGTCGAAGGACTCAATATACAATCATTTTATGTGATTAAAATATTAAGAAAAGAACTAGATGAAAGTTGTTCTTTTCAGGTACGTGGTTAAAGCTCTGCTCTTGCTTTTTATGATCTAACCGTTTATTTTGGGTATTTTTGGGCTTCATGGGGCATGTATTGTCTTTGTTTATTTATTTGTTGATTTCTTTTTACCTCTTCATTGTTTTTTGTTTTTTTTAAGTTCTGTTGAAAAAAAAGGTTTTTCAGAAAATGTTTTGTCTCCCGTGAAAAACGTTGTCTGAACAAAACACAAGGAGAATATCTTGGCCCAGAGTGATGCTGAAAAACTAATCCATGCATTTGTTACATCTAGATTAGATTATTGTAACTCCCTACTGTCAGGATGTCCTAGTAACTCACTAAAAAGTCTCCAGTTAATTCAGAATGCTGCAGCTAGAATACTAACAGGTACTAACAGGAGAGAGCATGTTTGTCCAGAATTGGCTTCCCTTCATTGGCTTCCTGTAAAATCTAGAATAGAGTTTAAAATCCTACTGTTAACCTACAAAGCTCTACATGATCAAACTCCTGTATATCTTAGAGCCCTGTTGGTGCTCTATCGTCCAGCCAGAACACTCCGCTCTCAGTTTGCTGGTCTTCTTGAAGTTCTTTAAGTGTCTTGAAGTAGAACAAGAGGCAGAGCGTTGAGCAACCAGACTCCTCGCCTTTGGAACCAGCTCCCAATCTTAGTACGGCAAGCTGCTACTCTCTCCACCTTTAAAAATAAACTCAAAACCTACCTATTTGCTAAAGCATACATCGTATAATAGCAATAAACTAAAATGGACATGGTCTTGTTGTTTGGTCACAATCACAGACCATTACACATAAATGGTCAACATCTCAGACCATTGTGAGAGACTGTTACAATCATACATGATTTACTACAGCTTACATTGCATAGTTACGATAATTTCAATACGGGCAAGTGTCTATACTGTAGTGATCGCTGAGATCACTACGTGCGCCCATTATAAGACAAAATCTCGTTTGTAATGATTGCATACTCAGAGCATGATGGATGGCCACTAGACATTAAATATTAATATTAACCTAACCACTAGAACGAGTATATCATAATCTATCATGTTTCTCCAGCAGTCTGTGCATTCTCCTCGCTCTCCAAGGGCTCTCTTTTCCGTTTCAGGTGTCTTGATGTTGGAGCTGGCGGTTCCTGATCGATGGTTTGAGGCTCAACTAGTCTGGGACACTCGGATGGACTGATCAATGGTTCACGGCTCAACTTGTCTGGGACATTTGGATGACCTATCCTTTTCTGTTCACTAACCCCAACCAGTCAAAGCGAATGGCTGCCACTTCTGAATCGAGTTCTGCTGGAGATTTCTTCCCATAAAAAAAGAGGGAGTTTTTTCTTCCCACTGTCGCTAAATGCTTGTTCATGTGGATCTTGTTGGGTTCTTTCTTTCTTTCTTTCTTACTATGGATCATATATTTTGTTAAGCGCGCCGAGATGACTTTGTTGTAATTTGCGCTCAACCTAACATACTATTCAAAAAGAAGACAAAATGAAACTCGCTAAAACTATTACATGGAAGTCAAGTGAAAAGAACCATCAAAGGCAATCAGCAGAATGATCCTCTGAGGAAGACTGGCAGTTGACAGTCGAAACATGTCGGGGCATAAAAAAATTCCTGAAAAACTTTGTCTGAATAAATGAAACCTCAACTTAACATACTGTTCAAAAAGAAGACAAAATAAAACTCACTGGAACTAAAACACAAAATAGATTTGATTTCTATCATTTTGTTTAAAAAATAAACATAAATGTTGACTACGTTGGATGATTTTTTTTGTTTGTTTGTTTTATTCTTATTGCCACTGTTTTGCAGCCTTAAGAATATCACAGATAAATTGCAGCAGTGCACCTGAGGCTAGGACTCACCCCCTACTGTGACACCCTGCTCTCTTGGGTTATGGCCTCAATAAGCACAAACATGTCTACCACCTGCTACCAGTCAAACTTCCACCTGCCACATAAAACACCTGGTGTGGACACAGTAAGCCTTTTAAACCTCCCACAGCTTGTGGTAAACTGGTGTGGCCTGGAGACAAAAACTCACGTCCGACATGAAAGGTGTGACCATTGAGTAAGGAGACTAAATACAATGAAGACACAAGAATATAGAATAACAACGTCTTCCTTTGAAAATCCTACAAATATTCAAAATGCAATTTATTTTTAAGCTCCGTGTTGCATTGACCATTTGATTTGATTTTAATCAGTTTAATCCAGTTGAAACCAAACTCAGAACCTGAGGAATGGCTACATATATTTAAATATTAGGTCAATGCTGCTTTTTGGTGTGTGTATGTAACAAGGTTAGGATCAATTATAATTGTAATTGCGTAATTTTAAAAATCTGTTGCTGTCAGAACTCAAATACACCTCACGGTGATACTTGGGCACATCATCAGTGATGAACCCGGGGTCATAGGGTGTTTCGGGTCTTTAATCATCAGACACCCTCGCCTGGGCGACCCAGCCGGGGGTGATCAGACCCCAGCCTGTGTCCAAGTGGCGCACCACGGATCCCCCCTACGGATCCAAAGCCACCTGGAGGCCTTTTCTGTGGCCTCAAGGATGTTCTTGGTGGCTTTTCTCAGCTGCTGTCCTCTAATGCCTTGGAGTTTGAACACTCGCTGTCGTGAGTGACCTGTAAAACCCCTGCACCCAATTTCGATTGGTTCACAGCGGGCTCTCCAGACATTGCTCCGGCGCTCTGTGGCGAGCTCACAGTATTTGGCCCTCTTTCGCTCATTGGCTTTGTCAATCCGGTCCTCCCAGGGGACCGTCAGCTCCAGTAGCACCACTTGCTTGGTTGAATCAGATGTTCACACCATGTCTGGGCGGAGTGAAGTGGGGACGATATTTGCCGGGAACTTGAGCTTCGTTCCTAGGTCAACTTGGAGCTGCCAGTCACGAGCGGTGGCGAGGAGCCCTCCTGCGGAGCTCGGCTGGTGGTTTGCTTTCTGTCCTGCTCTAATGAAGGTGATTGATTGCTTAGGGGTGACCTGGGACTTGCTATATTGTATCGCTACGCAGATGGAATCAGCCAGGGATTTTAAAACTTGGTAATGGCGCCAGCGATACCGTCCCTCCCCTAGAGCCTTTGGGCAACAGCTCAAGATGTGCTCCAAGGTGCCCCTCCTCTGGCACAGTTTGCACTCCGGAGTGTCAGCTAGGCCCCAGGTGTGCAGATTGGCCGGGCTTGGGAGGACGTCGTATACAGACTGAATGAGAAATTTTGTTCGCAGAGGTTCAGCTCTCCAGAGCTCTGCCCAGGTGAGTTTGAGAGCTTCTGCATGCTCCCACCTTGTCCACGCCCCTTGCTTGGACATGCTGACCATCTTGCTGTACCGTTCTTCCTCGAGCTCTGCACGGATCTCGTCTTGGAATAATTGGCGCTTCTCCTTGCCGCGAGCCCTGTCGTAGCGTGGCCTAGGAAAACTACCAAGGCCTGCCCTCCCCATTGCCACGGTACCCACCAAGGTCTTGTGCCTTTTTTTTATCAGATTAATCCAGTTGAAACCAAACTCAGAACCTGAGGAATGGCTACATATATTTAAATATTAGGTCAATGCTGCTTTTTGGTGTGTGTATGTAACAAGGTTGGGGTCAATTATAATTGTAATTGCATAATTTTAAAAATCTGTTGCTGTCATAATAAATTGTAATTAAGTTTAGATAATTGACTTTGTAATTGTAATTGCCATGAAGATTCTATAAAAAAATTGTCAATTATAATTTAACGCTAAACTAAGGAACGATGTTACAGTTCTATGCACAGTTCTACACATGTAGTTAACAATTATTTAAATATGTTTCATATCAAGCTTTCCCACATTTTACATTAAAAAAATAATAATCTAGTGCTATACTGACATAAAATCGGCTCAGACATCCACATTAAAAAATATTAAAACCTATATTTTCATTGATAAGGAAGCCTAACAAGATAACCAATAGATAGGGAAGAAATGAGATGATAGATATTTGTTTTTAGTGTATTTTACTGCTGATTTAGGACTTGTTATCAAAAGAGACACTAACACAAGAGGAAGGTTAACATTAAGTTGTTTATATGAGGTTCAGTAATTTTGATTAACAGTAATTGAACTTTAGTAATTGAGAATGTAATTGTAATAAACTGAGGATAAAAAAAAATGTAATTTAATTGTAATTGGAAAAAATGCTAGTCATTGTAATCATAATTAAATTGTAATTGAACATGGGTAATTAAAAATGCAATTATAACTGAAAAATGTAATAGACCCCAACCCTGATATGTACAGTCCCATGGTAACAAACGTCTTTGGAAGTTACTTTTTCACCCAACTTCCGAAGTTCTCACTAGGTTCTTTTCCTTCGTCTGGGAGCAGTTGACATTCTCTGTTTTAGTTCAGACTGTCATTTTTTCCAGCGTGTAGGCCAGTGGGAGGAAGGCAGCCGCAGAGGAAAGCTGTGATTGAAGGTAGAAGATATCTTCAGGCAAAGCAGCAGACATTTTATATCACCCAGCCTCGTATTTGGAGGATTGTAACAACACAAGCCCTCGAGAAAATGTTTCTGTTTTTTTAGAGTTTTCAGCAGACTTTAGACAAAAATTCATTCATGGGAGGAACTTTGGTTCGATTGATGGAGCCTCTGATATCCATCCATCCATCCATCCATCCTTCGTATATAATAAAGCTGATAAGCTTCATTTGCAAAAATCCATGCTTGGATTCCATTTTCACAGAATCCACATCATCATTTCCTCTCATTCCAGCCTCGTTCTTCTGTTTTTCCTTTCCCAATGCTAAGGTTTGTCTGGATCTACGGCTGTGGATCAGAGACTAATTGTTAGGGTTGTTTGTCCAGAGGAAACATTGCACAGAATTAAAAACAGTGTCTGTGTCTTATGGGTGCACTCATAAAGCTTTGGTCTGCTTGTAATTCAAACAGATGTTCACATGTAGTCACATTTCTCTCAGCTGAAAAACTGAAAGCATCAAAGCTACGTAATTTTACTTTATTTTATTTATTTATTATTATTTTTTACAGGCAGATGCTTGTCACCCTTTTGCTATTGTTTCATACTGAAAATGATTTATCCATGCCATCAACTATTAGTCTATTTATAGCATGCTATTTACAATTATAACAATAGGAGGTGATAATTTGACACTTATTTTTAGAAAGTACAATGCTTAGAAGTCCCTGTGATGGACTGGCGCCCTGTCCAGGGTGTACCCCCGCCCAGCGCCCTATGAGAGCCGGAGATTGGCACCGGCAGACCCCCGCGACCCTGATAAACGGGAATAAGCGGGTATGAAAATGGATGGATGGATGGATGCTTAGAAGTTTTGGAAATTGAATTATAGCTGCTGCGCAGCAATAGTTGGGGCCATGCAATTTTAGGCAATTCTGAGCCACAGAATGTCGGAAGATGATAAAAGGAGGCATGCTAATGTGGATTTTACATCAGTTGGAGCTTGAACTGATAATTTATGACAAAAGAGACGATGCTCTATGTCACTGAGTTAATTAGCAAGAGACAACTGTGACGTACATATATTTAAAACTACTTCTCATTCATTATAGGAATTATACAGCTGCATAATGAAACATCCACTATGTCACTGAGCTAATGTCACCTGTGTGCAAGACAGCAGCTGTTAGCGTTTAAAGGAAGATTTCAAGTGGCCGTCAAAGATTCAGTTATTGACAGAAATCTGAAAATGCACATATTGCACCTAGACAGCATGGAGATGGTGATAATTTGTTTTTAACAATGATTTATTGTCTCCATAAGTGAAAAAGTAATGTTTAAAAATTGACTCCAATTGATTTTTGCATTGACTCCAATTGTAAGCATGGGTTAAAAATGAAAAAATAGCAGTTTTTGAGGTATAATTCAGATATTTTCCAAACATCATCTACAATCACTCCAAAATGTTGTCCTAATTCTGCGAAAATGTGCAAGTATATGTTTACGATATTGTTGGTTTCCAGTCAAACATTTTGACGCAAGCCTGTGTGGATCGCGGCTTGGTGTCAATTGAGACAGGTTTACAAAGTTTTACAGTTTTTAACAAAAACAATGATGGACATCATAATTTGCACAAGGTTTAAATGTACCAAAGTTTCTTCAGTCCTGGGGCAACATTTTGGTGAAAGTCGCAAATCTGTTGCATATATGGTGGATTTCCTGTGAATTTTCAAAATATTGAACTTTTCCTGTAGCACCACCTTAAAGACTACCATCTGGGCCCTACTAAATGTTAATAAAGCACTAATGGTGAGTCTAGCAGATGTCCCCATGTTTATTTTGTGTCATTATTATAGATTTAGCGTAAATAGGGCTAATTAATTCCAACAGCAATAATTGGTAGGGCTGTAGCCAAAACCCAGGTGAGTTCCAACTGAGCGGCTGCAAATGCATGCGTTCAGTTTAAAGCAGTAGTTGTGCATGTTTATTAGGGTTTGGCCTCCTGGTGGCATGTGGTTTGTGCTGTTCAGGGAAATGCACCCGTTGAAGTAAACACGACTTGTGGAAGTGATGGTTATTAAAGGACTTTACATATGCAGGATGTATATCGCCATGAGTTCTTCGATCGAGCACAAGGTAAATCAGTGGATTATTAAACCCTGATTTGTTTACGACAACGCTCCACAAAAACAAGAGCTCCAGTGTGACAGGATTTACCACACTAATTAGTTTAGGAGTTTAGTCAGTGTGAACTTGTAGCTCAGCTTGAAATGCTTTATGTTTCCTGTACAGTCTCTAGATACAGTGTTTAAAATGGAATGAAATGTTTTTTACTCTCGACATAGAAAAAGTACGTTCACATCGAAAGGAGTATTCACGGATCACAATCACACGTTGGCTGACATGTTGTCCATTATTATTCACACAGTTCTCATGTTCCTTTGCAATAATATGATGTATTAAGTGCACTAATGGGTGGTGAATAATTTACAGTTGTATGCAAAGATCAATTTAACGATGGACACGTTCTTTGATATAGGAAGGCATTCATTCCCAGAGCTAAAACAAATCCGTTTGTGCACACACCCGAAAAGGGTGATGGTGGACAGGGTGAGTGGAAAGTCCAAACAGGTGAGCAATGAATGGGTATCTAGAGTTATTTATGCACCATAATTCTTTCTGTTTAGACAGATTTTTTTCCAGAAAACAAAATATTGAACTGAAGTGTTGCGCAGTGTGTACGTCACGTTCAGCTTTCGGTTTGTTCAGAATTGGACGCCAACGTCTTAGATTTTGCGTCAAGCTGTTTTATGATTGTAGGTGTAGGTTGGTGCAGAACTATATACAGTATACTTTATGTTTTTATCTCCAAGTTAAAAGAAAGTTAGTTTATGGGTTTTCTTTTACATTAATGTGTGGTTGTGTGAAACCCAAAATTGACTATATATACCCCAAACCATTATATGACATGTTTTTCTAACAGTAAAGATATTAAAAATAATAAGGTAATGATTGTAGACCCCTGTGACCCTGAAAACAGGAACAAGCGGGTCTGAAAATGGATGGATGGATGGTTATATTAAAGTTATCGCTTATAGAATATTAATTTCATCATATTTTTCTGCTGTTTTTTTTTTTTACATGTGTTCCACTTTGCTTCTTAAGGCCATTGCTACGTACACATCAATGACAATCTAGAATCATATGATCATATTATATATAACTTACTGTATATACAGTACATATATAAAGTGAATGTACGTTTACTCATAGCTACAAAGCTCCACCCCACCTGAAACACATTAGGCTAGTCTTTGTGGTCCCATGTGGTGGGCACATGAGTCTTAAACTGGCAGAGTCTATTTCCTCCGTTACGGTCATTACTCGGGTCTGCGCTCCCCCACCAGGTTGGACATTTTGACTGGCCCAATGACATCTTCACATGCTGCGTGAGATGGACCCCATGTCGCCTTTTAAGGACCAAATAATTGTCTTCATTAGCCAATGTTAATAGCCGAGGCATTGGGTGTCACAGTGAACATGTGGGAACAGTACTTTTAACAAATTACGAACAAACTTGCATCCACTGTTTATCGTTTCGATCAGAACAAGTTTTGGAACTTTTGACGTCAGAGCTTTAGAAAATAAATATGATTAAATTAATTTGTGATGGTTAATGATTTTCGACTTGAGGTTCAGTTTAGGGATGTTTTTCACTTCCGATACGATACCAATATTGCAGCCTTGCTTATTGGCCGATATCGATCCGATACAATATCAGCACGAATCATACATACTTTTATTACATATTTAGTAGTGTGGAATGTTAGAAAAGGCTTGATTAAGTGATGTCACTCAAACAGAGAACAATAGTCAGCAACAGTAGGTATGAGAATAAACTGACCCATTTATTATTAACCAATTGATTACATACATTTTAACCTTCAACATAATATCTACAGTATTCTACAATTGAATAAATATATAATATATTGGAGATTTTAGATGCAGTCCGATAAAATCCGATATTCGTTTTCTGGCTGATATCGGACCGATATATTTTGAGCCAATAGAAGTTCCCGCCACTTTTAAACTAGTCAAACCTTTGATTTTTAAGAAGTCACATCCCATGTGAAGAACAAACACAGGAAAAAGTTCACGTTGCTTTGATATTTGGTCATTTTTTCATCTAAAAGAGGTTGGAGGGTTTCCTTTATCTAGTGTGAGTTTGTGTGTGTGCTTATGCCTGTTCACCTCCTCTGCTGCTAACATTTGGAGGTTTGGACGATGAAGGAAGAAATTCCACTGGTGGATTGCAGATGGTTTATTTTTTCCAGTTCTTTGTCTAGCCCGCCCCTTGGGTTGACTCCGCCTTTTTTCTTGAGTTGTTGATGGAAAATCGGCATCATATCCAACTCTTTCGGTCTTCAAACCCAAACATTAGGTAAAAACTAGAGCTGTCATTTACAGTCAGAAACATTTTTGATTTGGTTGACTATCACCAAGATGAGACAAAGATCTCAAAGCAATGCACACACACACACACACAATGCATCCACCACTTTTTTATGCTGTGGTTGGAATGGTAGGAAGGAGGGCGGATAGCGGAGTGAACCCAGAAGAAACTCAGAGAAACAGGGTTGAGGGAGAACGAGGTTAAGAGAAATAAGGAGAGCAGGGGAGAGAGTGGAGAAGGGGGAGGAGGTTGGAGTAGAGCAGACAGCCCATGACATAGCTGAAGCATTAGTACATGCCTGTTGGCTGACGTCCACTGTGAAAGTTGTGCATCTGGTAAAGATCTACTACCTCTGCTTCCCTCAAAACCTCCGTTACTTTTCTTTCTGTATGTTCTCCTCCGTCCCATGCTTTTTCCCTTTTCCTCAATCATTTGAAACCATACTTAGTTTGTGTCACTGGACTGTTTTTATGATTTATTCGCATTAATACATTAACTAATTAAATAGACAGAGCTGACACAATACATATCTCACTAAAAGACAGAGTTAGATGGATTTAGTGCTCATTTACTGTAAAAGCTTCTTTGCCTTTCAAAAGTAGCTTCAAACAATCAGTATTCACAGTTTGACATAATAAATCTAGGGTAAAGGAATCAATTGTCCACTTCTACACATATCACATTGTTGACACAGTGACAGATAATTTCAAAAAAAGAGAAAAATTATGTTTGTTTGCTTTGTGTGCAGCTGCCTAAACATCTTGCAGCATGACTATTGAAAGTGACTCGATCCTCAAAGTCAATCTTGATGCTTAACTTAACTGACTTCCAGTCATTAGAATAATAATAATGTGGCTATTGATAAACTAGTTCACTGTATATTTCCTAATATATGTCAGTCCTGGGACTAGTACTGGGATGTTGCCTCACAATCACAATCGAACCCATACTGACTATATTTGGGTGTATTGAGCCTCTGTGTATAGCACATGATAAATGTGTGATGATTGAGGGTATAGATTTTGAAGAGTTTATAATGACATATTGGTCCGTCTTGTTTCTGTGTGTTAACATGTGCAAATCTCACCCAAACAGAAAAATACATCCTTCCTCTGTATCGTCTTTTATCATTTGAATATGAACGCTACGTATGATTTTTCTTATTGTCGTCAATTGGATTTCTAATAGTTTGCCTTGACCGACACAAGTGAGCACATCTCTGATATCAGTAAAGTTCACTGGAAGAGAGGAGTCCATGTGCTGTAACTCTGTAGTGGTCCAGTTGTCAGAAAAATGACAATGATGCATCTATAGAGAAAAAAAAAACCTCCAATTGTATAAAATAAAAATGACATGAAAGGTCATTGATACAGACTGATTATACTGTATTTATCAGGGCAACATGGTGGTGCAGTGGTTTGCCTCAGCGCTTGTGTTTAAATCCCAGGGTGTACCAGTGACCTTTCTTGGGTTAACTCCAGGTACGCAAAGGTGAGCTTTACCCTCCTACTGTGGACCTTTTCTCCACATTATGATCCGTTAACTAAAGACTTTAAAGTCCCTATGACATAGTTTTTCATGTTAATGCTACATGCAACAATTCATACCTTAACTGGGGTGTCCATGAAACATTTTACAATATCATGTCCTTCTTAATGTTAGATTTTTACATATTAATTTGGCTTTTCGCACGTCACTGTTTCCCTTTCGGAGAATGACCATACAATATACTGTATAGGTTGTGACACATGAAGAGACTTTTTGCACTGCCTCTTTCACCTTCACAGCAGCGCCGATAGCTCACACTGACGACGCCATCATCATCATCATCATCATCATCACTACACAAATTACATTCAAAAGATGCATCAATATTGCGTAGCAGCGTAAGAAGACTTCTGCAAATGGAGACGTGGTGATGTGATAAATTCTGTGGCCCAAGGTATTATATGGTTGCACATCTCACATTTGTCAGTAAACCACTGAGAATATAATATAGTATTTGGTTGGATAAAGAGTTTGTCCCTCACTTTGCCCTCCATTAGTCTCCTCCTACCTTTAATTCTACAGCCACTCCCAGGGCGTGTATAGTGTACAGTCCTCAGCCAGTTACTGACCTGATCATTTGCTATAGCCAGCTACAATGCTGCGGCGTAGGCGGAGTTTCTGCTCTTCTTCTGCAGCCCTGCTTTTTGTCTTTCTTTTTTTTTTTTTACCTTCAGCTGAACCAGAGACTGTATGATGATCAGAAAATGCATCCACGTGTCCACTGCAGGACGTGGAGGGGGGTGGGGGAGGGGAGTTAAAAAGCATGCTGCAAAGCTTTCATTTTAGGCTTATTTACATTTTAATACATAAATGTTAAGTCAACCAAGGGATAAACACAGCTTAAATGCTATAACGTTACAAAATATCATACTTCAAAAGAGCTGGACCCATTCAACCCTAATCCTAGAGCCAGGATTACTCATATTTGGTTATGAGTGCAAATAAACTACTGTTTATTAAATAGATGATCCAAATGTATGAACATTTTTTTTTAAAGAATCGCAATTAAATGTGCAACCCAGATCCAATATGTATGAAACTTGGTGAAGTAACTGAGGTATCAATCTGACATAACTATGTCAAATTTCATAAAGGTCAATCAATTACAAAGCAAGATATGAATATTTGAATTTTCGCCAATGATGAGAGACAGAGATTTTTAGATTTTTCAAACTGATCCAGAATCAGTAAATTGGACTGGAATCTTCAATGGGGTAAGGTCTATCTTTGGATAAAATTTAGTCCAAATCCGTGAAGTACTTTTGAGGTAATTCTGCTAATAGTCAAACAAACAAACAGAACAAACACCATGAAAGTATGACCTCCTTGGCGGATGTAAAAATGAAACAGCCTTTGTTCACATTGGTTTGAAACATAGACTGCAAAAAGAATGGACGGGACAAACTGCCCGGGGGAGTGAAGCTTTTATTTTTAGAGCTATTTTTAGAGGTCATAAACCCCACCTCCTCAATGATGGGTCAAACTGTAAAGTTGAAATACTCATCACATAATTTTTTTCCAAACCTAAACTCTGCAGTGATCATTAGTTATTATCACCCTACATTGTGTTCAAGTGCTAATTTTTCTGTGAAGTTTGTTTTAAATAAGTTATTTGAGGTTGAAAAACGGGATTTTACGTCATATATGAAAATGATTGACAGCCGCGGATCTTGTGTAGCTCTCTTTGGGGTCTATTCTCCCGTCTGGACTTAAGCGCTTTTTTGCGTGCCTGCAGTTACGCGCTTCTCTCCTACGCGTATTCTCCGGTCCAGGCTGCTGACACGCAAGGAGCCAAAAAGCGCGTATGTGTGAATGAAGGCGGGCTGAAGGAAAGGAGGCGGTGATGTCATTTTTTTGGGCTGTCTAGAAATCACGGAACCTGGAGTTTTCCCGCTGCTTGCAAATGTCATTGAAATCCGTGAAAATGATAAAGTTCACTTTTAATTTGAAACGCCTTCATTGATAAACAATGTAACAGGTTGATTTGATCAGATTATTGTAGTGTGACTGAGGATCGGCCGTATTCTGTCCGAGTCACAGTTAAAATCTCTCTCCTTGATGATGATCATCATCATCATCATCATCGCTGTAAAGCGTGACTGAGTTAGATGCGCTGGAGATATGAGGAAATAACCCGACCGCAGAGCATTCTGCTTTAATACAGAGAGCTGTGTGCAGTGAAACAGAACTATTGGCTTCCAAAATATGCAGTTTTAAATATCAATTGTTTAAAGCGACCTGAGCTCAGCCTCATTAAAATATGTGTGAGAACAGTTTGTGGTCCATCCTCATCCGCATATGACAGCTTGTTTCACTCTGTAGTGGATCAAACTGTGACTTTACGTGGACAGAAATCTGCGTCTGTCAGAGTTTTAATTAATCACACAGCAGCAGCTGAGTGATCACAGCTGCTGCTGCGCGACGTACGAGTCCGTGTGGCTTCAAATGTAACTAAGTCCATATTTCTAGTGCAATATAATGTTTCACCTTATCGGGGCGCTGCACTTAATCCAGCGTTAGAAGCGCGTAAGAGGAAAAGGACTTGCGCACACCGGAGAATGTGCGCAAGGGCAGATTTGAATGGGAACACCCACATTTCAGGGCTGCTCCACCCACAGTGCGTAAGTGGGATGAAGGCACGCAGCGGTTTTATGGACTTACGCGCATGGGAGAATAGAGCCCTTTGTGAATAGCAGTTACGTCGTGAAGGAAAGCTGAGACGCCATCTAACTAGATATTTGAGTTTAAATATATGGTGGTTTGTACCAACCCCTATGATCTGAACAAGCCGTGGGTTGAATTTCGAGAGGAAAAGATACTAATGTTCTTGGCGTAGCTGGGCTAGCGTACGTCATTAGGGCAGTATGCTAAATGAGCGGGGCGTGTTACCAGGGCTCCTCCCGCCAGATCCTACTATACAGACTCTGGCTCCAAATGAAATCAGACTTGCAAGATGGAAGCGCCCCTTAGTGCCATATTTTGCCTTCAAGAACGTTGAGTGGGAACAGCTACAGTGTGCGCCCACTGGTTTGAAAAAGAAGCATCAGACTCATTTCTACGGTAGCATCTTCTGGAATTAAGCTGATAACATATAAATCAGACATTTTCATAGAGAGTATTTTGCTGTGAAAAATTGTATGAATTTGCGAGCAAAAAAAAAGAGGAAACAGTGTAGGCTTAAACAAATTATGTTAGCAAAAAGTTGGACAATATTGAAATTGATCCACAACTGGACAAACTAGTCAGTTTTTATTATTGCCCTATGACAGCTCCTCCTGTACATTTACTAAGCCTATAGGTACTTGTTTATCTTATTATTATATTGTATTATTATTATTTTATTATTTTTTATTTTTCTTTAATTATTATTATTATTATTATTATTATTATTATTATTATTATTATTATTATTATTATTATCTTGTTATTTTATTTAGTTCTGCACATATTAGTCTAAATACTGTTTATATTTATGTTTATATTTATTTATTTATTTTTTTTTCTAGTTGATTGCTATTATTTAATGCATACACTATTAGAGAGAGCACAGTTCACCAAGTCAAATTCCTTGTGTGTATAACATACATTACTTGGTCAATAAAGTTGTTTCTGATTCTAATTCTGATTAATTCCAATTACAGCAGTGTAGCACCGCTGTGACCCATGTGACCTGAGCTGTGAGAGAAGATAAGAGTGTTTGGGGGGGGGGTTGGGAACAGAGACACTGAGCTGAAGAGGACAGGCCCCGGCTAGTGTCTGATAAAAGAGGCGAGGTGAGAGGAAAAGCCTTTTTTTTTTTTTTTTTTTAAATCAGGCTTTTAAGGTTAACATTTCAAAATCACATTAATTTAACCTCAATGTTAGGGTTTGGTAACTATGAATCCACCGTAGCTCGCTCACAAAGCATTTCTCCCTATTAGTGAGTTAACTACACTTATACTCAACCTGAGGTCAGCAGAACACCAACATTAGTTTGCAAAACGCAAAGTTTTTATTTTCCCTTTGGAATACTATATCTGCAAAGCTTCAAATGAACCTACATCCAAACACCACGTGTTAACATTTGGTGAAATGACCATGTATGTACTGTATGAAAGAAAACATACACACACACACACACAAACACACACAAACAGCTTTGAACAAAAGCTGCTCCTAGTAATTGAACATTTTGAGCCACTTGTTCATTCAAAGCAGCCTGAGGCTCTGCTTTGGTCTGTTTTCTGTTGGATTAGAAAGAGGAAATAATGGTTAAACATGTATTTCTGTTATCTTTTAATGTGTGCTCCTTATTTGAGTGATATGTTATTTAATGGGACTTCTGATGCGATCCTACAGTATATGTATGGATGGATGGATGTCTTTGCATCTACTTAAATGAGAAGCTCTATAAGAGATTTCTAACAAAAAAATAATATTTTTGTGCACATTTCTGTGCATTTGCAAGGGAGATCAAACGGTCTGGTTTTTAAAGAACACACACACGCAAGACACTCAATGGTCACACCGCACAGATCGCGTCTGCTGGTGAGGGGTCTCTGTCGCTGTGTTTTCTTAGCTTGTGTCAGACAGGATGCACACGCAGAGGGATTTAGGGGTGTTACCTCCGACTGCACCCTGAGCTCATGCACTCTACACGCACACAAACATCCATTCAAACATGCAGCTTTGTTTAGTAGCTCTTATACTGTACATCCGACTGTATTGTGGACTGTGTTAGTGATGGAGGAAAGAGATTTTGTACTGTTGTATTTTTTATCCCTTTATTACCATCTAGTTTTAATATCTTGATCTCAAATGTCTTTGTTTTGTTGTTTTTGTGAAGTTAGTGCAATCGTTTTTAGCGCAAATGTACACAGTTATAGTTGTAAACTAGTGAATGATAGAAAAAGAAGATGCACGTGGACAGGGAATCCAGCATTTCATCTACAGTATGAGGCGGAGTCTCCCATCCTCTCAGATCTGGATTTCTTTCCAACATGCCTGGAATTCACCCCTTACTTTTCTCTTTTTTTTTCCTTTTCTCCTCCTTCTGTCTGTCTTTTTCTATGTCTGTTAACCACTTTCACTGTGAAAAATGTTATGTGTTAAAACAGCGTTCGTCATCATCACCCACAGCCTATAGCTGGGCTAAAGTTGGGTCTTTTCTAATCAAGAGGTTTCTTGTGCATGTGCTGAAGTGCCTATGAGCAGGACACTGAAAACATTCGATATAGGGCTCACACTGTTTGTGTGTGAATGTATAATTGCGACTAGAATGTTTAAAAAGGAAGAGATTTCTATTGAATTCATCAGTTTAATGTGTAACACTGATCAGTTATCACATTTCTTTTTGCAATAGGTAAAGTATCGTAAGGAGGTGAAAATCAACCTAAACTGTAAAGTCATTTAAAGTCTGACCCTCACTCATCTTTGCTGTAATTGTAAGGTTTCCATGAAGTTGTGATGCACACTGATCATTTTCCTGCACACAGACATTGCAGATGACGTGGCTGGGTCAGACTCCTGAGTCTCCTTTGCTTGTGAATCAAACTGATCTCTAAAAAGAACAGAAGAAGAGAGAGAGAGAGAGAGAGAGAAGAAGAAAAAAAAAAGTAATGACAAGCTCCAGCCGCCACAGTGAATACAGAGTTTGGGCTGAGTTTCCTCTGCCTCTGCCTGTGATGGAGAACAGTCAGTGTTTAGGGAGGAACATCAACAGTGTGGAATATCAAGGAGCACATACTCATGCATTCTTTTTCTCTTGTTTCTATCTATTTCTGGTTTTATCATCTGGTCTTTTTTATTTATTACTTTACAGCCCTTTTTGGTGCTCATTCAATCCACTTAACCCATATTCTACTTTTCAGCTTTATAGGAAAAGTGTTTTTGTTTAGTTTTTTGCTCTTTTCTTGGTTTAATTCTCTCTTTTTCCCTTCCTAACCAGATGTGTTCCTCCTCTGGATCTGCCCCCGTGCGGGCCCCCATGATTCATTTTCCACAGACGTCTTAAAAAAAAGGTCCAAAGCGTCTCCCCTCCCCCACGTCTTTTTTCCCCTCCTTGTTCTGTCTTTCTCTGTGCTAAAGCTCCTACTGCTGGTGTGTCTCAGCCTGCAGTGTTTGTCAGGAACAGTGGAATGAAGTAAATGTGGAATCTCCATAGCCGAAGGGTTGGTGCTGCTGCATGAGCCTCACTCCCTCACTCTCCTTCCTTCTCCTAGCCACAGAGGAGGGCGGCGCCCATCCTGCCCAGGTGTGTAATAGGTATTGGTGGATAGATTGAGTGAATGACACCCTCTGGGTGGTGAACACACCTGCCAGGAGCGGGAAGTGCTTAAGGAGGCGGATGGCTCTTCTTATGGGGGGTCTTTACTTTCACTGGTGGGAGGGAAAAAGAGAGGAGGGGGAAACCTGCATTTATGGCTAACCCTCCTCCTGATTGAGGCCTACGTTCCCACTCTTCCCCCCACACATACAATACAATACGACCCTTTCTCACTGGTTTCTTTCCCAATGTTCACTATTACCACCAGTGTTTCTTATTTATTTGCTTGTTTGTCTGTTAGCAGGATTACGACTACATTTTAACCAAAGATAAATAAACACAATCATATTTAATAGATAAACCATTAGAAGATTCCAATAAATCTAATAAATCCAAAAAATTCCTATCTCTTATATTCTCAACTTTTAATAAATTAATATCGCAGTCTTCAATTACTCCACCAAGTTTCATAGGATTGCCACATTTTATCATGATTCTTTGAAATATTGGGGGTCCCCATTCATTTAGACCTACTGTATCATTATTAATTGGGATAGAAGTTTTTTCCAAGCCTTCAAAGTGTGAATGATCCAGATAATAACTATTACCAGTCAAAACGGATAGGCTATTTGGCGCTTAATGGAGGTTTGCACTCTCTAAGTACTCCCGTGGTTGTTAGAGTTTTTGTATTCAAACTGGATTAAATGTATAATGTTATTAAGAGCTGCTTCTTGATAAAGACTTGGTTTCAAATTTAATAACAATGTTTTTTTTTCTTTTTGTACTATGTGGTCAAACAAAAAAAAGTCAGTTTTTCTGTCCAGGGCCTGGAACATCGTTGCACATAAAATATGGACCAATCGGCATTGTTTGGTTGATAAACTACTCGGTTGACTAAAGTCTTGGATTGGATGAAGCTTTACTTAGGGTGCATTCACACCGACGGATCATAGAGCGGTTAAAACACTCTAGGATTATTTTGCTTAGATAGTCGGCCTTGTGTGGACGGTGTTAACATGCAAGTCTAGAGCAGATCAAACAGGCAAATTCTAGAGCTGTTGTTTCTGTCGGTCTCAGAGAGTTTCCAATCCAAGCCGTTTAGAGCGATTAGTCCGGTACTAAACCTGTGTGAAAGTCTTTTCAAATCATTTCACTAGCGTCACTCTAGTCAATGAGGTGTGCTCTGGGGTCATCCATTAGATGCCCTTTGAGTGGGTGCTGATCCGACTGATGTCCTCCAGTTTTGATCGGTTGCCATTTCTCCCATGGCGGGTTTTTTACAGCATTTGATATACTCGGTAGATCTCAGATTGAAACACTAATCAGACCCTGTCCTGTTTAGCATCTGAAAGGAGGTTCTTCAGGGATGCATGGCTGCATGAACAGTTAAAGACCATATGTGATTTTGTAAGCTTCATAAGTCAGATCTCTCCTCAGATTTTGTTCCTTTGTTCCACCTGATAGATTAACACCACTGTCCTAAATATGCCTAATGTAGCTTGGTATACACATGGGACATCATAGCTGGTTAATATTAAAAATACAATGGGCAACTCCACTTTATCAACAGCTTTTCTAAGCTCTGATCGCAATAAGATGGACAAATGATCACGTGTGTTGATATGATCACGGCACCCAAAAGTTGCTTTGGATCAACGGTGTAAGGCCTAGGCATTGTGGGAAGTCAGACCCCACAGCGCTTTGCTATGCTGCACAGCTGGATTAAAAAAAATAAAAAAAAAAAGACAAAAAGGTTGAGCGGAATGGTGCACAGTGTACACCTTTATCCAAATCTCACATTTAATAAAAGCAATGTAAGCGTGTGATGCAGCTAAAAGGATAACGATGGTACTTCCCACTGTCAGAAATGTTAATGACACACACGTCTGTGAAGTACGTTCTGAGTGTGGTGTGTGTGTGTGTTCTACCTTGTCTTTAACGGCACGTGGCCAGTGATTGCACGTTGAGTGAATCCTCCAATTTTAACAGCAATAAAGGGTAAAATGAAATGCGGGCCACAGAGAGGTGAAACTAACAATTACCTTCCTCTGCACTGCAGTGTAGGTGCATTTCTCATGTTTAAAATCTTCATGTGTGGTCACTGAAAACACAAGGTCCGTTTCTTTATCCTTTTTTTTTTTTTAAGTGTTGACCTGCAAGCATGCACGGCAGCTTTCAAGAGAATAAGTGAAATATTAATTTAAGCCTGCATTAGCAAATTGGATCTTTTTAAACATGGCGAATAATGTGTGAAAATAAGAGAAATCCTGATTAAAGCTGAAATGAGTCAATTTAAATAAACGAATGTCCTCAACTGAACAATAAATCTTTAAAGGAAAACATAGTCTGAGATGGTTTTCTGCAGAGAAACATTAACGTATCCTGAATTAGAAAGAGTCATTATTTTGTATAAAGTCTCCCGAGTGATAATTCAGGAGCCGAGACACACGACTCTATGTTTTGGAGACAAAAATGGTCTGTATTTCACATAAGTATTATATGCCTTTATGGATTCATTTGAGAGAAAAATGGCCCACATTAAGTTTGGAACACAAGGTGGAAGGTTAACTGTGCAAACAGCAGTTAGAGGCGTCTTATTGTAATAGGTGTTTTGGTGGCAGCGCACCAATGAATGTGCAGAGCGTTTGCATGAGTAGACACCCTCAGATGAACCTCAAGTGCAACAGATGAAAACCTTCTGCCACGTTGTCTCTCCTGTTCTTCTCCTCCTCCTCCTCCTCCTGCCGCTCCTATCGTCTCTTCCCCATTCTCTCACATCACATTCTCACATGGCTTCTCCTCTGTCTCTCTTTCTAAACGTGCACACGATGTGGTTTGCAGGGAGAGTCCAGTCCAGTCCACTTTCTTCCTGTGCTCTGCTCTGTCTAAATGCCACTTTGGTGACCGCACAGCAGTGCATGCTGTGATGGTTTAGCTGTTATTCTTTGGTCACAGGCCATTTTCATCAGGTTCTACCCTCTCATTTGGTCTGCAGTGCCAGACACACCAACTGTTGGATCCCAAACGCCTTCATGCACAGACAAAGAGGATGAGTTTTACTCAAAAATACACAAAAGGAGAACTTTTCTACATTTTGGAAATCAGAGGAATGACATTTCTTTTAAAACTCTGTTAAATACATTTTATTTTTTTACAGTAAAAAGCAACAAAGCAGTGATTTAAATGTTTTCTAAAGCCTGAGGTTGAATTATATTTTTCCATTTTGCGTCCATTTTAATATTGTGCTAGAAATACGTCATGGAATATCAATGTCAGCACTTTTGACTCAAGGGATGACATATTGCATGTTCTCCCCATGTCTGCATTGGATTTAGTGTAATGTACAAGCAAACATGAAATCAGTTTATTTACGTTAGGTGATAACGTTGTATCTTCAACTTAACTACTGGTGAAGAATCCTGTTTCCTGCAACCAAAGTGGGACTATTACAGTTGCAATTGGTTTGGGCTGTAATATTTTTTTTTAATGAAAGTAGTTGAGTTCAGTTGAGCTCATTTTGATTTAAACAAATATATAATAAAGAGTTATATGGATGAACTAAACATCTTAATAATGGTTTTCTTGGCTTAAAAAGTTTGAAAATGCCCTTTTAGAGAAATGCAGTTAACCTAGAAATAATAATGACATAGATTAAGCATTTAATTATTTCATAATCTAATCAAAATGATATAAATGTATCCATTTTAGCTAATAAATGTTATTTTCTGTATTATGAAAAGGCATGTAAAGCTTGGAATAAAGAGTTTACAGGAACTTTTCCCCTCCTCCTACTCTGACTGTTGTAGATACACAGACACTATAAACATCTGTCCTTCATGTTTGGGGTTCCTCAGCTTCTCATGAGTGAGAGAGCAGCATCCTCTCCTGGTGAACATGTTTTTACTCTTCACACTTTGATTCATCTCATGTTTTGGAACTCTGATGTTTTTTTTTTTGTTTTTTTTAACCAATGCACAAATGATCACCATCAATATCCACTTTAATTAAAACTGAGACGTATGCACAGAATTCTTCAGAAAAAACAACCTACAGTATCTCATGAGAAATCTGTAAATAATTGAGGTAAAGCAGATCCATCTTGATAGAATGGATTAGCTAATCCATCCTCTAGGGGGCGCCACTGTACCATCCAACTACGCCATCATTTTAAATGTTCAATGATTTAACATTTGCATGTAAGTGTGTTGGTGGTCAGACAACAGCACAGAAGAGTGAATAGACACAACACATGCTCAACATGTGGGATGTTTACATGATTGTTCAGACTATAACTATTTTTTTTTTTTTTGGAATTTTTTTTTCTCCCTCTCTTTTCATTAATAATAATAATAATAATAATAATAAAAATCACTATTTTATAGTGTGGAATGTTAGAAAAGGTTTGATCAAGTGATGTCACTCAAACAGAGAACAATAGTCAGCAACAGTAGGTATGAGAAAAACACCCATTTATTATTAACCAATTGGTTACATTCATTTTAACCTTCAACATAATATCTACAGTATTCTACAAATGAATAAAATAAATTAAAAAAAGGAAAAAAAAATCAGAAAATTCAGAAATTTGAATCCGATGTGCGTTTTCAGGCTAATATCGAACTGATATCCAATATCAATATTGGATTGGGACACCCCTAATTCTAAGAAAGTGAGCTGGCCAATCAATGCACGCCATTGATTCATTGTTAAAGCATGGGAGGACTCAGTCCTAGCATTTAAAATGGTTGATGGGGTGCACACACAGACAGTGTGGATCAAATTAATATGAATAAAACTAACAGTTGGTCCAAAAATGTGTAGGTTGGAAACACTGGATTTGAGGCGTCTATGTGTTAGCTCTGTGGTGGACTGATAAGGTCTTTACAGTTGGCCTATTGCAGAAGTGGAAAGAGTACTGATAATCCTACTCAAGAAGAAGTACTGTTACTTGAATGAAATTGTATTCAAGTACAAGTAAGTCATACATAAAAAGTACAAGTAAAAAGTAGCTCAATTAAATAATACTCAAAGTAAAAGACACTAGTTACTTTAACCCCCCATGTTTATTTCTGGTAATAAATCTTGCCACAGTTCCCTAGCAGACAGTAAACATCTCATGTATAAACTTACAATTGGAAGAGACTAAATCTTGCACAATTGGAATTTATTTTCTACAAAAGCATCTGTATGAAATAAAAAGTTTGTCAAAATGTTAAATTATTTCTGAAATAAAATAACACCAATAAATTCAATTTGAAATAATATAATTCTCAGGCTCTAACTATTGCTACATTTATGAACTCTAAATTCATTCAATGCTGTGTTGGTGCCGTGCATAGTTGTTCGGCCATGATGTGAAGCATTTTGATGATGCTTTTGAAATGCAAAAAAATACCTGACTAGTCTTTTACTATGTTTTAAAGTGCAAGTACCCATAAAAGCTAGTTAGGTACAGTAACGTGAGTACTTGTAATCCATTACTTTTACCTCTGTCCTATTGGCACCGTAGGTCAGATGCTATCAGTCACGCAAATGATTAACTCTATTGTGATGTGCGTGACAACATGATTTCCTTCAAATTTTTGTGCTGCTATGGAATATTTTTTTATTTCTTTGCTGCTTGGAAGGAATTTAGCCATAAGTATAGCCAGGTTTCAATTCCCAGTGAGTTTTTTTTTTCTTCCATCTAAAGCATATTTCTGTTCAGAAATGTGGAAATCCATGTTGGCACGCATGAAACAATAGATTAATTACCTTCACAGTTTCATGATCTCCCGTGAGATCTTGTTGCATTAGTACCAACACTGCTTGTAAACTAAAGGAATTATGGGGGATTTTTGATTAGAGGTCGACCGATATGGGATTTTCAAAGGCCGATGCCGAAAACAAAATACCTAAAGCCGATTTTGGAAGGCGATATACTTTTTTTTAAAGCACATTGATTATGAAAGACAATTGAAACACTGATATGATGTATATATTAGAAATTAAATTAAGTACACCAATAGAACTCTGAACATTTATTGTACTTTAAATATACCCGTACACAACCAAGTAAAACAAAAAGTACAGGACGGGTAAGTAGCAGTAAAGCATGACAACAATGTACAATGTGCAAGAAGTCGGTTTAAACTAAACACCTGTTTTGGGTATAACCACTCACTCCTTCCCTCTGTTCACAGCCACTACCATACCTAAGCGTCACACTTGTCACCATATGCACAACTACAACATCACATCTCACTCTCACTTTAAAATAATCAACTCTTCCCCACCCTTTCCATTTCCTACCCTAACTCTCTCTTCCCTGTTCCCTTCCCCCTCACTTAGGTGTAACACTGCCCTGTCTTTTTATATCCTCCCTATGATAACGTGTTTCTTCCCCTTCCTTAGGGAGGGCTGGTGATGATAGAAAATATATCATCACCATCATATCAGCCCGATATATCGGTCGACCTCTATTTTTTATCTTCAAGGTAATTTAAAACAATCTCTACTTTTGAACTTCATCTTTCTGGTCTTTGTTGTTTCTGCAGGTTGAAATTTTCAGTACTTATAGGAAATCTTTAATAGTTATTGATAATGATTAAAAACATGTCACTATGGAATAGATCTGAAAGGTCACATTGACCAATCTGAGCATTAATACAGGGAATAACCATGGGTTTAGTCTGTTTTTATTGTCATGTTGTATATTCTTCTCTCATTTGTGTGCAGTTGTTTTTCTTGTCATTACATGTATTTCAGGAGTAACTTTGCACATTTTCTTGGTCTTTTTGTCTATTTTTCTCTCATTTAGTGTGTTTTTGTTGTAGTTTTAGGTGCCATTTTGTGTATTTTTGTAGTCGTCTAGTGTGTTTTGCAAGTCATTTTGTGCCTTTTTTCTGTCATTTTTGTGTGTTGTATTTTTACATATTTTTGTTGTTGTTTTGTATATTTATATTTTTATTATATTGTTTTGTGTATTTTGTTGTCACAATGTGTGTTTTGGGGCTAACTTTCTAAAGAGAATCATTATATTTGTCATTGTACAAGAAAAGCACAACAACATTTTTGAAAAATAGCAGCTCTCGTAAACAGTGCAAGACACAAGACAGTATAGCAGAATAGTGCAAAAGATGTAGGCAATAAAAATGTAACATTAAAAAAAAATTCTGTAATTTTGTTTATTTTGGAGTCATTCTTTGCGTTTACCCTGGGGACCGCACAAAATTAGACTAAGGGCCGCCAGTTGTGATCATCTGCCTGATATGCAGGCACTAAAAGTCACATTTAGAGACTCCTCTGAAAAATGTTTGGCAATCAAACCTTGAAGGGAAACAAAAGTATTTCAGTCCAACCTGACCTGGCAGTTAACCAGGAAAATGGTATGACTAATAATACAGGATGACAGTTTGATCACCAACACTGTCCTATTGATGTATGAGCGTAACACCAGGCCACGGTCCTGACTGCAATAGATAACTTTCTTTTGTTTTTGGGGGAACAAAAAAATGAGTTCCTGACATTATTGAAAGATTGAAAATGTTCTATTCATCTTAAAACACATCAGAAGAAGAGGGATTATTTGGATATGTTCTTTGTATAGTCCCCTCATTGATTTTACGTGATTGATATGTTGTATAATGTGGAGAAACTTTGAATAAAATAACATC
The DNA here is from genome assembly GCF_900634775.1 of Gouania willdenowi. Classification (NCBI taxonomy): domain Eukaryota; kingdom Metazoa; phylum Chordata; class Actinopteri; order Blenniiformes; family Gobiesocidae; genus Gouania; species Gouania willdenowi. Next base: position 14,893,145 of record NC_041054.1, on the reverse strand, counting down.
AATCAATCGTTGGTGTCTGAAAGTGATGGAAGGAAAGCCAATAAACCCCACGTCGACCTCCGGACACAGATGTTGTGCTTTCACATCAGGATCTTTCTGTTAATGATGACTCCCAGCATCCTCTCTTCTTTTCAACAACGACAAAAAACAAAGGGACTCTTAAAACACAAAACCAATATCTATTTTCCTTCGCTAAGTTAGTGCCTTATATTAATTTACTTGCTGTAAAAACAAGTCCATGCACATTTGTTGTTGCTGCTGTTGTTGTTTTTTTTTTCCGAAATGCACATCTTTGCACAGTAGCTGAACATTTTTGAAAATCTGTCCTTTTATATTTATCCTTTATATTTTATATGTATTTTAAAATATTTCTACTGTTAGTTTACACCATGGCTCAGAGAGAAACGTTTTTTTTCCCTCAATTTTTCTGAATGTCAAGCACATGTGGAAAAATTGACAATAAAGATGACTTTGACTTTACTCATCCTATTATTTCTACTTCCCATTCTACAGCCCCATCATTGACTTCTGCTGCTTTAATGACACTCTCACTGAGGTAATGCCTCACCGGGTCCCTCTGAAAATAACGCAATTTCTCAACTTTCTTTAATGAAATTAAATTTGTACGGTTGCCATACCGACAACCCCTGGTGCTATTTGTACGGTTACCAAAGTACAAGTACGTGGCATAATTTTGTTTCTAGCTTGTTTCGTTCTTCCATAATCAGCAGTTGAATACTGGCAAGTTTCACACAAATCGCCAGTTTGTGACAAAAAGCAGAAAAAAATAAAGTTTTTTTCTGAAAAAAATCTCAGTGACTTTGAAGCAATATTTTTTTTTTGCTTTTGTGACACCTCAACATTTTCCTTTTATAAAACTACAAAAACAACACTGAGACCGGGCTTTTGATGGCAACATTATTAATATTTTGCTATCTATGTCAGAATTGAATGGTTTGCTTACTGTATTTTGGCCATCCTCCAAGTCTCTCCCCCCGTCATTCTCCCCACACACAACTTCCCCCTCCTCCACATGCCGAGTGTCACCACTTGCCCCGTTCTTTGATTGTTTTCTCTCACCATCATTTTCTCAATAGTCTACTTAGTTCCACACATGCTCCGGTTGAGTGTGTGCTGCTGTGAGCTTCAGCATCAACTCTCATAGCGCCATTTTCTGTTTTGTAAACTTCTTTCCTCTCCTTCTGAGCTCTGCCCATCGCGGGTGATCTCTCATCCAAAGGTGCGCTGCTGCCACCTACATGTCACCAGTTGGTCACTACATCATGGTACAAGGGTTAGGGAGAGCCTCGTCACACTGTCTCCTAGCAAGCCTAGCCAAAAAACACAATTGACGTTTATAGACGTCTTTGGCAGTCAAGGTTACTAAACCAAAAGACGTCTTTAGTTCGTATTGTGGTAGATGTGGTCTCTTCTTATTTAAGTTTATACATGAGATGTTTACTGTATGCAAGGGAACCGTGGCAAGATTTATTACCAAAAATAAACATGAAATTAACTATTAACTTTTATTTTGAGCAGTATTTAATTGAGCTACCTTTTACTTGTATTTGAGTATTTTATGTATGACTTACTTGTACAATTACAATCAAGTAACAATACTTCTACATGAGTAGGATATATCAGTACTCTTTACACCTTTTTCGCATGCACCAATGTGGACAAATCTACAATACAATTTGAAAATTGGCTAAGTGTCACCTTAGTATGTTGGCAGGCTAGCAGGAATCAAACTGGCGTAACATATTTTCCTGTAACCTCTGCCTCCGAGAAAAATATAGTCTAGGTCTGTGTTTTTTACCTGTAATGGTGAGAAATCCCTTCACCGTTTGGGCTGTGTCTTCTCAGCTGCGTTTACCAAAGGTACTTTTTTAATCATTCAAGTGTCAGCAGTAGACTTAGTGAAAAAAGGGAAGCTAAATCTGCATGTATTAGAATTGTAAATGGAGTCGGATGCACACGACAGTCTCCATAAATAAACATTAGTTTAAAAAAAAAAAGTGCCATAATTTCATTGACAAGTCTGAGGGAAAGAGAAAGCCACAGATCAGTGGAGTAAAGACAGATGGGCCAGTCGGACACAGAGATAATTATGCTTATGATAATGAGCTCAGGTGAGCAGAAATTGATCCTTAGGGAGAATTATGGGATTTGAGGGGCTCGAAAGATTTAATTTTAGTCCTAAATAGGTTGCTGGGAGGGAAGTCAGTGTGAATACCAAGAAAGCTAACGTAGGAGTCGTCATCATAGAAAGGATAAAATATGTTTTTCATGGAGCTGCTGAAATATCTTCCAAAATATCCATAAATTAGATAATTTCAATATAATTCTCAATAATTTGAGTTCTGAATTAAGCAGGAAAACAAAAGATGTGCTTCACAGTTTTGCTTGAACTAAGCTACAGTATAACTAAATGCAATATAGCATGACAGTGACACATTATTGGACTGTATAGTTTTGATTGAGTTAAACATTAAATATGACACTTATTCATGTCAGCTAGTCTGCAAACAAGCAATATTCATTCAGTCATTCACCAACTTTATTGCTCTCACGACTGTTTTAATGCCTTTTTTTTTTTTAACTTTAACATGCTCCATCCATCCACCCATACATCCATCCATCACATCACTCCATCCATCCAATTGAAGTTTTGCTTTAAGACGTTTCATTTCTCATCTGAGAGGCAGTCGGATCAGTTTGGATTTGAACCTAAAGCTGTGTCGATGGGATAAAAGATAGAATTTAGAAAAAAAATCCCACCAAATCTGCACAGGCCTTCACATATTCTCTCTAGCTGGGTTTCCACTACCCTTGGAAATGTGCAAAATCTTATGGCACAATAAAATCTCGTAATGGAAACAACTGAAATTCGAAAAAACACTCAAATATCGCTAAAAAAAATGTACGCTTTCATGAGGAGGAATTTCAGACGTTTCAATATTGAAATGTGTCGCAAAAGCGCTATGGGAACACTCTTCAAACAACAAAGGAATACAAAGGAGTGTTATAAGGAGGTTCTGAGCGTCCGTCTTCCTGCAGAAAACTCTCACGGGATGAGATTTCACGGGAGTTACGAGGTTCCTGCCCAAAAACAAGCTTCAACTGAAACACATTCAAAGCGCAGTTTTACTTTGTCGACATTTAGAAATATTGCTTTTATTTTGCTAAAGTCTGCAATGGAAACCTACAAGTCAGAGTTTATTAGTAATGTCATATTAAATGTGTGAACGTCCTCCATTATAGCTTATTTAGCTTTTCTCTTGTGATCTGGTGATTGAACCACATGCCTCAGACACAGATTTAGTCCACTGTCTTCGTAAACTAACGTAATCGGGAAATTAAAATAGGGAATTGGATCCCACTGCGATCCCCCTGTCCAGTGCTGATAGTGCTCTTTATCAGTCATGGGTCGCTAACATCAGGAGGTTGACTGTTTCCGCCTTACCCCGGTGTCTCTGTGAGTGGAAGTGTGCAAACACTTGATGAGCTCGCTGGGAGTTCATGGCACGGTTGGGGTCCAGGTGATTAGTTCTGCTGTGACATGAAAACACCATGTTTTCGCACAGTGTGGGGTTTGAAAACATATTTGCTGTCGTCTGTAAACTGATTATCAAAGTACACAAGCTGACTCGTGAGTGAAAAAAGAGCGGATGCATGAAATGAGGGGGTTCATTTGTAAATCTTCCCTTTCCTTTTTGTGTTTTATTGACATTATTACATTGATGCCAATGAGTTTGTGACAAATCTACTGACTCATTCGTCATTTTTTTATGCATTTGCTTAATCCTCACTGACCAAACATTAGCAAGATAGTAGGTGGCAAACGCTTGCATCACATCCACACACACCACACCACACACACACACACCACACACCACGTACCTACAGGAGTCACCAAAAAATACAAGCTCCCAAGGAGGTTGTGGCCATTATATGGCGTTTGCATGTTCTCCCTGAGCTTTCCATCAATTTCGTCTCACAACCTCAGTGTTGCTAACTTACTATATTTATCAACTTCTTTTCAGACCTCCTGGTGAGAAATCTAGCAACTTTTTCTGGAGTATTTAGTGACTTTTTTTAGATAGATGCTAGATATTTAGCAATGTTTTCCAGTGTCCCATGTCTCCACCGCGTGCCACTGTCTGGCCCCCTGATCTGAGCCGTCAGTAGTAATATTGAAGGACTTTATTAGCCATCTTGACTGTGTATTAACGGCGTTCATTAAGTGGGGTACATTCAATGATGAAATGGCATCATTTAGCGACTTTTTGGACAGCATATGGCGACTTTCCTTACTGTGGCGTTGGCAACAACATGCATGATAGTTTAAGTCTAACTGAACTGTAGGAGATAACGTATATGTTTATGTGACCGTCAGTCTCTATCATCCCTATTTTGGGCTGAGTTATTTAATTATGATATGATATATAGTTCAAGGTGTGGACAGAAGGGGCGGGGCTCTATTGTGCTCTGGATTGCACCAACTTCATAAAGTAGGGAAAAAATTCCCTCATTATTCAGGGTTATGGTTCGGTAAAGGCAGGCATAGACTGTGTGATATTTGGCCATTCTGAGCTGATTTCATCAACTCGTGCGTCTATTTTTGGGATCGTGCGAGTCTCTGCTAGATCGTGTGTCATGCATCGTGTAGTATACATGGGGTCACGAGAAGCGATTAACACCTCACGACCAGCTCCTCATCAGCAATCGTATGGTCGTAAGGAAATCCAACATGTTTGAAGTCCTGGTCATCTCATAGTTGAAGCAGTGCCCCAAACTTGCCTTAAACTCTCAAACTGCGCATGCGCAAACACTGTAGGACCGCTGTAAAATATTGACAGCCCGTACTGTGCCCACTTCTGTCCAGCCAGCTCCTGGTCCATCACATCGCCGTCTTTTTTTTTTAAAGCTCTTTTTACTGAGATTTGCGAGTTTCTCTTCACTTCCGGGTTCATCTTCTTCGTCTGTTTTAATGGCCACGTCTCAGAGTTCTTCTTCAGTCAGATCGTGTCAGTGTGTGAACAGGCATTGTGAGCTGCGCACATTCGGGCTCTGCACATTAGTCGCACAGTTTGAGCTGGAGCTGAATTCAAAAAAATCGCACAGTGTACCGCAGCTTTAAGATAAAGGTGCTCGGTGGAAGAGGCGAAAATCGAGTCAGATGTCCTCACTCAGTATAATTCAGCCATCTTGCAAGCAGAAATACTCTAGCCCGAACATTACAGGTTTGTACGCCATTTGGTACCCGAGTTACGTTAAGTCAAAAAGATATTCACAGATTTCAGTTTTTTTGCATTGATATCTCACCATCAAAAGATAGCACAAGCACGCATGCTGATCATACAACAACAGCTACTCTAGGAATCACCCGGTAATGCTTTAGGGAATTTATGCGGTGGAAACTAGCATTGTGTTGAAAACCCTTTTGCGATGTAAAACACAGGCAGGCGCTAAAGGAAAATAGATCCCGGAATATGTTCGCTCTTTCTAGCAAAATATGAACCCCACAAGAATAAGCGGGAGAGGTAATGACTAATAATCATTCAAAATTATACATTTCAGAAAAAATTGCAGTCCTATTCACCTCTGGACTGATTCCTCGCTTGTTCACTTCCCACAAAATACACTAAAAAATCTCTGTTGATATCTGTTGCTAACACTGGGGCTACAACGAGGGTAAAAAAGCAGCAATGCAGTCGACCTTTCACTGTCCAGGGGCAAAAATATAAAAGACTTTCACAGAGGAGTACTCTGGCTTTTTTTTTTAAAGTACGCAACCTTCGACAGCATGTGCAGACAAAGAAAAAAAAAAAAAAAATAAAAAATAAAGTTACTATTTCATTTTTCTAAAAAGACACAAAAAACAACAAAAAAAAACAAAAACAAAAAAAGTGTTTTTTGCATTCAGTGACAATTTTAAAATTTGGGCACAGCACAGGATATAATCAACATTTCGGTCATATTCTGTGCCTATAACAATATTTTCCCTGTCACTAATCATTTTGTTTTCCTCTCACTGAGACAGAATTATTTTTTGAGCCTTGTGCTTACCTTCAAAATGAGTTTTTTTTTTTTTTTTGTGCACACTTGACTGACAAGCCAATGACTGATTTGCAGAGACAAAGCACAGGACTGGACCAAGTGCTGGCAAAGACCTGTGATTGAACTGTTCAACTCCCTTTCACACCATCGACATCAGCCAGGATTGTGTTTTCTAATGTCTCCATCAACCTGAGTGTCCTTCATCTGACCCTCACTTTGGGTTTTTTTTCTATATCTGGCCTGGGTTCATATTGCGTCCCTGTAGATTTGAAGCTGTCATCTTTGAATTTGTGGTGCAATTTGCAAATTGGGCTGTCATTTAAACAGAGCAACTTCTGAGCAATAAAAAGATAAACTTGGATTTTTAAATAAGAAATAAAGCACAGCACTCTGTTTTTCTTTAAATAAATGTCCAACTTGTGTTGCTGAAAGCAGATTTATATTTTTAATAAAAACTCACTATATCCGCAAACACACTGTACAGGTGAGTCCTTAGACTTCTGATCTGTTGGTTTGGTAGGTTTATTCCTCATCTTTTTTTTTTTTTATTTATTTAAAGTTGATATCAACCTAATTGAATACTCTTGAACAGCTATGTAGCTCCTGCTCTAGCGCTGTTTCTGTGCTCCTAACTTAGGTAATGCACAAAACTACAACATTTGCTTTGGGAGCAGAAACCTAAACTTAGCATAATGACACAAGACAATGGTTATCAAGGGAAACAACACCTTAAGAAAATATATCTCATATTTGAAAATATATCCAATTTCCCAGAGAGCCCTCCATGATATAGATTTACCATCCTTTATCTTTTGTCTCTTTCATTCCGCTTGAGCTATTCTTTGTAATTTAAATTTCCCAGTGTCTCTGGGACTGTCAGTTAGTTCACATTCATATCCTTCTTTTTTGGAAAAATACACCAAAAGTTTCCCCAAATGCACTCATGTACAGACTAGATTCCTTCAGTGTAATTATCAGAGTGAGGTAGACTTTAAAAATTGTTGGTTTTTGACTGTGAGAGACACATTTCTTAGGTATTCACTTGAGATTATACGAGTCAGATTTAAAATACGGTCAGAAGTAGGAGTGCATGTGGTCTGTGGTCAGGAATGAGGAAGATGAAGACTCCCATCTGAGGCTAGAGACCACATAGTTGAGTTTGTGTTTAAGGGTGTCCTTGAACGAATGCGTGGCTGGTTCAGTTTCAATCGACTGATTGGATTCCACACTTTCTAGCGCCTCCTGATAGGAGACTGTGTCTTGCCATGATTGAACGAACTCACATTAGTGAGTAAAATCAATACAAAATGTGATACAAAATGGCAATTTTCCAGGCAACAATGTTATTGACCAGATAAAATAACTGTAAAGGCTATAAATGTAGAAATGTAATCGGTTCTGATGACATAGTCAGCGTACCCAGTAAATGGCTTTATGACTATTTATCATTATTGCACAAATTACACAATTCACTCTGCATAAATATAACCAAAGCTGTTTTTCCAGTGAGACTGGTTTCTGCTCCATGGAGCATGGTATTAGAAAAAATATTAGTGCTAACAAGTGGGCATGTTATTCTTCAGCAACCTGGACCTTGAAGAACTTTTGTCAAGAGTCTAAGATTTGCAGAGCTAAGCGTTCTCCACTTAGGAAGAAAAAAAATGTTGTTTGCGAGCTGTTAGGTAAAAAGAAGCCTTATAGTACAAAATAAAACACTGGTTGCATGTGTTCTTCGTCACAATGACAAATAAACTGCATGAAATGTTTTTGCATCTCTTCCCAGTTGCTTGTTCAATATGCTGCGAGTGTCGTGATGATGACTCATTGTTTGAGCAGTGCAAGGGGTGCAGGAAGCTTCTCATTTGCATGGTATCCTCTGGGGAATTAACAGTGGCGACCTTAGACTAATGAATGTAAGTCTGTCTATATTAAAAGTCTATAAAGTGCATTGGAAACTTCTTTCATCAGTATTAATCAGGACAGTTTTTGTCAGGTGTGTGTCTGACAGCAGTGTGCGCATGTGCTCCCCACATCTCTGACACAGCAGGAACTAATGGTTCCTTACAAATTATCACTCATTATGTCAATCAATCCCAAAATAAAAGGCATCTAATAATAGGAAGTGTATACGGCTTTGAAGACAAGATTGCCGTCATAGTGCAAGTTTATACATCATCATGCATCAAACTAGGTGGCGCCGCTGATCTATTTGGTGATGCTAATTCTCTGGCCTGGCTTGCCATCCCTAAGTAGCCTTGGCCAAAGTTACTTCAGTCCATCTAATCCTGATTCTAACACATCACTGTTGAAGACAACATTATCAATTGCTGGCAAATCCCAACCATAATCAAATGGGAAATGCAAAGATGTGAAATGTAGGATAACATTTATTGATTTTAATTTTTTTTAAATATATATTTTGTCCTTGTTTTGGATTGTGCATCAGACACCGTTCTCAACTCCCTAAACCACGCTGACAGCCATAGTTTGTGAAAATCTGAAAAACTAGAGTTTGAGTTCCTGTGTTTGCTTCCTAGGCACCTAACATTTGTGATGTAAGTCCACAAAGAAAACCACATTCAGTGTTGGGAACGTTACTTTAAAAAAGTATTTAGTTATAGTTACTTACGAGTTGTTCCAAAACGTAACTGAGTTAGTAACTGAATTACTCTATAATAAAAGTGACTAATTTCCAAGGAAAGTAACTATTTGCGTTACTGTTAAAAAAAAAAAAAAGTTGCTCTATGTCAAAGAATTCAGATTTTTTAGATGCGTGTGTCGTGAGGTGCTTCATTTAATTCGAGTTGCTTACAACGAATGTCGACAAAGTCTTCACTCCTGGATATAATGAACACTTCACATACACGTTCTTGCTTTTGACCACAATTAATTTAAAGTAGTGTTTGTATCATCACCTTAAAAATGACAACTTTTCATCAGATTGCTCCACGCTCGCCATCTCTGCTGCTTCATCAAATCTGTAGTGGTTTTGTGTGTGTGTGTGTGTGTGTGTGTGTGTGTGTGGCTCGTGTGCTGGCACGTGTAAAAACACTGGCTCTGATTGGCTACCATGAAACATGACGCCGCCTTAGCCAATCATAATCGCTCACCTTGTTTTTAACCCACCTCTTCACTACAGCTGCGTATGAAGCCTGGGATGCTTTTGGATAACAGTTTATTTAATCAATACATGTAACGCACCATGGCTCAGGTGGTAGTGGGTCGTCTTCTGATCGAGAGGTTGGGGGTTCGATCCCAGTACCTGACTATGTGTTGAAGTGTCCTTGGGCAAGACACTGAACCCTAAGTTGCTCCCAGTGGTTGACTAGCACCTTGCATGGCAGTCCTGTCCCACTGGTGAATGTGAGAGTGATTGGGTGAATGAGCTGTTATGTAAAGCGCTTTGAGACTGCTTCAGTGTGGTGATAAAGCGCTATATAAATCAAGTCCATTTACCATTTAATGTTCAGTAATGTCAACAGCGTTCTAACGGCGTCAAAAGTAATTAGTTAGATTACCCCGTTTCTGAAAAAAAAAAAAAAAACGCCGTTACCTAACGCCGTTATTCCAAACGCCGTTATTCCAAACACTGACCACATTGCAGTTAAAAGTGTAAGAAAATTACTGATGTTTGTATCACCATGTTGTTTTTAACAATCGAAGAAAAACAACATCAAACCGTCTTTGGCAATTGTTTGGGCTTGAATTCATATTGTGAACCAAGTCATCACACCACTCAACAGTGCTTGAGTTACTTGTCGTAGCTCATCATGCAGAACATGGGGGTTTTAGGAGGCTGCTGGAATGGAGCCCTGGTGATACTCAATTACGGGAATACAAAAGCACTCACTATGGAGACAAACTGCAGGAAGCAAACCAAAACCTTTAGTGAGATAAAAGAACACAGCAGTGAACTAAGTTGTAATTTGCTTTTTGGTTTGTTATCATTATCAGAGCTGCCATTGCCTGGTTTGCTCTTTTTATCTAAACTGAGAGGAAAAAGCTGTGATAACCATTTCTTTGTACGAGCAAAAAGTATGACAGCTGTGTGTTTAGTTTCTCAAATTTCTGCACCATGAAGATAGAAAAATGGGAAAAACAACAAATTTGTTTTTTTTTCATTTGGGATAATTAAAACACTATCTTATCTCATATGTCTTGTATTTTTTATTTGCAATTTATAGCATACAAACAACATATAAATATAAGAAAGTAAGTATGTGACTGTTATCTGAAGTGATGACAGAGTAGCTTGCACATTATTTTGCATACCTAAGCAAATCGTTGTGAAAACAAGTTCTGATGAACTACGGCTTGGGCCCGCGGAACGTCTCCGCTCCGAATATCACGTACCACGTTCCTGAGAATTCAGTCAAATGAATCGGTTCCACCGAGTAAAACATATCAAATTGTGCAATCTACGTTGAATTGCCTTTGAAATGATATATCACACGACTACGTATGTTCCGATAAATTTAGAAATGACCCCCCCTTTCAAAAAGGTCTCAGAGAGGCTCTTGACATTCGCTCATAGAATATCTATGTCAAATTACAGCCCGATTCAATGAACTTTAACGGACGAGTACTCAATTTAAATTGGGGTCCCCGGGGGCCGGGGACATACGGGGTAATGGGCCTCATTCATATACTGGTATGTGTTAGTGATTCGGTACCACCAACTGTCGCAATATTTGACTCACAAATAAATGAGAAAATGACTTTCATGGAAATTGCCAAAAAAAGGGGGGTGGGCCCACGGGCCACAAATGGAATTGTCTGAGGCATAATCGTAATTTACGATGAATTACCATTGAAACTTAATATCACACGACTATGTTCCCATAAATTTGGAAATGACCGGAAATACCCCCGGGCCCCATTTCAATAAAAGGGCTCTGAGAGTTTCATCATATTCATTCAAACTGCCTTCTGATCTAACGGAGGAGTAGTCACATGACACGTATGGAGTAATAGGCCCCATTTACTAAATATATAAGTATGTGTCAATGATTCGGTACCACCAACCGTCAAAATGTTTGACTCGCAAATAAATGAGAAATTGACTTTTGGTTTTGTTTCTTTTGGGGCCCCTAGGGGACCCCCTGGGTTCCAAATCCAAAATTGGGCTTGAGCAACGATGCGTACACATCTATAGATCATACTTACCAAATTTCAGCCCGATCCGTTCATGAATACCAGAGGAGTAGTGATTTTACCTAGTGTACACAACAAGAAGAAGAAAGTGGAAAAACTACTATTTGGCTGCAGGAATTAAAGGGGATGACAGAGTTGTTTTTTCACTATGATCAAAGACAGCACTCCTAATTTGCTTCTAGCTGACTGAAATCGTGCCTTCCTGAGGAAGACAACTCGTGAACGTAGAGAAGAAGCTACGTTAATTAATGCACGTAGCTGGTGCTAGGCAGTATTTTTCATTATGGGAAATTCAGAAGCACTCTGTCACCTTGAAAAGGACACCCACAGCGGAGGGAGGGTGGATACAGTTTGTTTGTGGAGATAGTTATATTATGACTCATTTCTTTGATTCCCTTTTCTTTTGCAAGTCTAGGGGAAGCCAAGAAACGGTCATTTGTATGTGTCAGCATGAACACTGTGGGAATAAAGTGTTGGATTGTTTTGATCAATTTCACCTCTGCAGCCAATAGAACCAAGGCAAAAAGTTTCCTACTTCATATTTAGCCAGCATGAATTAGGTCACATGTACAGTAGGGAAAAAAATGTTATTGTGCTTAAAAAAAGATAGCAGTGGAATGGAAGAGAAGAAAAGGGCAGCAAATATATGCAAACCTCAGAGCAAAACAAGAGTCTTTGCAACGACTGATTCAAACCACAGTTGTACTGTTTGGAAGCAGAAAATATGTACAGGACATTTCAGGATAAAATGATCTGGGTAGATCACTCGGTGCAGTTAAAAATGCTTAAATTAGAGTGAATTTAGCACTGAAATTGGACACATTTGGGGATTCAACCTCTGACCTTTGGCCTGTGAGGCAAAGAGCGTAAATAATAATTATAAATGTAATAATTTAATATTAAAATTAAAATAAATAAATGTGCATGAGTCATAGAAAAGCCTGCTCAGCACTGGTTTGGTTTGATTCTCGGCAGAGTAACTTAACTCTCAGATTAAAGGACTGGAAGATAATTAAAGTCAGAATATTAGACACTAAATTTAAAAAGAAAAGATAAAAAAGAGATTATCTGGAAAGTAATTTAATCAAATATGATTTTAGATTATATTTGTTCCATTTTAATATTTACTTTTCTTTTTTCCAATTACTGTCGGCCTATGTCTCTTTTTGTACGCGTACCAACACTGAGAACTAAACATCACGCAGAACCAAGCAAAGCCAAAAGGTGTCCCAGCTTCCTTCCTACTCTGAATTTTAATTTCCACCAGGTGTAGATTCATTTATATTCTGTTGCATCAGTCTTTGTGCTAAACCACCTGCAGAGAGCATTTGTGTAGCTAATGTGTATGACACCGTGTTGAGCTTAGCGTCCTTGCTGTCAGTGAGTGCACGGGGACTCTTTGCCAGCTGAATCAGTAGCAGGTACTGCTGACGTGCAGTGAGTTGTGAAAGAAAAGTCCAACGTTCTGTGAGTATATGTGGCGTTTAATGTGTTGAAATTAAAGCTCTAAAACGTTTGATAACGCAGATAAAGACATCACTGTGTAGGCCTCTTAAAACAGAAAAATTAAGGTAGTTAATCTGCAAAATGGAAGAATTTACTCAAACAAATGTCACAAGGTTGGGTTTGTTAACAAGCCATGTCATGTGACGTTCAGAAAAGTTTCTCATATTGCATTGTGGGATTAGGGATCCTGTAAAAGAATGCAAAGACAGTGCTGAAGCACAAAAAAAAAAAAAAAAAAAAAAAAAAAAAAAAAAAAAAAAATCATAATAGATTTGGCAAGAGAGTGAATGAGGATAGCTGAAAGGAGCATCGTCCTTTCTTATGGTTTTGCTGCAATTTAAATGAAATGCCTCACGTGATCAGGCTGGATTTACAAGGTGTGACTGCGATGTTTGAAGTTACATTTAAGAAGTGTTTTTAATGATTCTTGAAAATCATTGAATCGTTGAAAAATTATTTATTTATTATTATTTAATTAATTCATATATTGCCATACTAAATTTAATCAATGAAATTTGTATTGTAGATATGAAACAGTATAATATTGGTATTATGTACATGTTATGCACACTTGTGTGTGTACATATAATAATAATAATAAATTGGATTTTATATTGCGCTTTATCATAGACTCTCAAAGCGCTTCACAGAATTAAGGCATTATTCTTTCACTCCACACTTAGTGGTGGTAAGCTACTATTGTAGCCATAGCTGCCCTGGGGCAGACTGACAAAAGCGAGGCTGCCATAGTGCGCCAACTGCCCCTCCGACCACCACCAACACACTACATTCATACTAGGCAATGTGGATGAAGTGCCTTGCCCAAGGACACAATGACAGATACTACTAACCAGACCCAGACCTGCTTAGCTTCCGAGATCAAGCAATGACAGGCTGGTATGACCATATATATATATATGTTTGATGTGCACGTATGAAATGTATAACTAAAACTTGTGCAGAATATATATTGAGTGTATATTGTAAAAATAGTAATATATGTTTAATATATGTTTTTTTTTGGTGTATGTGATTTTATCTTGAGAACCTTGTTTTGTTTTGTTGTGATGGGGTAGGTACAGGTATGTATAAGCTTCAAGCAAGACCTTTTTGGCTGAAGAATTAGACATTGTTTCTTCTGTTTTGTTTTTCTAAAGACTGCTGAAATAAACAAAAATTAAAAAATTAAAAAAAAATGTAATTCAATTCATTTCAATTAAATTCTTCACCAGACAAGGAAGAAAGTGATTTGTTTGATCCATTTTTGGGTTCTACTGGTTGAGAGAGGAATTACTGCAGTAGATTGACTTAAGACGGTCTATTTTATTGTCATGATGAGTGAATATTGTAGAAGAATTCCACACTAGTAATAATACAAGTTTGCAACAGCAGTCCAATGGCTCTTTCCCGTGCTAGCTTAGCTTTAGCATTAGCTTGATTTCTAGCTGTAAATGGTAAATGGACTTGATTTTATATAGCGCTTTATCACCACACTGAAACAGTCTCAAAGCGCTTTACATATCAGCTCATTCACCCAATCACTCTCACATTCACACATCAGCAGGACATTGCCATGTTTTTGGCTGTACTAATTGGTCAGAATGTGAAATACATGTGGAGTTTTATAGACTGCCAAAAGTTATAACAAATCACGGAAAACAATGTCTGCATTTTATAGTCAGTAGTTCTACATCAGGAGAGCAGTGATATGAGACTAGCTCATCATTGTTGCATGTTACACCAGTTGCTCCTGTCTTGCATTTAAATCCAGCTTCAGGTAGTCCAGTTTGTTCTCCAGAGAGCGGACATTAGAACGCAGGATGGAAGGAAGCGGCGTTCGCTGAGGATTAGCTTTAAGCTTGGTTGCTAGCCCCGCTCCTGATCACACCGATTACATCCCCTTCACTGGCGGACACCACTGGTACAAAGCTCCGCTGCTTCACAGGTCGCTGGATGTAGTCGGCGTAGCAATCCGAGGCTCAAGGTCCAGAGGAGTCACATCTATCGGACTATAACTGTTTGATTTGCCTGAATCTAAGATTGCCTGGCGATCATATACTATTTTAGAGTAACTACGCTGCAGGTTCACTGTGAAACTATTACAACTGACTGAGTTATCTGCCAATATACAGTATATCGGTTGCTAACGCGAACCTCTGCAGCCGCAGCCGACCTCCAAAGTTCTATAAGATTTAAGGTGTTCCGCTGTGTATGGGCTTGGTGAAATCCAGGTATTGACGATATCAGGATACATAATAAACGAAAGACTCTCCGGGTCGTCATTGATCCAAGACAAGGAAGCCGACTCGTATGGATCTGCACCACCAATAAACCGTATTTTTTTTCCAAATATCGTGCCCTTTCCTGAGGACCAAGTCCTTTCCTATATGCCTTTGCATCTATAATGCATTTTGAGGAGCTTTTCTGTGATTTCTCCATTGCAAACTACACCTCTGTGAGCCTCCAACATGTAGTGTCAACATCCGCTTACCTCCAGCATGGCCGCGCACCCGGGTTACTACCCAAAAAGTGACATCGGTGAAAACCCTCTATACAAGACAATTAAGTTTGTGTCAACTGACATTTAAAGAATATGAAAAAGGGGGAACAAAAAGAAAACTGATGAAGACTTTTCACAGGCATAAGTTAGAAATCCATACACTGATGAAGGTTAAGACACCCACACTGGGACACCAAAGGAGATGAATGAACGACAACATTAATATAAAGGAGTGACAGCGTGCTTTAGTCTGAGTAATGGCCTTGTTCATTAGGAGTGATGGGAACCCCAAAAGGGAAACAGAAGCTAGCGCAAAAAAAAAGAAGGAAAAAGCTGATCGAGCTGCTTTTCTAGACTAATACTTTGTGCCTTTGAATCGTGTGTAATTTATCCACTGGTTACTTGATTGAAATTGTACTCAAATACAAGTACAAGTAAAAAGTAGCTCAATTCAATAGTAGTCAGAGCAAAAGTTACTAATTACTTTCACCCCCCCCACATTTATTGTTGATAATAAATCTTGCCACGGTTCCCTTGCATACAGTAAACATCTCATGTATAAACTTATAAAGGAAGAGATTAAATGTTGCACAATTGGAACATCATTTATTTTTCCACAAAGGAATCTGTATAAAATAAACGGTTTGTCAAAAATGTGTTTGTTTTTTTAAATAAAATAACACCAATGAATTCAATTCAAAAAGTATACTGTAGCTACATTTATGAGCTCTAAAACTGAGCAAATTACCTTCATTCAATGCTGTTTGCAGTGTTTTGGTGCCATGCATTATGTTTAATCTGATTGGTCGGCTATGATGTGATGCATGTGATTATTGTCTGGTTATTTCATTTTTTGTAGTTTCACAATGTTCGTTGATCATATTAAAACAAAAAATAATAATTTACTCAGTAATGGTTGGGTGTAGAAATGTAACTAATTTCTTCTTTTAAAACGTACTTTAGTACTAGTAAAATTACTGATTTGGAAATGTACTCAAAAAAGTACAAGTACCCATAAAAGCAACTAAATTACAGTAACGTGAGCACTTGTAATCAGTTACTTTCACCTCTGAATGTCACTTATTGGTTGAAATACTGTGGAGAATAACTTACTTCATGTATCTGTTACACGGATTATACATAAGCCTTACAGCGTACGCATTTGCTTTACTTTTTAAAAGGTCATGGCGTAGCTTTGTTTGAATTTGATGAAGTGAAATCAGTGTAACGTAAGAGGATAACATGTGTAGTATCTTATTCATGGATCTATTTTTTTGCCGTAAATCGTTTCAACAGAATTACTAATGAATCTAGTCATTTATGATTCATCCTAAGTACTTCATAGGCTTTACAAAATACGTTCAGAGAGTTGGTTGAAAACATTGCACAAGTGCACTTCAAAAACAATCTTAACAGTGAGAATATATTCTTTCCCTCCGAGCCAAACAGTTTCTGTTTGATATTTCAAAGACACCCACTCCTCTACATTCTTCTTCCTCCGCCATCTGACTCATTCTGCGCTTCGTCTCAGGAGAAATCATGCTAATCAGGCCAAGCCAGATATTGAGCATCAGCATCAGCAGCAGCAGTAGTGAGCAGAGCAGTTCAAAGATAGGTGAGCTCTTATTCTCTGCAAAGTAAGATCCTTTCTTCCCAAATGGCCCGAGTGCTTTTCTGAATGGGGAATAATTCTCAATTATTATTTTAGATGCAAAGTTGCAAGTGAATAAACAACAAATATACAGCTTTTCTTTTAACTTACCCCAAAAAATACATGCAAGTGATTTTTTTTGCTTCTTTTAAGTGTATTTAATCCTTTTTTTTTAATCATTTCAAAATAATAAAAATCCATGAAGGCTATTTTAAGGTCAGAGGGCATTAAAGTGCTAAATTTACGCTCGGATCCGATTTTTGATTTGGGGCCCAGAGGGCACCAAGGGCCCCAAAAGAAAAAAAACAAAACACGAAAGTTGATTTCTCATTTGTTTCCGAGTCAAATATTACAACAGTTGGTGGTACCGATTCATTGGCACATACCAATATATAAATGGGGCTCATGACCCCGTACGTGTCATGGCGGCACCAGGGTGACCCCATTTTTCAAATGACTACTCTTCCATTAGTTCTTGTTAGATCAGAATGCAGTTTGGTATAAACACGTATGAATGAATATGATGAGAAGCTCATATGGGAATATGGGACCCAGGGGCACATCCCCCATTTCCAATAATTCCAAATTTATGGGAACATAGTCATGTGATACATGGGAACCAGTGACGTGCCGTGACCACTAGGGCTAGGTAGGCACGTTGCAAATCGAGACCACCAATGACAATTTCATATGTTTCTGCTGTCAAGTGTAAATTCAATTCAAATCAATTTTATTTGTATAAAGCAATTTCCAACAAAGTCATCTCAATGCGCTATTCAAAATATAAAATTCATAATAAGAAAGAAAAAACCCAATAAGATCCACATGAACAAGTGTTTAGCCATCTAACAAAATCAACATCATAAACAACATTAAAGAAACATAAACAATTATTTAATATAGCCTTCATACTCTCCCAACAAGATATATCTCATGACACGGCAGCGCATCCATTGTTTGTGTTGGAAACACAGAAACACAGAGAAAATGACAACAACTCAGAACAGCCTCAGTGAGGAGCATCCACAAAGTCAATCCTTCCTTTTGTACCATTCACTGTGAAAAGAATGAAACATGTTCTGACCTTACCTTTGCTGAAGCTCTGATAACTCAGGTGTTGGTATCCATCTTTTAAAAGCTGTCGTTTTTCCTCAAAACAAAGTTTCTCTATCATCTCTAGCGCTGTCATCCACACTGTAGTGTTATCCCGCCCACTAGCTAGAGAACATAGCAGCAGCAGTCACGTGTCATCTATTCACTAATGTGCTGTGAACTTACGTATAGCATTTAGCATAGCGCAGTTACGTCCAAAGGAAGCTCTCTGTGCTGCCTTTGCACGTAATTGGATGTCATGTTGGGGACCTGACTGCGCATGCGCAAACATGTAAAATCACGCAATGGGAATGGAGGCAGATGAGCGACGTGCCTTTGGGAGGGGGCGTGGCCTCCCTCTGCCTTACAGCGGAGCGAAAAAAAAGATTTCCAGGAAATAGCGCTGTTTAGTAAATTGGGCTATGAAACGCACAAAATGCGGACACTTTCAAACTTATAGGTACTGTAGGCTATTGGAAATGGAAAAATAAATAATTTAATAAAAAAAAAAAAAAAAAAAATTATAATTAAATAATCAAAACATCAATTCACCCTTGGGTAGGCACTGCCTACCTTGCCTACCCTGACGGCACGTCACTGATGGGAACATAGTCGTGTGATATATTGTTTCAAAGGTAATTCAATGTAGATAACGATTATGCCTCGCACAATTTTATTAGGGGACCACCCCCCTTTTTTAGGCATTTTCCATTAAAGTCCTTTTTCTCATTTATTTGTGAGTCAAATATTGCGACAGTTGGTGGTACCAAATCATTAACACATACTGTACCAATATATTAATGGGGCCCATTACTCCGTAAGTGCCAGGGGGCCATGACTACTCCTCCATTAATGCTTATTTGAATCGGAGTGTAATTTGACATGGATATTCTATGAGCGATGTCAAGAGCCTTTTTGAAAGGGGGAGGGGACGAGGGTCCACCCCCTTTTCCGATTTTACGTTGCACAATTTCATTTGTTTTACTCAGTTCAACCAAGTCATTTGACTTAATTCTCGGGAACATGGTACATGCTATTCGGCGCGGAGATGTGGCCCGGCCGTAGTTCATCACAACTTTTTTCTGCTGAATACAATGTATTTGGGTATGAAGTAATGAAGTAGTGCTGTTGATTGATCCTGGTCCAACTGTCAACATTTTACTTATTTTTGTCATCAACTGTCAGAGTGACTGCCCTCTATAGGTTGAAACCCAGCTATTACAATTGATTTTGCTATTGGCTGAGAAACAAGGTCATGTGACATTTTGGGACAATCTGCATTGCAAACAAGCACTGCTAGCCCCACCCCTTTTATAAAAACTAGCACCTGTGGGCTCTACAATTTGTGCTGAGTTGGTTGGATTGAGAGAAGAGTAAATAGAGAGGTATATTGAGTAATGAGTAGCTAGTTAGCATAGCCATAGTGTGTTCATTGGAGATTTCATAGTACAGACTGGCATGTCCTTAACTGCTCAAGGAGCCCCGCCCATAATCAAGGTATTTTTTTATATTTCCCTCCTAGTGGCAGGTCAGGAGAAAGCAGGGGTTTAGTTACTCTTTAAGGCTTTGGAATGCATGCACATGATTTCAGGTTGTTTTTTGGTTGTTGTTTTTTTTTGTTTTAGATTAAAATAAGGTGTTATAACTCTTTACCATTTATAAATATGGCTCTTGTCGTCTCTAGCGGAAATGGTAAAGTGGCAGACAGTTGCTACTTGCCTGTTTGATAAAAATATTAAGGCTTAAAGAAAATTATGCCAAATACTGGTACATTGTGACAGCCAAGCAGCCATGGTATTTTGCCAGCTGTGAAACAGCAGAGAATAAGATAACGAGTGTGTCCTTATCTTCTCTGGCATCTGCAGAATAATGGCCAAAAGCCAAAAGCATTAAAGAGATGTCAGGGTGTCCTTCTACTGCAGCTGGTTGGGTGGGTGTTGTGATGCAGAACCTCTACAAGCTAAGGCTGCTACTGAGCTTCCGCTTCTCCTCTTTTACTCATTTCTAATGTCCTCTTTTTCCAACGTTTATCCATCACGGTTGCTTTAAGTTTATACTGCCTGCTGACCAAATATGACAACGAAATAGCTGTTCCCTGTGACCTCTTAAATACATTTAAATGAAAGGTCACATGTTATACTGCTTTTCATACAATTTAACATAGGTCTCAGAAGCCCAACAAATGTATTGTCCCAAACAGAAAAGGCTGTTTCTGAGTGTACTTCCGGGTATGCAAAATGAGCCGCGGCTGGCCACGCCCACTTCACCTTCCGCTCTGGTAGAAGAGTATTTCTGGGATATCTCTCTCTTAGCGGGCCTCACTAACCAAACATTCTCCATCACAAAGCAGCTGTACTACGAGGCAGGAAATCAACACTTTCACTTACTGTAAGACAGGTGATTTCAGCATGGTGACGCGCATGCTCCAGTGACAGGGGTGGAGATTACTACGTTCAACCAATCACAAACACGGAGAAAGTGGGCAGACTTACGCCACAATTAAGGAATAACTAGTATAGTGCCTGTTGAAAGTATGTGTTTTGCTTTTGTGCTTTTTTGTATAATTATTGTTCATTGTTGCCATTTCAGTGTGATTCTGGAGTCATTCCGTGTATTTTTCTAGCTTTTTTGGTGTAGTTTTGTGCATTTCTGTTGTCATTTTGTGTATTTTTTGTATGAATATATATATATATATATATATATATATATATATATATATATTTTTTTTTACTCATTTTCAAATGTTTGTTCTTGTAATGTATGTGTTTTTGAGTCATTTTGTGTGTTTCTGGAGTCATTTTGTTTTTGTTTTTTTTGTGCATTTTTGTTGTCGTTTTGTGTACTGTACCTTTTGTATAAATATTGTTTAGTTTTTTGTTTTATTTTACTCATTTAGTATATTTTTATTATAAATACCTTATGTGTGGTGAGGGCGTGTTTTGAGATGTGTGTGTGTGTGTGGCGCTCGCACTCTCTCTCTCTCACACGCATGCAGACAGTCCTGTAATTAATAGATGTAACAAAATAACATGAAGAATTAAAATCAATAATTCAGACCAAAAACAACACTGCTGCTGCAGCAAAGGCAAGAAGGAAGGAATGCAGGAATTGATAACTGTTAATGCACAAAATAGTGAGATTATACAATATTAATTCCTGGAATAATAAGTTCTGTTTCTAGCTTGTTTCGTTCTTCTGTAATCCGCAGTTGAATACAGGCAAGTTTCACACAAATCACCAGTTTGTGACAAAAAGATGAAAAAAAATGGCTTTTTCTGAAAAAATCTATCAGTGACATTGGTTTCCTACTATAAAACTACAAAAACAACACTGAGACCGGGCTTTTGATGGCAAAATTATTATTATTTTGCTATCTATGTCAGAGTTGAATGGATTTCTTACTGTATTTTGGCATTCCTCCAATTCCATCCCCCTCCTTCAATCACACAGGCAATCCCGACAGGCAGAGATGACCTGTTTGGCCTGGTTATTTGATGGTTTAATCTCACGATCGCAGCATAATCAATAATCCAATATGTGGTGCTGTGAGCTGCTGGATACATCACAATATCACTCCGTAGCGCCATAATCTCCCTTGTCCTGCTTCTTTCTCCTTAGCTAATGGTAGCATCAGTGGCTAATCTCTCGTCTAAAGGTGTGCTGCTGCCACCTTCAGGGCAAAGTTGGTCACTACATCACACTACAGTGTAGATATTGATGTGGGACCTCCGCCATGTTGTATTCTAGTAATCTCCGTGAAAAAACGTAAATGACGCAATATTAGGTCAATGGCACAGAGCGTATGGATTTGAAATGACTAAATGAGTTAACCAGCATCTAAGTACAGGACACACAGAATAAATCCCAGTAGTTAGCCGATAAGAGTGAACCCAACTTTGTAGTACAGGCCCCTTATGTTGAATGTCTCCTGATATTATTTGGTCTTGCGTGTTAATAGACACAACATTAGCTGCAGCAACTTAGCAGTGTCAGCGTCCGTGCTCATGTTACACTGACATTTTAACAGCTAGCAGCTTATCATGCAAGTTAGGCTTATACAGTAAAATTAACAAAATGACATGAACTTACATCTTCCATGTTTGTGCTTGAGTCATGAAGTGTTGGTACCGCGTCATGCTGTATCCAGAGTCTTTGAGCTAAGCTAGCTCTGTGCAGGCCAATGATTTCAAAGCAGTCCTCCATGAAATGCCTGGCATCACACACAAACATTTGGGAATGTCTTTTGGTAACAACCAGTAAAATCCAGCCACTGAGTCCTGAAAGGCTCAGCTGAGGCGAGGAAAAATAAAGGTGTGCATGGCTCACCCTGCCTTCGTCATGTCTGTTTACCTGCAAAGTAAATAGTGTGGGTGGAGCTCACTTCCCTACAGGTGCAGAGGGAGGGGCAGAAGGAGGAGTTATTTCTCTCATTACGTCATAAACGGATCAAACTCAAACTGTCTTGTCTAAGCACACGTCACAAAATGTGAAGCAACCGAGGGATGGAAGAATCATACATTTTCACATTTGGAGCCTCATAAATAGGCTATGGAGATACATATTAATGTTAGAAAACAATTAAAAAGTTGAATTTGTGGGACCTTTAGTTATATATAATATTTATATAGACATTGTTTGTAAACATTGTGGCTTATTGTGTTGGGTGGGGCTTAGCCTGGAGGCAAAACCGCAATTGTCTTCATTTTTTCTGAGGACGAGTGTCTGCTGGAATCCTATAAATCTTTAGTTTACGTCTACTAATGTTATTCCTCCTCTGGCACCCAAACACACAACAGACAACATTCTAAAGCTGTAACATTACTAGCCTCCACACTCTTTAGCCAGCGGCGTTTCCTGTTTTTGCCTCTAGCTAGAGTTGTGACGTCATTAAGGGATCTATATATATTCAATTTCAACATAAATGTGTGCTAGTTTTACCCTCACGTATAACTGATATATATATAATATTAATTAATGACAAATATTAGTCACTGCAGGATCCCTACTTCAAAATCTTGTGGCAGATTTTTTAGGCAATTTAGGGCAATTTTGTGGTATTGTTTGTGGGAAATTGAGTTCTTTAGACAATTTGTGATTGCAGTCATGTGATATAGGCACAAGGAAATAGCAGGGCCCTGCAAACATTGTCCAGTTTAATTAAGAAACGGAAGTTGTTCTGGTAGCTTGAGAGATGCCAGGGCACTTCTCGAGCACTGTCGAGTTGCCCTTGAGCAAGGCACCAAACCTCAACACTGCTCCCTTAATTGTAAAGTGACTTTGAGTACCCAGAGAAGTGCTTTATAAAATTGATTTATAATAATAATAATTGAATTTATAAATTTAGAAGAACTGAGATTTAAAACTGCTGAATTACTGGTAATTGGTATAACTGAAATTAACTCAAAGATTGATGCTTTATGTGTCATTTTTAATTTTTTCCTGCAGGACCATTTGGCTGCTCTATCCAAAGAGTCAGAATTGTGTTTGACTCATTGTGCTTTAGTGTATAGTCAGTGTTCCATGTACCCTTAAAATGTGATTAGACTTGTATTATTTGCTGACTCCAACTCTCAGCAGGTCTAAAGATCTTTTCCCCACTTGCACTGATATCCAACTAACACTCCACAAAGCCAACCTGACCACAGCTCATTTTAAAATCATAATTCACACCGAGACCAGTTTGCTACACGAACAAAGTCTGTGCGTGGCAGAAAGTCTGAGCGCAAACTAGAATATTATTGCTCCCGTGTCTGAATCATTTCTTGTTTTTCAACATGTTTTGGTCAGAAAATTGTTCCAGGCCTGCTTTGGATCAGTGCACTGACTCTGGGTAGTTGCAGGAAAGAATAAATAATATCTGACCATATCCACACCTAATAGAAATCCTATTTTTACAAAGCAGTGGATATGTGTGTGTGCAGTTCATTGAATATCATTGGTCTCTACAGCTGCTGCAGGGCAGTGAAATGCATTAGCTAAACTGAGAAATTTACGTATTTATAAAATCTTGAGTTGCAATCAATCATTGTCCTAAATCCAATTAGGATCTTTAATATTATTTATCTATCTCACGTAATATTGGCAGAGTGTTGGGTGAGGGATGATGCATGAGCAGGTTGAGGAGAGCAAATCACAGCTAAACAACACCTCCGGGATTTTGGATGTGTCAGTAAACAAAAGCAATAATCCCAGAGAGAAAATTTGACTCCATTATGTGATGATTAGATTTCAAGATGATCAAAGAAAACTTTCTGTAACGAAACATCAAAGTAATTTTTTTTTTTACAACATTTTCTACTGCTGTGAAGTTACTGATGCTGCAACAAGGACATTTTCGGCTGTGGTGAAAAACACAAAATACATCCACTGCTGTGTTGCTATAACCAACCTTGTTTAAAATAAATTAATGAATTAATGGAAACTAATTTGGGCTGAAAACCTGTAATGTTTCTGTTAATTTTCTGAACACAAAGAGTAGAAGCAGTTTCTTATGGTTGATGAAGTGCAGAATATGGCTTCAGCTGCCTAAACTGATATTTAATGTCACGGTGGATCCACGTTTTCATGTTTTATGACCCTACCATCAAAGATTAGGGGTAGAAATGACCCCCAATCAAAGCATTCAATGTTTATCTAAACTTCAGTGGAACAGTAGTAAATGTGAGCTTCTGTTTTCTGTTAGTGCCCTACAGATGTCAGGTGGCACCTGGCATGTTGTTCTGCTCATGTAGCCCATCTGCTTCATGTGTCAAATGGTTGGAGATGATGCACATACTGTATATTCGCAGCTTCATTTATCAACAATGAATGTATGAATGTACAATACGAGAAACAGTTTGATGACATCGTCATCTGAACGGCTGCAGTGGCTGCAAGATAAAAAGAAATAAAGAACCAAACACAATGATCTGTTCACGCCAGTGATTGGGTTGGACAAACTCTCTCACTGATCTGACTATTTAATTCTGAAATGGCTAATGCAGATAAAAGACTTTATCGATGTAACAAATTATCATTTGAAAATTATTTTTACTCTGGTTTTAATAAATTGAACATTTTATTCCTTGAAAAAAAAAAAAAAAAAAAAAAAAAAATTTAATATTTTATGGAGATGATACTATGTTGAACAGTTTGAGAGTCTTTCAGAGCCTAAGGTGTGTGTACATATGATACATAAAATAAGGGTGTTTAACTTCAATTTTCACAGAATGGATGTGATATAATAATAAATAAATAAAAGTATACTTGATAATATCCTATTAAATATACTAAAGTTCAAAAGAAGTGTAAAACTTTTTCTAGTCCTACCCACTTGTATTATTTATTTAATAGTGGAGTGAATGTAAAAAGTGTCCCTCAAATATAATACTCAAGTAAAGTACAGATACTACAAAATATTATAAGTTATATTCAACAAATACTTGAGTTCAGAGTGCTCCTTTTTGTCTCCGCCTTTTCTCTCACGAGGATAGACATCCAATAGATTCTGTTTTTAAGAGCACTTTTTAATAATCCCTTTTTATGAAAATATACCCGGAAACAACATTGGATCAACAGTTTCTAAAGTAGTCAGACCAAACTGCTTAAAGAACCCATTATTTTCTTTCGATGTACTTAAATACAAAACAAAAATATGGCTAACTCTTGGCTTATCAGTTATTTATACATTTGAACAAAGGAAAATGTCAGGCGTTATGTTATTATGGAATATTATTGGGTTGGGATTTTTACTTCATTGTGTTTGAGCGATGAAGGCATTTTAAAATATGTTTCTGTGACAATGCTTTATAATTAGTGTTATTTATTTATTATTAATTATTGAATTGTTACAAATACGAAAATGCAATGTCAATATTGTCAAAACATGACAAAAAAAATTGTATATGAATATATATATATATATATATATATATATATATATATATATATATATATATATATATATATATCAAAGGGAATCAAATGTTAATTTCTGAATGGGAAAATATTCTAATGTTATTAGGTTATTGGGTTAAGGAAATACATTTTTATTTAAAACATTTTCTAATAAAACAATGTTGATGTTTCTTTAAAAAATAAAAAAATAAAAAATTATATATATATATATATATATATATATAGTATCTAGAGATACTCGTACAATTTAGTTTCCGGAACAAATCACATTGAACTCAGTTGCGGCTCCGTAGTAACTTCGCGCTCGGGGAAGATTGTCCGTCTCAGCCACCGTATGATGTCGTGGCTTTTACTGCTAACCTGTCACTGTTAGCGTGTTGCTCCCAGCTGTTAGCGTCACATTTTATTCATAATCGGGGACAAAAGAGAGACTTTACTCTACCCGTTAACGGACAGTGTTCACGTCAGCCATCCGAGATGAGGCGCGCTGGGCTGGGTATGAAACAAACCTTTTATAAATGCAGTTTAACGCTCAATGAAAGCTTCCTTGCTAGCTAACTACTAATATACAATCGACGTTGTTTATCAGGATTCAGACTTAAGCCATTGAAGCATTTTTTGGTTGTAACACTTACGATACATTTTTTTTTTTTTTCAATCCTTCCTGACAGGTGAAAGTGGCTATGGACACTATGTGGCCAGTGGATACAGTGTGTACGAAGAGGAAAATGAGCATTTACAGGAGGGACTGAAAGCTAAAGTCAACGCTCTGAAGAGTGTAAGTATACTGTACCGTCATCATAAGCACTTATTTTTTTTCATATATATAGTTCAGATTGTTAATTGTTGTCCTATTTGGTTTATATCTACAGTTGTCCATTGACATCGGAACAGAGGTGAAATACCAGAACAAAGTGCTAGAAGATATGGTGAGTTGTCCTGTGTTGTCTGTACTTTAGACCCAGAGCTACAGAAGTTTATTGCATTTATAGACGAAAAATTAAAGTTTGTTTTTCTGAATTGATGAAATAGAAATAAGTAAAAAAAAAATTAAAAAAAAGGCCATGTTTTACTGTTTTTATAAGAAAACAGAAAAACAGGGCAATATTTTATCATGTCTTTGTGCAGTGGATGAGGTGGATTTTTTTTAAATTTATTTTTATCTTTTTAAAAGCACATTGAGCTACATTTTATTGTAGGAAAAGTGCTTCTTATATATATTAATTTGAATATTTTTATTTAGTTATTTTTTTAATCTTATTAACTCGGAAAAAATTATGACTTCATTCAAAACAGAAAGTGGAACCACAACAATGTGACGTATATGATCAGGATCAGGGTGTGTTTTACAGAGGAAGTACCGGTTATGTGTTTTTATATAGACTTTGTGAAAGTAAATATTGTTTTAGTAGAGATGTGGTCCTGACTAATAAGCTTCAACTTTTTGTTTTACTTGTTTACCTGTAATCAGATCAGACGAGGAAACTAACAGGATGTGTTTTTCTCCTGTGTTCATACGTCACTGATCTCATTCTGGTTGGTTTTTATTTGTTTTTAGCTGCAGCGAGGCAGGTTACAAAGAAGAACTGGTTTTTCCCCCCCCATTTTGAAACAGTGTCTAGTTGTGTGCCATTTTAGTGTGACAGTGAGCTCCTTCCACCTGCCGCACATTTTGCAGAGCTGCATTTACCGCACATACTTTTCTCCGTTAATCTTTGCAAGTATCCTGTGTATATGAATATGTAAAGAGTATAAAGTCTGTTTTCTCTCCCTCAGGACTCAGACTTTGACTCGACCGGTGGGCTGCTCGGTGCCACCATTGGCAGAGTCAAACATCTGTCCAGAGGCAGTCAGACCAAACTGCTGTGCTACATGCTCCTCTTCTGCTTTTTCGTCTTCGTCGTCCTCTATTGGTACATGAAACTACGGTGATAGAGGTCCCCCCACCCACCCACCATCTTTGTTCTCTTAATACCATCAGCCACAGGAAGGCATCACCACGTTCAAGCATTTCCAAAATCAATCTGAATTCCTGTTGGTACAGATCTAAAAAGTCAAATGGTTAGAATATTGTTAATCAGGAATTAAAAGATCAAGATCAGTCTATGTGTATGTTTGAAGCCGGAAAATGCCACTAAAAGTTAGAAAGTACATTGAACTATAGAACATCCACCTGTTTGTGAATACCAAGGTGTCAAACAATAAAAACACAATATGTGCAGGGATAAAGTGATAGTGAGAGCAGTGTACAAACGGTATGCTTACTTTTTGTAAAAATGTTGTTATTGTAAATACATTTTATGCATTAAATAAACTTTGTGCTTGCTCTATTGTACACGTTTGATGTCCGTCAATGACCCAGAAAGTAGTTTTTGCACATTATGGGCTTTTATTTTTAGAAAAAATAAGGTAAATCTCTAAGAACTGTCACTTCTTTATCTTTACAGTGCAACATTACACCATGCATTAACATACACACAAAATCTGCTCTTATCTGTTAATCAAGTAAAGAAATTATTCCAGCGTTAATTTAGTTTTTTTAAAATAAATGTTAAGGTTTTGTTGATTCAGAAAATGTGGTAAAACTTTACTATAGTAATATAAATAAGGCTGACGTTACGCTGTCATTTAGCATTATTAAGGTGTCATTAAGCTATCATTCTGTGTCGTTTGCTAAATTATGAAACGTTTGGAGCTACGTTGGCATTTTTAGTGGGGTTGTTTATGGTAATGAATGACACTTAATGACAACCTTCATGACACCTTATTAATGCTAATGACAGGTGTCATGTCGTCATAATGAAGACAGCGTAATGTCAGCCTTTATGTAGAAAACATCAAGTACAGTGTTACCTGAATTTTTATCTCCTGACATGTTTCGAATGTCAACTGCCAGTCTTCCTCAGCGGTGATTGCTTTGATGTATCCCTATGAGTTCTCTCCATCTTCTGATAGCTTTCATGTGTCCTTATTTAATGCTTTTTGCCATCGAAACATGTTAGGAGACACAATTTCCTGGAAGATTAATTAATTTTCATTCTGTTTGCATGTGTTTGTAAGTTTTCTGAGACAGTCAATAATTGAACATAACGACAAACATCAAAATGTTCAAACTGCACTTGGGTGATTCTTCATTATTTTAAAACATTGTGACGGGGGGAAGATGGTCACTTCTTGGGTAGTGTGTCCATGTACTTGCAGATGATTCCCAGCATCACCTCATCAGCTCCTCCACCAATAGATATTAATCTGGAATCTCTGTAGAGACACAAACCATGTAAACTGCAGGGCAGGCTGCTACTGAGGGTCAAACAATGGAGCATATTTAGCCCATCACTACAGATCAGCACTCACTGTGCGTGTAAACAACACGTGTGCTAAAGAATTGCTCAACAACAAACCAAATACAAAGTAGTTATAGCTGTTATCGACTTCACGAATCGGCATAAGTTTTATTAACATGCGACTGATGAAGTGTGGTTGCCATGACTATGAAAACAAAACAACTCAAAGTCACATTTGCGTGTGAATACATCAAAGAAGTAAAAATTGATGCATTCAACATGTTCCAGAAAACCTTTCAACATTAATCAACAATGTTTATACCACCATGAAGCAGCAATTAATGCAATGCATCTAAAAGAAGAATAAACATTTTCTGAGCCATTTGGTTAACTGTTTTTTTTAGTGTTACCTGTAGAATCGGCTGACTGCTACATCACTGGTGAAGCCCATCCCTCCCCAGTACTGCAGGCAGCTGTCGCTGAGTTCTCGGGCCAAGCGACCTGCCTTTAATTTAGCCATGGATGCTAGTTTGGTAACATCATTTCCTTTAATGTACAAAGCTGCAACACAAAGTGAGACAGATGTGTTCTGAGATAAAAGCAAATGTTTGAAATGTGGTGAGCAGGTGTGCAGAACAAACTCAGACGTGCACAACAATAAATTAACTTTTCTTTTTCACTGGCCCTTCCTGCCTCGCCCACAGATTAGGATCATAAACTCTTTAATAAGTTCATTTCAGCCACAATGCTCTATTTTGATCGTATTAAACTTCTCTTTTTAAGCCAAATGCTTTGTATTCATGCCCATTCTAAAGTAAGGTGTCACCCAGGGGAAAGGTTTTCTATTTAAACACTGCACACTGAAATATGTATTCAAACCTTGACGTCCAACGACACACACCCATACTAATAAGGATTGTCTTAGATATCAAGGGCAATACAATTAACACATTACACACACACAGTGTACAATCATCAGTCAGTCATGCAGGTTGCTCATAAACTCAGGTGATCACATGCAGACAACACACTGATGGAGAGACAAGTAGAGGAGAAAAAACATTATTTATGGCTGTGGCTTGTTGTAAGGGCGATCATCAAGGGTGTATTCCAGAAAGGAAGGTTAACAAACTCTGAGTCTATCCATAAACTCCGGATTGGAGGCTAAAAAAAAACAAAAACAAAAAAACCTCATGCACTTCAGAAAAAAGTCAAAAATCAAAGTTTTTTCGGAGGTTAATAAAAAAATCAATGTTGAGATTTTTTAGGCACTGAGAAAAAAACATCGCAGGTAAAAAATTCATACACTTCAAGGAAAACCAGGACACAATTGGACATCCTAAATCTTCTCCATTTTTATAGTCAGCGTGTAGGTACACGTTACCATTTTGCAAGTTTTTAAATTGCATTTGCAAAAATATAATTAACACAGCAGACTGAATCAGACTAATACACTGTTTGTTCCTAGAAAGGTAATCCAAACAAATGATATGTTCTATAAATGTAGAAGAAAAGAACAGGACGAATAATGATGTAATCTCCCCATCGGGGAATTTAACCCCAATCTCCCACGTGACAGGCGGGGATACTGACCATCTTACTAACGAGGAACCACATTATTCTAAAGTATAGTTTAACCAGTTCCTCAAACTGCCTGCCAGGCATTTTGAACAAGCAGTCAGCATAAGGAAAAAAAAAGTTGACATCGATTTTGGACTTTTTTCTTGAAGTGCATGAATTTTTTTTTTTTTTTTAATTTTTTTTTTACTTCAGATGTATATTTTTTTCTTCAGTGGCCCTAAAAAATGTCAACATTGATTTTTGACTTTTTTGTGAAGTGCATTATGCTTTTTTTAGCCAATTTTTTTTTCTTCTGTGGCCCTAAGACTCTTCCGTAATAATCGCTATTGGTAACAGCATTAAGATACGACAACAAAAAAACATGGGTCAACTATAGTCCTGTCTTTGTTTCCTTTCTCCTTATGCAACACACACCCACACACACGCAATGATGCCCACGTTAACGTTCTGTTTGTTGAGTGACCTCACCAATGGCGTTGTAGAGAAGGGAGCGAAGGCATTCCACCTCCGTCTGCAGCTCAGCCAATCTGAAGTGAACGGCCTGATGATAGAGAACGGGCTGGTTGAAGATCTTCCTCTGCTGTGTGTACTGAATGGTCTCCTGGATAATGTTGTCCATTGTGGTCACAACTTTAAAGGGTAAAAAGAGGAACATCATTTCAACATTGATATGCAACAGTGTGTAGTTTAACTTCTGAACATATTCTAAGTCCATATCAAAGAAAACTGAAAACCTCACGATGCCGCTAAATGAAATTGTTCAGCATTGTGAAATCAGCTTTAGCGGAAACCGGTTCACTCACCGTTTGCTGCTGCCCAGAGTCTTTCTTCCTGAAACTGAAGCATCTGGTAGGTGAATCCCATGCCCTCCTGGCCAATGAGGTTCCTGCACGGCACACGCACATCATCGAAAAACACCTCCGCTGTGTCGGACGACCACATTCCCAGTTTGGTAATTTTGCGAGCGACCTTCACTCCTTTCAAGCAAGAGAAGAGAAACAGAGAATGTTGTCTTCAAACTTGGCTAACACTGGAAAACTAAAAGTAGGGCACTATAAAATCTGTTATTTTTTCGTAAAATCACAAAAAATAAATAAATAAATAACACAAATACAGTACATTACGGCTGATTAATGGTCACTTTTGCGGGGGCACTTTTTCTCTCCTTTTCTCTCGATCCAGAATACAACGGTGTAAAAAACAATAGCTGCCCGTTAAGATGCCTGAACAAAACCACCGGAACACAAATGAAACATAGGAATTGTATAATATCACAAAAAAAACAAAATCTATTATGGCTGATTAATGTTTCTGTCGATCCACTCAAACCCACCAGTTTTTCAGCGGCACAGTAAATTGACCAATAGGATCAATTGATACGGCCAGTTTAACATACTAGATATAGATAGCATTTTGGGTTCGTTATTTTTGAATGTTGGACCAAAGCATTTCATGTAATTCAAATAAAGTTAGCCTGAATAAAAATGTTTTTTTTTTTTTTACACTTTATTGGGTAGATCTTGCAGTCACCAAGGTGGAGGTCAGGGATCTTGGGCTTGACAAGGTTGGAGACCACTGGTTTAGTGGTGTTTTAGGTAGTTTAGACGGTGTTTGAAGAGGCCAGGACAGGAGGGGAGCAGTGCACCTAACGAGCTGTCCCCAGAAATATTTCCCCTTTAAAAACGTTTATCCATATTCTGTCATTTTCTGCGTTCAACAATGGATTCCATTTTTATGTGATTCCGTCCGCGATTCGGTTAACGTGGCTTTTATAGGGCTCGAAAAATGGAATTTGACGTCAATCCAAATATCGATTGCGATCAGTTGTGTTTATTTATATATCATGCACTCGTCACTATAAACAGTTGCTTCCTGTAAACTTGGCTCTACCTGGGAGGTTCATGGGTAAACAGATGAGCGACTTGTTTCTGTGAGGTGGGCCGTCACTGGTGTTGGCGAGCAGACACATCCAGTCAGCCTGAGTGCCATTGGTGGTCCACATCTTCCCCCCACTGATCACATATTCATCCCCTTTTTTAACTGCCTTGGTCTTGATACCTGAATTAAAAAAGAAAAAAGTTAAGGTTTTAATACAAAATAAAATGCAAAAAACAAAAGGGAATTCCTTGGTTAATGACGAAAAGAAATCAACAAAGAACGCACTGGAAACATCTGATCCTGCTCCAACTTCACTAACTCCAAGACAGGCGACCTTATCTCCCATGATGGTGGGGAGGAGGAACTCCTTCTTCAGTTCATCTGAGCCAAACCTGCATAAACAGACACATACAAACTATAATTTCTAATACCATTACATAATACCTACCTTGATATTTATTCACTTATGTAAAACGTACCACTTGATGTCATGGAAAAATTTAAAAAAGTGACAGCACAAAGAAGTGAAATGTAAGCTTTAAAAACAACAAAGACTTTTGCCATAAATGCAATTACAGAGAGCACTCCACGCACGTTTACCTTTGTTCTCTGTTAGTCCTTAAACCTGGTTTCAGGCTACGTGAATCTAATTAAACTCCTGAGACTGTGACTGTCTCTGTAATTTTTTTATTTAATTGTTTTTGTCAGAGTTGTTGCTTTTTCCTCAAAGTATGAAGTACAAACCAAGGTCACATTCATTTTCACTTCTAAAATTATTATAAAATCAAAAATGTAAGTAAACAAGATTTCCAGTGAGCTTAAACCAAACTGTTGATTTAAAAATAAAAGCTAACTTTCCTTGTGACCAATAGTTAGGACCCCTGTTTTATTAGCTTAGAAAAACCGTAGTACTTAAATATATATATATATATATATATATATATATATATAAATAATTTTGTTTGTTTTAGTTGTTGTTTTGTTCCCTTTTCGGATTCATTTTGTACATTTTATTGTCATTTTGTGTATTTTTGTTGTATCTTTTCAGAATCATTTACTACATTTTTGTTGACATTTTGTGTTTTTTTTTTGGTCAGTTTTGTTGTCATTTTGTGTGTATTTTCTGGTATTTTGTGTGTTTTGATGTGTGTAATTTCAGAATTATCTTTTTCATTTTTGTTGTTATTTTTTGTGTTTTTAGAGTTATTTTGTGTGTTTTTGGATTAATCTTTTGCATTTAAATGTCATTTTGTGTGTTTTTTGATCATTTTATGCATTTTTGTTGTCATTTTGTGTATTTTCTGGTGTTTTGATGTTCTTATGGATTATTACAGATTTATTTTGTGCATTTTTTGTGTTTTTGGAGTTATTTTTTGCAGTCATTTTATGCATTTGTGCCAACCATTTTCAGAATTTCTAACCCCCTCAGTGCCAGCCATTTTTTTGAGCATTTTGACTGATTTTAAAGACCCACAGATATTTTGTACTATGACTATCTGAAATCTGACACCAGATTCTGAAAGATTGAAGCCTCTACTTTCATCAGTTTCTGGCTTGTTTCGTTCTTTTGTAATCAGCCATTGAATAGAGCAAGTTTGACACAAATCTTCAGTTTCAGAGCAAAAAGCTGAGAAATCAGCCTTTTTCTAAAAAAAAAAAAAAAAAAACCCTGTCAGTGACTTTAAAGCTATTTTTTTGCTTTACTGTCAACTCTAATATCTGAACATTGTTTCCTTGTATAAAAAAAACAAAAAAAACTGAGACGGCTTTTGATGAGAAAATAATTATTTTGCTATCTAGGTCAGAGTTGACTGGATTTCTTACTGTATTTTGGCGTCCCTCCAAGTTTCTCTCCCACCAGTCTGCACAAACGCAACATCCTCCTCCTCGCGGACATGCGAGTCTCACTGCTTGTGCTTGCCCTGTTTTTTTTTTAATCATTTTTTCTCACCATCTATCACTCCGTATTGCCATAATCTCACTCGTTCCTGCTTCTTCCTCCTTAGCCAAGGTAGCATCAGTGGCTAATCTGACGTCTAAAGGTGCGCTTCTGCCACCTTCAGGGCACCAGTTGGTTACTACATCACATTACTGCTTAGATATTGATGAGGGACCTCCGCCAGGGTGTTTTCTAGTAATCTCCATGAAAAAACGCAAATGACGAGTTTGACTGAGCTTTTGGATTTGTAATGACGAGTTATCTCGTCAATGGCACTGAGTGAGTTAAGGCTGGGATACACTGTGCGATTATTTTGAATTGTTGTACTCAGCTCCAGCTCAAACTGTGCGACTCAGACGCAGAGCCTGAATGTGCGCAGCTCAAGATTCATGTTCTCACACTGTACAGACCGACACTCTGACACGATCTGACTGCTCACACTGTACGCTCATACACGACACGTGACACTTGTTTCCGGAAATGCAACGTACAAATTGGAAGAAGAAGAACTTTGAAGCGTCACCATTAAAACAGATGAAGAAGAAGAACCCGGAAGTGGAGAGACAATCGCTAATCTCAGCAAAAAGAGCTTTAAAAAAGAAAAGACGGTGATGTGATGGACCAGGAGCTGAACAGACTTGGGCAGTACATTCTGTCAATTTTACAGCCGTCCTACGGTGTTGGCGCATGCGCAGTCTGAGAGTTTGAGGTAAGCCGGCCCGTGGCACTGCTTCAACTGTGAGATATCCACACGAAGAGCGACTAGATTTCAAACATGTTTGATTTCTTTACGACCATACTGTTGCTGATTGGGAGCTGGTCGTGAGGTGTTAATCGGTTCTCGTGACCCCATGTATACTACGCCATGCATAAAACACGATTTAGCAGAGACTCGCTCGATCCCAAAAATAAACACACAAGTCAAAAATTGGCCCTAAAATAGGCCAAAAATTGCAATGTATGCCTGCCTTTAGGAACAATTGAGAACCACTGTCCTAAGGGATCATTACGTAATCTCAGATTTGCAAACCCTGAGGATAGAAGTCCTTTTGGGTGGGAGTCCTTCAACAGTCTATGATTTGCCCGCTAACTTCAGCCACCAGAGCATGTCAGCGCACTGTTTAGGTGTTTTTTTTTTTTTTACCAAAAAAGCTGCTAAATGCTCTAAAAATCAGGCTGAATGCTTTACTCCAATAGAAAACAATGGGATGTTTACAGGCAGTGGATTTCAAGATGGAGTGACACAGGCTCTAAAACTGTAAAGTAGTCCCATTTGTAAAAGTTAATAAAACTAATATGGTGCAAAATAATGTTTTGTTTGGCCTAGATCTCCTAATGAGGACAGTTCAAAGGTAAAGGTAGCACAACGCTGACATTTTGTTTAACGCAGGTGTGAAAATCTTCGACGCGTATAACGCGGTGCTGGAGTTTGTGAAGAAGGAGAAACCTGACCTTGTTGGAAAGCTGATGAAAAATCTCAGGTAGAAACAAACGCACACATACACACACCTTGATTTGTGCGCTTCTTCTCACACGCTAACTCATCTGCTTTGTGTCGTAGCTTTGTCATGGGCATCGAGTTCAGAGAAGGATCTTTGGTTGTAAACGGGAAGAACCAGTACAAGCTGAAGAAAGGTGAGCACGTGGTCATGTTTACCACCGCAGCGACTGATGGGAAGTTTCTATAACCGTGCGTGTACCCAGGCATGGTGCTCAGCATCAGTTTGGGTTTTGCTGACCTGCTGAACAAAGAAGGTAAAAAGGAGGAGCAGAAGAAGTACGCTTTGTTTATCGGAGACTCAGTGCAGATCAATGAGGTGAGCCTGTGTGAAAGCCCCGCCCTTTTAACCTTTGACCCAGCTGCCAGTGCTGCTATTTGCCGTGGTTGGGGACAATTACATTTTTAAATTACATCTTCATTTACAGTGACCAGTGTTTTTTTTTTTTTTTTTCCCCAGTTGCGATGACATATTTTTCCCCTGAAAGTCAATTACAATTACGTTCTCATTTTCAAATACAATTAATCACAATTACTGAGCCTTTAATAAATATCCCCATAAAACAGCCTTCCTCTTGTGTTAGCTTTCTATTAGCATTTCTTATAATAACAGGTCAGTTTTGACCAGGGTTGGGTCAATTATAATTGTAAATGTGTAATTGATAATTAATTACATTATATGATGTAATTAAAAAATCTGTTGTTGTCGTAATCATAAGTTAATTGTAATTTGGTGGTTGTGGGGTCGTTTAGAGAAAATTGAAAAAAGTAATTAACCCAACCCTGGTTTGGACCCATGACTTAAATAAACATTCTAACATCTCTTGGTTACGTTGTTTGGCTTCCTAATCAATGAAAATATCGATATTAATATTTTTGGTGTGGGTGTCTAACCCCTTTTTTTGTCAGTATACCCCTAGATTTAATTTTTTTTTTTAAAAAGTGGGCAGTGGGAAAAGGTGACATGAAACATATTTTAATAATGGTTAACTACATACTTTATGCTTTGGGTATAGAACCCTAACATGGTTCCCCAGGTTTGTGTTTGTAATGAACACTTTTTTAAGATATTATATGACAATTACTAAGTTAATTCCCTAGACTCAATTATAATTGTAAATAAAGCTGCAACCACACACGTGTCGGGAAGTGGTGCACGTCGAGGTGTGTTACATGTTGGGGTGTGGCAGAAATGTTAAAGTGTTGAAACGTAGTTGACCGTTTTTAAGGGCTGCCAAAATTAGATCAAAGGGCCACATGTGTCCCTATTGTCTGAGTTGCTTCTGACACTTTTCACTCAGAAAAGAGGCATTTCCTTTTGGGATAACTCAACCATACCTGGCCAGTGCAGGAGTGGCCATGTCACTTTGAACCCCAATGGCCATTGGGATGCCTCCACAGCGGATGTTTCCCAGTTCCTCAGCCACTGCCACACTGTAGCTGAAGTCCAGTCCAAGGCCTCCATACTCTGCAACAGACAAACCAATCATCACTCCTTCACCTGCTCTCAATGGTTCAAGAGCAGAACTTTATCGCTCATGTTTGCAGAAGCTACTAGACCACAACAATTAAGTTTCTTCATAAATGCTAAATAGATTGAGGAGCACAACCACAAAGAGACCTAAAGGCCCCTTTAGAAAAAAACTAGACTTCATCACATACACCTACAGTGAATATAAAAAGTCTACACACCCCTGTTCAAATGCCAGGTTTTTGTGATGTAAAGAAATGACACCAAGATAAATAATTTCACAACTTGTTCCACCTTTAATGTGACCTAGAACCTGTACAATGCAATTGAAAAGCAAACTGAAACCTTTAAAGGGGAACACTTAAGATAACCTGGTTGCATAAATATCCACACCCTTAAAGGGGACATATCATAATTTTAAATCCTTCCTTTTTAGTTATAAATCATACAGTTGTGGTCTACATAAAGCGGAACTGCACTGCTTGGGTCTGAATTCCTCATTATTACAGCTCCCCAGACCCCTTTTCTACCCCTTTTCTGATGTGCTTCTAAGAGCAACTCGTTTTGGTGCGGTCTCTTTAAATGCAAATGAGACACTTCATACCCCGCCCCCTCTCCAGGTTCAACTCCACCCTGCTCGGCCATTTTTGTAGATTGATAGAAGAGATATGACTATGTAGCGGCGCAGAAAAAGTTTATTCACACGTTATTTACACAATGTCAACAACAGAATACTTGTCCATCCAGCTTTACATGTTTGAGCCAGAGTCAGACCCGGCAGAGCGAGATGAAAATGAAGATGATGAACCTGCAGAACCCTAACAAGTGAGCAAACACAAGCACCGAGCTAACGCTAGCGCCAAGCTAACGTCGCGAAATGCATTTTAATACAGTCTTTTCGGAGACAAAAACGGCAAAATGAAATGACTAATGAAAACTTTAGACTTAAACTAAACCACGTAGGCCATATCATCAAGGATCTAAAACGAGCACACAGCGCGAACATATGAAGACGGTGCAACTACTAATGCTAATAAAACAATGACAGGGACGTCTTATCATCACACTTTTTAGCGTTATTTACAGCTTACCGAAGTGCTCTGTTCGTCGTCTCCAAAGACAGAAGGAATTGACCCCTCAATCAGACAAAGTCTTTCGGCAAATCCTTCTTTATACTGGCGGAGGTTGCTGAAGCAGTCATCCTTGAAGTGCTGCGCGCACACAAAAATGACCTTACCCACAGATGTGGGTACATTTCTGTGAAAAATAAAACTCAACCAGGCACTTTGAAAAGGTTCTGATGCTGGGAGACGTTGTAATGAAGCGTGTGGGTTATTACATCCAACAACCAAACATTTTGATTTCTCCTCTCGTAACTTCTGCATCCTGGAGCTTGGACTACAAAATAAAAGCGAGAAATAAAAATGGCGGATTGCTCGAAGTGATGGGCCTGGAGTCGATGTCCTAATTTGGCAGTTCCGCTGACGTTATTGTTCAAAAAACGTAATAGAGAATCGAAAAATCGAAACAGATTGAAAAATATGACCAAAACAGAATATAAAGATATCAACGGAGCACCTGAAGAGATTAATTTGAACTTTTCTGTGCTTCTAAACAATCTAAATATACATCAAAATGCATTTAAGGGCTAAAAAAGTGGATTTAGCAGGATATGTCCCCTTTAAACTAATACTTTGTTGCAGCACCTTTGGCTTTTACTGCAGCACTCTTTTTGGGTAAGAGTCTATCAGTGTGGCACATCTTGAGGAAATATTTGCCCACTCTTCTTTACAAAACTGCTCCAAATCTGACAGATTGTGAGCGCATCTCTTGTACACAGCCCTCTTCAGATCATTCCACAGATGTTCAATGGGATTCAGGTCTGGACTCTGGCTGGGCCATTCCAAAACCTCAATCTTATTCTGGTGAAACCATTCTTTTGTTGATTTGGCTGTGTGCTTAGGGTCATTGTCATGTTGAAAGATAAAGTTCCTCTTCATCTTCAGCTTTCTAACAGAAGCCTGAAGGGTTTGTGCCAACACTCCCGGGTATTTGGAATTGTTCATAATTCCCTCCACCCTGACTAAGGCCCCAGTTCCAGATGAAGAAAAACAGCCCCAAAGCATGATGCAGCCACCACCATGCTTCAATGTAGGTATGGTGTTCTTTTGGTGATGAGCAGTGTTGTTTTTGCGCCAAATATACCTTTTGGAATTATGGCCAAAAAGTTCAACCATGGTCTCATCAGACGATAAAACATTTTCCACATGAATTTGGGAGACTTCAAATGTGTTTTTGCAAAATTAAGTCGGGCTTGGATGTTTTTCTTCATAAGATGAGGCTTCCTTCTTGCCACCCTACCCCATAGCCCAGACATATGAAGACGACAAGAAATTGTTGTCACATGAACTACACAGTCAGTACTTGCCAGAAATTCCTGCAGCTCCTTCAATGTTGCCTCTTGACAGCTTCCCTGACCAGTTTTCTTCTAGTCTTGTCATCAATTTTCGACAGACGTCCTGTTCTTGGTAAAGTCACTGCCATATTTTCTCCACTTGATGATGACTGTCTTCACTGTGTTTCATGTTATATTTAATTCCTTGGAAATTCTTTTGTACCCTTCACCTGACTGATATATTTGAACAATGAGATCCCTCTGAAGCTTTAGAAGCTCTCTGCGGACCATGGCTTGTGCTGGAAGATGTGGCTACAAAAATCTCAAGAAAAACCTACTAGAACAGCTGAACTTTATTTTGGGTTACTCAGAGACACTTTAAATGGTGACAGGTGTGTGCTGACTCCAATTTAACATGAGTTTGAATGTGATTGGTGAAATCCGAACACAGCCCCGTCCCCAGTTATAAGAGGGTGTGTACACTTTTGCAACCTCATTCTCTCAGTTTTTTATTTTTACTTCACCTCCCTGAAAGGTTTCAGTTTGTTTTTCAATTGCATTGTACAGGTTATAGGTCACATTAAAGGTGGAAAAAGTTGTGAAATTATTTATCTTGGTGTCATTTTTTTAAATCACAAAAACCTGGCATTTGAACAGGGGTGTGTAGACTTTTTATATCCACTGTA
Organism: Gouania willdenowi; assembly: GCF_900634775.1. Classification (NCBI taxonomy): domain Eukaryota; kingdom Metazoa; phylum Chordata; class Actinopteri; order Blenniiformes; family Gobiesocidae; genus Gouania; species Gouania willdenowi. The sequence continues at coordinate 14,852,551 of NC_041054.1, read as the reverse complement.
ATTTAAGTAGCCTTTTAGCCTCAGTTGTTCAGACACATGACAATTTAACCTTGATTTGCTGGAACTGGATTATGTGTTCATATTACTTACTGGGTTGCACTATTATTAGCATGACATCTTTATTACCTTCAAATCTTTTTATCTGTTCTTTTTCAAATATTGACCTTAACGTTGATATCCTCCAAAAACCATTTGCTGAAAATGTCCAAATATGAATGACCATGTCTCCCATTCAGGCAGTGGAGACATTTACAAAATGGACATAATGGGTGATGCACTGTAGTGTAAACCAAGTTCAAAACACCACTTCCTCTCAGTCATTCACAATTAAGACCAGGCTTTAAACCTTTCATTACTCCTTTTAACACTCAGTGTAAAATGACTGATTTTAGTGAATTTATCTCTGCTTCTAAGGAAATCGGCATTCTACAGTTCTTGTTTCGGCTGATTTTAAAAGTGTGCTCTGTGTACCTCACAAATAATGTGGAACGTCAACCGCTGAATGATAAATAAACAACGCAAAGTGACAGCCAATAATTCAGAGTGTATTTATCACATGGAAGCCTGCAAAGTCGAGCAAAACACAAAGTGAGAATACGAGGAAAAAGTGGGACACGGCGAACGATAAAGCCAGACAAGGGAACAATAGCAGAATTTTTAATTTTTTTTTTAAACTAAGAGGAAACAGGTGCAGCTGTGCAGCGATAGGTCTGTGTGCTCTGGAAACCCTGCAGTGTATAATGTGAACCAAGGGAAGCACAAAGGTTTATCCCACTTTAAACAAAACGGCAGGCGGCCTGGTTGAACAAGCAAGCAGGAGAAAAAGCAAGAGGAGTTCTGTCACAAATCACATGTGTCTATTGGAGCTCCAGATGTTCATCAACAGAGGATGTGATGAAGAAACTATAGAATAAGAAACAGCATGAGCAAAAAGTGAGGAGGAAGATGTATGCATGTGCACATTCATCTCAACATATAATTATTGAATAAATTACCTCTGCACGTTGGAGAATAACTGTTATCAAACCCTTTCTGTATAAGCTTCCAGTCAGAACTCCAACAATGGACGGAGTTCACGCCTCACATTTAATTATGATGAAAATCACTGTATTGTCAACGCAGAAAACCCGTCCATCATATGGCATCACATTGTTATTCAAGTAAATAACACATTTCACAAAAGCCCAGTCTAGAAGCAGAGGTGTAAAGGGTACTGATACATTCTACTCAAGTAGAAGTACTGTTACTTGATTGAAATTGTACTCAAGTACAAGTAAGTCATACATAAAATACTCAAGTACAAGTAAAAAGTAGCTAAATTAAATAATACTCAAAGTAATGGTTACAAGTTACCGTCACATTTATTTTTGCTACTAAATCTTGCCACGGTTCCCTTGCATACAGTAAACATCTCATGTATAAACTTAAAAAAGAAGAGACCAAATCTTGCACAATTGGAACTAGGGCTGAACGATTCTGGAAAATGATCTAATTGCGATTTTGCGGGGGTGGCAGCTGCTCCTCCAATCCATAGACTATAGCCGAGACGTGAGCCCAGCCCCGCTTTGCACCCCAGCTCTCAGAGCCAATCCTTATCCCGAAGTTACGGATCTGACTTGCCGACTTCCCTTACTAAAGAATTCACATTTAACTGAACTACTGCGGTGATTAGTGCACCATTAACCCAACACAAAACTACCATATTGTGCTATTTTGGCTGTAAACAGAGGCTAACTCGTTTCAGCTGTCCACAGCAATGGCGCCGGGTCGGGAAATGCCCGTATGTTGTGACGTCACATGGGAACTATATATATCCGAGCTGGTGGTCACGTGACTGCCATAAAGTGAAACGTTCTACAGGCATTCTCCAGGTCACACGACCTGGTGAAAGACGGTCCATCTCTTCAAACTTACATAGTCAGTATTTCAAGAGGGAAGCCTCGCTCGAGCATTGATACTATCAAGCGCTGTAAATTGGTCTGAGGAATCATTGAAAAAAACTCATATGGGTCAACTCTTTAGGTCAAAACGTCTGCGGTGTGCCTTTGAATATAAGTAAAATGACTAATTTAGAAATATACTCAAAAAAGTACAAGAACCCATAAAAGATAATCAATTACAGTAATGTGAGAACTTGTAATCCATTACTTTCACCTCTGCCTAGAAGCTACAGTGGATATAAAGTCTACACACCCCAGTTCAAATGCCAGGTTTTTGTGATGTGAAAAAATGACACCAAGATAAATAATGTCACAACTTTTTCCACCTTTAATGTGACCTAAAACCTGTACAGGGGTGTGTAGAATTTTTATATCCACTGTATGTATTTTAGTCATATGTATCATAGTCCATAGCAGAGGTGGGCAATTTCTATCACAGCAGGGCCACAAAAAAGTGATTTTCTGATCTGAGGGCCACATTATCAACATTCATGTCAGCATTTAGAATAATGACCAATCTGAGCATTAATACAGGGAAGAATAATACGTTTGTGTTGTCATGTCAAGTGTTTTTGGTGTAATTTATCGTTTTGTTATTTTGTGGTCGTTTTCTCATTTTGCACTTTCTGTTGTTGTCTTATGTGTTTTTACTGTTGTTTTATGTGTGTTTTTGAAGTCATTTTGCATATTTTCTTCTTATTTCATTAGTTTTTAGCTGTTTTGTGTTTGTTTGTTGTCATTTTGTGATTCTGTACACATGTTTTGTGTATTAGTTATCTGTGTTTTTGTTGTTTGGTAATTTTACTCTCATTAGGTGTTGGGTTTTTTTTGTTGTTGTTACTGTTGTGTGTTTTTGGAGTCATTTTGTGTATTTATGTTGTCTAGTGTATATTTCTGTAACTTCGGATGTGTTTTTAACTCATTTTGTGCATTTACTTCAGGAGACGCTCAAAATTAGAGCAAAGGCCGCAAGTTACCCCATGTCTGGTCCATCGTGTTTGAGAAAGCTGATGATGAGATTGCCAGGTTTTTATCTGTCAAACAGAACCCAAGGCCACTTCCATACTGAGATGTGCAGAGTGCAGACACATCTCTGTCAGAACAGAGGAAACCAGGCGGGGAACCAAAGGTCACCCCTGCCTCAGGAAAACTTCCTGTCCTTATGTTTTGAAAAGTAACAAAGGCTTTCCTCAGGCACAGATAAAAAGGGGTGGAAACTTTGGTCGCTGGGCAGCCTGGACGAACACGTTGAGAGACAAATAGTTGTAAAAAAACACAGTGATTTAGATCTTGCTGAAGTTGCAAATGTAGAGATATGTAAAACTGAAGTGTGGTCCTGGTTTTCTTGCATCTACTGAGTTGATGGCAGTGAAAGGTTCAGAATAGATGTGACGAAGGGTTAAAAAAGAGAAATGTCAAAACATTTACAACTAAACATAATCAGCTTTATGTCATAATGGGAAACATAAAAAGCATTTCAAATAAAACATAGCTGAACTTTGTATCAGCTTTGTCGTGTGATCGTAAAGAGCTTAAATCAGGATCTTGCACATGAGCTCATTCAGACTACAAGGTAAACACAGAAGGTTGTTAGTCCTGATGAAAAGGAAAGAAAGGAAGACTGAAAGGAGGAAAGCTAAAAGGGTAAAATGTGCATTGCCTTCCAGGATCCTGCAGTCTATTTTCATATTGACTGCAGCCAAAAACCATTGAATTTTCCAACAATTTACACAAAAAATATAGTTGTTTTATTAGTATTACTTTGCAATACATAACTAGTGCTATTGTTTAATCAAGTTCAAAGATGTCGACTTTTATTTACCCTTTTACAAGTATGATCATTTTTATTGTAAAAAAAACAAAAATAATAATAATACATTTTCACTAATGATGAGAGATAGGAATGAAAATTTATAATAAAAAGATTTGAAATCAGTATATTATCCGGATTACCCTTCAAAATTTAACTGAATCTTGTATAGCCTAAGGTTCATCTTTGCTTAAAAATGTTAATAAAATCCATGACGTAACCCTGACTACCAACAGACTTCTCTGTTAAAGCTTCAAAAGAATGGAACAACATTCCCACAACAATCAGAGAAATCAATAGTTACTGTATAATGTATTCCGCTTATCGTTAAAACGTTGGCTCCTTCACAATCAAACATGCCAGCACTGAACTCTCGTCGCCGCTTTCTTGTGTCGTCTTGTATGTTATTGTCTAATTTCGATACTGCTCTATTTGAATGTTCACTCTCCTTTTTAAGCCTTGTATTATAACTGACTAATGTTATTGACTATGTCCTTTAATACTGATTATAGTTGTTTCATGAACTGCTGCTTGTGCCTTATGTCCTGTTGCCTCCAGCTGCATTCCCACTGTAGCTCTGTTGCGCATTAACTGTTTTTTGCTTGTTTGTTTTGGTGTCTTATTCCTGCTGCTGCAGCAAATGTCATGTAATTTGTATTTTGCCATGTGATAATCAACAAGCTTTAACTATTTCCATTGTGCGTATTGTACATCTGGCCGAGGACTACAGATGAAATCTAGCCTTTTGGCTAACTGGCATATTCTATAGGTGAGTTGTTGTGTTATTATGCACTGACCTTGTAAATAAATATATGCTGTGAAAAAATAACCTCCTTGGCAGAGGTAATAATACAATGTTCAGTGCATCTTCACCAGACTTTATACTGCCAGTATTAAATCACTGCTTTTATGATAAATACAAATATTTCTTGTTTAAATAATAATAATAAATAGTAGATAAACATTTTTGTATTTATTCTTCGAATAACCTTATAAAAACATTTCGACTTTCCAGTGTGGCTTTCTGAGTATTTGACCACATCATATATTCTGATGTACAATAACGTCAGGCTTATCTTTTGCTTCTGTTCAATATTTCTAATTCGTAATTTGAAGCTCTTTGTTTTCAGTTTTGTTTGACTTCTGTTTTCATCTGGAGAGAAGATCCAAATGGTTTCACCCAGTAAATTAGAGTTTCTTCATTGAACTGACTTCTTAATCCTAGATTCCTTTCCTTTAATCCAAACCTTTAAATCAATCAACTCCAAGCTTGATTGTCTGAGCGTCGGCTTTATTAGAAAGCATTGCACAGTGGGAGAGCATCTTAGTTTGGTTGTGTAATTACTTCTCACATGAACTAAACTAGTGTTTCTCAAACTTTTTTAGCTCAAGTACCCCCTTTCTCTTATTTCTGAATCCAAGTTTTCCCTTTTGTCCGACTACAACATTTTGCTTAGAAAACTTTAAAACCAACTATAGAGCATAAAGATGGAATTAACTAGTGATAATACACATTTTAAAAAATCTAATTTTATAAATAAGTGCAAAGAAACACTATTAGTGCAGTGGTTCCCAACCTTTTATGCATCGTGACCCCATTCAAGAATTTCTGGCGACCCCAAAGACCTTTTTTTCTAGAATTAGTTTTTGATCATATTGATCATAGTTTTTGATATCTTTTATTGTATTTTAGTTGAACTAGATTTATATTTCACAAAGTGAAAGTAGGTAAATACAGTTGTTTAAGATTGTGTGTTGTTGAATTAACAAAAAAAAAAGTAGGTTTAGCTTATAGGAATAGATAGTACACTCCCTTAGATAATCAGTTCTTGGTCTAGAGGTGGGGTTAAAGGGGTAAAAGCTTCACAGGGGTCTTCAGGTGGGCACCCTCCTTCATTTGTGTTTCATCGAAAGGCCCACGACACCTCCAAAGGGCTCAACGGCGACACCTGGCGTCCCAGGTGTGCCCCCCTCTGCTTTTGCCCCTTGATGGTCACTTTGCAGACCAGCTGGGATCCTTTCTTTTGATCCATAGCCAGCTGCTGCTTTGTTCAGCAGCATTTGACAGTGACTTGACAGCTTGCCGGAAGGCCTGTCCTCGCACTCCCATTCCCTTGAGAAGCTTGGTTTTGGACGTGGCAACAAATCCTCTACACCCAACCTCAACCGGAAGCACCTGGGCACACCAGCCATGTTGTTTTGCCTCGTTGCTATGTCGGAGTACTTCAGTCGCTTACGCTCATATGCTTCACCAACTGTAGCTTCTAATGGTACCATTAGTTCCATGATGAAAAGCGACTTCTGAGAGGTTGACCACAAGACCAGGTCTGGCCTGAGGTTAGTTGTAATGATCTCAGGCGGAAAGCGAGTCTCTGGTCTAAGTCAATCTGCATTCTCCAGTCCCGGGCAGTGTCTAGGAGGGTTGCTTCCACTCTTGCAGATGGCTTTGCTGGAAGTTGTCCTGCTCTTACAAATGGGGTGGTGTTTCTGTGCCTAGTCATTGTAGGTGGGAGGGCGTTGTTGGTAGTTCTACTTCCTTTCAGGGTGATTGCCAGTTGTCGTAGGACCTTGTTGTGTCTCCAAGTATAACGGCGTTGAGACAAATTGGTTTTGCAGCTAGTGAGGATGTGTCTCAGTGTTGCAGGGGTTTGACACAAGAAGGATCTTCTCCAAACCATTGGTTAAGAAGAAATAAATACATTTTCAAAAATCTCTTTTGCATTTTCAGAAATTTCAGGCTACCCCACATGTGGTCCCGACCCCAAGGTTGAAAAACCCTGATTTAGTGGCTCCTGAATAGATTATTTCTATAGTTTTCATAATTTTTGGACATCTCACGGCTGGGACCAAGACTGACAGTTTATTTGTTCCCTTTATATATTTATTATTTGTTTATTTCCTCCCCCCCTCCCTCCCTAGTACCCCCTGTAGCTACATTGCGTACCCCCATTTGAGAATCACTGAACTGAACAATGTTTTCTGATTTAGTACATTTAAAAACAGTATCGATGGCAGACATCTAAAATAAATATTAACGTCCATTAATGATGTCAAAACACCGCACACAACTGTTAGTTGAAAACAAAAATCTCTATGGTATTTTCCTTGTTCTGCAAATTCCATCCATCTGATCACACGGCCTCTCTTCACCCAAATTTGTATTGACCCGATCCACGTCGGTAATCTTTTCAGCCAGCTAATGCTTAAAGGATTGTGTACTCAGCACATTGTAATTCTCTCGTCCTTGCTCTTCTCTGCCCTGCAGACTTGTGCTCGACTGTTCTACACGGCACACACAGTTCAACATCGAAAAGAACATTCTATCAGCATTGGATGTCACTCAAAATGCCAAAATATTTATACAAACATAATGAACTGCCACATTTTTAGTAGGAGTAAATGAATCGTCTGAGTTCATGTAAAACTAGCAACTGTGAAACACTGCAGCACTGCAGGGTAACTCATCTCTAAGTGGGTTAGATATCCCACCACAGACCGCTTTGTTGTCCCGTAAAGCCCCCGAAACCCACTCCTTTCTTCACACCAGCATCATCCCAGCTGGATCCACATCTGGACACACCGCTGCAGACAGCTGTGGAACGGCGCTGTGACACCAACTGTATCATCGCACAAGGAACGTTTGAATAGTATAGCAGCTGTAGCGTGTTGTTTGCCACAAAGCAAACAAATGGATTAGCTACGAAGCTGTAAAGATAATGTTTTTGACAAAAAAAGGATTTCTTAATATTTGGATCACCTCTTTAGTTTATACACAAAAAATATTCTGATTCTGCTTCTGATGCACACGTCAAGGATTTATCGAATTTGTAGATAAAAATAGTTACATTTTTTTTTTTTTTTTTTTAAAGCTTGAAATTTTTGAATGATAGAGCCTCATTTATTTTTTATTTTGGGATTGTTCTATGCATTTTAACTCTTGAGGACAATCACAGCAATAAAGTTGCACTTTTGACAATATATCTGATGTCTGCAGTCATTTTTAAGTGCATTGGAAAAAAAAAAATCAAAAATCGAATCGAAACTTGAATTTTTCTTTAAAAAAAAAATCGGCAATTTTTTTATGGCAAAATCGCCCAGCCCTATGTCAAGGTAGTTAAGAATGTGGCAGAATTCATTTTTGTGATAGTCTTTCACCAATTAAGGAAATTGCAAGGTGAAATTACATAAGCTAATTGCAATATCGTCCAATCAGAAACTAAATTAGAACAAGGTGCAGGTGAGGGTAAACGAGCAGGACATGACAATAAATCAGAATCGTAATTCAAAATTAAATATGGGGGCATGTGGACGTCATCCAAAAGGATTATACAGATGGAAATGGAAATTAAAGTAATTTTAGCAGACTTGACACTTTTAGTAGAGTTGTAGACTAAAACAAGAACAAAAATGTGTTTGTTTGACAGAGAACTAGAACTATGACTAAATTAAAAAGAGCTTATAATACTGTTTCAGATAGACATGCAACAAGTGAACATAAACCATGTAAACCACTTATCTGATCACTTTTAAATTAAAAACAAACAGATTCAGATTAAGTAAAGCATAGCACAGCACAACCTAGCCTAGCCAAGCATACAGATACAAAGGGAATATGACAGGCTAATCAAACATACAAAATATATTTTAGGGATGCTCGATTATAGAAAAAATTATAATCATAATTATTTTAGTCATAATTGAAATCACGATTATTCAAACAATTATTTGTCAACCAAAAAGTTAGTATTAATAATTAGGGATGTCCCAATACAACTTTTTCACTTCCGATATGATACCGATATTGCAACCTTGATTATTGGTCGATACCAATATCAATCCGATGCGATATCAGCACAAATCATACGTACTTTTATTACTTATTTTGTAGTGTGGAATATTACAAAAAGCTTGATTTTTTTTTTAAAAAACAGACCCATTTATTATAAAACAATGGATAACATTTAATTAAGAATAAAAATATTCTATAAATAAATAAAGAATAAATAAAATAGAAGAAATTGAAAAAATAAATCCAAAAAAGCAATATATTATATCGAATATTTCAGACGCAGTCTGATAAATAATTTTCTGGCTGATATCGACCCGATATCAATATCGGATTGGGACACCCCTATTAATAATCGGTGTGCGTCAAGCTTTATTATTTGTAGATGTCCGAAATCGTAAAAGTTTGTTTTATTTAGCAAATAAAGTGTATGTAAAATAAAAAAAATGGATATTATTATTATTATTTTTGTAATCGTTGGGTGTAATAATTGAAATTCTAATCAAATTTCGATTAATTGCACAGCCCTAACATATTTATTCATCTATTTACCTTATGAGATCATTTGCTCTGTTGTTTCGGTTTGATGTGCATCGCAGTTGCTATTCTTTTTACACTTATATTGTAAAATGTCAAACCTCATGTCCCTTCAAAAATGTAGCACAGTGCAACATGTTATGATCCATACTGTCTATCCTGCAGAGGGATTAACAGTGCAACATCATCAATAGAGTAAAGTTTAGGTGTCATACCAACTGGTTTGTTGACGCCTAGAAAGCCAGCGTTTCCCAAGAGCTTGAAGATTTTATGTGCTGGAAATATTCCTTCAGCTTCCCATTGATCCACATGAGGGTTGATCTCCTGTTCAATGAGCTACAGTAAAAAAAAAAAACGTACAACATAGAGAGGTTTGATGTTGTGTGTGAACTTGTCAACATTTCTTATTCACACAAAGGATTTCAACACAAACATGCATCATTTTGTAAGTTTCTCGATATATGCAAATTGTGTCTCTTATGAAGATTCTGAGGACAAATGCAAGGTTGCGGTTCCATCTCTGGAAAAAAAAACATGTGAATGTACATTTAGCATATAAATACTATAGTCTGCGTAATCTGTCCCAAACAGATGGAGATAGAAGGCATCACATATCTATGAATATAAAGCAAGCGGGGGGGAATGCATTACATGGTGGCTCTATGATGAATGCAGCAACATGAGCGATGACATTACTATTACATGTATACACAACCAGGACATGTAGGATTTAGAGGGATGATATGGTGCACATTCTTGTCACTTCTCTATAATACAAGTTGTAATTATTTTGTGCTTTTCAGCAACAAATAAAAAAAGAAATCCAAAGACTCAACATCTAGCTCAGGAGGACAATTACAAAATAAAAAAAATGCTTGAGTTTGCAGTTCACTACTCCCTCACCACTTTTGAGATTAAGCTACTCAACCGAGGAGACTTAGAGTGGCCTCCAGTAGCTTAAAGGTTCCCCGCCAAGCCTTCCTTGAGCCAACATTGCTAATGCATACACACTAGAGCTGGGTAAAGCCGTGTACTCATCGTTCTTTGGTTATTCCGTTTTAAAACCAAATCAAAAAAACAAATAAACAGTGTGGTTATTTTGTTTTTCTGATTTAAAACCAAAACAAAAATACAGATATACCAAAAACCAGATAACCAGATGTTTGTGTGATATTTTGATATTTATGGAGAAATTAGAGCGAGAACTGAAGTCCGCTGCACCTCGTTTCACTCCCCAAGTCCTGGACCAGGTCCCCACACACAATAGGACTGTTTAGGATTTATTTCAGCAGTTTTCTGGTCCTGTCCATGTTTTCATCCAGTCTGTGGATGTTTTAACGGTTAAGAAGCTGCTCACGCTTATGTTTTGTTTCACGGTGTTACGATGCAAACAGTATCCAAATAATCTGCTGACTGACTATCGACTTTTGAGGCTGGTGTGAGGAACCATATAGATGTTATAACTTCTACCATTTGACACTTTTGCAAAACAATAACAGCTTTTTGGAGGGCAGTGAAAATGTTTTTGCACTTTATAAATACCGCTAACAGCAGCTGTCAACACACATGGAAGTTGATCACAAGAAACGAGGAGCACCAGTAGATTCATTACACCACCTCTGGGTCCACTTATGTGCATGTTTTGTACTATTTGGACCGTAACACTGTTCAGTAAAGTTGGCAGATATTCACAGATTCGGACTTCCAGCATCACTAACTCTTAAACGAAATGTCAGACACAAATTACGCCTCTGCCATCAGTGTGAGGTGGGCAAAATGATACAAGATCATTTTTATCAAACGCAGCACAGTAAAAGTCCGTTGGTCGGTCGTTCTGCGTGGTGAGATTAAAATATGAAGCTCTCATCCTAATTTCCCCGTAAATATCCAAATATCATACAAACAGAACCAGATTTAATTTGAAAACAAGAAAAACGCTGCTTGTTTGGTTTTTCCTTTTCCCTGTATCTGGTTTTTAATTAATAAAACAAAAAACCAGATCTGTATTTTATATTTTTTAATTTGGTTTTGAAACGAAATAACCAAAGAACGAAGGGTACACAGATTTGGGTATTATGGCCAATTTCCTGAATTGATTTGATTTTGATTAATAAGGTTTTTAACTGATTAATCACGATTCAATTTCGATTCAGTATTAATCTTTCAAATTTTACTTGGATATTCCAAACTTCTGACTTAAGTCGGGGCGGCAAGGGGTGTGCATTGTCATGAATCTGATGAAACGATACAATTTGCATGTCACGATACAATATATCCAAATATACCCCGATACAAACAGTACGATGTAAGCACGATATCAATAATTACACATTTTACCTTTGCAAGTAAAAATTTAAATGAATAAAAATGTATTTTTTTTTAAACTTGCAAGAACAAGTAAATGGTGACAAATGGTAATTCAAGTACAAATACAAAAAACAAGAGGTACTGTATGTTTATCAAACTGTTGAATTACATTTTTCAAAAAGTTTAATTTTTGCTTCCACAACAGATTCAAATTCTGTTAACTTTTTAAATTCTTTTTTAAAAAACGTAACTACATAGATCTACAAATTATTTATTTATTTTACAAAAATAAAGTGCAATCAAATTCCGAGCCAAAATACATTGAGAGTTGAAGTAGTTTAACAAGGTCTGATGTGCTAAGCATATTTTAGCGCAATTTAATAGTTTTTTCACTAAAAACATGATTAAAAAAATTGATTTGAACATTTTTTGGATCGATACAATCGCGCGGTGATTTATTGCGATATATCGCCGAATTGATTTTTTCTTACATCCTTAGGCAACTTACCCAGCGGAGCTTTGTCTGCCATGTTTGCACGGAATTGAATCCACTCTCATGTTGAGCAGGCACAGTAGTAGACTTCGCTAACGCCAGACAACAGCGTGAGACTACTAGGGATAGAGTAAATTTAAAAAATCTATTTCAGCACTGATTAATTTATTTTGAAAAATTTCAATGAAATAGATTCAAGATCGATTAAATCAATTTTTTTTCTCAGCTTTTATACACACATAAGGCACTCAAAAAGATTCCCAAGGAGACAGAACAATCAGTAAACTAACGGTAAATGTTTTATGTCAAATTACAACATTAAATAATTCAGGAACTGTTCCAAGTGCTTTTCTTTATTATCATTATTAAATGATGTTGAAGAATAGCAGATCAGGGCTGGTCATGACGGAAAATCCCGAGTCCGGCCAGTCCGAGAGTCAAGAGATTTGAGACCGAGTAAAAAAGCTCCTGAGTCTGAGACAAGACCAAGACCTTTAAAATGCGGACTAGTACTATAGCACTAGTTAAGTTATGGCTGATGTGGAGAATATGGAAACTAATCACTGCATGTTTGCTTAAGTTCATTTAAACACACAATAATAAATGTCAATACACAAGACTTCCATTAGCATTTAAAAAATGTTACAACTCCTAATGACGCGTGAACTAATCGATAGATCCAATATGATTCATATGGGAGGAAACACTGCAAGTAATCATGTCATTGCCAAAAAAAAACAATACAACATTTAACACCACTGACAGCAGCTTGTGGTTTGTGGCTGGATGAGTCATAAAGAACGTGTGCAGTGAGCGGAGACTCCGTGGTTTGGGAAAGGACTTTGTAACTACTGAACCTTTAACACTGTAACTCATTGTTACCTGAGGAAGCAGCCAACAGTTAGTGAAGCATTCATTAAATCTATTGTGGTTCTCGGACAGTGGTACACTTTGCTGCAAACTTTTCTTATACCAAGGTAGGATAATCTTTCATATGTGGGGGGCTCTAAACCTCAATCAGGTACCAGAAGTAGGACATTGATTATGATCCAGCTCTATTGTCTCGTTCAGTGTTTCTGAAATGGGGGGACGTGTACCCCTAAGGGTACTCAATGGCACTACAGGGGGTACTTAGAGAGAGAGAGAGAGAGAGCGAAAGAGAGAAAACTCTATTCAGGTGCCACTAAACCAGTGTTTTTCAATCTTGGGGTAAGGATCTCGTGTGGGGTTGCCTGATATTTTGGAAAAATTTAAATAGATTTTGAAAATTACTATTCTTTTTTTTAATTAAGAACACATAATCTCATATTTACAGAAAAGAATTAGGGCCACTGCAAAAAAAAAAAAAAAAAAAAAAAAAACAGGATTGAAAAAAAAAAAGTTAAGACCAAAAACATTAAATAAAAAAAAATCAAGACAAAAATTAATACCAGAAAAAAACATCTTTGGGGTCCCCAGAAATTCTTGATATCAAAATGGGGTCACGATCCTAAAAAGGTTGGGAACCACTGGACTAAATACTGTTTCTTTCCACTTATTTACAAAACCAGATTATTTAAAATGTGTGTTATCACTAGTTCATTCCATTATCAGGCTCTATAGTTGTTTTTAAATAGTTTACTAAGCAAAATGTTGTAGTCGGACAAAGGGGTACTTGGATTCAGAAATAAGAGAAAGGGGGCACTTCAGCTTCAAAAGTTTGAGAACCACTAGTCTAGTCCAATATCTGACAGTAGTGACAATAACTTGTCACTACTGTTTAATCAACCTTTAGTATCTACCAACTAATATGTTTTTTCTTTCTTTTTAAAATACACAATTGGTTATACATTTGCATCTGTAAAACCCCTCTAGCATTACAATTACATCAACAAACAAGAAACACGTTTCTTTCATTTTGGATTTTATATTAAACCTATTTATGGTTGCTCTGCTGTGTAGGATATATTCTGTATTCTCAGGTTCAAACTGCACCATGATTTTATGAAATACTTCATTGTATTATTATTATTTGGGTTGTGGCTTTTGATTAGATTTTATTTTTATTAAAGTGTGGTAAGGCAAGGCAAGGCAAATTTATTTGTATAGCGCATTTCATACTCAAGGCAACTCAATGTGCTTTACATGATAAAACATTCAATTGTTTAAAATCAATAAGAACATTAAAAATCATCAGTAAAATCAATTAAAATCATCAGTAAAATCGTCAACAAACACATGACATCAACAACATGACCAAAAATCTCTCTCTCAATCATATGCAGTAGAGAAAAAAGTGCCTTTAACTTTGATTTAAAAATGTTCACATTAGATGCTGACTTCAGCTCTGCTGGCAGTTTGTTCCACTTCTTTGCAGCATAACAACTAAAAGCAGCATCACCATGTTTACTGTGAGCTCTGGTCTCCACTATCTGACCTGTGTCCATAGATCTGAGAGACCAGCTGGGTTCATACCTGACTAACATGTCACTGATGTATTCTGGACCAAACCCATTCACAGATTTATACACCAGCAGCAGAACTTTAAAGTCTATTCTGAGGCTGACTGGGAGCCAGTGTAAAGACTTTAAAACTGGAGTAATGTGTTCTGACCTCTTTGTTCTGGTTAAGACCCGAGCTGCAGCGTTCTGAACCAGCTGTAGCTGTTTGATGCTCTTTTGGGGGATTCCTGTCAGAAGACCATTACGATAAGGCTGAACAGTTGAGAACCAGGGATTTACACCATTTGTTTGAGAGCAAATCATAATTAATGGGCAATTGTTTTGAACGACTATTGACACGCAATGACAAGGGGAAGTTAGAGCACTAGCGATATTAATTAGCACTCTTCAGCAAGACAAGAGTGGTCATGCAAAGCAAATCAATTATCAAATGAACACATTAAACCCAACAGCTGTGACAATAATGATATGCTTTGGGAATATTTTTTTCCTTCGATTGCACACTGAATAGAGCCTTTATTTGGTAAAATGCCTGCTAAATGATGTGTACCTTCAAGATATCGGTAAGAAATGCTTTTCAAAGTGGTGCACACGTTTTATCAAATGTGATTTAGAGAAAGAATGGCTTGTTTTTTCTTTTATGTTGCCTGAATGAAAGGATTAAACCAGCCCTGAAGAAACACGAAAAAGTTCTTTCCAGGATTGGGAAATTAGAGGCAGATGAACTTTTTTTTTCTTTCCAAAAGAAACACAGCATACAATCCAACTACTCACTACTCACTATGCCAAGAAAATAAGAGAAAAACATCTGAATACAAGTAAAACAGGAAAAAACACACGTCTCATGAAGCAAGATTCAGCAGCACGTCGTCTTAGCTCGAAATCCCAAATAGGTTTTAGCAGCCTCTATAAGCAGGAATTAAATGCCCCAAACAGCCTTCAATAAAGTCATCCATGTTCAAGGTTCAGAACCTGAGAAGTCAAAGGGAGGAATGACTAGCTGCCGAAAAGGGAAACATGCAGGAACGGTCATCAGGAAGTAATTCCCACAACTCCCAACCAAAAGTTATGAACTTTTTGTTCAGCATACCAAAAGAATTTCACATCCTTGACCCATCATGTAGGAAAGGCAAACAGAAAAGGTCAAAGACATTTCTAAATGCTTGGTGGTTTGATGCTTTTCTTTGAAAAATGTCACTACCGAGATTTACTGAAGTAACAGTATTTAACAAACCCTAACTAATCCTGGCTTTAAAACAAAAGTTAAAGCCTTTTTGCAAGTATCTATCCATGTGTATTTTGTTGTAAAAAGCACAAGTTATTCTTTCTGTGTGTGCCTAAGGGAAAAAACTAAAAAACAACAAACATTGATTAGAGGAATATCCCATTCTGGCACCAGCTGAGGTGATTAGCTCTTTCCAAGAATTACATGGGAATTTTTTTTTTAGCCTTTTATTGGCAAAGCACCGCCCTCGCTTTGACCTTATCAATGATGTACCTTTTGGTTCTTCAGTTAGTCTATGACTGACCAAACAAACACAACAGGGACTTTCACTGATGTATGCACCCAGATTGATCAACCTAAGCAGTGTGATAGTAAATGTGCACACTGAAACGCAATTAGTTTAAAGCTATGTTTGAATATAGGTTAAAAATGTTTAAAATGAATTGCTTCCATGTCTCCATTTCAAACAAGAAATTGGGAGAACCATTCCTTCCCCGTACATGCAAATGCTTTCTGACAAGGACCATAACCATCAACCTCCATGGTAGATAAAACTACTATTAATACAAGAAATTTGGCCAATGATGAGAGGTCCAGAATCAGTATATTGATCCGGATCCCCTCCAAATTTTTTTTTTTTTTTTTTTTTTTTTTTCAAAAATTTAATGGAATGTTGGAAAACAGGGAAATGGCAGCAGAACGAGCCCTATACGGTTCAGCCTGTATTTAAATATTCCAATCCAGAGACAATGTGCAGCAGTAATGTTGAGTCTCAGTGATGAACTGTCATCCTGCAGAAGGTGCACCCAACCTTGAGTCATCTTGGAAAGATTCCAGCTCCTTATAAAAAAAATTATATGCACCTCCTTCCTACAAACCTTTACAAAGTGTTTTTTTTTTTAGCTATTCAGTAGTGACCGACTCTCCCAGCTTTGGCCAGTTTAATAGTGTGCTAATGTTGGTTCCTTTGTTAGTCTATAAATGACCACAGTAAACACACACCATACCAACAGTAAATTATTAGTAGACATCCTGACACTGTGACTCTAACCTTGAGCAGTAATGAAGGATTTCCTATTAGACCATCTGTCTACCATCTATAAACACACACTATTCTACAGTGCCTTCTTTTAATAAACTCTTTTGCTTCAAGTTCCCTTTCCGGCATTGCCTACTTATTGTTCTGAATTTCCCTTATACATTTGTGTCCTTCCAAATATTCCCAGTGGAGGTTTATTTTCAACTATTTGGTAACCCTTGAAGGTTTTGTCACACAACATTAGCAATTTATATTTGGGTTTTTATTAATACTAGTACAGTGCCCGTCGGAAGCATGTATTTATATAGTGGGAGCTTAAGTAGAGTTGTCAATTATGGCCAAACGAGTATGTGTTATGATGACCCGATTTAACTTTTTCATTTCCGATATGATAACCATATTGCAGCCTTGCGTATCGGCCGATACCGATATTGATCCAATACGATATAAGCATGAATCATACATACATTTATTACTTTTTTTAGGGATGCACCGAAATGAAAATTTGTGGCCAAAGCTGAATAAAATATAAATGCTTGGCCAAATACCGAATACGGTTGTTTTTCACTATTTTTTTTATTTTTTTTAATAGTGCATAAAAAGCCTAGAATAAATTTTTAGACATGTTTTTTTTTAAAAAGTAATGTTTATTGAATATTCTGACAGGTATTGGGGTGGGAACCTCTGGGTACAGTACCTCACAATACGATACGATACGTGATACAAAGCTCACGATAACGATTATCTCACGATGTGACGATACTGCGATTATCAATATATTGGTCTGAGTGTCCCAGTTATTTATATCTGATTTGTCTAATCACTTACGTACATGGTTGTGCTGTTGTTGGATTTAGATTAAGTTGCAATCAGATGTTCTAAAACTGTTTGTTCCAAAAAATAGGCAGTGAGAAAGGTTTATGGTTAAATAGGAGCCATTTAATTATAGTATGTCAAAAAAGATGAATATAATCCATATTTACAGACATGCGCATGATAAATTGATGAATAAAATTTGCACCAATTTTCGCTGGACTTAAGCAAATGAATACAAATGTCCCAGAGCATCCCCTGTCCTAAGACCCTCCTTCAGCACTCAAAAACTCAAAAAACCCAGTGGGAAAATGAACTACACATAAACGTCATGTACAGCCAAGGTGCCATCGTAGATTATAAACAGGTGGTGAAAATATCAGCGTTTATAATGCCGTGTTTACAGAGAAACGTGCATGTTTCGCTGTTCGCATTGAGCACAGCCGCTGTAACTTCTGGGAACTATTTGAGTCTATTTCAAACTTGCGTTGTCGCAACTCTCTCTCTAAATGGCTCTGTGTGCATATTGCTCAGACACCCCTCCCCCTCTCATGCCCCGTCCGTAAATCAATGCAGTTATTGATGACAAATTACCTAAAATCCCAGTTAAGACACTCGGAATCAATGGATTCAAATTCCAGGAACTATTTTTTCTGTGTGCATGCGGCCCCTGTCCGGTCTAACCCACGGTTCAAAATAAAATGAAAATAAACGTTTTGAAATGTAATCACCAAATAAGTCCAAAATAGGGCTGGGCGTATGACCAAAAATGTATATCACTAAGGATGTAACGATTAATCGCAAGGCAGTTAAAACTCAATTCATGGGTATCACGATTGACATCGATACTTTGAAAATTGGCGGGCGGAATCTGCTACTATTTTCTTTCTGGCCGCCTTCTACTCTTACATGTTAATAAATGATTCCTTACCCCTTTAGCACCGAAAGAATATTTGTAATATTACGTGAATATCTGTAAAAGTCACGTTTTTCTAATAGCTCTGTCTGCTAGCATAGCATGTCAACTATTATGCAGTTTTGTATTGTTTACTTTAGAACCAGAATTTAAATTAATAAGCTTCTTCTTCATTTGTATTATTCCTTTATTTATTTCAAGATTTATTTTTAGTTAAATTGCATTGTTTTGAATAGTTTATCAAGGGATTCTTTTGACAATAAAAAATAAAAGGAAAATAATACAGTATTTAGGAATATTTTTCAGTCATCATTTGTCTACAGTCCCATTTTGTAAAATATATCGTGAGAGAATCGTATCGTGAACCCAGTATCGTGAATCGTATCGGGAGTTGAGTGAATCGTTACATCCCTAATTGTACATCAACATTAAGTCAGATTTTAATTGTCTGTTCTCTTAAATTATTTATTTTATGCCAGTGCAAAATTAAATATATGTAACAAAGATGTGAATAAATTATTAGTACACATAGGGCCCTATGGAAATGCACAGCATGAATATTACTGAGCTGAATGCTAGAAGACCAACGGCCTGGCTGCAAAACAGGTGTGACCCAAACTCACTTTGTATTAAGAACAATATGTTTATAATATAACATAATATAGATAATTTACCCACTGAAACTCAACTGAGCACAGACAGGGTGCCACATTGTTACCTTTCCATCATGAGAGCTTGTGTCTTTCATTCTCTCTCAGGTAGTGCAGACTGAGGTTAGTGACACTTGGAACACAATATGAGAACATCACATCCACCTGCTTGGCAGCTACTGCGGTTCACTGCATGTCTTGTGATTTTTATGTTAGCTACTGATCAATCCCAGACAAAACTTAAGTACTTGTTAAACCTTTCCTGTTAAGCCTCCCAACCGTGGTCGAAAGGCACAGGGGAGATCCGCGTTCTCCAGGGCCGGAGGCTGTTACTCCTCCTGGGCTAACACCCGCTCGTCACGCTCGGCAGAGTTGATACCGCCCGCGTATAAGAACCAGGCCGTGTCGTTGTTTCAAGGCTGCACTTTATTCCTCTCTTAAACACTTTAACTCGCCTAGCTATCTCCCAGTCGCCGTGTAGGACTCTCCCTCGTCTCCGCGGCTCTTTCTCCTCCACACACCTACGTCACTCACCCGCGCCACTCACATTCACGCACTGAGCTGCCCTACCTTAGACACATCTCACAACATACTCTTTAAAAAAAAAAAACTAACGCATTCTAACATTTCTGTGGTGTCTAACTAATAGTGATTTTTACTGAAAACAAAATGGGTACCTTTTTTGTACAGCTGATAATGAAATATAATTAAAGGCATAATAATTGAAAGAGCAGGAGGCTTCCTCACTATTGTCATCTGTTTTTTTTTAGCCTCCTGTCAGAATTTTGGTGCGTTTTATCTCCGTTAGTGTTTGAGCAATTTTGTCAATTAAGATATCAAAATGTGTCAAAAAAAAGTCTGCACAGCAGTGCTTGAACTTTTGTGATTTGTAACATTTATCTTTTTTTTTTTTTTAAATTCTCCACCCATTTCGATTGGGAATTTCAGCGTTTTAAGATTTAACGGCTACAACTTTGAACTTCAGCTGTTCAGCCATTCTTTAAAGGATTTCAACCATTGAAAACTTTTAAAACATTCAGCTGTCTGATGGCTAATGCTTGGCTAGGCTAACGCCAGGCTAATGCTATGCTCATGCTATTGCTAGGTCAATGTTAAGCCAATGCGCAAATGTTACTGCTAGGCTAATGCTATTGCTATAGGTCAATGTTAAGCCAATGCTAGAAAATGCTAATGTTAGTTCATGTTAATGTTAATAATAGTTAATGTTAATGCTAGCTAATGCTAATATAGTGTTAAATGACACGGTCCAGCACCTGCATGCTCACTTGCATTTACTTCAGGAAATGAAAATATCCTAGTTTAAATTATTATTATTATTTATGTATTTATTTTTTAAGTCAACAAGTCATTATTAACTGTAGTTAAACTGTGCTGTTAGACTATATAGTAGGACAGGCTACATAAGGGTGACCTGTCACCCACTTAATTTCCCCTGTACCTGCATTGTTTACAGCCGGGTGCCATTGGGTGCATTACCACTGCTGATTTGCACAGGTCAGCTGCTGTACACACAGCCACATGTGGTCCAGATGTGGTTCTGTTGTTCTTTTAAGTCGGTCCCTGTCAGTGTTTCCAGAACTGCATACCTTTCTGAGAGACTCCTTTAGTGCAAAGTGCTCCTGGGTGTAGATTAAATGCTCTCCAGTCGGCTCAGGCGCAGTGGACGTTACACGTCGAGACGACTCGTTTTCGGACAGCAAGCGGAAATTTGCGCTGATTTTGTAGAAATTGCGTCCAACACAAACAGTTTTAAGACGCAGAGACCCTCTGAACATCGCCATGTCTGATCAGAACAACAGTCTCTACTGCGCATGCGCCAAGGCACCAGCCGTTCACTGTGCTCAGAGCTACATGCTAAAGCTAGTAGCAATGTAGTCAGATGACATGTCACAAAGTTCAAAAGACAGTAAAAAAAGAATGTGTAAAAAAAAAAAAAAAACAGTTTATCTTTGGGGCTTCTTAATCTACTAAAACTATCAATGGATTTTAAATCACGTTGTTTAAACACCATCATCTGCTGAGAAACATTTATTATTAATTTAAGTTATTTGTTAACCTACTATTAAACATTACATTAGTTATTTTTGCCTTATATTCGTATTGGTCATCACCTGCATTAGAACAAAATAATAATAATAATAATAATAATAATAATAATAATAATAATAATAATAATAATAATAATAATAATAATAATAATAATAATAATAATAATAATATTTACAAGGCAATTAGACAAAAAAAAAGCTCCTACACACTACTTTTACACTACTGACAGTTTTTTTTTTTTCCAATTGTGACAGATGTTCTACTTAAAATAGTTAACAGAGAAACAATTGGATTAACTTTTTTTTTTTTTTTTTTACCATGTTGTACACAAAGGATAATTTTTTGTAATATATGATGAATATTTGAAGACAAATCCAGGTCAAATGTGTCTGTCTTTGACTGAGCACAGAAACAAATTGTGTAGTTTTAACTATGAACATTTATTGACAGAATATTTTGAGTGTAATACAGTGAATTATTGGACTATGTACATGAAAGATAAGCATAGTGATGAAATTGCATGTTTTTGTGGAAAAGAAAGAATTGTAGGATGTTTTACATGGGAACTTGTGGATTTCATAATTTTGCTTTTATTGCATTCTATCAGTATTGGGCTGCAAATCCATTTAATGAGAGGAGGGTCGTAGAGGCTATAGTGTGAGATATGGAAAGCTCCTTAGGTCCAGTTTAGCAGATGACACAGCCACCTTTCTCCTTGAACGGGTTCTTGTCTTCTGAAATCCCTTTGACGAGGGTGTCCTCATCGACTCCAGCCTGAATATAATCCTTGATTTCCTCGCAGCACTTAGATGTCTGAGATAGATGCAGAAACATTGGAAATAGAATAAACAGTCACATTTCAACGAGTGGTCATTTGGCTTGATACATGTTTTTTACAGTTAGACAAGAAATATTGGATATGGATTAAAATCAACCAGAGAATAATTGTCATTGTATTGAACTCACCATCCACCTCTGGAGTTGCACTTCACGTTTAAGTTGGGTTACTTCCATCAAAGCCTTGTCCTTGTCCGTTAGGTCGTCTACATTTATGACCGGCATTTTCTAACAAAAATCAAAATGATATTATGCAGAATAAAAGCACAGTTAATCAGCACGCAGCCAAATGATTGGCTTTCTATATTTAAGTGAAATATTTAAGAACAGAAACATACCTATCTCAACTCTTAAAGAGCGCAATCCTTCACCATCGAAATCGTGCCAAAGACTCCCTCTCCTCTCTCTTAATCTGGGTTATAAAGTAATCTGCATAAACAATTCTAATCCCCTAATCTGATTAAATCAGTGCTGAGTGACTTTGCCAGGGGGTGAACATGCAATTAAAAAAATGGTGGAATCACACAGGTGTCTGTTTGGGCACTGTGATGTTAAAAACATAGTGTGTTTACAAAAAAAGACGGATTAAACCTAAATCTATGTGCTATTTCTGATCCTATGTTTTTATACAGTATAAGAGGTTAAGGGGTGGTGCTTTATTCATCAGATCATTTAGATAAGATGGCTAATCTGTGTTTATCCTCCACCTGTCAAGGTGGGGACACGTCCTTCATCCAAACATGACTGCACTGCAGTTTTTATGCAACATTATCATACTTGACATTTCAAGACAAGGTGCGGCAAAGACAATATTAATGTTTTGAGGACAGTAAAGACCATTACCACCTGTGGCTTGTCAAATATGTATTGGTTCATGGGATATAAACGATCCAGTGTGAGTTTTGGTGATTCATACCAGAGTCAGAATGCTACAAAAAAATGTAGATAAGTTGGATAACAAACTATTTAAATATTAGATCATTAAAATGAGTAAAATATCACAATAAGTCATGAGAAAAAACAAACATTTGATTGTCCACTTTAAGTAAAGAAAATATGTACAAAATCTATATACATATATTCAAATGTTTACACATATACAGGTGCTGGTCATATAATTAGAATATCATGAAAAAGTTGATTTATTTCAGTAATTCCATTCAAAAAGTGAAACTTGTATATTATATTAATTCATTACACACAGACTGATATATTTCAAATGTTTATTTCTTTTCATTTTGATGATTATAACCGACAACTAATGAAAATCCCAAATTCAGTATCTCAGAAAATGAGAATATTTCTCAAGACTGATACAAAAAAAAGATTTCTAGAAATGTTGGCCAACTGAAAAGTATGAACATAAAGTGTGAGCATGTACAGCACTCAATACTTAGTCGAGGTTCCTTTTGCTTGAATGACTGCAGCAGTGCAAAGGCGTGGCATGGAGTCGATCAGTCTGTGGCACTGCTCAGGTGTTATGAGAGCCCAGGTTGCTCTGATAGTGGCCTTCAGCTCTTCTGCATTGTTGGGTCGGGCGTCTCGCATCTTCCTCTTCACAATACCCCATAGATTTTATCTGTATTTTTTTTCTCCTGTATTTATACATATAATCACACACATAAGATCCATTATAGTTGGTGCAACATTAAAGCTTTAATAAATCAACAGGGCAATAAAAACATGCAGTCATAAAAAATCAATAAAGTTTGGACAACTCTGAATTAAATGAGAAGGTGTGTCCGACCTTTTGACTGGTATTGTATAATAATTGGTCGTTGCAATAGCGGCTGAAACAAACCCTATGGGACTGAGCCCTCGGAGGAGCTATGTTACTATTTTCCCACTCATCCATATGAACGAGTTTAAATCATGCCAAAGCCTCACAAACACACAAAACATGTGTTTTACTCACGCCCAACGATTCACAAACAAACCCAGTCTGGTTTGCAAATACAAAACATCATGCACAAACTAATGCATTTTGTTTTGCATATAAGAAACATACCTATCAAAGAAATAACTAATGTTGTATACACACACAAAGAAACATACCTTCAACAAGAGCTGAAAGTAATGGATTACAAGTACTGTACAATGTTAGTGTAATTGAGTTGCTTTTATGAGTACTTTTTTTTAGTATATTTCTAAATCATGAGTAAATTAATTTTTTTTTTTTTTGTTTTAAAATGAAATAACCAGATAACCATCAAATGCATCACATCATAGCTGACCAATCCGATTAAATTTAATGCACCGTGTCAAAACAGCTTTGAATGCCGGTTATTTTCTCAGTTTTAGAGTTCATAAATTTTGCCATACTTAGAGCCTGATCATTTATTTATTTATTTATTTTTTTATTTATTTATTTATTTAATTGATTGGTGTTATGCTAAAGAATTGTACATTTTGACAAACCTTTTATACAGATGTCTTTGTGGAAAATAAATTAGGTTCTAACTGTGCAAGATTTTGTCTCTTCCTGTTTAAGTTTATACATGAGATGTTTACTGTATGTAAAATGTATTACCAAAAATAAACGTGGGGTGTGAAAGTCACTCGTAACTTTTATTTTGAGTAATATTGAATTGAGCTACTTTTTACTTGTACTTGAAAATTTTATGTATGACTTACTTGTACTGGTAATCAAGTCACAACTTCTACTTGAGTAGCATATAACAGTACTTTTTACACCTCTGCCTTCAACACACACAGAAATCCTTTAAGTACATATTAAAATCTAAATCTTCTTCTAACACAAAACAGGGCATTTGTGAGTGGATCTGCAAGGCAGAAAATAATTGCCATAAGTCATGTGACAGTGGTAAGATTGCGTGAAAAGTAACATTACAGGATTTTTTTTTTTTTTTTTTGTTCTTGAAAACTGTCCCAAGACTTTTGGCACTAATTTCCCACCTTGCGGGTCCGCACACATTTATTAACCTGTTTTGTTCATGGAAGATATTTTTTGTGATCAAACACACATTTCTTTGTATGTGTAAAACCCACTGTATTTGTTTGATAGGTGCGCTTCTTATTTGCAAAACAAAATGCATTCGTTTGTTTGTGAATTGTTGGGTGTGAGTACAACTCTTTTTTTTATGTGTTTGTGTGGTTTTGGAATGGTCTTTACTCATGTGTTTGACACATCGGAGTTGCAGGAAGTCATGTATTCTTGTATGACAAACACTGTGACTGTTTGACTTAAAATGAAATTCTCTGGAGAGCTCAAACCACTTCTTTTTTTTTTTTTTTTTACAGGGAAAATACCTATACTTCCCCTATTACTGGATCTGTGTGGTTCATCATCATCATCATCATCATCATCATCATCATCATGAATCTGCCTTCTAATTATTTTGACAGCATTTCTTAATCAAACCAATGTTAAAGCTGCTATTTCTCTTAGTCACGTCATTGATACAACTTTGCGCAAACTTAACGCTCCTTCCTCCTCTGTGACGTCACCAATCACCCCAGTAACTTTACTGTTTTATGGAAGTGAGTCACGGCATCCCCGCCCCTGTATTTCCCCAGGGAAACGCCAGTATAAAGTCGGAGTTATCCGGGATGGTCGGCACTGCAGAGGAGGAAAAGACTGAGCCAAGTCTCCTAACTTTGAACAATGGAGTGTTGCATATTAGTGCTGTTTGCATTCCTTTGTTCTTTTTACAACGCATTGGCGCTGGCACCCAAAGGTAAACTCAATAGTTCCTCTGTTGTTTTTCTATCTTATCTCCTCAACCACATGATCCATGGCTGCGTGACGTGTCGTTGAACAAAGCCCACACTTTGAGGCCTGCATTTGAGTTGTTATTATTATTATTATTATTATTATTATAGTAATGTGTTTTATTATTGTGTTGCGCTACATAGGCGTGTGTCTCCTTCAAGTGGACGAAGGTCCGTGTAGAGCAGACATCAGCCGTTATTTCTACAACACAATCACTCAGAAGTGCGAAGTGTTCTACTATGGAGGCTGCCTGGGCAATGCCAACAACTTCAGGAGTTACCAGGAGTGCCAGAAAACCTGCTTCAGAATCCCAAGTAAGTCTGTCTGACACATGCATCACATGGTCAAGTTTTAGAATGGGAGCGGTTTTTACTGTTTTTTGAATTTTATTTTTTATTTTTATTTAAGTCGTATTTTTCTCCTTTTTTTTTTTCTTTTTTTTTTTCAATGCATGGATTGTTAATTCTAGTCCAGTGTTTCCCAAACATTATTGCCCCATACATTTACCCCTTAGCTCACGTTATATACATTATTTATTAGTATCTGTAGGCTCATCTCAGCTGTTTCCCATGTCTCCTCCAGTATTAATTTCAAATTTAGGCCTTTTTTTTTTAAAAATTAATTTATTACAGACGTTTTGCTCATTTTAGAATGTGAACTTCACTCTTTGGTGTATTTTAAAGAGTTGCGCCACAGCTCTGTGTGCATGTTAAAAAAAAAAAAAAAAAATCTATACTGTTAAAATAAACTGACGAATGTGTCTGTGAAGTACTCCAGTTTGGAAACCACGGTTCTAGTCTTTAAATTATCCCTTATCTTTAATTCTTAACAGTGTTAAATTTGATGAATAAAAATGTTTTGCTGACTAAAATGACATTAATAATAATGAGACTGTGACTAATTAAGAAAAAAAAACTCTTGTGAAACAAAAACTATATAAACACAATGATATTTTTGTTAACTAGTAAAATGAAAATATAATGTTCACATGGATTTAATGCAATCAGAACTAAGTTTCTGTTTTTGGACGGTATCCAATCAAAACTACCTCTGTTGTGTGGAAGGCGGGACTAGCTGGTATGTATGTGATCAATAGGAAGTATGCAGATAGTGTTTGTGGACAATAAGACTGTCATGTGGTCTTACACATTGATCACATCAAATCTGCCTGTATTTATTACATCCCATACCAAGTTGATGAATGTTAAACTCTTTGACGAAACTCATAATGTCATTTAGTTAACTAAAACTACACTATAACAAAATAGTCCTGTTGACTAGATTTTTGACTAAAACCAAGTTGTATTTTAGGCAAAAGGCTACGACTAAAACCACATCAAAATGAACACTGGTTCTGATAGAACTGTTTGTCTTTGTTTCCTCAGAAGTTCCTCAGATCTGCAGGTTTCCCAAAGAGGAGGGACCTTGCCGTGCCCTCTTCCCACGATACTTCTTTAATATGTCCACCATGCAGTGTGAACCCTTTTACTATGGAGGCTGCCAGGGGAACGCCAACCGCTTCCAGGATCTCACCTCCTGCAACGAGTACTGCAGCCCACACAAAAGTTAGTAAGAGTTTAAAAAGTCCCTTAAGGGTAGAAGGAACGTCTTAAATAATCCTGTGAGGCAGTGAAACCATTTCAAACCTGATTTCTCAGACACAAAACTCAGCAATGCAATATTTAACACTATATTTATGTATGTGTGTATTTCCAGCTGTTCCCGTCCTCTGTTTGGATCCTCTGGACAAAGGGAAGTGTTCAGCCTCGATAACTCGGTATTACTACAATAAGGCCAACAAGATGTGTGATGAGTTTGTGTATTCTGGCTGTGGAGGAAGCAGCAACAACTTTGTGTCACGGCAGAGCTGCATGGACGTTTGCGGTAAAGGTACAAGAAATGGAATGACCATGATGTAGTTCAGACATAGGCAACTGCTGGTGCGGGGGCCACATGTGGCCCTCAGTCTAATATTTATGCGACCCCCAAAGCAAATCCCCAAAAATGGAAATTCAAGAAGTTTGAAGGAATGTGAAGCCCAGCATAACACACAAAAACACAAAAAATTAAAAAAAAATACACAAAATGACTCTTAAAACATAAAATGACACAATTGTTTAAGCTTAACTTTTATTGTGTTTTTTACATTATGCACTTTTGTGGTTTTATTCTGCACTGTAAAGTGACCTGAAAGGTGCTGATTTTCAAATAAAATGTATTATTATTATTATTATTATTACTACAACCACTTAAACAAACAAAATGACTACAAAAACACACAAAGCAACAACACGTTAAAGAATATCTCCAAAGACACGCAAACTGTTAACAAAATTACAGGAAATGACAACAACAACAAAAATTCAGAAAGTGACCCCCAAAACACACAAATCAACAAACAAAAATGCAGCAAATGACAGAAAAAATACACAAAATGACACCAAAAAATAATAAAAACACACAAGACTCCAAAAACACACAAAATGACTAAAAACTGACGAAGCATAAAAACCACAAAGACAATGTTCTACTAATGTTCTGATTAGTCATTATTCTAAATGCTAGCATGAATATTGATCATGTGGCCCTCGGATTAGACACAATCACATTTGTGGCCCCCGGCTGTGATAGAGTTGCCCATTCCTGATGCAGTTTGTTCACCTTTTGATTTAATGCAACTTGATTGTATGATAACCAAACTGATATGTTTCAATTTTTTTTATTCCAGCAGACAAAAAGACCACACTGTTCGCAAAAAGTCGACGCCAGATACGAAACAAACACAATCGCATCACTTTTATGCAGGCGTAGACGTCGGACACACAGTGTCAGGAAGTGAGGAGCTCTCATATGAACGAGTCCTAAACAAGGACTAAAATGTATTTTGTTAAATGCTATAATATGGACCAGGTCATGTTTGTTGCTAAAGGGAAAAAGCTACTACAATAGCATATGATGTGACTGGATTTGTAATGCCCTATGAGACTTTTTTCCAAATGTGACTTTGCTGTATGCTGTCACTGAAGTTTATCACTAATGCACTAATGTTACTGATTGTGTATTTTGTATTATGGCATGTGTTCAGTGTGTTTTTGTATAAGTAATATTATATTATAGTGAAACCTATGATGTATTTGCTGTATTATTTTTTTTATAGACGATACAAAATCTGTTGAGTATTCTTTTTTTTTTTTTTTCCCCACTGACGCTGCTGATGAAGCATTGAACTGTGAAATCTTGTATTAAAACTGGAGAAATGCAGCACGTTTAGCTTTCCTTTTTGTCGCTTGCTTTTTTTTGTTGTTGTTTTTTTAAGTAGCTCATCTGTTACTAATGCTACAGACTATTATTGGTTTAGTAGCACATGGTATTTTGTTATCATGTATTTTTAATGAGACACAGACATTACCAAAGCCAATGCACAAAAACAAGCCTTGACTTTTACACGCATTTTATTTTTTTTAACACTTTTTCAGGGAACGTCGACTGTTGCAAGTCTTCATCTGAAAAGTTTAATCATTTTAATATCACCTCTGCTGCTCTCTTTGGATCAAGTTGGAAAAAATACTAATATTCAATTATAGGTTGTTGATGGCCCAAATAGTTGTGAGTGTTCATAAATAAGGTTAAATAACATTGTTCACATTAGAAAGATCTCAGAAACATTCATTTCAAGGAAACCAAATTGCAAATATATTATTAGATTTACACAATCTAATGACTTCTTTATCATAACAAAACTGAATGTAGGAAGCTGAATTTCTCATTTCCAAAGCAAAAATACAATTGCATGTAAATCAGCATAATGAAAGTGTGGGTCAACTGTGGACACTGCAAGTATCTTAGACGCCCCCTGGTGACGATTTAATAAAAAATACCCAAAGGGATTTTCCATTGTTTTAGTATTATTATTATTAATAATGTATTTAATGATTAATGGATAACTTTGTAATTCAAATTAAACCAATAAAACTGTGGTAGTTGATGGAAAATGGAAAGATAAGTTCAGTTTTTACGTATTCAAAGAGCTTCCAAAAATTCAGACGTAATGTGCAAACTAAACTGTGTGGTGTCAATTTGACATTTCTTTTTTCTGTTGGTATTTTTTTTTAATCTATTTGCACTCATATGAAGAAACATGATGTCAAGATAACAAAGAAAGGATAGTGCAGGAAGGGAACGAAGCCTAATGGCTTATAAAATATCCTCCCCTTAAAAACACAGTTTACAACATTTTCTTAAAAAGAAACAGCAAAGAATATTAAAAAGAAAAAAAAAAAAAGACAACAGAATAAAGCTGTACTGTAATGGAAACAAGAGAGTGAGTTAATTGTATTTCATTATATGTTATTGCTTAGACAAAATGTACTGAATTAGGTTAAGTTAGATAGGTCCCTAAGGGCCTTTTTTACGAAGCGAGATTACCTCTTATCGCGCTAACTTCCAGGGTTTAATCGGGATGTGCTGTCCCACGAAGCTCGCTAATGACTTATGGAGCTAAATCACCATGGAAACTTATGCTGAACGGCTAGCCTGGTCGAGAGCAGGTTTTGCTCTGGTTAGGATGTGTGAACACGACAGCTGTCAGATCAGATCCACACAGCATCAATCCTTTCATTTACCGATGACATCCTTTAGGAAAGATATAGATTTATATCTGATGGACTGATCTACAATCAGCTGATGAACCCTGTGTCTCGGTTGTATGCGCGGACAGGTGAAGTTAAATGTGAATTAATTCAATGAATTAATTCATATATGACTTCACTTGTCTGCACATATGGATCAAGACACAGGCTTCATCAGCTGACTCTGTGAATGCATAAGAGTGTCACATTATTTATATGAATCCATTGAATTGGAGATCCCATCCAATGGATTAATATGATGAATAATATCACGCTTTTATACATTAACAGTATCAGTAGCTTCCTGTCTGGGTTCTTTCATTCCTGCCTTTTCTGTAACAACAGTGTTGTTTTTGGTCTGAATTATGGATTTTAATTATTCATCATTTTAAACTTAAACAACACCTAACTGGTCGGGACCAGGTTATGAAGTAGATCAGATCTGAGCGAGTATAAAAGCTTCGCCTCCTGGTGCGCAGCACCACTGTTGCTCTTCGCTATCATCATGGATTTAAATTAATTATGTTTATTTAAGATGATAAGCTGTTCCTCCTGTGAAGACGCAAACTCTGCCAGTTTTCTCCATTGTGGTGATTGGTCAGATGCTGCAATCTCTACCCCTTTTATGTGAACTCACACGTACCCAGGCTGAAAACACTTGGCTTAAATTAGCATGTTGTGATCGACCGTCGTAAGACAGCTCCTCTCTGACAGGGAATGTTTGGTTAGATGAAGCCCGCTAACGGAGATTAATCCAGGATATAATTATCTAGATTCGTAGCATAGGGCCTACTCATTTATGAGTAGATGTACGACAATATGGTAAATGAAAGTTATTGAAAAACAGTGGATGTCTGCTGAAAACTGAAAAAAATTAGGAAGGTATTTGGAACGTCTTGTTTGTGATGAATGAATATGAACATAACTAACCCCATTTTTGGAGCATGTTAATGGAAAAGATTGACAAGATTTTGTATTTCCTAGTATACTTGGTAAACAAGATAATGCCATTAAACAGTGACCACTGACTAATTGTGAATGGGGCTACGTCTTCATAATTCGTCATCAGTTAAGTGCTTATATATTGAAGAGATTGACAATAAAGCTTTGGAAGACATAATTGCAGTCAATGTCTCAGATGGTTTAATACATCAGATTATAACTTTGTGGTATACAGGCAGTCAACCTGGTTCTGCTGGAGTTGTCTCTTCCCACTGTCGCTAAATGCTTGTTCATGTGGATCTTGTTGGGTTTTTTCTTTCTTATTATGAATTTAATATTTTGATAAGCGCATTGAGATGGCTTTGTTGTAATTTGCGCTATACAAATAAAGTTGAATTGAATCGAATTTCATGACTTTCCCTTAAAATGATCATGATGATATACTTTTCATGTGCTGAACACATATTGCACTCATTAGTGTTCCTCTGGGGTCTATTTGACCCCAAGCTACTCTAGTTGTGTTGAAGAGGACCCTGTTTTTGAAGAATTCTCACCTGATGAGAATATGAGTGTTGACCCTCCAGCAGATACAATCCCTTCCAAAAATGGTGAGATCAATGGAAAGATTTCTAAGATACATTAACTCTAAAACTGAAAATTTGACCTGATGGTGGCGCTGAAGGAAAGGTCATATCATCACCACAACCAACAGGGTTCATACTCTTGTGGTCATTTATGTTGTCATTAATTATGATTTCAAGGTTTGGCCTGATGGTGACGCTGGAGAACAGGTCAAGGTTTCATTTTATCGAGGGTTAATTTATGTATTCAACAAAGTACCTGATACAAAAAACTTGGTCAACAATTTTGTGAAAATCCTTTTCTGGAGTCAACTCTCCCTGGGGTCAGATTGACCACAATGGTAAAATGTGATAGTAAAATTTGAGGATAATAGGAAAGTTAAAGGTTTATATAATCCCTGGAAAAGTGCTCACTGGAAGTCAAATACTAGATATTCCTTTGAAGAAGCTTTTTTTATTTAATTTCCGTCATTGGGTTCTGATTTCTCTTTGACAAAAAAAAAAAAGCGAGCCAGAAGATATATGAATTGTGGTCACAGGGGTTTCATACTTCAAACAAATGTTCTGTTTCAGAGCCCACTCCTCACTGACTGTTTAAAGTAGTACGGCAAACATGTCAGCTGACTTTTTTTTTGCCCCTATTTGGCTTCACAGTTTCCCCCAACACTGAAGGCCCCCGTGCTGTGCAAAGTGGAATGTTTGTGTCTCCCTTTCCCTGACTCGCTGAAGATTGATGTGTCTGCTGCTGTGATCCTGGGCACTTCTTCACAGCACATCTGGCTGCTAAACGCATGTAGCTGCTGAACAAACAAACATGCCAAGCAACCTGCTTCAGGGACGTTTTGGTGAATTTTGCAGGCAAATTAAATTTCAGGTACTCAACTCCCAGTTGTGCCTTGGATAGTGATGGATTGTTTTTTGTTGGAAGATTCTGGTTTTCTCATTTTTTATGGAAGACTCTAGTTTTGGTGATTAAGGCACTCCTGACGGGTTTAGCTGCTAGAGTTAAAGACTGCTTGAATTTACTTTTAAAACATCTTTAATGGCTACAATCATAGCTCGGTTGTTTGGAAATAGCATCTCATTTTCCCTCCTTTTCATTCACTTGTAATTGCACCATAACTCTTTCTCTTGGGGTGCAGCAAACAAATACAAAAGCCAAGTTTTCCTAGATTTGAATGAACTTTCCATTCGTCTATCTGAAAATTGCTTCAACAAAATGAGTACAAATGAAGATTTACATTATGGAGCTTCTTCCTCTTCACTCGATGCATCAATTCCCAGCTTCCCAAAGGTCTAAGACTGCACAATGAGCTGCTGCATTGCTATAAATCAGGGGTGCCCCAATTATTTTTATTGAAGGTCCAAAAATGAACCCCGGTGTAGGGCCGTGGGCCAAAACTAAACACTAATGTTGCAGTGTATGAAATCAATATATACCAATAACATAACTGTGCAAAAATAAACACTTAAAGTAGTTTGAAACTGAAGACCACTTTTCTTTATTGTGTTTCATGGCATGCAGTCATGAAAAATCTAAATCTCTTCAAAGACATTTAGTCCAATATAAATTCCAAAATAATGGAAAACGATATACAATCAAAACACTAAATTTTACCTGCCTTGAACATTCCTTTAAAACTTGAGAAAAATAATGTATTTGGACATCAGCGTTAGATTTTTCACTGTACTGTATTACATTAACTTCTATGTTCTAAAAAATATCAAAAAATAACAATTTCCAATATGGGCAGCGGGCCAAAAGTAAACACGCAAGCCCCAAATTGGACGG
Organism: Gouania willdenowi; assembly: GCF_900634775.1. Lineage (NCBI taxonomy): Eukaryota > Metazoa > Chordata > Actinopteri > Blenniiformes > Gobiesocidae > Gouania > Gouania willdenowi. The sequence continues at coordinate 14,819,011 of NC_041054.1, read as the reverse complement.
CCCTGCTATAAATGAATTTAACCTGCAATCACATGGTTTTAAAACATACAAACATGCACAATTTAAACTCATCGCATGCTCCACAAGGTTGGACAGGGCAGTTTGTATCCTGTTTCAATAACACAGGCTAAAAAGCTATTCCAGGGGTAACATTCCAAGTACGTTATAAAAAAAAGCAGACTGTCTGAGACATGTGTTAAGTATTTTCACCATTTTGAAGAAGATAGGGAGCTATTTTACAGTTCAACTGTGCTGCGAGTAAAGCATAATGCTAAGGAAATGAATACATTTGGCCAGTTAAACAGATTTATTCCCAAACACGTAGCTAGCTAGCAGATAAGATTATAAGTCTATCCCAGGTGATTACATCCCAGCCTCAGTGGCTGGTCTGTGTTCCAAAACTCACACAGACACTGTAGCATGTCACAAATATCATCACTCACGACAATTCTAAGTGCAAAGTAAATCATTACACAGTGATTCGGACAGGTATGACACTGAGACCCTGACATGTTATGTGGCTTCCAGGTGAAAGTCAGGATGAGAAGCCAAGTAGAAGCTAACGAGAAACACAGACATGGTATATGACATCAGAAAGTAGGACATGCTGGAATCCTACAGATATATGAAAGATAGATAGATAGATAGATAGATAGATAGATAGATAGATAGATAGATAGACTGTATTTCAAATACTGTCTGCACCAGTGTTGGGCGGAAACGCGTTCCAAGTAACGTGTTACCGCTACAACATCACTTTTGACAGTAACTAGTACTGTAACGCAATAAATTTCTAAACAAATAACGCCGTTACCATTACAATATGGTGCGTTTGTCCGTTACTTTGTTAGCTGCAGTGTACTTCCTGTTTACAGTGGCGCTACATATTTTTGCGGGATGGCGTGCCAAACACGGTAAAACAGTAGAAGAAGAGGCATTGTCAGCGTGTCTCTGTTTACATCACGTGCGCCAATCATGGCGAGTCAATGCGAGAGCAGAACGAGCTTCTCAGAGTGGAAATATGCGCATTATTTTTGTCTCCAAAAGATGCATCAGTGAAGCTAAGCTAACGCTGCGAATGTGCACCTGGAATATGCACAGCTTACTTTACATTACTGTGCTAAGGCTGAAAAATTACTGTTTTAATTTTGGAGCAGCTGTTTTGTGATTTATATGCACATCATTTATGGTTGTTTTATAGCTGTATGGACACAAATGACCCAAAATAAATAATACATTCTTTAATTCTAAGTGACTCAAAAGTGACTTTTTCCAGTAACGCACTACTTTTTGGTGTCAGTAATCAAAATAGTAACTGAGTTACTCTGTTAATGAAGTAACTAGTAACGGTAACTAGTTACTTTTTTCAGCAACTAGCACAACACTGGTCTGCACACACACTCAAAAGACGAAGGGCGGCTGGGCCGACTGCCCGTTTGTTGATTTTTGCGACAGTGCTGTGGTGTTTGTGGCCACTAGGGGGCGCTTGGCCCCCTGTGGCCAAAAGTCGCACAGTGTGCCTTTAAGTTCCCTTAAGTTGGTTAAGTTAAATTAAGTTCAGGCTGGTTACATTAATTTTCTGACAGATAAAGACAGTGTAGGCCTCATTGATCAATCGAAGAAAAGTAATCATTGAGGGAAATCATTCAATCAATCAATCAATCAACATTTTATCTATAAATTGCTTTTTATACAAAAAATAGGTCAAAAAGCTTTTTGAAATAATTATTACGAAAATATTATTGGCTTGAGGAAATTTAACAAAGACTCTAAATTGAACAAGCAAGTTGTCGCCATAAAAAAAATTAAAATAAAACGGAACAAAAATGACTTCAAGTGACTCACTATCTTCCTTGTCTGGCAAATAAACACATGAGCAAAGTTCAAATACTTCTATAAGAAACTTTAATACATCAGCACCGTCTTTACATTTTTTTTTTTTTTTTAAAGGATCCCCAATCCCATAATGCAATATGTCAAATGACCATTTGTTAACAAACCCAAAAATGTCTGTGATGGAGTCAAAAACAATCTCGCGAGAGGCAATTTCAACCTAAATTCTACAGTTTTTCTAAAGAAATACTATTGATTTAATGATCTGAAGCTTACACTATGTCTTTATCTGTGTTATAAAAATGTTAGTTATCATCCCCAGCAGCTTTAAATACAGTAATTTGCAGTAAGACGCTATTAATTTAGACTTTAGGCTGCTCTAATGGACATTTCTCTGTTAAAGGAAATAAATTGAGTTTGTCAAGCCTGTTTTTCAAGCTGTCTAATTTCTCTGGGATTGTTGTGGATGTTTATAGTCTGGACTAGGGATATTAGCTGGTTGCTGTGGTAACTGTCAGATGCTTGATGCATTCAAGTCTTTAAAGATATTGTGAAAGAAATCTGTAAGTGCACAAACAGCCATGTGTACTGCATTGATTTGATAATAACATGTGAGAGCATTTTTCTAAAGCTGACTTTTGCAGTCTCCTCTGGCATAATTATTATCTGACTTATAAAACATGAGGTCCCGCATTACAGACTCCACTCCATCTCTGTTTTACACACTTATCCTGCAATGTTTATTATCTCCACCAAGGAGAGAATGTTTCCATCAGCGTTTATTTGTTTTTTTATCTGTTAGCAGGAATACATTAAAAGTACCAAACAAATTTGGACCAAATCTTAACCAAGGACAGACTTCACTCGATCAAAGATGTCCTCATTCTAAAAACATAAACATAATGTCCTTTTCTGTTTCCCATCATTAGCAAAAAATACCAGAATTCAAATCTTGGTTGTCAGGATTACGTATGACAAAAGTCGGCTACTTAAAGGGTTTTGACAAATGAAAAGAGATCAATACATTTTAGAGGGGATTAGGATCAATATACTGATTCTGGATCAGTTTCAAAGATAAAAAAATCCCTATCTCTCATCATACAGTAAGTGAAATTTCAAAAATTCTTATTTTCGTTCGTAATTGATCAACTTTTTAAAAAAAATTTGACTCAGTGACGTCAGGTTTGTTACTCAACTACCACATCAACTTTCATGGATTGTGCATTTTCATCGCAAATTTTTGAAAAAAACGTTTGTTCCCATACATTTCGACCTACTGTTTTGTAATTGTTTTAACTGTAAAGTGTCAGGTTTTTTTTTTTAAATCGCTTATAAAGACAATGAATCATTGATTATTATTATTATTGTATGTTTATACATGGAGATAGAAATTCCTTACAAGTGTGAATGATCATGGCACCATGATCATGGAACACTGATCCAGATAATACATTCTAGCAAACAGGATATTTGGTGCTTGGCGGAGGTTTACTCCCACTTTTCTACTGTTCAGCACATTTATCCCCATACCTGTGAGCGAAATGTAGCACAATAAAAAAAGTCATGTGTTTTCCCAGGATTAGACTATTACAAACACTTCCAAGTAGGTTGTGTTTGTCTACTCCTTTCTGCCTCCCGGGTGGTTGTTCTGTCATTTCTGTCAGTGTAAAGACAACGCTTTGTGTTTGCTCGCTGCGTGGCTTTAGACGCGTCAGACTCATCATGACTTTGACTGTTATAATCTATCATAAATATGCAGCTACATGCTCGCTCTCTTTCTTTCTTTTTTTTCTTTGTGTGTGTGTGTGTGTGGGTGTGTGTGTGTGTGTTCTTTATATCAAATCTGTGCTGAAAGCATTGGCAGACAAACAGCTGGCTGTTTTTTAATTAAGTGGAAGCAATAACTCATCGAAACTAAAGAAAATCCTTCAAATACTTCAGTGTTTGGTATTTAACAAGGAGTAAAACTATGTTAACTTCACGGTCTTATAGCTAACTCATTACTCGGAGAGCTAATTCTTTTTATGGGTGCCACTTCCTGTTTAAGTAGTCTTTAAGTGTTCCTTAGGGTAAACAGACAGCTTAACTCACTTTACTGCCCAATAAATAGTAATGTGCTGTCCACAGGAACTACAACTTCTGCTTCCAGATTTTCACAGTAAAAGCGGTTGACTTCAGCCATGCACGTGTCATATTAAACGATAACCACAACAACAGTGTACTGTTATAACTTTATAAATAATAGGGGCAGGATGACAGACTAGAGTTCACGATACGATCGAAGATAATGGGCTCATGGAAATAATACAATATTTAGGATATGATATTTTGAAAAGAGAAAAAAAAAGACCAACCAAAAAAATGCAGTGGGAAAATAACCAGGCTTTTATTTAACTTTAACTCTGGGCATACTTCTACTTACTCTGGGTATGATCAAAACAATAACTATTCATGTAAATAAGACAATTTTTTCATATTTAAAGTGCAAAGTAAAACAAAAAAACAGACACTGACAATTCATAGTATTCTAAAATTAAAACCAAATAATATCGTCGCCATTATCATGACATTCCTAAAAAAAATCTATCTGTGCTCGAACTTTGCATAACAAGTTTTTAAAACTCAAACTAGAACAATCTACACAGCCCAGATTTAAGATATGGATGTGTTTGTAAAAAAACAAACAAAACAATATTAGCATTGATCTTATGACATTTCAATATCGTGATACATTGTTGCATCTTATAAAATACCTCATATTTAAGTTATCAAGAAGGAAATGATCAACAATGGGTATCTGGTATGCTCGTTGTGTGTCACAAAAAAACATGAAAAAGGTTGACTGAGATCAATATTTGAAATTTGCTTCACAGACAGTTGAAGACTAGATAATTAGTTCTTCGCAACTATTGCTGTTATGAATGGAAAAGTAGCATTACATGGAAATGAGACTGAATCATTAACTGAAAAACAGAAAACAGGAAAGTTATGCTGAATTCATTTAATGCTGCGTTCACACCAAATGCGTCTACCGAACGCATCTGCCGTACAAACGTACGGCAGGGTCTGCAGGATCAAAAAATGTCCCCATTCGCTTCATATGCACGTCTGAAGCGAAGCCCCGCCCCCCAGCGACACATCCAACTCGGTGAGTTTCACTGCCTGCTGAAGCGAGGATCTGCGCTCCTTTTTCTCCTCTCACAAACATAAACCACCAGTGAAAAAAGCCGGTGTGATTAGCGGCTAATGCTATCCTAGCTCAGTGCTGACTTTCAAAGATGAAAACTACAGAGTTTTACACTTTTACTGCTACTACCACCTCCTCGCTGATTCTCCTCCACGCCAAATCCTTCCTAGTCCGGTCTCGGTTATAAAGGCCGTGTCATACAGCTCCAGGTGGTCACACACAGCTTCTACTCCATGGTTGAATGGGTGAACAGACCGGTGTCCAAAGACTCTGATTGGCTTTTGTCACGCGTTAACAGTTGCAGGAGTTCAATATTTTCAACTCCTGCGAATGTGCGAATATGACAAAAAATCAGGAGCGCATTGCCACGGTCAACGCTCTTGACGTGCGGATCGGACCGCACCGCCGCACAGGAACGATTTCACATCTGGGACACATCTATTCTTGTAATCCGGTTGCATGAACAATTCGTGACGCATCCTGTGTGAACGCAGCATTAGCCAATCAGGACGCAGAACACAATGCATGGGTTCTCAGCCAATGAGGACACAGCGTTCATACGATGTAAAAAAATGCATGCGAAATTGTGCTGTAAAAAAAATCCGCGAAAAACACCGAGGTCATGAAAAGTGAACCGCGTTATAGTGATGGACAACTGTATTCTAAAATTGAATAAATATAATGTATATATACAGTAGGAGATTTTAGATGCAGTCCTAATAAAAAAATTCGATATTCATTTTCTGGCTGTTATCGGACCGATATCTGATATCAATATCGGATCGGGACACTCCGATAAAATACCTCATATTCAAGTTATCAAGAAGGAAATGATCAACAATGCGTATCTGGTATGCTTGTTGTGTTTTTAGAAGACCCAAAAAACATGAAAAAGGTTGACTGAGATCAATGTTTGAAACTTGCTTCACTGACAATTGAAGACTAGATAATTAGTTCTTCAAAACTATTGCTGTTATGAATGAAAAAGTAGCGCTACATGGAAATGAGACTGAATCATTAACTGAAAAATGGAAAACAGGAAAGTTATGCCGAATTCATTTTATAAGCATTAGAGATAATGATGTTGATAATGGCAATGGAAAAAAACCTGCATGCATAACTGTATCCAATTATTGAAATACAAACATAATCAAGAATATTTGGAAGATGGAGGTGGGATATGCAGACAGAATACTTCAGCATGAACAGTTGATTTTTTTTAGTGCAAATTTATACAAAGGTTCAGAGTCAATTCACGTGAAGTCTAAAGCTTCAAAGATGGGTGGTGAGCTGCTGAAGCCTCCAGCTCCACTGGGGACGGGACGACCTGAGTGTGTGAGTGGGCGTATTCAAATGGAGAGGATCTGAGAGGTATGTGTGGATTGTATTTACAGTCAGAAGAAGAAGATGAAGAAGTAAAAAAATGGAATGAGTTGTTGCGTACTTGGACTGTAGGGCTTGTGAAACTAGGTGAGTGTAACCACTTGCACTCTGTGCTTCCATTGCTATAATAAAATAGCTTCTGAGAGAAGTAGGCATCTTTTAGTTTATGTAACCAGCTTAGAAGCTGTGCAGTAAGTGATCTTAATAATGTCACAACATTTTTGCATCTTTGCAATGTGTCTAGACCAGAAATGAGCAAAAAATGTGATCGATCTGAGGCTCACATGATCAAACATTCACGTCAATATTTAGAATAATGACCCATCTGAGCATTAATACAGGAAAGAAGAAAGGGTTTGGTGCATTTTGTTCTTGTTCTGTATATTTTCCTGCCATTTGTTGTATGTTTTTCTTGTTTTGTTTCCATTTTGTAAATCTTTCATTTTGTGTGCTTTGTTGTTATCAATGTTTTGGAGTCATTTTGAGCATCTTTTTGTTCGTTTGTTTGTTTTTGGATTCATTTTGTGTATTTTTGCTTCTTTTTTGTTGTCATTTTTGTGTTTTTGGAGTCATTTTTGTGTATTTATTTGAGGGGCAGGGGGTGCAGAATATTAAAAAAAAAAAAAAAAAAGAGTCTGGTTTATACAATAATTGGGAATGTTATTTCTCCAAAAATTACAACATTACTTTGAAATGTATTGTAATGCACTTTATTCTATGAATATTGTCTTCCCCAGTGACATGCAGTGAAGTGTTTCCAATCTGATTTTGACCCACTGATGCTTGTTTATTCCAAATACCAAAGCATAATGACAGTGATCCACAAAATTATATCTTTGTGCATCAGAGGTTGAGGAGGTTTGCATGTTTTTGCATGTTTTTCAGGATTTTTTGCATCCCTCTTCTGTTTCATGTTCATTCTTATACAGTTGATGACTTTTCCCAGCTGACTCTATGGGCCTGTATTACAAAACTGGATTTTCTCTTATTGCACATCTGTGAGAAAAAATATTTAGGCATTGATGCAATCTTTTCATTTACCTGATGACATCCTGTAGGAAATATATATATATATATATATATATATATATATATATATAAATATATATATATATAAATTTATATATATATATGTTTTTTTTTTTTTTTTTTTTTACCAATTACTAGACATTTCAGGTGACCTGATTTTAATTCCAAGCAACCCCACATGGGGTCTTGACTCCAAGGTTGAAAAATACTGGTGTAAGGTGTCTTTGTTTAAACTGTGTTTAAATGCTTTAAGTACTTTTTTCAATCAATCAATCAATCAATCTTTATTTGTATAGCGCCAAATCATAACCAATGGTATCTCAAGGCACTTTACAGTAGAGCAGTCTTAAGGACGGACTCTTCATTTTATGGATACACACATATGCATATATACGTATATACACATACATATGTATCCCACACCCAACATGAATTCATCATGGCGGCAAGGAAAACCTTCTGTTAAGCAGCAGGAACCTTGTGTGGATCCCATTCCTATGATGAACAGCCATCCACGTTATGCTGTGTTGGGTGTGTGCAGAGAAAAGGGTGGAGACAGAGCCGCTGAGTCTCTGTAACTCCACACTGAGGATCCCACGGACCTGCAAGACAAAAGCCAGAAGGAGTACAGGAGCAAACACACAAGGGAGTAAGCAGACATAGAGGGAGTGTTTGAAAGAGGAATGGGACCCTCTCCGGTCCCTCTCTAACCTAAATGACCTCTCTCTTAACGCCCTCTCCAACCTCTCTCCAACCGAGCATGCCAGACCCCCCCCCCCGGCAGTCTATGCCTATTGCATCTTAATTATGAGCTATGAGCTGGTTCCTAACTAAAAGCTTTATCAAAGAGGAATGTTTTGAGCCTAACCTTAAAGGTAGAGAGGGTGTCTGCCCCCCGAACCGTGGTTGGTAGATGGTTCCAGAGAAGTGGGGCCTGATAACTGAAAGCTCTTCCTCCTATACTACTTTTAGAGATGAATGGAACAACGAGTAGTCCAGCATTTTGAGAGCGTAGTGTTCTGGGGGGATTGTATGGCACTACAAGCTCCTTGAGATAGACTGGTGCCTGTCCATTTAGGGCTTTATAAGTGAGAAGAAGAATCTTGAATTCTATTCTATATTTTTACATAATCCTGCTAACAGACGAACAAACAAACAAATACACTTTGGTGAAAATATTACAGATAAATACACAATATTTGTGCTCCTAAAAACTAAATATGCAAAATTACTCCCAGAACACAAAAATGTATGTCTTCAAATCTATGGCTATTGCAATATTGCAAACCACTTTTAAAAAACATAAGTGAATTTTTTAAATGTTACTTTTGACCAGATTTACAGCAATATTTGTGAAATTTGTGGAAAAAAGAAATTCTCGTAAAAATATAACGTCAATGTGAATTCAAAATGTTAAATATGAAATCTGAATCTCAATGGTGAATATAAATATTACATTTAAATATACATTTTAAATCTAAATGTAAGTGTAAATATAAATGTTAAATCTAAATCTCAATGTTGAATATAAATATAACACTTAAATATACATTTTAAATCTAAATGTAGATGTTAAATCTAAATCTAAATATTAAATATTAAATCTAAATCTCAATGTTAAATGTAAATATACATTTAAATATGCATTTTAAATCTAAATGTAAATGTTGACTCTAAATCTGAATGTTAAATCTAAATGTAAATGTTAAATATTAATTCTAAATCTCAATGTTAAATATAAATATTACATTTAAATATACATTTTAAATCTAAATCTAAATGTTGACTGTAAAACTAAATGTTAAATCTAAATGCCACAGTTGAAACTAAATAATTAGCTAATATGCAAATTCACTGGAAGAACCAAAATAAAAGCTCAAAGTTTTAGATTTAACATTTAGATTTCGATTTAACATTTAGATTTAAATGCAACATTTAGATTTAGATTTAATATTTAAAATTTAGGTTTAACATTTAGATTTAATATTTCGCATTTAGACTTAACATCGACATTATATTTTACGAGAAAATTCACAAAAAAAAAAAAAAAATCACAAATTTCACTATTAATGCTGTAAATCTGGTTAAAAATTAACATTATTTTTTTTTAAAACGTGGTTTGTTGCTAAATGTTGCAAAAAGTTGCTATTTTAGCATGCGCAACATTACAATCGGCACCCCATAGAAATCAACTGAAAATCTCTCCCTCTCTCTCCCTCTCACTCAGTGCGTGCGTGCGTGCGTGTGTGAGGAGGAGCTCCAGTGGCTCTGGCTCCTCTCCGGTAACGGGGACTGTCAGACCTCAGCTCTTGACTGCACCGGTCTGGTGCCCCGCAACGCTGTCCTTTATACAATCCCTTATTATATAAGATGGAAATGAGGTGGAGGTTGTAGCAGTTTTTAAAGCCTGTGTGGATAAAGAGAAAGTTTGCACTGACAGCTGCGTTAAACTGGAGCTCAGAAGCTGGAAGGACTTCTCCCATTATTCTCCTCAGCATCTTCATCTGGAGCCTCGGTTTAAAACCCTGCTAAGGTAAGTCACGAAGTGGGCTTTGAAAGCCTCTTAAAAGGCTTTTCAAACTAACTGTGAAGTGTCTCATTTAAAGCTGAAAGCATAATGTGAAACCATTCAGGTTGAAATCCACTCCTTTATTATTTCTGCAAAGATGATGGAAGGTTTGGTGACGACTGTGGTCGTTAATGCATAAATAAATGCATTGCAATTTTTCAGGGTATTAAATATTTACTTTTTTCTACATAAAGTCCTTTATGTAAAATATGCATTTTAGATGTAATTATAAGAAATAATGGTCATTTATTGAAGTTATATTTATTTAGAAGGGAACAATTATTAAATTATACTGAAAAATCCTAATTAGATGGTGTAATTTTTTTTTTTTAATGCATTTATGTTTTTTTATTATTAATATTTAGCGATACTCCAGATACCCCTAGTCTAACTAAAACTATTTTTTTGCAACTATATTGAAGGCTTTTTCTTTCTTTTTTTTTGCAGTAGAATAAAACTGCAGTGTCTGTGCAGCTGTAGAAACTCTAATTATGATCTCTTTGAAGCCAGTGTGAGAAGTAAATTCATTTATAAACCCCAGATATACAAAATGCAACCATGCAGCAATTGTCTCCTGATTTCATTTACAAGGCAACAAACGACAAGGGAACCTAATAAGCAAAGGCGCACACTGCACGCTGTTGAAAAGCACCACTGATTAAAAGGTCAATGGATGTGACCTTTCTGCTCTTTCGTGCTGACATTTGTTCCTTTATTCTAATTTAAAAACCCTGAATTCTTTTTGGAGCCATCCTTGCTGTTGTACCCTATTAGATGTATTTGCACGTAACCTACATGGAGTTGGAAAACAGGCATTCCTTCATGCATCCTTGAGCCCACGAGCAAGATTTACAAAAAGCCAAAAAAATCTTGACTAAATGCAGCCGCCTGAATCAGTTTCCACTAGCGTCAGAATGAATGCACAAACTGATCTGCCTGCCAAGAAGACGTCTGCAGCTATTTTAGGATCCTTGTTTTGGGGATTCCTTGGTCTTTTTTTTTTTTTTTTTTTTGGATAATGCTCAGAGCATGTGTAGGACACAACGGCGAAACAATGACTATGAGCAAACATATGAAGACAGATAAGGAACCGTGAAGAATGACGAAGACGACTACTGTTCCGTCGTACGTGCAAACAGGCAGAATCTGCGCCTGCGATGACAATGTTTCCGAGTCTCCGAGATGAGTTTTGTCATTTGTCGTCCTGCACAATGTCAGCCTGCCTGCGTGTGCGGTCACAGAGACTGGCTCGCGGGTGAGCGAGCAAGCATCAAGGATCAGAAGTGAGACGTCTGAGGGTGGCAGAAAGGAAGAGAGAGATTGAAAAAGAGAGAGAGAGAGAGAGAGAGAGAGAGAGTTCTGAATGAAAATGATCAAAGGGGAACAGATGAGTCTTTGGAGATTTGCTTGGTAAATTCTAGTGACCTTTTACAGGTTTGACTGACAGATTTAGCCCACTTTTTTTTTTTTTTGATTAAAGAAAAAAAAAAAAAGATTCAGACTAATTCTTTCTTAGTTCCACAATATATAAAATCCACATCAAACACGCAACGATTCAGTCCTCCTCCTGTGTACGCACACACGGCGCAGCGTTGTCTCTCTGGGAAGGTCAGCAGACTATCCACTGTCTCTTGTTATTGCTCAATATTAATCACGCTAATGCCCCATGTTTTATTCAAAGGCACTTGCAATGACTACAGGTCACTTCTAGTCTGCATTCGAGCATTGTAATTGACATGATTATGATGGAGACAATGCTCTTTAGGGCCAGGAGTGACACCTCGAGCAACCCTTGACCAAACAAATCTGGATAACAAAGGATCTCATTAATTATTATAATTATAGTTCAATGGTTGTCAGGATGGGGGGAAAAAATCTTTAAGATTAAGCTGTTTAGAAGATGTGGATGACGTTCACTGAAAGAGTGGCAGAGCAATCAGGCAACACAGAAAGTGGCTAATTGAACAAAAAGCTGAAAGGTTAGCGATTAGTTACTCAATGCACGAGCAAGTCATCTGTCAGGTTCAGAAAGGTCTTATGGAATGCTTCAACCTTTGCATTTACATAATAAATCTGACTATTGTTAGAGTCAAAGGGCATATTTTATTGCTTCTTCTCAGGCAAAAGGGAAATACAGCTTGTGCAGAACCTGCTCTAGTCTGTTTAAAGCAGTAAAAACCTTTATGGAGTAAAGTACGACCGTAAAGTTGACTTATGAGGTTTTATTGAGGAAGCTGAACTAGTTATGGGATACAACTGAAGGTAAGTGTTGCAATATGTGACATTCTATGTAGTATTCATGTTGATTGATTCATGTTAATCTACACCGGGGTTTGAATGAGTCGTATTGCAATTAAAATAACTTAACATGTTGTTTCAGATTCAAAGCCGTTCATTCATGTGGCTGAAAAAAGTCAATAGATGGCACTAGAATAGAACAACTACAGGATACCTTGCTAAAAAAGAGGCGATAGAGCCAAGAATAGAGTGTTTTGTTGTTCAAAAAGACAAAGGCATGGACAGATTCATTTTCAATGGGTTAATATTCTCATAAAAATGGCTCTGTGTGCTGTGGTCTGTGATATCTCCTCCTCTGGTAATACCTGGATTCAATTTGCAGCTTCATCGCTCACATCGCTATAGAGCCGCACAGCTGGTTGCAAAAAAACGTGCCCCTATGCAGCCATAAGGGTTTGAAACTTCCCTATCTGCAATGATGGACTCTCACGTTCAAGCCAATGGCATTTGCAGCATCACAGCGTTTGAAAATTACTATAGCAGTTTTAAATCAAAGAGATTTTTAAAAGGTTTACAAAAACACATCAGGACACAACAACAACAGTTATAAGAATCTACTTTTACCAAGTGTTCAAGCTCTGATGAAATGGTTATTTTTTAACTTTTTAAAGAGAACACTCAAGGTACCAGGATTGGAAGCACCAGGAAGAGTTTTTGTCTGTCTGTCTGTCTGTCTGTCTGTGGGGTGAAATGATGGAACCGCCTGGATTCACAGCAAAAGCGATGCCAAAATATTCAGAACACTGAACTGAAAGCAAACATATTTTCCTACTCATGCCGTTGACTGATTCTTGCACCACAAAAATAATGTTCGTGTTCTTTCTTACTGCTTTTGTGTCCTTCTTTTTTACAACCAACAGTTTTTATTGATGTGTATTTACTCACGACACTGTGTTTCTTCAGCCCATCTCCTGTTATTTTATTGTTTTCTTTCCTCATTATCAGTGGCCTCCCTGACAAACTGGCAGGCCCACTGTTATATGATATGAGCTTTTTCTCTGTGTATGTCGGTCGACTTCTCATCTTGGTCCTTTATTACTGCGATGTCCTGTTCCCTTTTGTTTTTCACACTTAATTACATTCTCTGCTGTTTTCCAGACTCTCTGTTTATCTGTTCCCTGACTTTCTCTCTAAACACTTTCACCCCATCATCCAGTTTAGATCCCTTTGGCTTTTTGTCCAGTGCTGCCAGTCACTGCTGGCTTTCTGTCACTGGGGGAGACATGCTGTCACTGAGTACACATACCTTAGGGTCACCGTAACGACTGAGGGTCGATTGTTGGCTTGCATTGGAAATTGATCTTTGATGGTATTTGATTTTGGTTTAAAACCTGAAAATCTGATAGTTACTAAATATGGGTAACTTCAGAGGCAAATCCACTACCTGGGAGATCCTTCATAAAAAAATCTTATTTGGATGTTGTATTGTCAACTGTTCTGGTTGTTTGCGTAAGAATAGAGAAGCTAAAGATTGGATTAATGATATCAGGTATTTTGTACAAGATGAGGTTAGCACATTTAGTTAACCATTAATTTTCTGTTTACTTCAAATAAAGGTATGCGGGTTGCTAGGATATATCTGGTCATTCTGTTAATAAACCTTAGTGGAGAGCCGAAGTGAATAAGACTCCTTCCTTTACACCTACGAACAAAAAGCTTATGTTGAGACCATTCTGTGCCGTCCACAGACTTCTTTACAGTCACAGGCTCACCTCGCAGCACATAGTGAACAACCTTAATATTCTCTTATTTTGATCTTTATGGTGTATTTTGAGGTTGCACAATTGATTACACCGGGGGTCACTAACACAGTGCCCGTGGGCATCATGTAGCCCGCATGCACCATGTGATGTGCCCCCAGGAGCTCTAGTCGCCAATGAGCTCCATCTAAAAAAAAATCTGATTTTCTTTCCAGGATTCAAACTCACAAAGATACACATGAGAGATGTAGTTAGTACTCAGTAAAGTTAAATAATGCTGATAAAGTTTTAGTATTAAATTAACCATCAACAGTGGTATGTTATATATAATATGATATGTGTGTGTATATATATATATACAGTATATATATATATATATATATATTTTTTTTTTAAATGCAAGGCAGATTTTCTATACAATTGAATGAAAATGAAACAATTGCTTGAAAAAGGAGAAATAAAGTGTTTCATGTTGAAATCTCAACATTTCCTACCTTTTAAAGTTACTTCTAGCCTTCCTTTTTAATGTTACCCTCTAAATAAAGGGAAACCAAGAAAATGTAGTATTGAGGAAGTGCTTTTCTAACTGGTAACCCTTTGGACTATTCAGTACCTATAAGTAGCTCACGGTTTCAGAAAGGTTGGTGACCCCTGGTTTACACAGTACACTGACTTTTCACTGCTGCTACCTTTAATATTAGACTACTTTTGGAGTTATTCAACATGGGATCCACCATGTCATTGGAAGTGCTGGTAATAAAAGGCATTGAATACACAACAACCTCTATTAGTTCAATCATTGGCACGTACAGTATAGTTCACTTGCATCTGCATGCTAGTCCGTCAACACAGATATAGCCACTTTAAATAGTTAACTTTCTTCTAAGAAGTGATTTGTTTGTCCGAAACTTGTTAATTCTGAACTACATAATATTCCCAACATGCCCGGATAAGAGGTGCGATTGAATTCACCCCCATTCTGCACAGGTGGACGTGATGTTTTTCAGATTGTCTTCTGGCAGGCACAGTACCACCTCAGCTTTCTCAAGACAGCACAAATTTACATGACTATGTGAATTTTCTTTACATATGACACAAACCCTTTTGCGTTGACTTGTTCAGTTCATACTTTATGTAGTTTTTGGCCATGAAGCCAAACAACTGTGGTTTCCCTCTTTTTTCACTTTGTAACTGTACCTGTTACTTTTCTAATAATTATTCACACAGCTCATGTGTCACACATTGATCATGCTATAATGCAATGATGCTGAAAGGATTCTGTCTTATAGCCAGGTTTCGGGTACTTTTACCCATAGAGCAAAATAATCTTTTTAACCCACAGAAACAAAAATATGTCTCTGTGATGTTGCCGACGTACACGTTCAGCCAAAAATAATAATACAATTCACAATATATTTAACGTCACTGTCATAGACCCTTTAGGAGAAGCACCCCTTTATTAAAAGGGGTTGAATAAAGCTGGTACCAATTAATGGACAATGTGTTAGATGTCCTAAAGAACAATAGACACAGTACCTAAATGACTTCCTCCCTAACAGAAGTTCACAAATTCTTCACTTGATGGCTTTTTAAAAGTTTTTTTGAAGCCAAGTGTAGTTAATCAACTCAGGCCACATTGATTAATCTGTTTAGTTAATAAGACTTTACAACATTTACGAGCCAAAGCATTAAATTAGAGGCACCTCTCAACTGCCATGTTTATCACCAGTGCTTATGGTTCCAGCTGTACGGCACCTCAGTGAGCACATGGTGTTCTTATGAGACACCTGGAAACAAAGCAGCATGTCTTCTACACACGTTGGTGAAGATGAATGTGGAAAACTAAGGTTTTTGATATTTCAGGTTAAACAATACCGTGAAATGAAATATTTGATATAAATTAGATGTTTTTTATTTCTTTTTTTACTGTAAAAACATGAATGGAATGGACTGGCACCTTGTCCAGGGTGCACCAGTAAACCCCGGAACCCCGAAAAGTAGGGTTGGAAAATGGATGGATGAAATATAATAAATGGCTTGAATTAAATAGATTTTTATTTTTTAAATTACATATTTTGATAAAATACTTTTTATACTTCAAACTGAACAACTTGTAAAGATGACGTGAAACCACCTCTGTCTATAAATGTGATTTTGTTGCTTGAGTAGTTTGTAATTTTTTTTTTGTTTTGTTGAAGCAGCAAGTTATGATAAAACTGTGTATACAAAGATAATGTGAGTGTTAGAGAAACAGGAAGTAGAGCTTCATAAGTGTTACAGTGAGATTTCAGTCCATATGTGGTGCTATTGTTACAGGATTGTAAATTAAAGCTGTTGACTAACCGAAGCAGTTAATAACATCTCTCTCTTTTCTTTTTTGAGTTTAAGTTTTAATTTTCTTTTGTTTTCAGAGCAGCTGCTGTGAGATTCAGTTTTCTGACTCAATGTTGGATCTTTCTATTTTCTTTTCATTTAGCATCACACGCATTGTAATCATTGGATGTGATCACCTTCATTATTGCTGCAGTCATTTAGTAAGGATATAATTACCAAGAAAATATCGGTTTGTAATACACCCAGATCTTTGTCTATGCTGGGGGAGTTTACATGTTCTCTCTGAATTTCAGACAGTTTGTTTGTAGCCCACTATGCTACGATGCTAGATTACCTCTTCTTGTGCTAACTTCCAGGATTTAATCAGTATGTGCTGTCCTACGAAGCTTGCTAATGTCTTACGGAGCTAAATCGCCATGGTAACTTAGGCTGAATGACTAACCTGGTCGGGAGCAGGTTTTGTTCTGGCTAGGATCTAAACAAGTGTTAAAGCCCCGCCTCCTGACTCTTAGAACATGATCTGCCCATTGCTAGAAGATCCTGGTTGGTGCAGATCTGACAGCTACATTTAGGAAAGGATTATTAATCATAAATGTAATCCTTTCATTTACTGATGACAGCGTTTAGGAAGGACATAGATTTGTGTCTGATGAACAGATCTACAGTCAGCTGATGAAGCCTGTGTCTCCGTTTACGCGGACGTGTGAAGTCATTAATGAATCCATTGATTCATTCATTCATTCTTACGCTATAGTGAGGCTGACCGCATCAGCAGGAACATACTACAGTGAAACAATGTGCTCTCATCCCAGTGTGTGTGATAAATAGGTCTACTTGAATAGAAAAACGTGCGTGTGCTGTATAAAAGTTTAACTGATCAGAGCGCTGTCTGTTTATCATCCCATTCCATGGATTCATATAATAAATAATCTCACAATTTTCCGCATTCACAGATTCGCCGATTTGCTGCCAGCATCCCTTCTTGGTGCGCTGCACTGACATTGTTGCTCTTCGCTGTCATCATGGATTTAAATTCTTTATATTTGTTTAAGATCATAAGCTGTTCCTCCACTGTAAAAAAGGTCGGTCTGCCAGGTTTTTCCATTGTAACGATTGGTCAGATGCTGCAATCTCCGCCCCTTTTTGTGGGAGCGCGAAAGGTACCGAGGCTGAAAACATGCGTGTTGTTATCGACCTTGGTAGGACACCTTCTCTCTGACAGGGAACGTTTGGTTAATTGAAGCCCGCTAACAAAGATTAATCCAGGATATAATTATCTAGCTTCATAGCATAGGCCCTGTGAGGCAGGGTAACTTATATCATCCTTTATTATGATGGTGTAGAGCAGGGATGGGCAACTGGTGGCCCGGGGGCCACATCAGTCACATTTTTGTGGCCCTCACTGTAATCAATGGTGCCCATCTCTGGTGTAGAATGCTGGCTGGCTGAATGTATACATGGATTTTTGATGGATGGATGCTGAATTAGTGGAAGCTTGTTTAAGTCATTGCAGTGACCTTGTATTTCTCTCCTTTCTGGAGAGAAATACAAGGTGATTTTCATTTGATTCTGAATCCAATGGTCGTGGAGTTTCATTTAAAATGGATGTCTCCGTTTATTGCTTCGCTTGTTGTCATCACTCAGGAGAAATTTGCAAAAGCATTTTAGCAAATATGGACAGTGAAACTCAGAATTTCTTAGAATTAGTTCAGACATCAATGATGCCTTTCATCTTGCTGGCAAACATTGACATTTTCTTAACTAGTTTTACTAATATTCACTTAAAAAATGGCATAAAAAACCCAAAAATTTCATTTTAAAATTAAGCAAATCGAAGCAGGAGAGAAAGTCAATGGCGATAAGTGTGAGAGGACTTGATGATGAGCCCTCAGGGGCTTATTGTGCAAAGAGAAGGTGATTAGAGTTGGTTAATCACGACCTCCCCTACTCACTCGCTCTCATGTCTTTAACTTCAATGATTGCTTCCTTGTTTCTATTTAATCCTTTTGTAATAGAACTCTGAATGTTTTTTTCCTAATCGGTTTTCATCAGCCGGGCTCGTCTAACATTTATTTTATTTTTACTGTCTTTAGTTCCTCTCCATGGTTTGTCTATTTTCTCACTCCATTGATCTGTCATTCAATCGCGTTACTGCTCATACGAATGTGTCTTTGTCAAAGAATCTTCATCCATTGAGTAAGAAATTACAACTAAAAACTGTAAGTCATACAAAAGTTAGAGACAACAAACTGAAATTGGTCTCATCCAAATTAACAATAATCCAATAACGGCACAAATTACAACAAATTTCAAGAGACTTTGGTTGAAAAATCAGGTTTCTTGATGCAAACTGGCAAAAAAATTTTTTTTTTTTTTTTGCCAGTTTTTTGCCAGGTCATTCATATTTTTGCCAGATCTAGTTACTGTAAAGGATGAATACTAATAGCAGATAATCTCACAGATCATTTAAAGATAATATTCATTTGAAAAATACTTTTATCTGGAAAGAGCAGCATTGACTGAGACATTAGAATAACCCTGGGAGAGGGGATTGTCTGATGAAGATGATAAGAATGTGTTTATGATAAATATCCTAATGTTTTTTACTAGATTTGTAGAATCCTGGGAATCTTTAGGCTATAATGATCCACAGATGGGAATGAGGTATGCAGAGGTCTCTAGATCTTGCCTTAGATGGTCTTGGGATTTTTCTTAAGAGAAATATGGAAGGTCCTTTGGAGATAAAAAGAGAAATCAGGCTTTGCATTGGGCTTTGGGTATTAGAATAGTGGCAATAAAATACCAATGTACTTACACTGTTTTAGGTTTTCTGTGGTTCTACATTACAATATTTCAATATTATGGGTTAATTCCATTTGTACACTTTGTAAAATGAGGCTGTGCAGTCTAAAAAGATGTAGCACAATGTGCATTTATCCATGTATATGAACAACTTCAGTTATACCAATATGAAGACTAATCACATCTGTTTTATATGTACACTACCGGTCAAAAGTTTTAGAACACCCTAATTTTTCCAGTTATTTATTGCAATTCAAGTCGTGCAAGTCCAATGAATAGCTTGAAATGGTACGAAGGTAAGTACTGAACAGCCAGAGGTTAAAAACAAAAGGTGTGGTTACCCAAAACTGAAAAATAATCACTGGAGAGCCCACCCCCATGCCCCACTCATTTTGGAACATTGGAACATTGGAATATTAGAACATTAGAACATTGGCCCAATCTGACGTTGCACACCATTGAAACAAGCAGCAGGCATGTTGAAAGTCTCAGCTCTGTCCAAAACACTCAAAAATTATGGATGCACACACTCGGGCTATGCACATGCTGTTAAAAAAAAGTTTCAAGGTGATCAGACACTGCGTCAGGAAGATATGCCCCCCCCCCCACACACACACACACACAGACACCAGAACATTCTTGCTTTTATAGATAGATAGGCCTTTTTCAGGGAACACGAGGTGGGTAACCAATTTAAAGCTGTTCTGCGTCAATGAAGGTCGAATCAGCCTTGAAAGCTGGTGCTACTCATTCCTACAGGTGTTCCAACTTTTCTTGGTTACTTCCAACCCCCTCTGTCTGCGTGAAAGCAGTGTTGGAACACACTGTGGTTCCAGACCCTCATGAGCATCAGGTGAACAGTATTGTTCATGGATTCCATTATTTCTTTTTACACTCAAATTGCTTATTTGTTCTGTGCTTTCATTTCAGAGTCCAATGACACAACAAACTGAATAATTTTCAGTAAAAAAACTGGAAAAAGTGTGGTGTTCTAAAACTTTTGACCGGTAGTATATATATATATATAAAAAAATGTTTTTTTTTAATCAACTGACCTAAAGAACGCACTGGAATAATTACCAGATGAGCTCTTTTCACTGAGTTTTGAATGAACTACATTAATGAGTTGGAAGTCAGAGTATTAGAGTTTAATTTACTTAGAACACTGTTTTGATTAAACCTAATTAAAGCCCTTTAACGTCATTTGGATTGTTCTAATAAATTAATAAATCTGGACGAGGCTGGCTGGTAATGGTCAAAGCTTTAGAACCCCTGTCACATCAGGGTACCTTTATCTACTGATAAGTTCAGTAATTTGCCCACCATACTATCACTGAAATGATGCCATGAGCAGCGCACAGATACATGTAATGGTGAGATGATATCAATGTCAGGCTGATGGGAAATGGGAGCCAGAGAGAGTGTCTTTCCTTTTGTATGTGTTTCACACATTTCACTTATTTGGCTTTAAACCAACCTTAAACGTATATTACATTAGATCAATTAGATTTTTGTTCACTTTACTGATCTGGGTATCTGAACATCACATTAAGCGATACTTAAGTTAGTGCTAGTTTCCTACTATATGTAGTACATTAATTTATAAAACACAACATATTACTTTATGTTTGGCGTTTGTATGTTCTCCTCTACTTTCAGTGGGTTTTCTCAGGTTTTCCCCCTTGTACCCGCATTTAAAGTAATTTATGTTTTTTTTTTTTTAGTTCTGTTTCTATGTGTTGTACTGGTGAGAGTGACACCAGCAAACTCCTGCTACCCTGGACAGAATGAAAGCAGCTATAGACATAATGTACAGCATGGACAGTTACTCTATATTGTGGGTTTTAAAAGCCTTGTCACAGTATAATTGTTTGGCTTAAGAATTAGAGAAAAATAGTTCAGATTATTCAGGAAGCACATTTAAAAAAAAAAACAAACTTTAAAAACCTGCATCACAGACATTAATTAACATTTCCTAAGGTGTCAGTCAGTGCATGCAATTATTGGATAACACAGTGATCAGATGGCGCAAACATGAAAATATTGTACAAAAACACAATGCATTCCCTAAAGGAAGAAAAGTAGCCTATTTTTCTGATTCTGTGTTTTGTTTAAAGACATTTTAAGTTGTGTCCAAAGATGCCTGATTACATGTATTTTAGAACATTATTAGAGATTGTGATTTTTATGTAAAAAGACAAGAAAAGAAAAGAAAACCTTCCCAAAAACTCTGATACCTCAACATGCTGAAGCTTGCCATGCTTGTGGGGTATTAATTGGTGTTACTTCCCCACAATGAGAGGTTGTGATTTCAAATCCAAGCAACCTCATCTAGGATAAACAGTGTTAAAGCTATATAAATGTACCACTAAATAGTAGAAATCTGTAATTTGGTACTAAAACTAGATCATTAGTCTATAACAGCGATTCTCAACTGGTGGGTAGGGACCCAAAAGTGGGTTGCGGACCTGTACTGGGTGGGTCGTGGACAGTTGGTCAAAAATAAATAAATACTTAATGTCTCTCATGTTGGACTTTTCTATTGACATGCATGCTGTGAAATGCATTGTGTACAGGAAAATATATAGATTTATGTTTTAAAAAGATCATATTATATGTGTTTTCAACAGCTATTTTTGAAAAATGAAATTTAGTTGGTTGAATTCTAAAAAACAAAAAGAAAAAAAGTGGGTCGCGATTTAATTATCGTGGCAAAATGTGGGTCCCAGGGTGAGACCACGTGAGAACCTATGGTCTATGAAATAGTCAACTGATTATTTGTTGGTTTAAATGAATTATTTGTTGGTTAATTAGTAGACCAACAGTACATTTAGTGACTGGATTCATTGATTCAATAGAAAACACTGCAATAAAAAAACATGTTTATTTTGGCTAAGATGCACTTGTCTAAATTGACTCCTTTATTAAATACAAAAAAGAAAAAATACAGTAGAACAGAAAAAAAAAATTCTCCTTTTATTGTATTTGCATGAGTCAGATGGTTCCAATTAGTTTCCAAGCCTCAGCTAAAATTACTGCTCACCATCTTTAATAAGCGTTTGTTGTAACCGACTCTTAACAGGGATGTTTCTGTCATTTTCTTCTGTTCTATCCTCCCACAAAACCTGATTTATAGTCAGAGAACATCCCTGAGACATTAGTTTTACCAGTGGGGGCTGTTGCTTTCCAATCAAAGAAGCCCTTTTTTCGTGATACTTCTTGAACTGGTTTAGATTGAGTTCAATACTGAGTGGTGGGATTAAGTTAGTGGCTTTTAGTGGCCTCTCCTCTCATCCTCTGGAAGGTATTTTCTGTCTACGGTAATTGGGACCCTTGGTCCGGGAGAGGCTGACCTTTTATCTTTGATTTGTTTGTCTTTGTGGTCATTGTGCAGTCAGTGGGCTTCTTTCCTTGAAGCTGGACTTCTAATAACTGCAAGAGGAACAGGGAAGACGTTCGGGTCAACTTTGAGTTGATAGAAGTTGAAAGTCACTCCTTTGTGTTGAAAGACCTCTTATGGGGCGCGATTGTAAAGTTGCACATGCTAAAATAAACAGCAACTTTTTGCAACATTTAGCACCAAAACCACAATTAAAAAATGTATGTGATTTTTTTAATGTTTCTTTTCACCAGATTAACAGCAATGTTTGTGAAATTTGTGATTTTTTTTCCTCGTAAAAATACAATGTCAGTGTTAAATCTAAATATTAAATATCAAATATAAATCTAAAAGTTAAATGTTAAATCTAAATGTAAATGCTAAATGTTACATTTAAATATACACTTTAAATGCAAATGCTAAATCTAAATATTTAGACTATAAACTATAAATATTTAGCTAATATGCACATTTGCCATTTAGATTTAGCATTAAACACTTAGATTAAAAATTTTGATTGAGATTTAACATTTATATTTACATTTAACATTTATATTTACATTTAACATTTGTATTTAAATGTAACATTCAGATTTAGATTTAATATTTAACATTTAGATTTAACATTTGTATTTAAATGCAACATTCAGATTTAGATTTAATATTTAACATTTAGATTTAACATTTGTATTTAAATGTAACATTCAGATTTAGATTTAATATTTAACATTTAGATTTAACATTTGTATTTAAATGTAACATTCAGATTTAGATTTAATATTTGACATTTAGATTTAACATTGACATATTTTTATGAGATCACAAATAATGCTGCAAATATGCGGTACAAAAAAATCAGCACCCCATAGTCTGCATCAGATTACACTTTACTCAGCAATTGAACATGCGAGGCATTTGTTTACAGTGTGCACATAGATCCATTTTTTAAGTTGGGAGAATTGATCCATTCATACATACAGTATACTGTGCTCTCCACAAGCCACTTTGAGTGGAACAAAAGAACACAAAACATGTGATCAAAGCAACGAGCGCTGTATGTCTGTTAGGAGGAAGATGGCACATATGAATATATGCATTTTGCTTTCATCAGAGGCCTTCTTGTTTAATACTGGGAGAACATGAAAGGCAACACTTCTCTGACTGTGTCCAAGGTTTATTGGTATAAATGAAAAACAGGAAGAGTGAAAAAGTAGCCTATATACTTTATCATCTGGTTTACTGTAGAAGTACATGTGAATTTATTATTCTCTCAACGTGTTAAACTCATTCGAGCCCCTCCAGCCCACCAGCTCAAAGTTTCACAGCGGACGTGTCTGATGTCTGACATAAAAGCAAGGATTCTTTTCTCAGGAAAATATATATAACTTACTTAAATAAAGTCTGAGGAAGGCGATGCAGCCGTGTTAGGCATAGGATCACATGTTCCCTCTTGTAATTTTAAACATTTGGAAACATAATATTGTATATGTTGGTATTTCACATCGACGCAGTCAAAAAAATTTTAAATGTAAAATGTCACGTGAAATAATTTTGTTAGATTCTTGTACGTTTATTCATTTTGTGCAATAAAAAAAAAGCTCAAAAGGAGTTTGTGTCATTTTGGTGGGAAGTGATGAATAATTCAAATAATGCAAGACAGAATTCTTAAAATGATGCTGCAGTGTTCTCTCTAAACTATGCAACTACTTCTTTGACGAGAACTTCATTCATGTGTTGTGGGCTGCCTTTTTTCCGACTGCAAAACACTGAACCAAAGCCTAAAGGACGTCTTACTGGATCCAACATCTGTTCTCCATGCTCATCTTTTGGGAAAATGACAAATATAATTTGTTGGTTGACGGATAAAATATGTTCAGTGGAGAATTCAAGAGCAAATGATGAGGCTGGGGAAAATGTTGGCTGGCAGATGAAAGGACTTTGATTCTCTGAAAATACCCTATATTTAAGGACAGACGTCTATAAGCTTTGTTCCTTTATTTAAAGGTTGAACGAACACGAGAAGTCAAACTTCATCGTTTCAGGAAGTAAACAAAAACAGTAGCTAGGAGATGTCAATGTCAGAATGGGATCTGTGCCTGCGACAATTCTTGTAAACAACATTTTTTTGTACAGGCATCAGGAAGAGTAATAAGAGCAATAGCTGTCCTTTGTGTGGTCTTTCAATTTATTGGACTTTGAAACATACTTAAACACAGTTGCAGATTGCAACTTCACTGCCGGAACACCCCAGAAGATAGAAACTTAGAAAAACACACTGAATTCTACCAGTGTTTGTCTAATTATGGGTGAAAAAGTGTAGACATCGATTAAAGTCTCCCACATTCAGCACAGCATCTCTCTAAGTCAAACAGTTTGCTTTTCTTTCTCGTAGCTTTCTAAATCTGTAGGCAAACACCATCTTGGCAAGAACCCTGGGGATTTGATGACAATAGTGGGAATTAATCACCTGTATGCAAATCAGACTCCGCTTTGAAGGCAGTAATCAAGCCAATGTTCTTTTTTTTATTGTCATCCAGGCTGCTTTATAGTCTGACACAGTTAAACATTATTATACACTGTATTTATGTTGTACTCCTAAGTGACAGATGCAATACCTCCTCGTTAGTGCAGTTCATTGTAGTGTCTTGGCTGAAAAAAATTCACGCGGCCTCCGAAATACAATCACTCAGTCATATCGAAGTAGAACTAGAAGTTCTGGAGGAGTTATTTTAATATCTTGCTGTTAATTTCTGCTGTGCACAAGAAGACTTGGAAGTTAGATTGCAGATAAGGCTACAGATGATGGGTAGAATGAATCCCACTCGACTGCAAGTATAGCACGTACTTGCAAGGTGGTGGTTAAGTTTGCATGGTTTACTTTATTTATTAGTTCCAAAAAACAATATTTTTCCAACTTCAATGATACGATTTTAAAATATTTGTATTGTATCACGAGCCTGTATCGTATTGTACTAATACTAGTATAAGTAGTGTATAAACAAATATCAAGCCCCATAGGTGGAGTTTTTCTTGTAATTACTGAATTTCACATCTGAAAAGGATTATTTTTTATTTCTAGTTTTCAAATGCTAATAAACACAAGTGTTGTTTTTGGACCACATGAGTTTAGTTTTTATGATTCTAGATTAGATTTGTGTCATTTCACAAAAGTATGTATTGCAGAGGAAATTTTAATTTTTTTTCTCCCCCAAAAAAGAGGAGTTGGGATAGAGACAAGACTCTACATCTGCAAAAACTTTACCTCCTACATTTATTTATTGCTTCTGATTTACTGAACATTCATTTTATTTAAAATACTACCATGCCAAGCGCAACCAAGCGATATTATTTTGGTTTTTTGCATTTCAAAACATCAGAGCGATCATCAAAGCGATCATCAAAGCAATCATCAAAGCAATCATCAAAGCGATCATCAAAGCGACCAGCAGACGCCTTTGACAAAGACTGCCAGTTGACAGTCGTCTTATTAAAGAAATAAGACGAAAAGAATTTTGCTGGAATTACTACACGGAAGTCAAGGAAACTTCAAAAGAAACATCAACACGATCAGCAGAGGCTTTTGACGAAGACTGACAGTCGGAACATGTCAGGAGATCATAGTGGATTTCCTAAGTAACAGTTGTCTGAATAAATGAAACCGTATTCAAAAAGAAGACAAAAATAGTCTGGCTAGAATTACTAAAAACTTGAATTTGATTTAATTTCACAATTTTCAATCAGAAAAAAAATCTCTTACTTTAGGTCAGTATACAGCTGTGCCAGTGTGATATTATCAACTGGATGGCACAGTTCGAATAATGTGAACCAAATACTAGGCTGTAGCCTGAGGGCCCAGACTGCCATGGGCACTCAGAGTGGGAGTATTGGGTTCCAATGACTAGGAAAAGAATGATGGCTGAAAAGACATATTGCGTATGGATATTGGCTAATAGAAATCTTTGGGAGGGTTTCCCCATTTCTTACGTTTCTTTGACCACTGTATATTCTTTTTATTGCCGTTGTCTGGATTTAAATCACTAATCTAATTCAAAAGATAAAGGTGGCAAAGCACAGCGAAGGTAAAATAAGTGGCGGAATAGGATAGATTAGGCTTGTAAAATAATTTTGCTGTTGCGTCATAATGGCTCAATTTACTGATGAGCGAACTTCCTCAGAAAATGATGCTGCTCCTCTACCGTCAGCGTTCCCAGCTCTCATGTTTCTTCCTGGGTAAATGGCTGTGATTAGAGGAACTGGTTTCAGGAAGTCAAACATTTGCTCTGCCGTCTGTGAGTCTTTTCTTCTAGCTTCTGCTTTTACCTTCTGAAATACATTCCCTGTGATCTAAAGCCCCAGAGGACATTTTTTGGAGTTAGCATCATGAGATGTACAGTACAAAGGGTGAGATCCACGCTCTGTTGTATTTATAGCAGGAAAATACAGCACAGACTATCACAGGTCGATTTTTGTGTGCAGACTAGTTTCCACTCAATTGTGGGAGTCAACAGGACTGGAAATGCCATGTTAACTTAGGATGTTGGAGAATTAAATAGTCTGAAAATATCTGGATACACCAAAAATTGTTTTACCACTGTTGAGTTATTAGCTGTCTAAAAAGAAGCATGCAGGATTATTGAGCCTTCAATTTGTTCCATGTGCTCATATTTTAGCCAAAAGAGGGAAAGAATAAAATGTCTCCAATTAGTCTACCTGGCACTAAACAACTCCAAATA
The DNA here is from genome assembly GCF_900634775.1 of Gouania willdenowi. Classification (NCBI taxonomy): domain Eukaryota; kingdom Metazoa; phylum Chordata; class Actinopteri; order Blenniiformes; family Gobiesocidae; genus Gouania; species Gouania willdenowi. Next base: position 14,791,764 of record NC_041054.1, on the reverse strand, counting down.
GAACATGGTGTTTGCTTGGTAAGGTAAAAGTAGACACAGCGTAGATAAAGGATTAAGTGGATAGAAGAGACCATAGTGAGATGATTCCAAAAGAGGCCCTTTGCACACAAAATGCCTCGAAATCTGTTTTTATAATCCCTCATCTTCTCGTGGTTTAAGCTTTTCTTTACCGTGACAAATGTGACTGCATTGGTAAATAGGTCTAAATCAGGTGCTTACACAGAGTTTGTGAGAGCCCTGTATTCAGGAGGGTTGTTTTGAACAGCTGGAACACTCCAGTACACAGTGGTTTCTTGTACACTTATTCACTGGTAAATACCGGACAGAGGACGGTATTCGAGTGCGAGCAGCATCAAATCATGAAAACGTGTAGTGTGCACTTGAGAACGTCCAACATTTTCCTTATCTTTCTCAATAAAGTGTTTAAAATACACAACAGGAAAGAAGGGAGATTATATCTGCGTATGAATACACTAACCTGGAGATGAATCACAATGTGCTGCGAGCTATAAACCACCAATCCATCTCTGCCTCGAGTCTCCAGTTGCATTGTAATTTGTTGACTCATCACTAGGATCAGCTTTCCACTCATATTAGGTTTGGTCGTCTTCTGGTCAACCATTTCCACTTTGGGCTTCGTGGGATGCAGGCAATCAATCTTACTGCTACGTGTATATATATAAGATTATTTGTTATATTATCTTAGAATGATTTGGCATTTGTGAACAGATCATTAAAACAAATACAGAAGGTTAATTCTCTTAACTATGACCTCAATCTCATGTTTTCGCCATCTCTCAACAGATTTATGTGGTTATAAAGCAGAAACAAATAAATATGTTTGACATGAAACGTTTTTTTTCCAGAGAACATTGGCAAAATCCTTATTTACTTAGATTACAATTGACCACGTGCTCAACAGATGATTCATGCCTGACCTTTTGCTCAAACATACATCATCAACTGAGCCACACAGCAGCTTGGACCAACAAAGTCTGGTCTTTTTAAAACTATACATTCATTTTTTTTTAATTTTTTTTCTTTCGTAAATAATTGGCCATAATAATGAATTGTGTTTTCCCACAAGAAATGCATTGTTGGCCTATTTCCCCATTTTCAAAAACAATTGCCATAAAATTGATAAAACACTGGCAATAAAATGATTCAATGATCTACATTTTACAGCCTGGCATGTTTAAGATGTCCCCCTGCTCTATTACAACTCACTGCACAAAGGAGCTCTTAATGCATTTGCTCACTAGTGAAAAACAAAACCCAATCCAGATGAGAGACAACTAAAATATTTGAGATTACAGCAGAGAGAGAAGAGCTAAAAATACGACATGTCACCACATTGGGAGTGTGTGTGTGGGGAGGGGTGGGGAGTGTTTAAAGGATAAGTAAGCTGATTTATTCCCTTTTTCTGCCCTAAGGTTCTCTTTCTTTTTTCCCCATGTCTGCTTATGTCATCATAGCATTTCACAGCAACTATGAATGTTTCATTCTTGCATAAAATAAAACACACTTATTAAATTGCTTTGATGTAACTGTCACCAGCCCTAAGAAGGGTAAAGTAGAGTTTACACTCATGTTGGAAGGAAATACAAGCGTAAAGAAGGGTTTAAAAGGACAGGATAATGAGGGACGAGGGTGTGCTGTCAGTATACTGTAATGTGACTATTGCTATTGGGGTAAAAGGAGTGACATCTGCTGGCCACTGTAGTGAGAGAAGGGAAATAGCAAAACCAGGTGAAAGTGGGGGGGAGAAGCAGATTAGAAGCAGAATCTCCGGAGGTGGAAAAAGAGGCCAGACAGGGAAAAATAAAGTATGAAGTGAAAACAACATGTTTCACTTTAACAGGAGGAATTAAATATGAAGTATTCTTAGAATAATTTTTTAGGGTTTTATCCATCCATCCATTCCACACCCACTTCTTTCTCAGAATGGAAGGGCTGATACCCCAGGAGAAGTCATGTTAATCACTAACTCAGCTGTAGGTGTGAATGGGTATATGAATAAAAAACTCGTGCTTGGTTTGGAAACACATGTAAATTTAGCTCAGAAAAACAAAATCCTGGATTTGACACTAAAAAGTTAGCTTTAAAGCACCTTAACTTTGACATTTAGTAAAACAATGCATTATTTGGGCTTTATGAAAACATTCTTTGTTTGCTCAGTGAATTAAACACCATGCGGAAAACGGTTTTGTGATATAGTGAAAATTAATCTCTCAGGTATAAATTGAAAAATAAATAGGCTTCCTTAAAAGAGAAATATTATACCCATTAAAACAGTTCCCTGTGGTCTAAATGACATATCTGTGCTGGGATTTGGTCAAAACATAACATGAATCAAGCAAAAGGGGAGGTTTATGACCCTGTATGAATAATAGCGCTCCGTTTTCCTCCCCCTCCCCTCCGCCGTAGACAACACAGCCGATTCAACCTGTGATGTCACAAACTGAGAAAATTTGAAACGAAGCATTTCTCTGTGTTTTAAGACTTATACAGACCACAAACAAAGGACTGGATGGGTTTATTTCACATTTTGTGTGCCGGTGGACACTCAAGTTATATCCAGGGCTACCCCAACCAGAAACCCTGGATAACCAGAGAGAAGAAGCGGCTGCTGAAGGACAGAAACACCGCCTTCAGATCTGGTGACAGGGCTCTCTGCAGCATAGCCCGCGCCAACCTGAAGAGAGGCATCAGGAAGGCCAAGGTGGACTTCATGAGGAGGATCGATGACCACAACAGCAACAACAGCAGGCAGGCATGGATGGCGATCCAGCACCTCACCAACTACAAACCCAGCACCATTGAAAGACCAGCTCGCTGGAATCCTCACCAGGATTTTCAACCTGTCACTGACCCAGTCTGCAGTCACATCCTGCTTGAAGACCTCCGCTGTCATCCCCCTGCCCATGAAATTAACCATAACCAGCAACAACTACTGGCCAGTGGCGCTCGCACAACAGTGGTGATGAAGTGTTTTGTTAAACTGGTTAGTAGTCTGCGATGGACTGGCGCCCTGTCCAGGGTGTACCCCCGCCCAGCACCCAATGAGAGCCGGAGATTGGCACCGGCAGACCCCCGCGACCCTGTAAAACAGGAGCAAGTGGGTTTGAAAATGGATGGCTGGATGGATGGATGGGTGGTTAGGAGTCACATCATGACCTTCATAACCCCCAGCTCGGACCCATACCAGTTTGCCTACAAGGTAAATAGATCAACAGAGGACGCCATGAATGCAGCCCTACACACAGCGCTATCCCACCTGGAGAAACAAGGTAACTACGCCTGCCTTCTCTTTGTGGATTATAGTTCGGCGTTTAACCAAATCCTCGTTTACCTCATTCCACATGCCTCTGGATTGAGGACTTTTTGACGAAGCGCCCACAGAGGGTCAGGATTGGACTCCACACCTCCGCACCCCTCACACTCAGCACCGGTTCCCCTCAAGGCTGCGTGCTGAGCCCCCTGCTTTTCACCCTCTACACTTCAGACTGCACCCCCATCCACACCGCCAACATTTTCATTAAGTATGTGGACGACACCACAGTGGTAGGCTGCATCACAGGAGCTGATGAGTCCGCTTACCGGGATGAGGTGCAACAGCTGACTGTGTAGTGTAGAGACAATAACCTGCTCCTGAACACATCCAAAACAAAGGAGCTCAATGTCCATTTTGTTTTTCAGAAATAACAAAATCGACATTTATCCCAATCTCATCGGTGGGACCTGTGTAGAAAGGGTCAGTGACTTCTGCTTTCTGGGAGTCCACATCAAGGAGAAGCTGAAATGGAATAAGAACACTACACTGACCTGACCTGGAATAAGAACACTACACAGCTGGCAAAAAAGCACAAAAAAGACTCCTGTGTCCAAAAAATACTGCTTGTGTCTTTTTACTGCTCCACCATGGATAGCATCCTCACATACTGCCTCTGTTTGCCAGCTGCACAGCGGCAAACAGGAAAGAACTCCAGAGGATCACCAAAATGGCTGAGAAGGTCATTGGGTGCCCTCTGCCCACACTGGAGGACCGTCATGGTTCTTACTGCCTCAGGAGAGCCAATAACATCCTGGAGGACTCTTACCACCTGGGCCACTTCCTGTTTGAGCTACTGCCGTCGGGCAGACGGTACAGGGCCATCAAAACCAGGACTGATAGACTGGAAAATAGCTTTTTTTCCAACTACGGTAAGAGCCCTAAATAACACTTGACTGTAATACACTGATGCAACTGACATTACCTCTGTGTCATATTCATCCTGCAATATCCACTGTACTGTATATACACACTACAGCTTCTCTGCACCATATGTACATACCTTTTTAATCTGTGTTATAGACTGTGCCTATTTAATTGTATCTCATCTTGTTATATTGTGTTTTTATTATCACAAAGTTTTTATGTATAGATTTTTTCGTCTCTTGCACTGAATGGCCTGCACCGACCTTACCTTTCGTTGCGCTTGTTGTAATGTGAGTGACCTTTTTAATGGTCTGTCAAATTTTGAGACTGGGAGAAATCCTACGCTAAGAAAAATAGAATTAGAATTGAATCACTACGATCAATCACTGCGATCATTGCATAGTGAAAGATTTAGTTTCTAGATGTCACTTTTTTTCAGTGTTGTGGCAAAATGATCAAAAAGCTTAAGTGTGCATTTTTCCATGTGCTGCTCATAATTTTTTGAGTTTTTCTAGATGTAGGTATTTTACAAAATAATAACATGTATCCAGCAGGCTATGACAGAAAACCTCATGGGTCCTGTGATTAGGAATGTCGCAGTAACAAAAGTGCTTGCTTGTAGGTTATGTCGCTTGTAAATCAGTGCAAACATGCATTTTGCTCCTTAGGCAAGAAATATTGGACAGCTTGGTGAGCAGCATCTACAAACTGTGCATTTATCAAATTAATCCATTCAGGATCAAGATGTAATCCCACTCGTTTTTCACAATCCTTCAAAATCCATGCCAAATGACGACTGTGTGGCTGGTCTCATGAGACTGAGAGATAGAGCATGAAATGACAACAGCGAAGGAGGCAGATCGTACTGTCACATTCTCTATCACCACCTGTGGTGTAGGCACACATCTATAAGAAGGAGATTGGTGTCTCCGTCTGAGGCTGTAAGAGTGATGAGAGGGGGTTTAAGGTGGGGTGGGGGGTATGAAATATGAGAAAAGGGAAAAAGTTGAAAACAAAGGAGAACAAACCATATACATACAGAAGATGTGGAGATGGATGGTTAAGTGAACAGGGTTAGATGCTGAGCAGATGAAGGGCTTTGGTGAGAGTTTGATCGGCACACTTTTCTACCCATTTGTATGCTTTTTTTTTTTTAAACACCTCTCATCCAGTTCTCCCATGGACACAGTATGCCACAGGAGTATTACCTGAAGGATGTGTCACTATAATGGAATCTAGCAAGCCAAGAACACTTCCTTTGTAAAAGCATTGAGTAAAGGGGCTAAACTGGTACTTACTGAGCTCACTGCAGGCTGTGGCCTCACTGAGGTCAAGATCATTTGAGATTATACGGTAAATGGCCATAGGTCAGTTTGATTGTCAACTAAAATCTGGAACAGAGAATAGTGTTTATACCTTTCCGCTAACTCTTTTCTTAAAGCTGCCGGAGATGAAAGTGTTTTAGTGTAGGCCTCATAGATACATACAAAACATAGACCATTTGCTTGGAAATTTCCACCATAAACACAATTTTCTTGTTAAGTTTTAAACATTGCATTTGCAGTGCCGTAAAAAGATGCATAGAAGTGTTTTTACTTAATTTTCATAGTGATTACTTGTGTTTCTTCACCAGACTAGAAGAACAGTGATTTGCTTGACACTATCGTAGTTCTAGTTTGCTCCCGCTTATTCCCCGTGATATCACCTTACTTTGCACTGCGACAGTTGCACATGTGTATTTTTTTCCAAAAAGTAGCGAGGGCGTTTCTTTTCTAAACTTCAGGAAAATCCTCTTCTCAATCTTTAAGCTGAATAATTTCACTGTTAATTCAGCTCTCTTCACTTCCAAAATCAAAACGTACAGGTCCGCAGGATCAAAAAATTTCCCCATTCGCTTCATACGCACGTCTGAAGCGAAGCCCCGCCCACCAGCGACACATCCAGCTTGGTGAGTTTCACTGCCTGCTGAAGCGACGAGCTGCGCTCCTTTTTCTCCTCTCACAAACATAAACCACCAGTGAAAAAAGCCGGTGTGATTAGTGGCTAATGCTATCCTCGCTCAGTGCCGACTTTCAAAGATGAAAACTACAGAGAGAACGTTTACCTGCTACTACCACCGCCTCGCTGATTCTCCTCCACGCCAAATCCTTCGTAGTCCGGTTGACGTGCGGATCGGACCGCACTGTCGCACGGGAAAGATTTTGCATCTGGGACGCATCTATCCATTGACTTTGTCTGTAATCTGGACGTACGGACATTTTGTGACGCATCCGGTGTGAACGCAGCATTAGTCTGCCTGTAGGATGTCACATGGCCAGCATGATTAGGATACATAGAAGAAGACCAGTTCCTCTGTTGCTGACTTTTCACCTATTCTTTACTTGCTGTACAATTTCTCTCTCACATGTATGTTAAAATCATTCCACTTATATAAAAAAAAAACACCAAACAGCTCTCATCACTCGACGGAAACAAGGGGATAATTGACATATGCAGGTCCACGCACTGAACTGATTATGTTATTTACAGAGCTTTTTTCTTCCCCGAGAGGAAATTTTAGGATCCATACTTCTCACTGTATTTTTCTTGTTGTCTCTCTGCCTTAGATTGTGGCGTTTGTCCAAGTGTTGGTGTTGCTTCTTTGCTTTTTTCCTAAGATGAGCTGTATAAATGGATAGATGCTGTGACCTTCACATGATCTGTACGTGTAACCTGTTATATATAATGCTGTGCTGGCCAACAGTAGTAAGGAGTGCGTGCTAGCAATTTCAATTTCAATTTGTAATAAGGAGATGACTAACAATTTGTAGGTATTACAGCTTTAAAAAAAAAAAAAAAGGGGGGGGGGTATAGGAGTATATATGTGTGGTTACAGATGTAGCTTTCCTCCATTCTTAGGGAGACTGAATTAATTCTACAGTTTTTGTTTTAAAGATTGTTCAAATGACGTACCAATATTTCTGGACCACCACAACACACATACCACAGCACAAAACAACACTATGAGTGTGAAATTTCACAAAGGATCTCACTGAACAGCTTGCCATGTGCCATAATACCAAAAATGTTTTCTTGAAGCAGCATGCCAATATGTTTTAGTCTTCAATGCTACAGTTGTGAATGTGATAGGAGCACTTTATTTGAAGTTATGTGAAAGGATGTAACAAATGCTTTTGGAACTTAGTAGTTTTAAATGAAATCACAAAGTTTCTAATCTGGTATTGAAATAATTTTTGATGAAAAATGCCTAATATTTGTTGTTTTCTGATTATCTAACAGACTAGTCATACAGTTTAGGTAAGCACTATATTGTGAGCATTGTGTGTGTGTGTGCGTGTATAGTCAATATGTCTAAATTTTATATAAATCTCTAAATATTAAATGTTAACACTGAAATCTACACTCGTCAAAAAAACAAAACAAAAAAAAAAGAGTAAATAAGACTTATTTTTCACTACCGCGTATGATTAAAATGGAGATTTTTCAATCATGTTGTTGATTTAAAGTTTTTACTGCTGATATTAATGTTCTTATTGATTTTTAAGCTGTTGATTGTTTTCTGTTAAAGTTTTTGATCATGTGAAGCACATTGAATTGCCTTGTGTATGAAATGCACTATATACAAATAAATTTGCGTTGCCTTGCCATTAAAATAGTTTCCATTGTGGGTCTGAACTAGTATTTCTACTGTCGTTTAATACTGATTACACACTGGCCAGACACCAGCTCTTCTTTCCTTGAGTGCTCCACATCTCTCAATGTAATTTTTTCTAAACTTACTGTAAGTAGCCCACCATCAATCAGTACGTCTCTGTTGCCAAAACAATTAGCACCAGTCCATCCGTCATTTCACCGTGACTTATAGGATTGCATGTGTCTGCCTGCTGAGCAGACTGTTCACTGTGAGGAGAACAAACAGTGAGCTGTGTAGCTGTTAGAACTGCAGAGCCTTTAACGGTGACTCTTTAAGCCAAAGTAAAGAGAGATGAAGGAATTGCTAATCTCAATTGCACTCGGTTACCTAGGATTTAAAATGACATTAAGATCAATGACCACCAACACTTTTCATCAGACTGTCAGTTTTACCATAAGGAAAAAAACAACATTAAAACACTGTTCGAGGGTGTTTTTCTCTATACTGAGGATTATTAAAGCAAACGTCATAGTATTCCTGTCAAAATGCATTAATTCTTTGTTCTGTCACTTTACAAGTACCAACAATTTTGGGTTTAAAGTGTTAATCTTCTGTGCTTCTGCAGGTTAGGTGGTTTGAAAGAGAACAACATGTGGCCAGCAGGCAGCTTTCCCTGGATTCTTTGCTTTCTTTTCGTGGTAAGCCTTCACATTCTTTGAAAATAACATTATAAAGTAAGCCATGCTTTTTAGTTTTTCAATGATATCGGCTGTACGTGACTCTTGTATTGTAAGATTTATTCTGTATGGAACAGATGTGCACTGACATAGGGCATTTTTTTTCTCGATTATTTTATTTTTGTAATCGTGTAATAATTGAAATTGTTATTGAATTACACAGCCCTACACTGACAAATGATATATTGTTCTTTTTATCAATACATCTTTACATTAACCTTTTAAAAGCACAATAATGTCCTTTAATTAGGTTTGACTGTCAGGTTAATGTAACTGATAACAATTTTATTTATATAAATGACTTACAATCTTGGATTTTTGTGGCAAGCAGACATGTTAATGCTTGTGCTTTGTTAAAATATGAAATCACATTTAAATATGAAATCACATTTAAATGTAAATACATGTTCTTGTTTGCATTTAAGTTGAATACCTGCATTTATCTTTGGTCTATTCAAGTTGAGTCAACCTTGGTGAAAAAAATGTTTTTTAAAAATTGTGTATTGTGCCATGCACCATAGCTTTGGCAAATTATTACACAGGATGCGTCAGTGGAAAGAAAAAAGGACTGAAACCCCTTATATGTTGGTGATTTTTCAGGAGTAATGTGCATGTCATGTGTTACAAGAAATATTTAATGACGTACAAATGAATGTGGCTCATTTAAGTCGGGCTTTTTTCTTTTTGTGTTCTAACAAAAAGAAAAAAAATGTTGAAGTTCGACACCTTCTTGACTCTGATTGGGTGCCAAGGCGTTTCTGGCTATAGTCGGACTATGTAAATGCATGGGGCCCCATGAGCCGCCAGGTGCCCTCAAAACAGAGACCCAGCAGAACTGTAGCTAGCCTAGAGTTCGCCTCAAGTTAAGATTTGCTAGAGCTTAACATGTTAAATTTTAATGACTCTATTAGGATTAACTGGTAAAGTGTAATAGATTGTAGTAGTCCGAAGACTATTGATGATATACTGTTTTATTTCGAACAAGTGCAATGAAACAAAAAAAACAATATTACAATAAACAAAAGATTTGATGCAGATGGATTTCCTCCAGAAAAAAACCAACAAAAACAAAACAATCACATATATTACTGCATACACATACTTTGTGTGTATGTGTTACTGGATTATGAATCCAGATTTGCCTCTTGAATAACAATTAAATCATTTTTTATTTTGATTTGTGGATGAATTGATTGTTTCAAATAAAGTAGAGCAAACTCAATTAATCACGTACATTTTCCCCATAATAAATTAAATTTAACCAGATCAAGTATAATTCCCTGTTGAATCATGATCACTGTAACATATGCATGCATATGCATGAATCTCATTAGTAGCTAATGACGCTGAGTTTTATATGAACAACAGTAATGCTGATTCCTTGGCCTGATTTTCTACAGTAGGTCAAAGTGTAAATGCACTGCCTTTAAGGAGAAATCTGTTACACTCACTAGGGTCCCATTGTTTGGAAAATCGCACCAACTTGCTTAATGGTACTCCTGTAATTTTCAGTCAACTGTCTAAATAATGTAGAGGTGACACACTGGGGACTAAGTAATGAATTTGTTGAGGGGTCTGTAATGAATAGCATTTAAGATCCTCTAGCTCTAAATCTTCTGAGGCAGCAATTAACCAACATAAAATATTGGGCCATTTTTATTAAAGCTTTCACAGCCTCAAAAAAAAAATCCTATTGTTGAGTTTGATCAAAAAAAAAAAAAGCCACTGTGTTTAATTCTTATCGCCGTGAATGAGAGTTTTCAGTTTTAATTTCTTCAGTTTGATTCTGACAGTGGATTTATTAATGGCCATTGTTATGACTTGTGCTAGTGCCCTGTGCTGCTGTGTGCAATAATCTAAGTGGGGTTTCTTTTTTTTCCCGTGATGGCCCAGAATGATCGACGATCAGCTGCCAGCATGAGCGCCAGCTCAGCTGTGGATACTGGTGGTGGCCTGGTGGTCGTATGTATGACGTCATTTACTTCAATGCTTGGAGTGACATCATATGTACGGCTGCTAAACTGCTACATGTAACATCTAATTTCTAACTAACTTGTGTACTTTGTCAGTGAGGTAAGACGGATGTTCTCACCGAGTCGTGTTTCTGTTTTCTGCCAGGGGGGCAGGGGTTTGCTGCTAAAATATAATTGGAGGTCTGGGGGGAAAAAATGCCTGCCAAGATGTATAATGTCCTTAAATACATGTTTAATTCTCAACACACATGCATGGCACTCATGTAATGAAAGTCTTTCTGCAAAGAAAACAGGGAGAGACGTCCCAACAAAAGGAAGACCTGCTCAATTAGCATAACCAGATTTTTCCAGATGAAAGCCCATGATTAAAAACAATAGGAATATTGTTAAACAGGAGATTTATTCAAGTGATAATCATCTAAAAGGAAAATCAAATACAGTTTCCACTGATACTGATACATATAACTACAACTACAACAAACTACAACTAAACTACAACCATACAACCGATGCAGATTTCTACCATGCTAAGTTTAAATGGAAGGTATGGAAACCAGATGTGAAAGTAATGGATTTCACGTACTCATGTAATTGAGTTACTTTTATGAATACTTGTACTTTTTTGAGTATGTTTCTAAATCAGCAATTTTATTTGCACTTAAGTACATTTTAAAAGAAGTAATTAGTTACATTTCTGCAGACAACTGTTACTGAGTAAATTATTGTTTTCTGTTTTAAAATAATCAACGGACATTTTGAAACTACCAAAAATGAAATGACTAGACAACAATCAAATGCATCACATCCTAGCCGACCAATCAGATTAAACTGCGCCAAAACAGCATTGAATGCTGGGTATTTTCTCAGTTTTAGAGTTCATAAATGTATCTATACTTAGAGTCTGATAATTTTTTTTTGTTATTTCATTTGTTTTTTTTTTAAATTGTACATTCTGACAAACCTTTTATTTGATACAGATCCCGTGAGTAGGATATATCAGCACTCTTTACACCTCTGATGGAAACATTAGCAATTTGCCAATCTATGTGATAAAAATGTAAAATTCCAACTTTCTAGAGGGAACATTACTTCTATATCATGATTTCTCCTTATGTCCACCTTTTGTCTAATTGTCCCTTCAGGGCCACGAATCAGCTGCCAATGAACCAATCACTAACCTGTCGCTCAGCCCTGGACTTAGGGACAGGCAAGATGAGCAGGTGCTGCAGCTGGATCAAAACCAATGTCTCAAGCTTCCCGCAAATAACGACCCACATAACCAAACTGGTGAGACACACAAAAATGTATCAGACTGATATGTGTTAAAACTGATGTAAAACTGAATAAAGAGATGACGATGCACTCAATAGTGTAGTTAAGGATGATCGGAGAAGCTTTGTATTTGTAGTCCTGTAAGAGGACTTATTGGATGACAGATTAAACTACATGTTCTCTTTCTAAAGGAGTTTTCTGTGCTCCTATGTGGGATGGTTCCTTGTGCTGGAGCGAGACCCCGGTCGGGACATCTGTAACACAAAACTGTCCCCATCATCCTGACCTTAAACCAACTGGTAAGAAGTTCCAGCTTCTTTATCACATCTGAACAACAAATACAGAGGTGCCAGGAGAGTCCGATGAATAACATCAAACTAAAGTGCTCAGCTGAACTAAGATAAAGTGAACAGATGGGTGCTGTCTTGGTTTCAGAGAAAATGAAAGGAGATAGCGTTCTAGGTCTCCGGATGAATGTCTGGAAGTTAAAAGTTTCAGAGATGGAGGACATCGTGATTGAAAGCTCTCGGTTCATTAATGGATAGGCAGGCAGATGGCACAGAACATTGGAGGATGGAGATAACCTATGAGTGTGGGTGGGGGTGTGTTTAAGCACATCTGTGAGGTATAAGGCAGTGACATTGCAAATTATGAATCACTTAAGTTTTTTGAGTGAATCCAAAAACAAGGAAATTGTATTAATCAATCCCTGATTTCACTATTGGATCGACCCGAATCAATGTCTGTTAAGTTATTGATGCATGGGCCATGAGATTTCTCATCTAGTGATAAGTGTTATGTAAGTGAAGCCCATTTACTCTTCACCTTAAAGGCACACTGCAGACTTTTTGACCTAAAGAGTTGACCCATATGAGTTATTTTAAATGATTTCTCAGGCCAATATACAGCGCTTGACAGTATCAATGCTCCGAGCGGGTCTTCCCTCTTGAAATACAGCCTATGTAAGTTTAGAGAGATGGACTGTCTTTGGTTAGGTCATGTCACCTGGAGAATGCCTGGAGAACGTATCACTTTACAGCAGTCACGTGACCACAGGCTCTGATATGCTCATTGGGCTAAGGCTTTTGCTAGTATTTTTCAACCTGTTCGACTCCTGGTCATAGCAAAAAGTTTAAAACTGCTTCTTAGGAGTTTTAAAAGCCGCAGCCGAGCCCCGGCCCCCTCTGCCAATCCACCTTCCGCCCGGTGCTGGACACCACCCCTCACGCGCCGGGTTGCCCGTCTCCCATCTGCCCCGACCACCGCGCCGACCCCCGGCGAAGGGGGCTGATTATGGCGGCAAGGCCAGGGAGTAGGGGGGAGTGCCTCTGACGCGGCGAGGAGGGCCAAGCGCTGGGCCTCCGGCCAACATCCAGCAGCAGGGAGAGGAGTGCGGCGGCACGGTGCCTTTAAGGGAGGGAGACACAGTAGAGTCGTCCTTGACCAGAATTGAGACTGTGAGTTTTTGTTAGGGTGAATTTAGATCCAAATTTGAATAAATACATTCATAGACACTGACTTCCACTCCAACAATCTAAATTCTTGTTCTCTGAGAGGAAACCGAAGTACCTGGTAATATCCCATTATTGTTCCCCTCAAATGACTTCAAGGAAGCGCAGTTAAAACTGTCATATTTGAAGACCTTCATTCCTGATGCAAAACAAAAGGCTCTGTATGTACTGTAGATTGCCTACGACTGTTCATATACTTTTTATGCTTTGCATATCAATTGTTAATTAATAGAAGTTGCTTGTTGCTAATAGAAGAACCACCATTTCTGTGGCCTGTCAAACTAATCAGAGTTGCTTTTTTGGACCCCAGAAACTGGGTCAGTGTGGGCTGGTAATAAACATTTATTATGTTGATTATTTGGCCAGCGGCCATCTCTGAGCCCATATTATGAGACAAGCCCTACAATATGAAAACATTTATAATTATGGTAAGCGTTAATTGCGTGGGGTCTCTGTTTGGATCGCTGCATCCTTAGCTCCAAGATGGTGATTGAATAAGTAAAGTAAGGCCTAATATTCTGCAGATCCAGAGGCAAGTCGTGACTGATTGAAGAGATTTAATATGATGGAATGAGGGAGGTGAGTGCAAGAACGGAGAGAAAGATTATGCCCGTGTAGACAGGAAGGAGAAAAGAAAGGACGAATTAGAAAAAAGATAGGGAAGCTGGATTCACTGAGATAGATTGTGAGAGAGAAAATAAATGAAAGACAGTGTTTTTGTAGGAGATGGCTGATACTGAAATGGCTGTGATGCTAACCATGTCGTTATATAGCTCTTTGAGAGCCGACGCTATTGCGGCTGTGCTCGGTCTTGGGGCAGACGTACATTTACAAAAGGCTGTTGAGCAGTTGATGAGCTTTTAGAGAAGACATCCAGGCTGCAGGTGTTGTTGCCAGAAACCTTTTATCTGTCAACCTTAGCCCGTTCCTAGTTCTCCTTGCATGTGGTTTCATAACTGACATTTGAGCATTTGCCAGAAACGTATTCCAAAGGTGGAATTTTCCATTTGTTTGGTAATGTCAAAAATTTCAATTTAGACTTGAGTGTTAGGACTGAGTCAGCATACGTCAAATGAAAGACACTGAAGGACACGGCCAAATCATACATTCTCTCCTGCACTTTCCACTAAACAAACAGAAGTAGTAGTCTGTGCTAGTGAGTAATGCACTAGCTGCTGAAGAAGTTTTCATTCAGTTTTGATAGATGCTGCGCTACTGTCAAGCTGCTAATGACTCATTTTTCTCTTTCTTTACAGAAAAAGTGACGAAATATTGTGATGAATTAGGTAATTGGGTCCAGGCGGGCTCTGATTGCCAGCGAGCCTTCGAGGACAAATCACAGGTATTTGCAGGAATTTAAGCAAGCTTGTAAAGATTTCTGTAAGCTTTGAATTGACCAAAATCTTGTACTTGTAGTATTTCATAGAGCCATCCACAGATACTTCACTCGTCAACACAAGAAGTATGATTCTTCAAAATCAAAAGAACTGCTTAGAGAAAATGAAAAATGACCCACCTTATAATAAAACAGGTATCTTTACTGGTCAACGACATATGCTAGTCAACCACTTATGAAGTATTTGCCTCCAAATGTTCAATACATAATAAAATGCCTGTGGTAACCTGTCTCTTAGGGCTGTATTGCAGCCGCATTTGGGATGGATGGCTTTGCTGGGACGACACTCCAGCAGAAACCTATGCTTCCCAAAACTGCCCCAATGATCATGAAGACTTTGACCCAACAGGTGAGCCTTTCTCCGATTCTGTTTATGGTCCAACATAATATTATGCATCATTACACTTAGTCACTTGTCAAATTATCATTTACCTTTAGAAATGGTGACAAAGTACTGTGAAGCAGATGGGCAGTGGTTTCATCATCCAGAGAGTAACAAACTGTGGACAAACTTTACACTCTGTACGGCAACACACGAGAAAAAGCTGAGGGTACGATGCCAGCATGGTGAACCGTTCTCTTCTCCTTGACAAATTTATGACATACATTTGGGTAATTGTTTGCTCATCAGTAAAATGCATTGATGTTTTTCCCAAAGCAGATGATGATGTTTGACAACGAGCACAAATGTCTTCAGAAAATGTCCCTGGACCCTCCGTCTAACAAAGCAGGTATGTTAATGAAAACCCTTGCCTGATGTTGGTCAATACAATGACATGTAGTTCTCAGAGGTGTCACTTAACATTATTTGTTGGGTGTCACTGCTGTAGGTCTGTACTGCAGCCGTAACTGGGATGGATGGTTGTGTTGGGACGATACTCCAGCTGGAACTTACGCATCACAGAATTGCCCCGACTTTTTTAACGAGTTTGAACCGACCGGTAAGTCGTCAGAATCATGAGCACCGTCTAAATAAACGTGTCTCATTGTAGTTTGTGTGTTTTGATTGTCTGTTGCAACCAACTCGCAAGACTCAGACATTTGTGTTTGCATGCCATATACAATTACAGTATAATATAGATTATGCAACCATGTTCAAGATCTAGTCATATACATACAGTACATGCAGACCTTGACCTTTGGCTAAATAAACCTTGTCCAGACCTTGCGGAAAGAGTATGTTTTTATGCTTAGTTGTGTGTGAAGCATTCTGAAGATGTTGGGCTGTGTGCAAATAAACAAGACAATCATAGGTCTAAATGTTTTATAGTTTCCATGTAGATATTTTGTGCTTTTGCACCGACCTTGTCCAAAGTAGAAAAAGTGCCTCAATGGGCATTATATGGTGACCTTGGTGTAGTACTTAACATCGGCGGAGGAAGCAGCAAATGCAATTGTCTGCCAAGAGGTGGCAACAAAATATTAGCCAAGAAGGCCATTTGTCTTAATTCACCTCATTCCTCCTGGTAGTAGATAGATCAAATCAGGGGCAAGCTCCCGGTGACTAGTTGTTTTTAAGGTAACAGATCTCGGGTGAAGGATGCAATTTAGGGGTTACCAGGCAAGTGGTTTACTGTCACCCTTTCATCATTTTATAATGGTTCTTTTCAGAAAAGGCAACCAGGTATTGTGGAGAGGATGGAGAGTGGTTTCATCAACCAGCGAGCAACAAGACATGGAGCAACTATACCCAATGTACAGTCAACCCAAGTGAGAGGTTAAAGGTAAAGAAAAATATGGTAAAAGTGTGGTTATTTTTCCAACTGCAATAGTTTCTCTTTTGAATCCAAGTACCCCCTTATGTCCGACTAACACATTTTGCTCCGAATTCTATAAAAACAACTATAGAGCATAATAATGGAATGAATGAGTGATAACATTTTAAAGAATCTAACTGTGTTAATAAGTGCAAAAAAAACAGTATTCAGTGCTTTCTGAATAGATTTATTTCTATAGTTTTTATAATCTCCTGCCATCTCCCTCCTGATGTAGGAAGACTGACCTTTGTATTTTCAGTTCTAATCAAGATCATTTACATCATCATTTTGTGTGTTTTGGGTTTTATTTTTTATTATTTAGCATATTTTTTATCTTATTTTGTGCGTGTTTCTTGCTGTTTTGTGAGTTGCTGATAATATTTAGTATGACTATCGTTTTGAACAAAAAAATAAACATTACAAAACCTTTTTTAATGCTTTCAATTGTAATTTTCTCCTCTCTCTCTCTCAAATACCCCCTGTAGTGCCGTCGCGCACCCCCATTTGAGAAACACTGCTCCATTGTATTGTCTCATGGATCATCCTACCGATAATATAAAACTTATATCATGTTCATGCTAGGGATGTACGATTAATCGTAAGGCAGTTAAAAATCGATTCATAGGTATCACGATTGACATCGATACTTTGAAAATTGAATCGCCGTACTTTTTTTAAACAGCAGAGGGCGCTCTATATTTATCCCTCTCTTGTCCAGCAGTGTACCGGCGGCGGAATCTGCTACTATTTTCTTTTTGGCTGCCTTCTACTCTTACATGTTAATAAATTATTCCTTGCCCCTTTAGCACCGAAAGAATATCTGTAATGTTACGTGAATATCTGTAAAAGTCAAGTTTTTCTATTAGCTCTGTCTGCTAACATAGCATCTCTTCTTCACTGCTACATTAGCTCCATGCCAACCGACCACTGGGTTACCAGCGCCCTCTGCTTGTCCAAACAAATATCTGACGTAAATCAGTGCAATGACGGGTTTTTTTTCTTTAAAAGTCCAATTGTTAAGGCATAAAATACATTTTCAGTTGCACTTAAAAAAAAAAAAAAAAACTATTATGCAGTTTTGTATTGTTTACTATAGAACCAGAATTGAAATTGATAAGCTTCTTCTTCATTTGTATTATTCCTTTATTTATTTCATTCAAGATTTATTTTTAGTTAAATTGCATTGTTTTGAATAGTTTATCAAGGGATTCTTTTACAATTAAAAATAAAAGGAAAATAATACAGTATTTTCTAGTTTTTTCCCCCAAAAAATGTAAAATAAATCGCGAGAGAATCGTATCGTGAACCCAGTATCGTGAATCGAATCGTATCGGGAGTTGAGTGAATCGTTACATCCCTAGTTCATACCTATTATATGTAAATCATTCCAATGCATTTGTTATATCCATTTACGAGTACTGCTACATGTCTGCTCCATTGAATTGCTATTTTTTTATGATTGACATATTTAGGTGTGATTTATTGTCTTTTTGGTCATTAATAATCTCCCTGCATGTGTGTTTTCAATCCTGGCTTTGCTAAAATCAAGGCCGCCGCCCAGTTTTCCCTAGACTCAGAAGATGCGTCCATCATCGAGGCCACAGGCAGTTCTGCTGTTAATCGGGAGGAGCAGGAAATAGGGAGGAAAAAAATCCTCGACAGCCAGTACAAATGCTTCGAGAAGATGAATCGAGATCCACCGTACGACAAATCAGGTATTGACGCTGTCGTCTGAAACTCACAGTGTCTACCTGGACAATAAACATCTGAATATAACACTGTGTTGCAATTGATTCTTACAGGTCCCTACTGCAGTCGAAATTGGGATGGCTGGCTGTGCTGGGATGACACTCCATCGGGAACCTACACCTTCCAAAACTGTCCAAACTATTTTGATGATTTTGACCCCACAGGTTCCGTCTATTTCTGTCTTAATGCTGTGAGGAAGCCATTTTCTAAAGCTAACGGAATCTAACCATTGTTTTTTGTATTTTTAGAAAAGGCAGTGAAGTATTGTGGGGAAGACGGTCAATGGTTCCGCCATCCAGATACCAACAGAACCTGGTCCAACTACACCCTGTGCAATGAAAACACCAAAGCCAAGCTGAAGGTATCCCATTTAAAATACAATATAATCACAGTCCATACACAGCTTTTAATATTAGCTTTTAGGAATTTAGTTTTAGCTTCCTCAGAATGTTTTTTTAGGGGGTAAAGCAGAATTTTTTTTAAATCAATTTTGTAATTACTATTATATTCACAATTATTTATCATGTTAGGGAAAAAAAATCACTGTTTTTATAACACTACTTTAAAAAAAAAAAAACTATATGTGTACAGTTTACAGAGCAAAATGACACTTTAAATAAGAATTATAATAAAAAATTAAAAAATACAAATCAACTAAATACTTCAAAAAGCACCAAAGACTAACTGAATGAATACACTATTACAGAGTACAGAGTCCATATTTCAAATGTAAGAATTGCTGACGATCGGGTTAATTTAATTGTGGCAACCAAAATTTGATTAATTGTGCAGGCCTAGTTTTATATCATACATGCATTGCTGATTATACAAATTGTGCAGCATCTATTCTACCCCATGATCATTTGCCTTTAGTGCGCCACTTAAAAGGTACTAGCATATACCACGGAAACAAAACTGACTTTTAAGAGGATGTACAAGATAATATTGTAAAATATTACAGTCAAACTAGTTTATTATTATAAGTCTAACTTAAAAAAATACTGAATATGACAACTGTTAAATTGCACTATACATTTTTTGTCCAAAGTCGTAATAATCACTTGCTCCTGGTAATGAACTGACTAATGTCATGCACACAGGGAAAGTATGGCCCTGAGTCAAACAGACAGCATCTATTAAAACCATCAAGCATTGGACCTCAGGCAGCAGGCTTCTAATAGCCCCGTTTGGACATCAGCACATTAACTAACCTTTTAGCACCAACAGCTTTAGGCACTAGAAATTCTGCTGGACAAATCCGCATCATGCAAAAATAGATCATGAGCTCATTCAAGTATTTCACCAAAAAGGACACAAGCAATACAAAACTAACTTTTTTTTCTTAGCTATTTGCCAACAGTACATTACAACCCCTATGATTGGTTAACACCACATTTTGTTATGTATTTAGTTAGTTAGAGCGCTACTTATTTTCTTAACATAATTTAGTAGTTGTTAATTTCTTAGTCAGCATTTCACATTCCTATACAAGTGTGTGCGTGTGGAAGACAAAGGCTATTGGAAGTGTTTTTTTTTTTCCTTCGAACGCAAACAGAAAAGTAAGGTTTTGTGATTTATATTAGAGATCAGATGAATATTCTTTGCTTTAGAAAAATACCTCCTGTTTCATATTAAGCGCTGTTTGTTTTCTTTTCTGTTTTTTACATATGCGCCATAATAAAACTTTAGAACCTTATTTCGTCTCAGAAACATTATTCTTACATTTCTCTGTGATCTCCTTACAGTCGGCGTACATCCTGTTTTACATGGCCATTGTGGGTCACGCTCTGTCCATTGCCTCCCTGCTTATCTCTCTGGCTATCTTCTTCTACTTCAGGTATGAATTCTATACCACAAACCTGTCCTACACTTGAATCATCTCTGTAGGTCCATAAATCAGTCGCTACAGGATTTCGCGATCGCAACTATTAACGCAAAATCAAGCTCTTTTTTTAGTATAACAAACGAATAACTTTTTGGTTGACAAATAATCGTTGACTCATCGTGATTTCGATTATTTTTTCTATAATCAAGCAGAGCTATAACCAACTCCACATCCCATAATGCAATGTTTTTGAAGATTCCAATAGTGTTTGACGTTTTCGGAAACAGTGGAGATGAACTCATACTTTCGAGTGGCACTTTAACATTTTACATCTTTCAAGCAAATGTTCTTTGATTTATTGATCTATGAGCCATAACAAGTTTAGTATGAAGCGGCTTTAAACAATTTTTTTTTTGGTTTTTTATTTTTTTGAAGTAGATCTAACAAGAATTTAGACGCCCCCAAAAATATTACTCTGTAAATCAACCCTCAAATAGCACATACTTACTATTAGGATTTGTGTATTTTAAAGTAGCGTTACAGAGTGGAGCAATGATTCCATCAGCTTGTTCATAAATCAGTCTAAACCACTGAGGTGAAAACTGTTCTCCTCCCTGGTCATTGTTCTCAATAGAGCTTCACTCGGTTTAACTAATCCCCAACGTAACCAATGCCAATTTCATGCCAACTTCATTTCATGGATATTTAAATTCTGCTCTTGGTGGCTGAGATGTTCATCCCCTGAACAGGAGCTCCGTGCACCTCAGTGCATAGGTTAATCCCAATGTAGTGCATAATTACTGAGGAAAAAGGAGTGTGCACTCAGGTGAGAATTCTGTTTAAATTCAATTAGACAAGACTAGATGATGACAGAAAAAAAAAAAAAAAAACGAGGGGAGACGATGTGTAGTTGTGCAGAAACGATGAGGTTTTCTTCTCCGTGAGATTTAAGTTACTTTCTGAAACTAAGTCAAATTGAGCTTTGAAAGACAGGGTTGGCGTCAGTTAAAATTGCAATCGTGTAATTGATAAATTACAATTATGGCGTAATTGTATTTTAAAAAATCTGTTGCTGCCATAGTCATAATAAAATTTGTAATTGAGTTTAGATTATTTTAATTGCCATGAAACGCAAAACTGTACAGTTCTACAACAATTATTATTATTATTATTATTATTATTATTATTATTATTATTATTTGTATTGCTTTTAATACTCACAATGCATGGTCGACAATACACAACATGTTTTTTTTTTTCCTTTTCCACCCAAGTTCCCTACATCCTGCCCACCCCCCACCCCCCACCCCATGCCACACATCTCCAAACCCAGACAAAACACGGAAATCTAACTGAATAAATAAATATAGCACAACAACAGCAACATTATAAGTGTCGACAGATACATAAAACAACATCTTCTTCTTAAAGACACTCTACCTAGTCTCCAACCTTGTGTATGTAACAATGTTGTTAACAATTATTAAAATATGTTTCCTATCAAGCTTTCCCACATTTTACCATTCAAAATAAATTGAAATCTAGGTGTACACTAACATAAAAAAGGCTCAGACGCCCACACCAAAAATATTAAAACCTATATTTTCATTGATTTAGGAAGCCTAAGAAGGTAACCAATTGATAGGAAAGAAATTAGATGATATATATTTGTTTTTAGTGTATTTTACAGATTATTTTGAACCTGTTAACAGAAAGCTAACACACAAGAGGTGTTTTATTTCAGGCTCAGTGATTGTGATTAATTGTATTTTAACTTGAGTAATTGCAATAGACTTTCTGAGGATACAAAATAATTGTAATTTAAAAAAACGCTGGTCACTGTGATCGTAATTAAACATGGGTAATTGAAACATAATTTTAACTGAAGAATGCAATCGACCCCAACCCTGTTGAAGGAAATACTCCTCGGGTTTCTTGAGCGGTTGCTATGTTGGCCCTGCAGTCGTCTGCTGCAGTGATGTATCACAGTGGGCTGAAAGCTGCTTACCTCCTAACCCAGTCACTAGCCAGAACCATGTGAGAGGTCATCAGCGTGCTCGGCTGCTGCAAACTTTTAAACACACTCATAAATCCCGAGGCCAAGTTCAGGGCAGGTGAATGACTACAAGCCCTCTGACCTGCTCCTAACTCAGCTATAAAGCACTTCATACAGTCCATCTGTGAGCCATCACACAAAGCCTTCAACAGTTTTATAGAGCACCAATGTTTACCTTTAGCTTTATCTTGATGTATTTACAGCTCGAGCACTTAAAATACTGCAGTCCTCCACATTATGAGCTCCAGATGTGTGACTTTCAGAAGAATCTGATGGAGTTTAAGCTGTTCCACGCTGGTATTTACAGCTCATCATTAACAAGGCTACGTCTCTACGATAAAAAAAGTACTTCATTTTGATGTGGAAAAAAGGAAAAAAGGGGCTGCGTAATGTCAGTGTCCAAGAACGTCATCATCGATGACAGTCCGGACAGCGTTCAGATCAGGATTTAGCCTGTCTTACATCCCAACTCATACAGTATAAACACTGCTTATATTTAAGCTTTCATTAGCTTTCCCTTTTATGTTTTGTTCCTTTTAAAGACATTTGAATGAGAGCTTTAAGTGCACTTGTTTGGTATTTTCCATTGCTGGAGAAAATGGAGTTCTCCCAGGGGCTTTTTGTGACTAAACAACAACACGGGGTTCATTGAGAGCTACTGCGGTGTAAAAGACTCCTTTAACTACAGAAATCCAATTATTCAAAGCTACATCGTATAAATTAATTTACCACAGCGATCCATTCAACAGTAAGAGCTCCCTAGGCTGCTGTTGCTTTGCTTCCAGCGGAGAAATGAAGCCCGTTTACTATTCGCTGACAATGAAGGTGCTTCTAGAATGTATAGAGGGGTGTACAACCTACCCACCTACCGTGATTTGTATGTGTATATACAATTTATGTTTATGTAGTTTAAATAGTTATTTTTCCCTTATGTAAATTTGTATTACCGTATTTTTTGGACTATAAGGCGCACTTAAAATCCTTTAATTTTCTCAAAAATCGACAGTGCGCCTTATAATCAGGTGCGCCTTATATATGAAATGAACTACTGTGCTTCAACATACTGAACTGAAAAAGTGAGTGTATTGTTCTGTATTTTATGTGTTAAACCTGAACAATGTTGAGAATTATTGTTAATGAGTTGAATAAAGTTTGACTTATCTGACTATTTTATTTCGCTTAATGCGTCTTAATAAAAATATAATAATAATATAATAATAATAATAATAATAATAATAATAATAATAATAATAATATATAATAATAACAAACCAGTGCGCCTTATATCCGGTGCGCCTTATAATCCGGTGCGCCTTATAGTCCGAAAATACGGTAATGATAAGTGTAAACAGCTAACTTACCTGATTTTTTGACCTAGCTAAGGCCAACAATAATTTGGTTAAAAAACGTGTTAATATGTATTATATACAGTATGTACTGCTTTGACTTTTCTTTTAATTATGAGTCATTTTGTCTGTTTATGTGGTATATCCTTATTTTTACGTGTTTTTGGAGTTCTTTTCTGTGTATTTGTTGCTCTATTTGTGAGTTTTTGGAGTCATTTTCAGTGTTTTTCTTGTTATTTTGTGAATTCCTTTGAGTCAAGTTTTCTGTGTATTTAAGCGAGCTTAATAATTGATGTCATCATTTAGATTGTTCCATATTCCGACACCCTGAACTGAAATGCACCTTTCTTCTGTATCTGTTCTCAATTTTGTGTGTTTTTTTTTTAATATATGTATTCGTCACTATAGAAGCTACAGTAGCTTATCTGCTTTTTTTTGACGTAGTTAAGGCCAACATTAATATGGTTAAAAAAATCCTATCTTAACCCATTAACACGTTAATGGGTTAAGATACGCTGATAATAATAATAATAATAATAATAATAATAATAATAATAATATCCAATATGATTATTTAAACGTCTTACTGTTCAAAATTGCATAACAAACTGTCTAATCCGCACTAGCTTCATTGGCTGCTCCATGAGCCACCATTGCTGTAAAAAACGAACCATTTAAGTGAACAGAGTTGTCGCAACTCACTCTCTATACAACTCTGAACCTACCCAAAGCATTTTACCCCCATTTTAGGGCCAAATTTCTCCATCTCTGTTCCTTTATCACGTGGCTTTTTTTCTTTAACTGATAAGGAAAGTTGTTTCATTTATTGTGTATCTGGCCAAGTTACCAAAACATCAGTTGTGGCCCAAACAGGAGTCTAAGCTGCCAAAGGATTACCCTCCACAAGAACCTGTTCTGCTCCTACGTGTTGAACTCAGCTCTCACCATCATCTACCTCGTTGCTGTGGTCAACAACCCTGAACTGGTCGACAGAAACCCAGTGAGTAGATACTTTACTGACATCAAATGTTCATGGCTTGTATGAGATTTGCTCAACTCGGTTGTTTTTTTTAAATACATATGTGGACTAATAGCTTTGTATGGCAGTGAGGCTTCAAACATGGGTTTGAGTCTCATTATTTATTATTTTTTTAGTTATTTTTCCATTTTTATTGTGTTTTTTTTTCTCTTTGTACGTATTCAACAGTGCTTTAAGCATTGTCTTTATTTTCCAGTAATTGTTTTATTGTGTTTATTGGTGTCACTATGTACAGCACTTTGTACCCCTGAGTTTATTTAAAGTGCTTTATAAATATAGTTGGATTTAACAAACATCTGTTATCTTATACAAACCTTACAGAAAGTAATGGTTACACTATTCTATCCTTTTTATAGACAAATCCTTCAAATAATGTTGTATTTATTATTAATTTTAATTCAACTTAATGATGTCATGTAATTCCTTTCTCTCTGGCATTTTCTTATTCCTTCAACTCCTTATTCAGATTCTGAGGTATGCTAAGATCTGATAACATGTGGGCATTTATCTCTTTCTAAGGAATGCTTTGCTGGACCAACACTAATACTGTTGCCTTTTTGGAAATCAGTAACATTATATCTTGCAAACCTGATGCACCATTGCTTTTGCAACATTTGCAAACTCCCAAAAATGATCAGAAGTCAAAAGAATCGCATTCAGGTTCTCCAGGTAATAATAACAATATTAAAAAAAATATGAACAATGAGTGTTGCCTAAAAATACATCGCAGACACCAAGACTCTAAAAACAAACTGTCTTCTGTTTTAATGTGTAAATGTATGAAGGAAAAACAGCATGAGATCAAAGTCTCACTCAGCACTAACAGTCAGAAGCTGGTTCACATTAAATCTATTTCCTTTGAGCTGAAGCATCTCCTTCGCTTGACGAATTACTGGAAACACTGGGGCCTCTGCAGAAGCTTTCTTTCTACTGCTGCTTCTTTTCATACATACATCAAATCTGCCAGCTCACCCAACACTAACTGCATTTAGAAATCAGACCAGAGTGGAAGTATTGCAAGTATTCTCACACTGGCTTCTAGTCAACCTCTGTGTGGTCACTGTAAGAAAAGTCACTGAGTTATCTTGTGTATGGGCCGTCAATTGTAAAGTTGCGCTAAAATAAACAGCAACTTTTTGCCACATTAGCAACAAACCACTTTTTTGAAAAAAATGTGATTTTTTTTTTAACATTACTTTTGACCAGATTTACAGCAAATAACATTTAGATTTAGATTTAACATTTAACATTATTTAATACTTAGATTTAACATTTAATATTGTTTAATATTTAGATTTAACATTTAGATTTAGATTTAAATGTACATTCAGATGTAACATTCAGATGTAACATTTAGACAATTAGATTTATGTTACATTAAGATTTAACGTTTATGTTTAATATTTAACATTTAGATTTAAATTTAACATTTAGATTCAACATTTAGATTTAGATTTAACATTTAGATTCAACATTTAGATTTAGATTTAATATTTAACATTTAGATTTAACATTTCTATTTAAATGTAACATTTAAGATTTAACATTTAGGTTTAGATTTAGATTAATATTTAACCTTTAGATTTAAGCTTTACATTGAGCAGTTATATTTTATATTCAACATTTAGATTTAACATTTAGATTTAAATTTAACATTTAGATTTAAATTTAACATTTTGATTTAAATTTAACATTTTGATTTAAATTTAACATTTAGATTTAACATTGACATCATATTTTCATGCGAAAAAAAAACATCACAAAATTACCATATGTTTTTTTAAACGCTGTTTGTTGCTAAATGTGGCAAAAGTTGCTGTTTTTTTTAGCTTGCACAACTTTACAATAGGAGCCCCATTCATGTGCAGCATTCGTTACCATGGCTATACTGTAGTTACCAAAACAAAAATGTGTCACAAACACCAGTTGTTGCAATTCATGCATCTCAGTAAGGAAGCATGTTGAAACCTCCTACTCTCTTCCCCGTCCTGGTGCTTTAGAAATGGTGGAACAAATTTGCAGAGAGGAAAGAAGGTCTGGGTTTATCTGCCAGCACGAGGAGGGGAGAAATAAGCCGAGGCTTGTGTGCCAAAGCTGTGAAGACGCTGTGAACATGAAAATCATCTCCAGAAGTTGATCTACAAGCCAATTTACAGTAGCTGCAGTCCAGAAAGTGACCAGACTCTCCAACACAAATTAAAAAGCACTAATGCTAAACCTCTTCTGCAGTGCTGCAGATTCCTCAGGCAGGAGGGGAAACAGAAAAGATGAGACTCAAACATGTGGTTAAGATGTTAAAATGAAGAGAAAACACAAAGCAATAGCAACGGTGGTATATGTGAGGCAGGAAATCAAATGATGTGTGAGGTGTATGTCTCATTTACTGAAAGAAAAACCTGGATTGGGTTCTCTACTTTTAAGTAGAAGCAGTAAATTTAAAATCACTATAAAAACAGGAGATTAAAAAAAAAAAGCCAAGGAAAATTTCAACTTACAGCTAGAAATACAGTGTAGTGGGCGTTTTCCCCACAAAGATATTTAATATTCGGATTTTCATTTCCTTCAAAATTAAACCACAAGTAGGTGTCGTTGATTTCCACGACTGTTCAAACTGTTAAGCAAAATGTATGATCTAGGACAGGGGTTCTCAACTGGTCTCACCCTGGGACCCACATGAAAGACATTAAGTATTTATTCATTTTTGACCAGCTGTTCGTGACCCACAATACAAGTCCGCGACCCACTTTTGGGTCGCGACCCACCAGTTGAGAATTGCTGATCTAGGACACTTGAAGATTACTTCAAGTTTAAAAGTTATGTTTAAAATGTTACTACTGGCGAGTGTTTCAACAATGCAAACTTTTCTCAATAAAGTGAACGATAACGATAGCCAGCTGTGATAATAAGAGCAATGTGTGAAATGATGTCCTCAGCACACCATAACTGTCTATAGTTAGTAGACTGTGGATAAGTGAGAACAATCTAATGACTTAATTGCCGATTTCTCGACTCGTGACTGTAATAGAAAATATAAAGAATGAGGCTGCAATGCTGCGTCATAAAAGTGAGTAAAAGCATTTTAAACATTGTTCTGTAAAACATAAATATACGATAAAATCTTCCCTTTGTGGTTTTAATCTTAATCTCTTTCACACATTAAAAGCTACACAATTACTAAACACTGCATCCAGTTTTGTCCATCCATTTATTTCATAAACTAAAAGGTTTTTAAGCAAGTTGCTGAGTGCTGCAGTTTCACAGTTTACATTGCCATCACTTGGCAACAGTTGTGCCAGCTGTTGAAAAGTTTACTGACCAAATATGAAGTTGATCAACCATACCCTGTGGGCTCCTTGATCATGCGCTATACACACTTTATCTTGTGCATAGCGGGGGTGTGCTGGTGCCTCTCCAAGCTCACATCTGTCACATCTGGCAAAAAGCAGCTGAACTCTGGATGCCTCGTCTGTGGCATGGCCAACACTTATAGACGCACCGCCACACATTCACTCCTACAGGCAGTCACACAGAAAGATCACAGGTGTGAAAATATATATGGCAACCGTACTTGGTTCTATGCTTAGGCCATTGATTGGTATGTCACTGATGTCACACCAGCACTGCATTACTTCTAACTTCAACTCATTATTAACGCTACCCAAATATGGACGCTAACTGAGTTTTCTATTTTTTATTTATTTTTTGTTGTCTTTTGCCTTGTCGCGATAAGGCCTGCAGGGATGGACTACTTTAGACGCACATACAGTACGTTGTGTATATACAGCAAAGATGGGCACCTTCTATCACAGCGGGGCCACAAAAATGTTAGAGTTTGATCCGAGGGCCACATTATCAACATTCATGTCAGCATTTAGAATAATGACCAACCTGAGCATTAATACAAGCCTGAAAAAAAACAAATTTTATGTGTTTTTCAAGTCATTTGTGTTTTTTTAGCCATTTTATGTTTTTGTATATTTTCGTGTATCTTTGAAGTCCTTTTGTATTTTGTAGTCGTTTTTTGTGTTTAAGTGGTTGTTTAGTGTGTCTTTGTTGTCATGTTGTGTGTTTTAGCATTATTTTTTTATTGTTTTTTTTTTTATCTTTTTGTGTTTTTGTTGTTACTTTTTCTACTTTTCTTGACATCTTGTGCATTTTGCTGTTTTTCTCCGTGTTTCTAGAGTTTTGTGTACTATGTTCTTCTTCGTATGACTTCCAACTTCACGAATCACAATTTTGTTTTGGGGGCCGCACAAAATTAGACTGAGGGCCACCAGTTACCTATGTCTGATATACAGTATATACCAATATGTATACACGGCTGTTGTCACCTTGCCAACTAAACAATATTTCTATGGCATGTGGAAATAGAGGCTCAACTAAAATAGCAAAGAACTGTAAACTAGTCTGAAGTTACAGTAACACAGGGATGTACTGAAGAAGCAATGGCAAATAAAATCAAAATAAAAGTGGCAGCAATATTCCCACTGCCCCATGTTCACCACAGAGCAGGAGAATAAAAGAAAAGTTGCCAGACCAATGAATGACAAATAAGTGAGTACTGAAGTGACATGCCCTGTGCCACAGAAAGTAAATCCTGGACAAGCCCCCAATATTAGGGCACTAACTAAGCCCTAAAACAGGGGTTTTCAAGTGGTATTTCATTAATTAAGGATGAACAGTTATAATAGACATATTAATCAAGACAGAAGGGACTGGAGACTCTGTCCAAAAGAAGGGGGGCGGACGCTGGGTCAACCCCACATAGGGCCGTCACACCCAGCACCCAATCACTAGCGACTAAAAGATAAAAACCCTAAACAAACATCAAAATAAACACACAAATAGTATATAGCGCTTTTTAGACTCAAAGCACATTACAGAAACAATTATTCACTCAAACCAATCATACTGGTGGTGGTAAGCTACATTGCAGCCACAGCTGCCCTTGGGCACAATGACAGAAGTGTGGCTGCCATATCGTACCTACGGCCCCTCTGACCACCACCAACATTCACGCACAATTCATACAAGGCAATGAGAGTAAAGTGCCTTGCCCAAGGACACAATGACAATGACTTGGATAGAGTACCCCAACCCTTTGGTTATTGGACAAACCCACTCTACCATTGAGCCACAGTTTTGCCCTATGAAACCAGTACTAGCAGCAGTGTTCAGCCCAAACTAAAACAACACATTAAAATGGAGGCGGAACCTCTCTCCATGTCTGCTGAGGGTTGGCTTTTTATACGAGTCCTCCTCCCTCTCCACCTGATTGCTGATCTGAATCAGGTGTTTAGCTGAGAGAGGGAGGAGGTAGGGAAGCCAAAGATGCCAGAACGCACCAACCGTCACCAGGTGTGAGAAACAGAAAACTAATAATCAAATCTTCATCCACTAGAAAGGAAAGATAAACCTTCCCCTCCTGCATTCCAGAAAGGCTAAACCATGCAATGATTTTTTTCCCCCCATCGTTTCGAAACCCTTTTAGATCGGTGTCGTCTCCTGCTGAGAGGTTATTGGAAGTGCAGATTCTCGATCGATAAAGCAGATGTTCTTTTCTTTACTTGATAACTAAAAGCTGTTCCCTCTGTTATTGTTGCCCTTTCTGTAGGTTGGTGTAAGGTTTTGCACTTCTTTCACATGTATATGTTGGGCTGCAACTATTTCTGGATGCTGTGTGAGGGCATCTACCTGCACACACTCATTGTGGTTGCCGTGTTTGCAGAGGAGCAGCACCTGCACTGGTACTACCTCCTGGGCTGGGGTGAGTCCTGTGCACTTTGTACAAGTTCTCACTCTTCATACTGTGTCCTTTAAAAACAAAAAGGATTCTTTTTTGGAGTGCATCACTGCTAAAAGCTCTCAGGTTGGGCAATTGGAAATGATGGATCCATAGTAGCACTTTACTTTGTGCATGGCATTATAGTGTCCTTGTCGAGTCTAGTCTAGCAGCTACTCTGTTTTTTTGCCTCACCTTGTTTGAAACTAGAACATAATGGCTACAGTCTTACGAGGCAATGAGATCTAATGGATGGTCATCATTTAAATGTCCAAATTACCCTTTAACTGGAGGAAGGTCAGTTTTCGGCTTTTCTGTAGCTGATGCCAGCTTGCCTCACTGGTGCATCAAAATGGGCTGCACACACATTTCGACTGTTTATATGAAAAAGAAAAAATGGGGAAAACTGAGCCAAGTTTCCTTCAGATCTCTAAACAGAACGTCTAATATAACTGAATGATGTGGTCATGCTGCTTTGTCAACCCGAGAATAAAGTTATTGGAAGATCTGCAGGAATAAGGTTAAAACACAGTTTTACCAAATTAGGTACGAGCCAATATTTACACAGACGTGATTTATGAAATGAGGAAGTTTAAGATCTTCAAAGGAAAGACCAGCCTAGCTTCAATTGTTGCATAAATGAAAAATGGATTTCCCTTGACTTCACTCAAGTCCTCACATTGCTGCTATATTTTCATGTCCAAGGCTTTCCTCTTGTGCCTGTATCCATTCACGCAGTGGCGAGAAAGAAGTATTTTGATGACAAGTGAGTAATGATCAAAAAACCTCTGTGGTTTAAACAAAAGATGTTAGGATTAGATTTCAACTGTGTGTGGTAAAATGGGAGCAAGCAGTTCTGAATGATGGGTTTTTCCTTCTGTAGCTGTTGGATGAGTGTAGAGACCCATCTGCTCTACGCCGTTCATGGCCCCATAGTCGCAGCACTACTGGTAAGTCTCCACATTCTCAGTTTCAGGCTGGGCAAAGCAAGTTTTTCTCATGAATTAAATGTATTTACCGACAGCAAAGTCTTACGTTTGTTTTATTCTTTGCAGGTGAACCTCTTCTTTCTACTAAATATGTATCCGAGTGTTGGTTACCAAGTTGAGAGACACACATCGGGCAGAGTCCAACATGTACATGAAGGCAGTGAGGGCCACCCTGATCCTGGTGCCGCTGCTGGAATACAGTTTGTCATTATTCCATGGAGACCGGAGAACAGGCTGGCGGGGGAAGTCTACGAGTACAATCATGCACATACTCATGCACTAACAGGTACGCGGTTTGGCTCCACTTTTCACAATAGGGGGCTGGACAGAAATTCCCAAAAGGCAAAACTGCCAGAAATTTGTTTTACTTTCTACTACTACTCCTTTATAGTTGTCAAAATCGATTGGATTTCAAAGCCTATTGCCCCCATTTATACTGCACGACACCTAAATAAACTAAACCAAACCATAAGAAAATAGGCAGTAAAATCAATTATTTACCTTTTGACTTGATCTGGACTCTATAGCACATAGACATTGATGTTTTCTTCTCTATGAATTGCTACAAAGATGAATGTTGAAGTCACAGCTTGTTTGTTTTCTTTCTCAGGGTTTACTGGTGGCCACAATTTTCTGCTTCTTCAACGGCGAGGTAAGACTCTTAGTACTGCCTACATATGAAAAAGAATGCTCCTTTTTAAACCCTCTCTTTTACTGGCAATGTGATCTATGATGTGAGATTCAAGAAAAGTGTGTTATATATGATGTATGACAGAATAAGGCCCTATGACTTTATGTGGCTGGACAATATTCAATTATCTCAAATATTTCATTTAGAGTAAATGGAACACTGTGCCATATCTGACATGATAGGTTTGTAATTTTGACTGGAAAATGTCATCCTAACAAAGGTTATACTGGGAGCCGTTGAGCTATGGAGGAAAAATACACCATGTTAGCGACATTTTATCTGAGACTTACTGTACATCTGGTGAAGCATTCTTTATGTTTTAGTTTCCCAGGAAAACTTGAATCTTAGATCATTTTAGGAACAACATCATCCAACATGGACTAATAGTTTTGCTGTTGCTCTGAGTAAATTAGTCGTAACCCTGTAACAGGTAATAAAGCTCCACTGCTCAGTGGTGCTGCTGCAGCAGTAAACAGTGCAGGGTCATCTGAGGTGGGCAGTAAGTCTCGCTTTATTAATGACTGTGTGGTTTCAAAGCTGGACGGGAAACTGACTCGCTATTCAAGTCCCTCTGTTTTCCTTTTCAATCTCTGTCTGCAGCTGTTTGACCGTGAGCATCTTTGACTTCACACTCAAACACTCCATTAAACTAAAGAGTCGCATGTTTGTGAACTCCCCAAACCTTTATTCCACTCTGCAGAATTACTGCGAGGGTTGTATATAATCTCCCTGCGCTTACACATTAATTATTCGGATAATTCGGACACTGAGAGAAACTTGTGTCGAGAGAGCGTATAGAAAGACTGATAACTATTCCTGTTTTGAGATGCTTTGTAACTTCATCCATTCATCAACCCAACAGAGTTGATAGAGCTCCTAAAACTCCTAGGACATCTTGACCCTGGCCAACAGTGTGGGTGTGTTCCTGTGAGCTGAGCCTATTGGTTCAAACTTTCTCTTTAATAGTCTGGCATAGATCTTACTAGGAAGTCAAAAAGCAAAAGTTAATGCCAGAAAGTTTCTTGCTCTTGTATTGCATCAGATTCCAGTCAAAAGCCACAGTGTATGTTGTCTATGCCAGTGTTTCTCAAATGGGGGTACGCAACGGCCCAACAGGGGGTACAAGAGAGAGAGTGAGAGAGAGGGTGATGAAAATGAACAAATACAGTGTCAGTTTTGGTCCCACCACAGTCGAGATATGAGAAAAATAAATCTATTCAGCCACTAAATCAATGTTTTTCAACCTTGGGGTCGGGACCCCATGTGAGGTCACCTGGAGTTTGAAAGGGGTCGTCCATTTCAGAAAAACTAAAATGGATATTTGAGATTTCGTAATTATTATAAAAAAACATAAAACACAATCTTAAACAACTGTGTTTCTATACTTTCACTTTGTGAATCTTGTTAAACTAAAATGCAGTTGAAAATAAATAAAAAAGCACAACTCAAAAATAAAATTAAATAGTTTTCTAAGCAAAATGTTGGAGTCGGACAAAGGGGGTACTTGGATTCAGAAATAAGGGAAAGGTGGTACTTGAGCCAAAGAGTTTGAGAACCACTGGT
The DNA here is from genome assembly GCF_900634775.1 of Gouania willdenowi. NCBI lineage: Eukaryota > Metazoa > Chordata > Actinopteri > Blenniiformes > Gobiesocidae > Gouania > Gouania willdenowi. Next base: position 14,758,246 of record NC_041054.1, on the reverse strand, counting down.
CTATACAGTATTGCTGAGTCACACAAGGTTCAAGGCTTTATACATGCATTACATAAAACCCTGAGACCATTCCAAACAAGGTGATTTTTAGTTACATTGTTGACCTCCAGCAGGAAAACAATGCTGAACCTTTAATTACCAAGCATTGTTGGTTTCAAGAGCTGTAAAATGTTGCATCTACCTCCTGATGATGGACTACGGCCTCATAGGCCACGGTTACATGATGTGTTTTTAATTCTGATTAATTATTCTGAATTAAATTATTCGGTATTAAAGTGTTCTGCTTCGTGTTTACATGGAAATTGTAATTCCGAATTGTGGTTTACGTGGTGAGGTCAGAACAGGGAAACTGACTCTTGTGTTGCTGAGCTGTTTGCATGAATCAAACAGGACTTGAATTGGATGTTATCGTTTATGACAGATTGTTGAAAAAAAGAACCTTCATAAAAAAAAAGAATGATTTAATAAAAACAAAAAATATATTGTTACAAACCTTTATGTTTCTTAGAAAAGAGCGCAGATTATTCCAAACTGATTTTTGTGATCTGTTGAACCTTAAAAAAAAAAAGATGTAGATGATTATTGCATGTTAAGCAGTGTTTCTTGAATCCATCCATCTTTTTTTCTGACACCTATTGGACCTCTTTCCAACCAATTACATAAATAATGACAGATGTCTACTTTCAGTTAGTTAAGCGTCACAGATTAATGCCGCATGCCCATCTGTGTCGGTGAAAACAATTACCAGCAGCCACAGCACCACCTACGTGAACTTCCTACAGAAAACCAACACGGTTTGGACTTTCAGCCTTTCCTGCTGTGACACAAAATCAAAGAAAATACCAAGCAATCATTTTCCGTCCAACGAGTCAAATGAAAGAACTTTCTGCTGTTATTTTATCTATTTTTTTTTTTGGTCTGTTGTTCAGTTGAGACATTGTGTTTCACTAAAACTTGCGAGCAATTTCTAGCTTTTTTTTTTTTGGTGGTTGTATGTTTTACAGATGATAAAATGAAAGTAAAAAAAAAAAAGGACAAAAGTGTCATTCGAAAGATTTAGTTTGTGTATAACACATTGCATACACAAAGTGAAACATTCAGACAGAAATAATAAAACTATGCTCGTAGTTGTTTTTGGGTAAATGAAGAAAATGAATAAAACAGGCACATGACGAGGAGTTTTGTCACTTAAGAGTCCTTTTATCCTTTTAGTTTCTATGCAACCATGACAGACAGATTACATCAAAGGCATGAATAAACAACTTTGAACCTCAAGGGACTCACAGTAAGAATTTATGGCCGTTATGAAATATGCTTATGTGTGTTTGTAATCTCATTTGCCTGCAGTGTGACTATGACTCCAACCTCCTCGCTAAGATAATCATTGTCATTAGGTTGATTCTGATGATAGTCAAGGACAGGCAGAAAAAAACAATTATCTACTTGTTTTATTGCTCAATCCTTCAGATTTACGTGAAAGGACCAAAAAAATGCACTGCTGATTAATAGGAAATAACTGTTGTTTGACATGGTATACATTTATACATTCAGCACATTATATTTCATTCTATTCTTGGCTGCATTTATAACAAAGACAATCTAGCCAGATGCATAACATAGTTTTATTTAAAGAAGAGTGATGTTAATTCAAATTATAGCAAAAAAGTATGACCAAACAGCATCCATCCATCCATCCATCCATCCATCCATCCATCCATCCATCCATCATTCATCCATCCATCGTTGTGCCCCCTCTTATTGCCCCTTGAACACGGTTAAATGTATGATTAATTTAAGTCTACATTCATAAATAATTTAAGCTTATTGCATAGTTTCTCATTCTTTTTGAAACCGCCGACATTCTATGTCAATACACAAATGTAAAATAATCATGGGATTTTAAAAATACCACCCATTCACACAAATTCTCTCTTTTTTTTTCACATTTCACAAAAGCTTTGAAACAATGACTTTCCCTCAATAAGCTACTACTAGAAAAGGACCTAAACACTAACAATCTCATGATCTTAAGAAAGGACTTTAACCCTTTGACTTTGAGGAGCTGCATGCCGTAGAGCAGCGTTCACAAACAGGGGTACGTCTACCCCTAGGGGTACAGGAGCACATTGCAGGGGGTACTCAGAAAGATTTAACAAAATAATCAGAAAATGTTCTAAGTTCCTTTTTTGGCTTTTTTTTTTTTTTTTTTGGACTAATTCACCACAAACTAACGGCAATATTGCTGCTCTGCATCCTCACAAATTATACATTTTCTTGTAATTTATTGAAACAGGATTATTTTGTGCTGTAGAGGCAATTATATCCACTTCTGACAATAGGAGACAATAATTAGCTACGTTTTACAAAGGAGACTGTATTTACTTACTATCACATAAAAGTTGTAGATTCCACTTTAAATTCCTCACTGTTTTGAATTTGTAGATTAAGCCTTAGGGAACCAATGTATGAGACAAATTTATAGGGGTTTAGGAGAGCTTGCTGGTCCACAAATGAAAACGCATGTAAATTATGCAGAGGGTACTTGTGATATATGAAGAGGGGGTACAAATGTTTGGAAAAAAATGCGAAGGGGGGGCACGGGATGAAAAAAAGATTGGGAACCACTGCCGTAGAGCAGCGGTGGTTGATGTCACTCTATAATATATAATATATTCTGTGCAGAAGCTGGTAGTGTTTCATTGTCAGCTGAATATTTTGAACATTTTTAGCATGTGTTAAAAATGCATGAAAAAGAAGCTTAAGAGCCCAGAGAAGGTGTAAAATGAGGACGTGGGCGTTTGGTCACCCTATTTGATTTAAAAAACAGACTGGAAAATAAGAGGGTGTTTGGTCAACCTTTACAGGAAACAATGAAAGTAACACGTCTAAGGTGGAAAAGGAAAGAAGGCCAAAAGGGAAAGCAAACACAAGAAGAATGTGACATTCTTACACATAGGTGTATTAGTGAGATGATCTGTGACTACATTATTGTGACTTGGTCTACCTTTGTCAGAGTTTTCCTCCACATTATGACTTCAAGTTGCTTATTACCTCCTGAAGGCCATGACTGAGCTCTCAGAGACCTGTGGAACACACTGTCTATGTCACACGTGTCAAACTCAAGGCCCGGGGACCTAATCTGGCCCTTTAGAGCAGGGGTTCTCAACTGGTCTCACCCTGGGACCCACATTTTGCCACGGTCATTAAATTGCGACCCACTTTTTTTTCTTTTTTTTTTTAGAATTCAACTAACCAAATTTACTTTATTAAAAATACCTGTTGAACACACACACACATAATCTTTTTTAAAACATAAATCTATATATGCCTGTCAAAAGAAATTTCTTTCAAAATAAAAGAGTAGTCCAACATGAGAGACATTAAGTATTTATTTATTTTTGACCAGCTGTTCGTGACCCACCCAGTACAGGTCCGCGACCCATTTTTGGGTCACGACCCACCTGTTGAGAATCGCTGCTTTAGAGCATCCAATTCGGAACGCAGCAGAAAGCAAAAAAGTCAGAGAAACTATACATTTACTAACTAATTCAGTTGTCGATATCTCAGCGAGATAGATATCTCCACATTAATACACAAATTCAATGAAACTCCACAATATTAGCCACACTTAAATCACAACTGTCATTTTTAATCTCAAATCATTAAAATAACTATTTTTCCCAAATCCTGCAATTTTCTTAAAATTATTCCACAAGATTTCCAAAATTACATAAAAATGGGTCTAAAATCTGATAAATTGAAAGTGAAGATCCTGCAGGGACAGATATCTGTCACTTACTGCTTTGATATTATCAGTGCCAGTACATAGTTTATCATTTATACGTGGAAGTGCAAACTAGAGAAGTGGTTCTCAACCTTCTTAGCCTGTGACGCCCAAAATAAAGGTGCCATAGGCCGGGGACCCCCACTGTACCTGAAAGTGGTTGAACACAGACATTAACATTGAAGAACAGTCATGTGGAGACAGGACCATCTTTTTGGGGCCCATCCATATAAAGTCAGCAAAATTATTGTCCATTGTTCTATAAATCTGTGATAACCACATTTATTTATTTATTTATTTATCTGAATAATAGCCACTGTTATCCAGGAGGTTTATACATAGTCATCTTAAAGATGTAAATCTTTGTTTCAATCACAAATACAGTGGGTTACAAGTGACCAAAAATGGTGGAAAAAGTGGTGAAATGGGATTTTAAAAACCACAGAAATTGGTTGAAAGTGGCAAATTAGAGTGGCCGAAAAGGTTCCAAGTGTCAATATTGGAACAATTAGTAGTAAGTAGTTTAAACTGGCCACAAATGGACATGACAAATGGTGAATGTGGTTAAATTGGCCAAAATAAGCATTGATTATGATGAAAAGAGGTTAAAAGTGACAATAATTGGTCAACATATGTGACATTAGGTGGAAAAAGCGCAGAAAAGGCACTGGAATTGGATAGAGAAGTGGCAGAAATGGGAGTAATGTAGTAAAAATGCATTAAAAGGAGCAAAAATATGGCAAGAAAAAGTGAAAAGTTAAAAAAAAATATGGCAAGTTTGGTGTAGTTGCAGAAAAAGGGTAAAAAATAAGCAAAAATTTGCTGAAATTGTTAAAAAAAAAAAAAAATCTTAGTATCTTGAAGGCATCTGGCGACCCCCTCCCAGTGTCTCACGACCCCAAATAGGGTCCTGACCCAAAGGTTGAAAACCACTGCACTAGAGCACAATAATGATTGTAGATAATGATCGTAGATAAACTGCTCCGTATTTTCCCCTGAACTTAAATGAGTTTGACACCCCTTGTCCATGTGCTGTGCAGGTGCAGTCTGCTCTGAAGAGGCAGTGGATGCAGTATAAAACCCAGTGGGGTCAGCGACGAAAGGATCACTGCTCAATGCGCTCCACATCCTACACCGCCACCTCCATGACCGAGGTACCCGCCTTCATGTACCACCACGACTGCAACAACGAACACTTGAACGGGCGCCACGCTGACGATTCAGAACTGGTGGCGCTAAAATCCGGAGACACCTACGCATGAGTTTCACTGGGGATGGGGAGCAACAGTAGGAACAAAAACACTGTGGCTTGTCTGCCAGGTGAACAAACGAGGTTGGCGAACGCTGGTCGTGGTTGGGTTTGCCCTGGACGGACGGGGATTATACGATTGAGACAGATCTGCTGCTAAGCTGGCAAACGTTGTACCTTACATCGCTGTTGGAGCTGCTTTCAACAACTTATTTGGGACAAAGAGCTGCTTTTGACATGCGTCGACTTCCTGAAGCTGCTAAAGGGTGCGGGCGCTCCAAGGCTCACGCTGCTGTGGACACACACGACTGTGACAGGTGCTGTTGTTGCCAGAGGATGAAGATACTGTTGAATGTTACAATTGGTGATGATGATAGAGATAAAGGTGAAGGTAAAGACGTCATTATTTCGAACCCCACCAATACCAAAGGGTAAAGTTTGCTGGGAACAGCCGAGTCGTTTACACACGTGGTATGACACAAACACACACACTGACACACACACACAATTGGACCATAGACGACATCAACTGGATCAGGTGGAGGAAGGTTCTCCTAGATAAACTCTATAAGATGTGTACATAAATGTTTGTGTAAATGTTTTCATGGATTCCATTCCTGGATCTACAGCTTGGTCTTAAGATGCAACATTTCTGACTGTTGTGTTGATTTCACTTGTGTCAGCGCTGGGAAGCTAACTGTATACACACACACACGCGCATAGAAATCTTTTTTTTTTTTTTGCTTTTTTTAAAAAGTCAAAATATGACGTGATTATCTCATGATGTCACATTTATAACTTCTGCTTTAAAACTGTGACATTTGTTCTGACAAATTATCATAAACCCACCTTTCTATGATGAAAAAGACTCATTATACTCTAACACATGTCATTTCTATTAACGATTAGGTTTTTGTTTTGTTTTTTGCTTTTAATCTTAGATTAGACATTATATGGGATGCACTTAGGGAGCCCTGTTTTCTAACTAAGTAAAAGTAGCATCAGCTCTAAATTATTTAGACCCTAATTGGACGAAAAGTGTAACGTCATCTAATTAGCAAACTCACTTAGTGCCTGTCGCAGTGGTGACGTAGATAATTGGTGTGCGAGGCACGATTCTTAATGCAGAGCCCGCCCATGGAAACCCAACCCCCATTTCCACTGGAGCTGATGGCTTTCCACTTTAGTGTTCATTCCCACTGGGTCCGCTGCGCTGCGTGTCTGCTCCTTCCCAGCTCCGACAGTCTGGTGCCTTCTGCCAGATTTACACAGCACTTCTATTTCTGGCTGACACTGGAGCACGACGCATCAATCAGCACAGAGCAAATGAAGATAAACAGGAAGTTGAACACGTACTCCGCAATAAAATATCCAGTTACTTTTCAAAATAAAACACTTCAGATTATATTTCAAGCAACTACATCACCAAAACGTCATAATGCGCAAAACCAAAATCACATTCACTATTAGGGGTGGGAACCTCTGGGTACTTCGCGATACGATACAAAGCTCACGATATGACGATACTGTGATTGTCGATATATTGGTCAGAAATCAATCGACGATAATCTATGACGTAAGGAAAAAAACTGTTCCTGCGAACTGCGTTCTCGCGCGATTATACAGATATGGTGAGAAATCCTCTGTCTCGTGACGTCACAGCCGGAGTGCACCGTGGCGCACTCAAAACGCAACCGGTGGGGATTACCGGACAGCGGAGCAAAACCAGATCGGTGCCGTGGCGCAGCGGAGACGTATCCAGTGGAAACCCCCAGTCAGAGGGGAATTAAAAGTGCAAAACTAATGTGAGGGCACAGGATGATATGGTTCTGATCCTATTTATTAATAAACATATTTTTCCTTTGGATCAGTTAGAGAAGAATCAGCCATATGTGTGTTATAGTACGTAAGGGTAGAAAGCAGAATAAGCTACAGAGGCTCATTGTATCCACTAATGATGGTTATCATCATTCATTGATAAAAGTTTGAAGTCTTTAAAGGTTGAGGTACTTTAACTTCATTAGAGCTTACTCATGATACCCATAAGCAGATCAAAAAAGATGAATATGATATTTTTTTCGAGCACTACAATGTTTTTATTTTTCTACTGATCTATTTATCCATACGTAGATCCTGGTTCCGATGAATTAGTTGTGGTCTCGTTAACCGTCTGAGTCACGTAGAAACTACGACAACTGTCGGTTCACCTGCGTAGCAATGCTGAGCCAGGATTTTTCCACATTTCGTCATCTTCCTGTTCACGCCAAATACAGTCAGGTCATGGCAGCGGTGGGTGTTTTCTGTAGCAGAAGGATATGCAGGGAAACAAAGAGTCTCCACGTTGGTATTTTTTTAAATATGAAGTAAAAAAAATCTATTTGTTGTAAACACAGACTATTTAAATAATGGACTTTACCGTTAATCCTTGATAGTGTCCAGTTTTAATGACATTTTAGCTTTGGAAGGGAAGAGTGAGACAATCATGCTGACAAAGAAAGTTTTAGAAGAAACCTAGAAATGTTTATTTTTGGTGTAGATTCATTATTTTTTTACTCATTGCTTATTGGCTGAAATGTCATCAATCCAAAACATTTCTTACATTGTAGAAAAGTTTTTGGTGTGTATATTTGGTATGTTGATAGTCATGTAAAAACCAGCAGTGTGTCCAAACCGGGTTTTTTTTCACTGTGAAATGCTACAGACTGCTTTTGTTACCATCTGTTATTTGGCTTGTATTTGTTGCTTTCTCAGTTTGGAATCGGCATCATTTGTAAATCTGATTAAAAAATTAGTTGTTTTTTTTAAAGTGTGTTTTTTTTCATCGCCAAAAAACACATTTTTTTTTTCATGATTCTCTGAGAAAAGAGACATTATTTAGGCATGTGCATGAGGATTCAACATTAAAGTCTAAAGATGAAAATGGATGGTTTTATGCAGGGATTGTTGAAATAAATTATTTTGTAAGGTTGAAACCATAAGAGATGTTATGAACTAAATATAAAGAGCTATTATCTAATAGCATAAACTATTTCTGAGGTATTCCTGCAATTTAAGTATAATGATTCAGCACTATGATTCTCACCAACACTTGTTTTTAAATGCAGTATTTTTAGGAGATTTTATCATATAAAACAATTCAACATATTTTTTACAGTGTTTCAAAATTGTTGTTTTTTTATTTTGAAAGGTTCACCTTGACATAAGGATTTGATAATATAATCCATTGTTTTTCAACCTGGGGTCGCCTTAAACGTCTAGTAATACATAAATGAAAAAAGTTACTGATTAAAATCTTTTTTTTTATTTTTTTGCTATTTTGCACAATCACAAAAACATTACATAAACCACAGAAATAGATATACAGTACAGGAAGTGCTTAAAGACCGTGTAAAGCAAATTCTGACATTTTCTTTTAAACACATTAAATAAGTCAAATGTATTTCTTCAAACATGTAAAAAGCCACTCAACCATTTATAATTTAATTGTGGAGCCAAGATTCACAAACTGTGTTTCCAATTTCTGTGTTCATGATTTAATGGAGCCATCATTAGCATAAATGCATAAAACGCGTCATTATCCATGAAATGAGCACTTTTATAAACCGCGATTTTGCTTTTAGCCTCGAGCGGCGCAGTTCTGACTCTACCCGGGAGGGATGCACATATTCGGACTTGGGCGGACCAGACCTTTCCGCTGACCTCATTTGGCCCGATCCGAGCACATTTCGAAAACCAATGGGAGAAGCAGTATCGACGCTGGAGCCATTTTCACACTGCTCTCTCCCTTAGACACAGTACACTAGAGGTGGCGCCCTTCCCGTGTGTGGGCGTGGTTCCAGCGCCTCTAACTGACACACCCCCAGCATTTCAGAGCAGAGAGAAGTTCTTGTTTTTCCATGATTTCGAGACCGAATTTTACATACTTAGCGATTTTTTTCATTTTTCAAATTTGGCTCAGTGGTTTCAGTGGTGTGACAAACTCATAACGCACGTTTATTTCTGCTTTACGCAGACTTGAATTAATTAGTATTTCTTTTCAAATTATAAATGCAAACAAATCTAAAAAATAAAATAAAAATTCATATCTGAGCTGGCACATGTGCTAATCCTGGTTGTCCTCTGTATTTGTATACACAGTAATAAACATGATCAGAAAACACGTTTTTTTTTTTTTTTAAAGGAAAAAGAGTCTCTGGGGTCACCAGAAATTTGAAATATAAAAATGGGGTCACGACAAGAAAAAGGTGTGGAACCACTGATATAATCCATGAGTATACTGCTCCATAACAACATGTGTGCTCTACAGACAGGTTAGACCAGGGGTCTGCAACCTTTACTCTTTAAGGAGCCATTTTGCCTAATCTCGACTGGATTAAAGTCTTTCCGGAGCCGAAAAAAAAACCTTCTCATGAAAACAATACAGCGTATAAAATTCTATACCGTTAAAATAGTATCGAATAATTTTATGAGTTAATGGTTTGAAGGGCTACAAAAATAACTTGAATTTGATAACACATTATCAACTCCAACACATGCTAATTTCTTACAACATATCAAGCATGCATATTAAGCCGGTATGTTAGCAGTTAAATAAATCTTTCCCCACACAAATAAAGTCTGTATTTTCTTCCAGAATAGTCTTTTTTGTTATTTAAGTTATCTGACCAGAGATTTAAAACTGAAGGTTAGCCACTGGTGTTAGGAAAGTTAATGGTCTGTAGATGTTACAGGAGTAGGACGGTGGCAGAGTTACTCATTATTAGGTTAACCAATTGTTTTATCATCATTTTATTTGAAGTTAATGTCATTAATCACCAGTACCCTCTGTAGGAAATAATTCATTTTCTTATTTTTTTAAATTGTCAGAGAGCCATTGCAAAAGAGTCAAAGAGCCACATGAGGCTCCAGAGCCGCAGGTTGCAGACCCCTGGGTTAGACGCTCTGTGTTATGATCCACTTTCTACAAATACGCAGCTTTAAATGCTTTGTCTTTCCTACGGGCCCAAAACAATGCGGGCTCCCCAAATTAAAATAATCTGACACGTACATATTCAATAATCGATGAGTGCAAATCAGAACAAGCCGTTCTGCTTGTGTGAAGCAGAAATCACCAAATGTTTAAACTTACAGGCAGTGTTCAGAACCAGTGACACTGTTGTTTTTGGCCGTTAATTCTCCAACAGATTCGTTTTTAAAATGAAATAATTCAGGTCATCTGTGGTCTGTTATTCCGCTGCAATGTTGTACTGATACATTGTGAGCGTGTTTGTTTACTGGCAGTCATAGCGGCGTCCTTATAGGTTCTATTATATTTACACTGCAGCAGCTAACTAGCATGATGGGGTGACGCATGGGAAATGAAACAAAACATGTTTCCCTATGTAATATGAAACATGACAACAACAATGTGATGTGGATGCAAATGAACGGAAATTGCCAGTTTAATGAACGTTGTGTATTTTCCTCCATACGGTCACGTCAATTGAAGGCTGTGAAGTACGACGGGGTTTCCTGTGGATTGTTTGCGTGGGTTATTTTTTTATTTTATATAAAGCACTTTGAATTATATTGTATGTATATATGAAAAGTGCTCTATAAATAAAATGTGATTGATCGATTGACTGATTAGGGCCACATTAAAATGAAAATAAATCTGACAACTTAGAGATTTAAGTCAAAATATTTCAAGAAAACAGTCACAATATTGTGAGAATAAAGGCGTATCTTTATTAGATTAAATCATAATCTTTCAAGACTAAATTCATAATATTTTGAGACTGGAGTTGTAATTTTATGAGAATAAAGGCGTATCTTTAAAAGACTCGTATTGGTGTAACACTCAGAATTCCCGGTTGAAGTGAACTCAACTTCCAGCCAGTTCCTCCTCCACTAAAGAGGATAATTACCCCAAAGCAGTCTGGTTCTATTGTCAGAACAAACACAAATGTACTCAAAGGTGCTTTAAAGTCATTAAACTGTGTGTTGATGATGGGCCAAAAGGCTCAGTATTTCACCATGTGTAAAACCTAAAGAGAAATAGAATCTCACTAAATGTCCCACATTCTAACGCAAGTGACCACAACACACACAAGATCTTTTTTTGTATTTACATTTTATTCTCAAAATATTACAACTTTAATCTTGAAAGATCATGACTTTAACCTTGAAATGTTATGACTTTAATCTTGTAAAATTACAGCTTTTTCTTCGAAATATTACGACTTTAATCTTGAAATATTATGACTTTAATATAGAAATATTATGACTTTAATCTAATAAAATTATGACTTTATTAAGACACAACTTTATTCTCATAAAATTACAACTTTTTCCTCAAAATATTACGACTTTAATCTTGAAATATTATGACTTTAGTGTAGAAATATTATGACTTTAATCTCATAAATGTATGACTTTATTAATATAGAACTTCATTCTCATAAAATTACAACTTATTTCTCGAATTATTACAACTAACACCTTGTTTTATTTCAACATGGCCCTAATACGCTGTCGTAATAAAGGCATATGTAGAGCATTGGAAATAAATCTATTTTTAGTTAAGTAACTTATAATGTAAGGTAATGTAATGGTATCTAGCGCAATGCTGTTGCTAAGGAACGTGAGCATTTTGCCTTAACCTTCTAATTTTTGGTTGCAATACTAATTCTGTTTGTGCTCAGGAAAAAGTGATTGGTTGAATAGTTGTTTGTACTCAGCTCTGCTGAAATGTGATAGGACAACAGTCTGCGGTGTCACTTATCTCTGTGTTGAAGCAAATCTGAAATATCACAGTCTCTCTGTCACTAAAAACAGACTGTGATAACAGCATCCCAGGAAGCTGTCGGCTCCATTTCCCTCCATGTCTGATTTCATAATGAACAGAATCCCATCAGTGTAAATACACAAGCATCAAAAAGGAGAGAAAAACAAAACAAGACTTGTTTTCTTGTAAAGCCCCAAGCCCCACTCTGCTGATACGTGTATTACACAGGCTCAGTTTTTATTGTTGATCAGCACATTAAATGTCTTACTCTGGCAACTCAACACCAACAAAGCTCACTGTAATGACTCAAATATATGAGATATGATACACGAATCCCAACATTATTTATCAATAAATACATCTTACTAGAAAGATGAACCAAGGGACAAAATGGCAGGTGCTACAGAATATCACCATGACGATTTTTCATTGATGTTGGGCCACTTTTAGCTTTTCCTCTTGTAAGGGACAGCATGTGTGAGTGAGTTCTGTTTCATGCAGGAGCTTGTACAGGCTTGATGGTCTGGGTTAGAGAAGCAATAGAGAAAGTCTAAAATATTTTCTATTCTAGTGAAAAATGAGGTTTAAAATAAAGTTATACCAATATAAACAATGCTGTGTTATTCTTTACCGAGCATGACAAATATTAAAAAAACCAGAATATGAAAATGTCGCCTTACCTAGTATGCACCAACAAAAAAAAAGTTTAATGAAGTGATTATTTTTTGGAAAAATAGGGACCTGAAACACTTTCGTCCCTTAAAAGTGTGTCACCCCTGCTCCCCTTCCTCAATGTCCGAAATGCAAGTCATCAGTCAAAGGAATTGTGTTAGCCCATTAATAAACTGGACCCAGGATATACAGTACCTAGTCCTGTGTCCAACATCAACTGCAATAATGTCACAAGCTTGGTTTCCCTTATAGATTTTCACAAAATAAAAGCGATATTTCTAAATGTCGACAAAGTATCATTGAGCTTTGAACGTGTTTCCATTGAACGTTTTGAGCTGGAGCCTCGTAACTCCTTTGAAATCTCCTCCCAAGAGACTTTGTTGCAGGAACGACGGACGCTCAGAACCTCCTTATAACACTTTGTATTCCTTTGTTTCACGTCTCATGTGGCAGTAATGATTGTTATGTAGGGATGGGAATCGAAAACCGCTTCTTTCTGAGAACCGGTTCACAGTAATCCAATTCCTAGGAATCATTTGTTTGCTTGCCTGTCAATACCGCTTATCGGTTCCTCTTACGTCGCAAATATGTGATGACGTCACATGTTTTCACGGAGCGCCGCTCCGAGAAAAAGACGGAGATTCACAGACACCTTAAAGCTAAACGGGCACTGGCGGCTCCGTATTTAGGAGTCAGTAATGATTTGCGTAGTTTTTTGGCAGTTTAGACGGTGTTTCGGGTGTTTGAAGCGGCCAGGACGGGAAGGGGGTGGGCGGTACACCTAATCAGAAGTCCCCGGAAACATTGTCCCATAAAAAAAAACGTTCCGGTGACGGCGTTTCAAGCCAATTGTGTCCTTTTCCGTGTTCAACAGTGAAATCCGTTTTCATCGGTCGATTCCGTGATTCCGTCCACGTGGATTTTATAGGGCCCTACATAGTCCAAAGAGTGGATGAAGAAGTCCAACTATATAGAAGCCTTCCTTCCATCCCAACCAAAGACAGCGCCACCCTCTGGTGGTGGATGAAGAGGGACACATTGCCAAAGGTGTCAGTTTATATCACCATATCTCCACAGCTGGAGACACCCTAAGTCCAGAACGATCTCGTATCCTTACTGACAAGACAAACATGCAAATTTTTCTGCACAAATGTTGTTAGTCTAACAGTTGATAAGTGCAGCTGTACCTTTGGTTAATATGTTCTTTTTTTTTTTTTTTTTTACAGAATAATTATTTGTTTTTTTGTCTGAATTCGTTTTGGATCAAGTTGTTCAAGTTCAAAAGGAGCACTGTAAATATTCTCAAATGTTTGTAGCCAAAGTGTCATATATTTTATATATTATTTTCCAGTGAAAACAATCAATACCTGCCTTACCTGGTGGATTTAAAGAGAGCTGATATCTCTACAGGAAATTAAAAAAATAAAAAAAAAAAAATAACAAAAAAAAAAAACCAAGCCACGATAAGATATAAAAAGTTAAGCAAACAAATCCATTTGTATTATTTCATTCTGTTATGGCAATTTTTATATTCATCATCATATTGTCAAATGTATGTTCATGTGTACAATTTGTCATGTTTTAATACATGATGACTCCATTACTCTTTGCACTTTTGAACAGCTGAAACATGTTAGAATAAACAGTACAGATCGTATTGTACTCAGTGCAACACAGAGTCTCTGCTGAAGGCCAAAACTCAAACTCACATGCAGATATGCACGTACACACACACACTATCAAGGATAGATAAGAGTGGCGCCCAATCTTCCTCATAATATACACGTCTTCATCATCCTCAAATGTTTCCACTGTTGGGCATCTGACTCCCCCCTTCTCCTTACCTCAGGGTGGAACTTTTCTGTTATCTGTATAAAAGCTTAAGCTGTGAAACTGTTAGTTAGAGTGGGTCTTGCCTTTTTGCTCTGCCACGAGCCTTTTGCCTTTCATTCTTTCAGGATGGAAGCTTCTTTTTTACTCCTTTTTTATTTAATTTTAAAATAAACCTTTTTTATAAAATCATCAATGCCTCGCCTGGACTCCATCATTCAACCAGAGTAATAAATCATGCCTCCAAATGAGGTCAACCGCAAATTTGCCGTGACAATTCCCTCACCCAATGAGAATCGATAAGAGAATCAGTAAGGAATCAAATCAATAAGCAGTATCAATAATAGAATCAGAATCACTAAATTCTTATCAATTCCAATCCCTATTTTTAAGTATAATGATAAGAAAAGTCTTTGGTAACACGTACCGCGCCATGTTTACTCGGAGAGACACATTTCAATATTGAAACGCCTGAAATTCCTCCTCATGAAAACGTAAAAACCTTTTAGCGATATTTGAGTGCCTTTTCAAAATTCAGGTGTTTGTGAAACACAGCTACAATCTAAGATGAGATGTGACTCTATACGGCTGTGGATTCACACTGAAAGGGAATTTACAGACTCTAAATTAACCTCTAACAATATATTTGTGGATTGTAAGAAGAAACCAGAGTAGCAGGAGAAACCCCACACCATGACACCACGGTGCTGCCTTAAAAGAATTAGGCCAGTATTGACAATAATGATTTTCATTTAATGCGTCTTTGATTCTGTTTGAGAAAAAATTAAATTCTTCTTTGCAGTGATTTGCTCATGAGCTGTCAGTGATTAATTTTTTTTTTTTTTTAAAAAAAATCAAGTTAACACCTAATATTACTGAGTATGCAGGTGTAGATTTTCACTAGGGATGTAACAATTAATCGTAACGCAGTTAAAAATCGATTCATAGGTATCACGGTTGATATCGATTTTCTGACAATTGAATCGCAGTACTTTTTTTAACCAGCAGAGGGCGCTATCCACAAGTGTTGGCGGCGGGCGGAGTCTGCTAATACTTTCTTTCTGGCTGCCTTCTACTCTTAAATATGTTAATAAATGATAACTTACCCCTTTAGCACCGAAAGAATATCTGTAATATTACGTGAATATCTGTAAAAGTCACGTTTTTCTATTAGCTCTGTCTGCTAGCATAGCTTCTCTTCTTCACTGCAAGATATCTGCATGCCAACCGACCACTGGGTTACCAGCGCCCTCTGCTGGTCCAAACAAATATGACGTAAATCAGTGCAATGACGGTTTTTTTTTTTTTTTAAAGTCCAATTGTTAAGGCACAAAATATTTTCAGTTGCACTTTTAAAAGAAAAAGAACTATTATGCAGTTTTGCATTGTTTATTATAGAACCAGAATTTAAATTAATAGGCTTCATTTTCATTTGTATTATTCCTTTATTTATTTAATTCAAGATTTATTTTTAGTTAAATTGCATTGTTTTGAATAGTTTATCAAGGAATTCTTTTGACAATGAAAAATAAAGTATTTTCTAGTTTTTTTCCCAAAAAAAAAAATTTGTCTACAGTCCCATTTTGTAAATGAAAAAATCGTGAGAGAATCGTATCGTGAACCCAGTATCGTGAATCGAATTGTATTGGGAGTTGAGTGAATCGTTACATCCCTAATTTTCACATTATGTTAACAGTTACGTCTTGAACCATTCATGGATTTTCTGTAGCATTTCAGTGCATGTGGTGCAGAGAAAACTGAAAGGGATGACATCTTCTCACACTGTGGTTAATATCATTGAACTTCTCAATATGTGTAACAGGACGTATGAATTGGCCGATAACAGGCATCATACATTTGAGCCGTGGACAAGATGCTACAACACACACATCCAGATAATTCTGAAGAATCAGGGAAGTCTGATCAGCTCACGATCTGCATTGAATCCTCAGAGGACGAGAACTCATTTTCTGAAACCACAGTAAGCCATTCTTCTCTTTGTTACAGGCTTGATTCCAATTTATGCCACAAAACCCAGAACAATCAAAATCTCTTATTGGATTTTTCAAAGTCCACTCAGAGGTTTTTAGGAAATCTCGTCAAAATCTACACAGAGAAAAGTGGACATTAAGTGCAGTCTATAGAAAGTTAATCTTGATGCATTATGGGAAAACAAAAACCTGTGCATATTAATTTTCCAAAGCTTCACAAATTCATAATCAACAAAGAGATTATGCACTGCAGATCACTCAAACACTTCTATGACCATATTTACAGCCAAATCCATTTCACTGGTAAATAGTGTGTTTGAAGAATGAGAGGCCGGTGGAATGGAGGCTTTTATAATTTGTAAAGCAGCAGAAATAAATAGTGCAGATGGAACATTTGCCAAAAAAAGAAAAGGAATACTTCTGCCACCTGCTGCAGAGAGTTTTCCTACTTAGTGCTCAATCTGAGAATGTCACTGTTGACAACAGCTTCTGTATTTGTGTATTATATTATTTAATTTCTATATTAAAATGTGTGACAGACCGATACATCGACCAATTTTTGCGTTTTTCACGTGTATCGGTATCGGCCAATGCGGGCTGCTGCGTTTGCTGATCTGCATTATTTACAGAGAGCAGAAATATTTTTTTACTTGTTGTCGTGCTACCTCACCTTTGTTCATTTCAATAAATGTTCCTTTTTTAAAAATTGAGACTCGTACCATTTATTATCATCACTGTGTAATTTTTATGATGTAAATTGAGGTAACAAAAGTAATATCGGCTCCAAATATCAGCAGTCCGTATCGGTCATCAGCTAAAATAAAAATAAACAGTATCGGCATGGGCCCTAAAAAAATCCATATCGGTCGATCCCTAATTAAAATGTTACCATTAATATGTATTTACGCACATTTCAAATCAAAGGACACACGCTTGTTTTGAAAACACTGAGAATGTGTTCAGCACCTTTATTTATAGCTCTGCTGAGGAGACGCTGTGACATCTTAAAAGCCAAACTACTCACCATGCAGACATAAATTCAATCCAAAACAACCACATATGAGCGTTAATTTGCTCTAAATGTATGCGTTGAACATCATCACCTTGAGCAAAATATTATATGAACAGTGTTAATGTGTCTATGTTTAAACATCTACCATATGTCTGGTTGAAAGGCTGTAGATAATAGTAATGGGCACATCTTCCCGTGGGAGTCAGAAAGTGGTGAATGAATAATGCATGCAGTTCTTGGTAACATGATTTATTTAGTAGCCTGTTTTATTTATTTATTTATTTTTTATCAGTTTATTACAAAGGGTAAGTGTGTGATTGTTTGGAAATATCTTTTGCTCGTATTTCACCAAAATACCACAGAAGAAGTGCGACCCATAGTTCGGACGTAGCAGCCCAAGAAATGATGGCAAGTATAAATAAAAGAAAAGAGCAGTAAGTACATTTATTCTGAAATGATGGCGTACTTTTAAAACACAACCAAAACTATTTAGTGAAAGGATGTCTGCACATGCTGTCTGAGGTCAACACTACAATAAATGCATTTTTTTAAGACAGCAATGTATGTTTTGTTATCGCAATTAAATAAATGAATGTATTTTATTGCATAATTGTGACCATCACCAACCCTCCCTAAGGAAGGCTAAGAAAATACTTTATTAAAGGGAGGATGAAAAAAGAGAGGGCAGTGTTACACCTAGGTGAGTATTTTTTATATTGTGTTTTGTATTATTTTATACTGTACATTGTGTTACTTGTGTGACCTGCCTTGGGATTACAGATGTAAATTCGCAGTTTTGCTATAATCTGGCACATTTACAATTTGTGTACAACTTGTGTATGATTGTTTATTGATGTGTGTTGTCCCAATCAAATAAATCAAAAAATAAAAAGTAAATAAATAAACGTCTTTGTGACCGCAACAGGATTTATCTCGGAGTTGCTTTTCAAAGATGGAGGGACCGTCTGCTTTTAAAAGGATTCCGAACGGACCAGGATTTGGCGACATATATCATGGACAGGTAATAAACATGTTTTAATAGGGATGTAACGATTCACTCAACTCCCGATACGATTCAATTCACGATACTGGGTTCACGATACGATTCTCTCACGATTTTTTCATTTACAAAATGGGACTGTAGACAAATTTTTTTTGGGGGAAAAAAACTAGAAAATACTGTATTATTTTCCTTTTATTTTTCATTGTCAAAAGAATCCTTGATAAACTATTCAAAACAATGCAATTTATCTAAAAATAAATCTTGAATTAAATAAATAAAGGAATAATACCAATGAAAATGAAGCCTACTAATTTAAATTCTGGTTCTTTAATAAACAATGCAAAACTGCATAATAGTTCTTTTTCTTTTAAAAGTGCAACTGAAAATGTATTTTGTGCCTTAACAATTGGACTAAAAAAAAAAAAACGTCATTGCACTGATTTACGTCATATTTGTTTGGACCAGCAGAGGGCGCTGGTAACACAGTGGTCGGTTGGCATGCAGATATCTTGCAGTGAAGAAGAGAAGCTATGCTAGCAGACAGAGCTAATAGAAAAACGTGACTTTTACAGATATTCAAGTAATATTACAGATATTCTTTCGGTGCTAAAGGGGTAATGAATCATTTATTAACATATTTAAGAGTAGAAGGCGGCCAGAAAGAAAGTATTAGCAGACTCCGCCCGCCGCCAACACTTCCGCATAGCGCCCTCTGCTGGTTAAAGAAAGTACTGCGATTCAATTGTCAGAAAATCGATTTCAACAACCGTGATACCTATGAATCGATTTTTAACTGCCTTACGATTAATCGTTACATCCCTATGTTTTAACCAAAAGTTATGGCACGCTAACAATATATGTGTAGTTTTTGTAGTTATGCGACTTTGTTATGTTTTGCGATGCACATGCACAACCGTAGATGCGTAGCTTCTGGTAGATTGGCAGAGGCAGGGGGAGGAAGTAGAGCTGTTAAGGGCGGGTTCTCTCAGAAACTCCAGATAGCAGATTTAATTCTAATTCATTGCTATCCCCAAACGTTCTTAAATTCCAGAATTACTCAGAATTGAGAAATGCTTGTTCAGTAGAAAATACCACAGACATTTGCAGAAACCAAAGTGAAAACCGAGCATGTTATGATCTTTTTCATATAGGTCTGCCTCTTAAACCATGTTGATGTCCAAATACTGGCTCACAAAAACTCTATTTGAACAGCCTTTAGCAAATGCTCCATCACAGAAAGCAAAAACACAAAATGTTTCTTTAATCCCACTCGGTTAATATGGAAGCATCCATTTCTTCTGAGCCAGACATCAACTTCTGAGACAGATTTGCGGTGGTGTTGCAATTCCTTTGGCGCATCGTCAACCAAAAAAACCCGTAGTGCTTAAATTCAAGGACCACAGAGCCTTGTTAAATGCAGGGTGAGCAGCCAATGTTCTCATGTCATTTCAAAAGTGCACAACACATTACACAAGGTTTCAGCACAGCAGGAGAAACACAACTATTTATTCTTGTCTTACTGCTGCTGCTGTGTGAGCCTCAGTGAGGTTGGAATATTTATGTTGGACAGGATAACTCAACAGTTTAATCATCCATCCTTTGTACCTGCTTATCCACAGGCTGCAGGAGCCTGAGCTAGCTTACTGAGGGCAGGTCTTTAGTCATTATAGGATAACGACAATCACAGTCCAACATACACATTCACTCACAAAATGACCATAATAAATCCTACACAGACACACAGAGAACATGCAAACCCTATGAAGAGGAAGGGAGATTTCAGTGCAACAGTCTTGTTGCTGGTAGTGGTTTCTGCAAAAGTAAAATACATTTCAATTTTTTTTTTTTCACTTAAGTGACCTTCTGTACTGATTCTGTACAGTTTGCTTTTAGGGCCCGTACTACGAAGCTGGACAACCAAACATTCACCATCACAGAGCAGCTGTACTACAAAACATGATATAAACACGTTCACTTAACCCAGGTGATTTCAGCCTGGCAGTGCGCATGCTTCAGTGACAGGGGTGGAGATTGCAGCATCTAACCAATCACAAACAGAGAATACGTGCAGACTTACGTCACGATTGAGAAATAATTCTTGAAAAATATGAAGAATTCACAGGGCTCAAGATTGCGACCAAATTGGTTGCATATGCGACTATTTTTTCAGTGTGCGCGAGTGAAAATTAAATCTGGTCGCATCTGTGCAAGTGCGTAGGGTGACCTTATTTTGAAAATCCAAGAGGAGGAAACTTCCTCGTCCTCTGAGTCTTCCTCCTGTGAATCAGGGTCCGACAAAAACACAGCTGCTGCGTCACCAACACTGGGGACAGGCCTCTGGGCAAAATCATGATATAACAATTTGTTAACCTAAAATACATCACGTAGTATAATGACTCAGCACCTTCCTACTTCACCACAACATTCCTTACACCTGTGGCTAACCTTAAGTTTTAAATCCCTGGTAAGATAAACTCACTCACGCCAAAATACAGTAAGAAATCCATTCAACTCTGACCCAGACAGATAAATAATAATAATGTTGCCATCAAAAGCCCGGTCTGTGTTTTTTTTTTTTTTTGTTTTATATAAGGAAAGGATGTTCAGATGTTAGAGTTGTCACTAAAGCAAAAAAAAAAAAAAAAAGCTTTAAAGTCACTGACAGGGTTTTTTTTTACAAAAAGGCTTTTTTTCTCAGCTTTTTGCTCTGAAACTGAAGATTTGTGTAAAACTTGCTCTATTCAACGGCTGATTACAAAAGAACAAAACAAGCCAGAAACATTTTTTTTTTTTTGATGAAAGTAGAGGCTTCAATCTTTTAGAATCTGGTGTCAGATTTCAGATAGTCATAGTAGAAAATATTCTGTGGGTCTTTAAAAATCAGTCAAAATGCTCAAAAATGGCTGGCACTGAGGGGGGTAGAAAATCTCAGAATGGCTGGCACTGAATGAGCTAAACCAACAAAAACACTATTCTGGAAGAAAGAGATTTTAATTGTGTGGGAACAGATTCATTTAACCACCAATGTGCAGGTTAAATATGCATGCTTTATGTGTGGCAAGAAATGAGTAATTAGCATGTGTTGATCACATGATCATGTGTTATCAAATTCAAGTTACTTTTTGTAGCCTTTCATATACATTGAAAAAAAATGCTTCTCCGACAGTTACATGCACACCTTTGCTCTACCAAGACGGTAGCAACCGTGGTTTTCTGGCCAGAGACAGCAGGGGGAAATGAAAGACCCCCCAATCAATCCATAAACACTTGTATTACCCTCACAGGGACTATGAGAAGGATTTATTAAGGTGAAAAAGTTACTTAGTTCTGCTTTAACTGTATAGAATTTAATACTGTATTGTCTTCATTGAGAAGGTATTTTTTTTGGCTCCGGGAGGACTTTAATCCAGGTGAGATGAGGTTAAATGGTTCCTTGTACAGTAAAGGTTGCAGACCCCTGTCCCAGGGGAAGAGGGATAGGAGACCCGCTATCAGAGCTGGACCCTCTGAATTGAATTCCATGGGGTGAAGCAATGCAGATGCTAAGTTGATTATGCTACTGTTAATTCAAATACAGCCTTTCTGCAAAATAAAAAAAAAAACAGAACACATTTAACCTGTTGTTATGCTTTGCTGTTATTAAAAACATTTTTGTTATTTCTTAATTAAAAATTATATAAAAGAAATGACCTGTTATTTCAGCCACTGCTTGTTGCCAAAAAACTTAATATTGACACTAAAACATCAAAACATTTTGCAAATATCAAATCTCAAGTCATCGTCAATCTTTACCTGGACTACGGTACACCAGTTCACTATTCATCAGCATGCATGGCTATGCTGAACCCCCCCCCCCAGTTTAAAAAAAAAGAGGGTGTGACCAAATTCTGTGCTGGTGCGACCGACTGAGAAAGTTAGCGCACCAGTGCCACCACTGGAAAAGTTTGTGTAAAGCCCTGATTAAAATCCATAATTCAAACCAAAAAATGTTGAATGCAGGCACTGATTGCTGTTAATGCGTAAATTAGTGAGTAATTATACAATATTAATTCATGAGAGAACAAACAGACACTGTAATCTTAAGGCATGAATTAATTTATCGGTCTGAAAGCGCCTGACGCACGCAGGGTTTATCAAATTCAAATTCAAACATACTTTATTCATCTGTTAGGAGCTTCATTTACAGAGAGAGCGCCAGTGCAGCAACAGTTTAACATAGAACCAATAAAACACAGCACATTCACACACGAAAATTCTATAATATATAATAATAATAGATTAAAAACTGCTGACATCAGCTGACTTATGTAGGTCAGTCTATCAGATAAAAATCTATATGTTTACAATGGGACGTCGTCAGTAAATGATAAATATTATCTCTCCTGTCAGGTGTCACATCAGATCCACGCAGCAACGTGTTCACAGTGATCCTCCTATTTTTGGGCAGGTCGTTTTACAAGAGAACTGATTGGTCAGGAGGCGGGGCTTTCATACTCAACAAAAACCTACTCCCGACAAGGTTAGCTGTTTAGCCTAAGTTACCATGGTGATTTAGCCCTGTAAGAAGTGAACCAGCGTCATAGTACAGAACACATGGAATAAATCTTTATGAAAATGTATCAGATAAATCCATAGTATAGTACGGGCCTTATCGATCAATGAATCAATAACATTTCACTCAAAAATAGATGTGAAAGGTTTGAAATTTCCACTTGAAAACAATAATAAACAGTGGCATTGTGGGATGTGGAGTCATGGAAACATGGTTTTTTAATGTTTTTATAAAGGATCCCCATTAGCTAATACCATAGTAACCAGCTAGTCTAGCTAGGTGTGTAGAAGTGGTTCTATTTCATCCCTACTGACCGCCAGAGGTGGTGCTTTAGCACTGGGTATCTAAGTCTCACATATGCACTGGTCGAGCACCTATACCAACAAAGTCACTTGGCTGATGAAGACGCTGTGTCTATTGCGCCGTCTGGCAGAAGCGGAGAGTGCGAGCCCCGTGGTCGGCCCGGGACAGCATCAGGCACATAAATGTGCTGGAGTTGCGGGCGATTCACCTAGCCCTGGAACATTTAATGGCACCTGGCGAATGGAGGCTCTGGGAACACCTCTGGGAACTTTTCGGGGAGGCAGAAATAGACCTCTTCATCTAGGAGGAGGCGACCCACTGCCCCCTCTGGTTCTCTTGGACGGAGAACTCTAGCCCCCTCAGGCAGGACGCCCTTACACACGATTGGCCACAAGGTTTGCTCTACTCTTTCCCCCTTCTGCCCTTGATCCTGCCAACACTACACAGGGTCTCCGAGCAGGGCCACCGCCTGCTGCTGGTGGCTCCTCGGTGGCCGGGGAGGACCTGGTTTCCTCTGATGTGCAGGCTCTGTTGCCGTCAGCCGTGGCGCCTCCCCAGCAGGAAGGATCTCCTCTAACAGCTGGGGGGTCAGATCTGACACCCCAACCCGGGGCGTCTCCAACTATGGGCCTGGCCATTGCAGGGGCCGACCCACTGCTGAATGACTGTAACGATGCTATAAGAGCCACCATCCTGAAGGCGTTGGCACCATCCACCCGAACGAAATATGAGAACAAGCTCAAGAGGTTCTCCACTTGGTGTGCAGACAGGCAGCTGGACCCTGTCCACTGCCCGGTGACTGCTATCCTGGGGTTTCTTCAGTCCCTCCTGGATAGTGGCGGCTCGCAGTCCACGCTGAAGGTCTTTGTTGCTGCAATTTCCAGCAGGCATGCCCTGGTGGACTCGGCCACGGTGGGCTCCCACCGGTTGGTGACCCGCTTCCTAACAGGGGCCTTAAGGCTCCGGCCTCCGAGGACTCAGAGGGCCCCGACATGAGACCTGCCCTTGGTACTTGAGGCACTGGGTCGACATCCCTTCGAACCCTTGGCACATGTGGAGCTCAAATGGGTGTCGGTGAAAACTGCACTTTTCTTAGCCATTGTTTTGGCTAAGTGGGTTGGGGAGCTACATGCCCTTTTAGTGGAAGACACATGTTTGAGGTGGCACCCTGAAGGGGGTGGGGTCATGTTGTGGCCAAACATGGCCTTTCCGCCAAAGGAGTACGTTAATCAGCCGATCCGGTTGGCACGCTTAGCACCAGCATCAGAAGGGGTGTCAGAACTGCTGTGTTCAGTTCGGGCCCTGGAGACTTACATTAACGCAAGCATTCGCCGATGGGCCAGCTGTTTTTCTGCTACGGCGGCCCTAGGCAGGGCAGGGCCCTGTCTTAACAGAGGCTATCCCATTGGGTGGTGGACGCCATTACACATGTCTACATGGCCAGTGCTCTCCCTCCACCATCCAGGCTGAGATATCACTCAACGAGGAGTGTATCTACTTTGTGGGCTTACCTGAAGGGAGAACCCATGGAAGCTGTTTGTGCTGTAGCCTCGTGGACTTCGCCCAGCACCATCACCAGATTCTACAGGGTCAACGTGGCTACGCCACCTCCTTTGGAAGCGGTCTTGGCCATCAATCCCTCAGCATCCACTATGTGAGGTGGGTGTCTCGATTCCTCATGACACTGTTGACATTGCTCATCCAGTGCTAGAGCACCACCTCTGGCGGTCAGTAGGGATGAAATAGAATGAGAATTACGTATGTAACTACGGTTCTATGAATCCCGGATGACCGCCAGAGCGTTCAGTCACTCGGAATCACCATAGTTTCGCAAGAAGACTCCTGAGGAAAAGATCCACCGGTGACACCGGAACTTATAGACTCCGGGTGGGTCACTCGGGGGTCACAGGTGACTTTGCTGGTATAGGTGCTCGACCAGTGCATATGTGAGATGTAGATATCCGGTGCTAAAGCACCACCTCTGACGATCATCCGGGATTCATAGAACCGTAGTTACATACGTAACTCTTGTTTTATTTCACTCTGATATCACAGACAATACCAAGAAAAAAAAAACCCACAATGCATTGCATGAAACTGAAGCTAATGCATGTTAATGTGGATTTGTTGGTTTTTTTTTCTTTTTCCTTAAGAATTTTATATTTTGATGGCGCTTTGAGATGACTATTGTAATTTGCGCTACATAAAATTATATTGAATTGAAACTTTTCCAAAATTGTCAAAGTATTTACAGTGGAGACCATAAAGAAAAAAGCCACGTCAAAATTAATTTTGGAGTAAATGATTGATCTGTGACCCAGCCTAAACTATCTATTTATCTGTTAAAAATATCATGGTAGCAGCTTTAATATTAAAAAAATTATTTAATATTTAAAACTGCTCTGTAAATAAAATGGTAAAGAAGTGATAATAGATAGGTCTAGTTGAGGAGTTCCTAAACAGCAATTTGTTGTCAAATTAATGACAGTGTATCTCCATCCATCCATCTTCTAAATCACCACACAGTGATATCTGGCATTAACAAGCATACTTAAATACAATAGATATATCTACAGTAAAATACATGTTACCCATAATACTATAATACATGAATGAGACAAGAAAAAAAGAAACGGCTGATTTTGAGTGACATCTCTCCTGTCTGATGGAAAGAAAACCACAGAACAGCCTGGTCCGTATAAGTATCATAAGTCTCGTCTGGAAAATGTAAATTAAGCTGCAGAAGTATCAAAATAAATCTTACACAGCTTCTGATAAGCTTTGGGTGAAAACCCATCAATCTATGCAGCAAAATGGGTTTCAGATCCAGCTTAGCTCACAGGATTTTAACAGCTATAAAATACATTTCTAAATCCCCCAATTACCTGATCTGTTTAAAGTCTGCCACAGTCCCTTTTTTTCTGTCACCTTTAAAAACAACCAATACTAACAAGCTTAGTGTTGCCTGAAAACTCCTCATTTTGTTTTCTAAACACCAAGGACAGCGAAAACACCGCCTGGATGCCAAAGTGGTGAATAAATGTTTGGTTTGGAGGTGGGAGTGTTCAGTGGAGGGAATGAATGTTCTTTTCTGTTCTGAAACAAGTCCACATGTGAGAGACTCAAAGCCTGTATTGCTTATATACAGTTATACACTAATGACTTCTGTCATCATTTAATCAAAAACACTTTCTGACGACAAAAACTAAGCTAAGTTTGAATGCTAAATTAATGTATGACCAATGAATAAAAAAAAATGCACCCAAATGTTTTTCAAAAGTCAACAGTTTCCAATCATCTTGTCATGTACGAGCAGGGGTGTAGCACCACATTTTGGGCCCTGGGTACAAACCATCCTGTTGGGCCCCTACTGTAAGTTATGTACA
Organism: Gouania willdenowi; assembly: GCF_900634775.1. Classification (NCBI taxonomy): domain Eukaryota; kingdom Metazoa; phylum Chordata; class Actinopteri; order Blenniiformes; family Gobiesocidae; genus Gouania; species Gouania willdenowi. Next base: position 14,731,698 of record NC_041054.1, on the reverse strand, counting down.
CTTTTTTATACTAGAATTATTGCATTATTATATAAGGTTTCTTTTCTTTACATTAACCCAGAAGTTCCTAACCTTTTTTTGGTCATGACCCCATTTTAATATCACAAAATGTCCGGCAACACCACATTTTTTTTTTTTCTAGAATTAGTTTTTGATCATGTTTATTAGTGTTAGAAATACAGAGTAGCCAGGATTAGTGACAAAGTGACAAGTCCGCCACCTTGAATGTTTTTATACTGCATTTTATTTGAACTGGATTTATATTTGAAAAAGTTTTAGTATAGGATACAGGATTTTGATACTTATTGTGTGAGATGTGTCTTTATAAAATAATAATAATAATAATAATAATAATAAAAAAAAACCAAAAAACAATTTTAATCCTTTTTTTAACCAAAACATATAGCCGTCTCGAAAAAATTGACCTTCGACATCATGTGCGAAAAAGGTTAAAAAAAAAAGAATTGTCGGATAAAAATGGATTAATGGGAGAAAGGAGAGCAAAAAGAGGATTTTGTGCGTATCCACATGTTGACCTTGTGATCGATGTCCATTGTGCAGCTCCTCCAGCTTCCAGCTTCTGATCCATGGAGGATTGTAAGGGACACAGATGATGAATGACCTGCATTCACAGACAATAGACCATCAAGACAGAGACCCAGTTACCCATCAGATACCTTTAGTTTACTGATATATGTCCAGTGGTAGTTCAGACTTAAGGTGTGCACCGTGAAAACATAAATTGGAGAAATGTTACATTTTGTTTCCCACTGTGGGCACACTGGTATCGACGGTGTGGATCAGAGCTTCCTTCCTTGTGGCTAGAATTTGAAATTCAGTGGAAACAACCACTAAAAGCTTGTGTTTCTTAAATCCTGGGAGCACAAAGTAGTTCTGCTCAACAACTGCAATCACATTTTAAAACCAGTGAAAAGACACAATTTAAAGGATGTCAATTCAGGCCATGAAACCTCTGAGGAGAATTTGAATGATCTCTATATGTCTGATCAACACAAGTACAAGTGATTTTTTTTTTATTCCACATGAATGACACTTCATGCACACATGAGTCTATTGACTCAAGTCAGAAGCACATGATGGCCAACCTTAGAGACGCAAATCCCACAGTTTGTCATTTTACAGACATGAGCTCTACAAATAAAGTACTTCCACTTGATAGTCAACACTTCCAGTAACTTCAAGTGAAAAAGCACAGCCTGTTTTTCTGCCTTAAGCTGTTATTCCGCTGCAGGCAGATGGAGGGACAGACGACCACTTTCCACTAAAGATAAGACTTATTTACAGCTATTAAAAGCAGCCTGTGGCACCCCATCCACCATATGTATCCATATCAAGCCTAGATAACACAAAGTCTATCTCCAAAGGTCTTGAGATGACAGCAAAAGTAGGAGATAATCAGCAGAAACAGCACACACGAGACACATTGTGTAAAAATGAAATTTTTCATACAATAAAGTAAGTACTTTTTAACTTTGTAAGATCACAATTAAGGCAATTTAACCCCTAGAATCATTTCAATATTTGTATAAAACTGTGAAGCCAAAGTGAAACAGTTCGATGATTTCTGAGTCGTCTGTTTCATGAAAAATCAGCGTTTTGTTTACCCAGTACTGAACCCACCCTCAAGACATACCAAGATCAGAATGCTGGATAATCAAATGAAAAAGGTTATAATGAGAGCAGCAGTGAAGCGCTTCAGGGCAGCAGGAGGTGGAGAAACTCAGACGGTGATTTTGTCACAACACTACGTCTTTAAATCTGTCAGGATGTTTTTCTGCCTGAAGGGATTCGACAGAGTGCAATGATCAAACACACCATGTGTGTCCTCTATTGTGCTGCTGGACAGTTGTTTGGAGAATGCTGAAATAGCAACAAACAAAACCAAAAAAAAAAAAAAAAAAAGTAGTAGCTATCAGTTACATCTTCAAATAGTTTTTAGATAATGGTGCATTAATTTCAATGTTTGTGGATGAAAACTGGGTCTTTTGTTTTGGTGAGTCCGGGGGAAAAGCAGAGGGACTAAAATGCACAGCTTCAAGATCTCACAACAGATTTAAATAGTCAAAACATCAGTACAGCATCAGGCAACCAAGGCAGAACCATCAAAACCAGTCCAAAAAATGATAGAGAAATATACAGAAGCTGGTGTTATGGCTCTCCTCAGATATGAAAAGTAACAAAGTATTATCAGCTCAAGGAAACAATGAAAATTCTGGCCAAAACCAACAAAAGTAGGCAGGACACATGCCTAACAGGGGTGGACTGACCATCTGGCACTGGTGTCACGGTCTGAGTTTACCTCGTACTGAGATCGATTTTGAGCACGCGCACTACCGGAAAATGAATTTTTGCCAGTTCCGCTGTGAGTTGTGCTACTTCCGCCGTGCTGAGATTGAAAATTCAATTTCAAAGCTAATGTTATTTGACGAGTGCTGAATGGCTCCTTTTCTTTGGGAATAATAGGAATAGGAATAGTTTATTCTCCAAAAAAAAAAAAAAAAAATAAATAAAGAAAATTATTTTTTTTCCCCCAAAAAAACATGATTATAAAATACACTGCAATAAATAACAGTTAACCTGATGTAACTTTACAATAATAAGCTGTTGTATTCATATAAATCTGATCATGACAGTCATGTTTTTTATAATTGGTCGATTTTTTTTTATCGATGGTCGACTGATGTGACGTTTTAAGCATTTTTTAAAAATCAGTACAGCAATCTCTGTTCATGGCTAATCCAGCACGGCTACATCTCAGTACGTAGCGGTCACATACTGAGATTGTAAGAGAATCTCAGTACGGAGGTAAACTCAGACCGTGACACCATGGATAGTCCCGGTGGCCCGTGGACCCCAAGTGGGCCGATCTGGTCCGCTGGAGGCAGATATGGTAACAGGTGGCCAAAAATGGCCGAAAAGTGGCAAAAAAAGAGTGAAAAGTGACTGAAATGGGCCAAAAGCAGTCAAGAGTAGCCAAAAAATTGGCAAATAAAGAGAAATCAGGTGGTATGTAAAGGGAAAAGGTAGCTTAAATGAGGAAAATGTAGAACAAAAAGAGGCAAAATGTAGGGGAAAACAAGTGGTATTTATTGGGCCAAAGTTAGATTACTTGGGTGAAAAGTGTCCCAAAAAATTAAAGAAAGGACAAAAATTGGATAAAAGTGTCCAAAAGAACTTGCAAAAATGGACAAAAAATAGGGGAAAAAAAGCAATATTTATTAGCAAAAGGAAGTTTTTGAAAAGTTGCAAAAATGGGACAAAGAAAGTTGCAAAATGGCCAAAAGAAATAAGTAAAAAGGGGTTAAAAGTCTCCCCATTTTTATATTTTCTGGGGGAAAAATAATTCAAATGAAGGCATAAAGAGCCACATGTTGAGAATCACTGTCTTAATAACAGCTTCTCTGATAATGTAGTAGGCTGGCCTGGACACAAAATGCCAGGGCTGAGTTTTTTGTCTCAGTCCAGCCATCACACTACAACCACGAGATCGTACAAGTAGAAGAAAATAAAACTTCTAACACCTTTGGCCAAAAACAACACAAGAAAAACCAAAACAGGACTAGCGGTCAAACTGAAAACAAACACATGAAGTGAGTTTCTCCTCCAATATCATCCCAAAGGACATCAGGTTGTTTCAAACTGACATGTGCTCTTACTTTGAAGAAACAATCGACCACTTGTTCTCCATGAGAAAATGTTACAAGTTCATCCTGTGTCTTACAGTAACTGTCAACACGTGTTTACAGCACTTGAAATCTCCAATACTCCATATTTCCCTCGTATCTGTCATTGTCATAGCTGTATTTTGGGAAACCTCACCTTTGACTTAATCCCACAAAGCAGTGCTCAGCTTCTTCTTCTGTTTCTGTTCAACGGTACCTTACAGGTGCATTACTGCCACCTATTGTACTGTAGTGTGGACCAGAGAACTACTTAAAAACCCTTGATTCTTTTCATTAACTGAGTTTATTTTAAAACTTAAGTAGTGCTTTACGTTTCCTTTCCTCAATGTTGAAGCTGATATCCGGAGTTTCTGAGAGGAAGTCTCGATGTCCCGCCCTCAACAGCTTCACTTCCTCCCACTGCCTCTGCAATCTACCAGAAGCCACGCCTCTTCTTTTCTGCACGCGCATCGCGGAATATTGGTCACATTGATATATGTCTATGGGTCAGGTAAGAGCCAAAATCATATTTACCTGTTTGCTGTTGTGACGCGCTGCCTTGTTTCCGTGCACAGTTCCGCATTCACTTTGATTGACAGTCTCAAAAAACAGGAAGTCGAAGCCTATTGGCTGGGCGCAGTCGGTGATTGATTCTATTTGTATAAGGGTCTATAGGACGAAGGCGGGACTTATATACATCAATGTATATGAATGACCACCGGTAGTAGACCATAGTAAAAGACTAGTTAGGTATTTTTTCGCATTTCAAAAGAATGAAACATAAACATAGATTTGTCAGAAACTCCAGACATCAGCTTTAAACATATCAAGATAAGATACTCGTCCCATTATTCTTTAATAATGATTCTATTTGTACGGTTGCCGTACGGACAACCCCCGGTGTTATTGGTACAGTTACCGAACTACACATACACGTAGGGTTAGGTTTAAGGTAAGGTTTAGTCTTAGTCACGTGTGGTGGGTTCCCCTTTATCTAAATGTTGATATGATGACACCTTCTTGACATAAACATAACCTTTTATTAATACAAAGTAAAGATGAGTGTCCGAGTTAGACCCTCCATGGCAAGGTCTGAGAGGTGCAAAGCCAAACGCTACTTTGCGGAAAGACAGCCAAACAAAGACATATATGATCTGACGAGAAACCTGAAACCCAACATGTGGAGTCTAAGGCTTTAGCTAAGGGATGAAGAAAGGAAGCAACAAATGTTTATTATGGTGGTAAAACTCCCCTATATCAACGAACAAAAGCCGGAGTTAAACTCGTTTATGACATACAGCTGTGATTGGGGAAGAATAGGGAACCCTCAAGGTTCACAAGTCAATACAACATTCCAACAGCAGTGCTTGCTGGGTTTGATTGTGAAAACGTGTCCAAACATCCAAATGGCCAAAACTCAAATCTAGGTAAAATGTATATTGCATTAAATGAATCATATGAAGCAGTCAATACACCTATCATGTGACCTAAACTGGCCAAATAGGCGTACGGATACAATGTCGGTATATTGATTCTTTATGAATGTTCAACTTCAGGCAGTGACATCTAACATGTTTATTTGAACAGTTTCCCCATGAGGTGGTGTTTTGTCTTATTTAAACCCATGTCTGGATATGATTGTTTGCTTTCTGGAAATTCGTCTTCTTGCTCATTTCCTTCCACCCACGTTTTGATTCATCTTATACAAGTGACATCCTTTAATTCCTTTTCCCCAATATTTCTGCCACTCTTTCACTACATTGGCCCAAATTATTGATTTAGCTTCACTTTCACTGAGAGCTACCTCCATTATCTCGTTCTGTTTGAGAGAGTGTTTGTCAGAGTGTCGGCCATGTCAACGCTCTATGAGCTGGGATACATGAAAATCAAAATCCCGTCCCCCGTCGTGGTATGAAAAGTGATTCAATAAGTGATCTAAATTTTTATCAATATTTATATTTATACTTGGGATAATAAAAGCAATCCTTGGATCCATCTGTGTATAGTGGAATATATGTTTGGGCTGCGTTCAAAAACTAAAAGCACATTTATAGCACTTTCTGCTGATATAATCTCAAATATCACAAGGTTTGAATGTAAATCAAAGGAAAAGAGGCTACGAGGAACATCACATTGAAAATGGCTGATATAGATATAGGCCTACATAACGTTGTAGGCATACAAATGTACAACTCCACAAAGCATTCCGAGGTGAATGAAACATGTTGAATAAAACATAATGTGGCTAAAAATGTCTCTGATCCCTTTTTCTTAAACGACAGTGCACTGTTTTATTTCAGTTATGATCTGATAACATGGCTCGCATGTTATAAGATATGGATTTTAGATTATTTTAAGTTGTTCAAGGCATATTATTGCATTGGTAACTTGCATGACAAGGCATTGTGGGGCAGCAATATGTGGTCTCCTTTGGTAAAGGATGCATCAGTGTTTGAAAGTTCCTCATCATGGCTGCCACTTAAACACTTCCAAGGGTTAAGGAAAAGTAGATAGGAAAGGAGATAGGGAATATTAGGAGGATGCCCCCTTCGTGTGTTGTTCTTAGGTTTTCAGTATATATATATACATACATATATATGTATATCAGCACAATTTCCCTTCCCTATGTTCTTCCTTCATTTACTCATGGATGTCCAAATCTAAATACACAGGGGGAACAACCACGCAGGCGTCACAGGGTAAGGTGGTATATCTTTAAGCGTGCGGCTGAGACGTCTTTACGGTCTTTGCACATGGAAGTGATGATGACCTGATTAGTTGTAGCTGGGATGCACAGTTGAGGAGAGTAGGGCTGATTAGCAGAGCTGTCAGTTTCACTGCTGCTTATTTTTTTACATTGTAAAACTTGATCTTAAATACTGGAATAATTGAAGGTTGCAATTAATCAGATGTGTTGTTTTTAGGTCTCAATTATATGAAATGTAAGTATTTTGAAACCAGATTTGAGAGGGTAAACATTTTCCTTGATTTAAGTCAATGTTGGTTTCTAAAGCCAACTCGATTTAAAAACCAGTGATTTATACCATAGTAAACAAACCCAAAACGTCACGTACTCAATAATACACTTGGCAACCATATATCGGATGATTTTAAAATCATAAATGCATTTCAGACTGGAGAAATCCAGCATCCATTTTGAGGTGGGTTTATATGGGGTGCTGATTGTAAAGTTGCACATGCTAAAATAATCAGCATTTAGCAAAAAAAAAAAAAAAAAAAAAAAAAAAACCACATTTAAAATGTTACTTTTGACCAGATTTACAGCAATATTTGTGAAATTTGTGATATTTACTTTTCTCGTAAAATTATAATGCCAATGTTAAATCTAAATCCAAGTGTTAAATCTGAAATCTAAATGTTAAATCTAAATCTAAATGTTAAATATCAAATCCAAACGTTAAATCTAAATCTAAATCCAAATTTTAATTAAATCTAAATCTAAATGTTAAATCTAAATGTTACATTTAATATAAATGTTAAATCTAAATGCTAAATGTTACATTTTATCGTTAGATTTAACATTTCATATTCAGAATTAACATTGGACATTTAGATTCAACATTTAACATTTAGAATTAACATTGGACATTTAGATTCAACATTTGACATTTAGATTCAACATTTAACATTTAGAGTCAACATTTAACATTTAGAATTAACATTGGACATTTAGATTCAACATTTGATACTTAGATTCAACATTTAACATTTAGATTCAACATTTAACATTTAGATTTAACATGTATGATTTACATATAGTATTTAACATTTAGATTTAATATTCATATTCAACACTTAGATTTTGTACAAGAAGAAAATACATACGTTTTTTAAACATGGTTTGGTGCTAAACGTAGCTTTTTTTTAGCATGCGCAACTATACAATTGGCGTTACATACAGTAGGTTTACAAACTTTACAGCACACACTGCAGTATTCAAATTTATTCCCAGCGATCTGAGCCTGTTATCAAACATCACAGTAAAGACAGTGATATATTCCCTTTTTATTTGTTTCCTACATCATGTTTGAATGGAATAGAAATGCATAGAATAATAAACTTCAACCCACTAACGCAGGTTGAAAAAACACATTAGACACGGTTTATTCACTTCAATCCGTGTATGTTTCACAGCCACTTTCTTCAACAAATCATGCAATTTTTTTTTTTTAGGTAATAAATATGCATCGATGCCCCTCTTGAACCTGTTTCGCTCTCACTGAGTCGATATGGGAGCAGAGAGCAAACACTGTGAGTGATTATGATTAAAGAAAAGCTGCCACGGATGGAATTTAGCTCACGCTCTTTGTTAAACCTTCATTTAGCATCTCCTTCACTCTGACTTCCTCAAAGCCTCCTGATCTGTAGGCCACAGCTCGCCTCCGTGTAATGAGAAACAAGAAAAGGCAAGAGGTCCATGCAGCGCCTTCTGATAACCCTGTGATTGAAAATGGAAGGTACAGTAAACCAACTGTAATAGTAAAGGCAACACCGTGGAGCTTTTGACAAATTAGAGTGTGAAATATTGCTCTATATGGTAATGGAAGCAGTGGCGTGCCAGAAGACTGGGACGGCGAACAAACCGCTGCCTATGTTTGATATATTGTCTTCATTATGTTGCCATCATCAGCAAACATACAATGGTAGATCATTGTTTGTGCACTCAACTGTCAGCTCCACCTGTAACGGTTAAGAGTAATGATCAGCTGTTACAGTTGCACAGGTTTTTACACATTTTATGACATTATTTCATCGCCTAAGTGATTTTTTAGTGAAAACTATAACTAACTAGTTATTTTAATTCAGTTGACTAAAACAGTGGTTCTCAAACTTTTCACAAAAAGAGATCAGTGAATTAGTACCACTTTACCACAAGTTACTTTCAAAATGTAATACATTGTATATTAGAAGTTATTTGTCATTTAAAAGCAATTAGTTACATTACAATATTACTGTCTCTGACTAAATTATAGTTTTTTGCAACTGATTATGTATCCAGTGGAGGGTGACGTGGTATAGCATAATGACAAACAACTTAATATAATAGGCACAGTGAAAGCTCATGACACAATAAGTAACCATGACTGTCAGAATCACAAAAGCAGACAAAGTTAAAGTCTGGTAAGTTATGATAAAGATATCATAAATATTTAAAGTCTAGGCCTATTCATATGAAACACACAGAGCTAGAAACAACTATAATGTAACAAATAGCCTTATGACATGATGCGTAATCTCTTTCTTTTTGTTTCTATTCTTTTATTCTCTTTTGCAGTGCACTGTTTTTACTGCTGCTAACATGGTGACCAGTAAAATTGTAGCACTCTTTTCTATGAGCGCCCAAAACAAACCAGTCACGAGATAACATGAACCACCAGTCAAATTGATGACGGCAGCGACGGCGGCTCTGGTTAGCTCTGCTGTTGTTTTTAGCTGTGTGTGTGTGTGTGTGTGTGTGACACTAGGGATGGGAATTGATAAGAATTTTGCGATTCCGCTTCCTTACCAATTCTCTTATCGATTCTCATTGGGTGAGGGAATTAAATAATACAAATGGATTTTTTTGCTTTAACTCTTTATTATATTATCTTTGTCTCTTTAATTTCCTGCAGAGATATCAGCTCTCTTTTAATCCACCAGGTATAGATTGTTTTCACTGGATAATAATATATACAAAAGCGCTATATAAAATTAATTATTATTATTATCATATGACAAATTTTGGCTACAAACATTTGAGAATATTTACAGTGCTCCTTTTGAACTTGAACAACTTGATCCAAAACTAATTCAGACATAAAACAAATAATTCTGTAAAAAAAAGAACAAATAAACCAAAAGTACAGCTGCACTTATTATGCATTTAAACAGTAAAGGTTTGGTTTAGCCTTTGTTAACATTTCTATCAATGGACCTTCAGAGACGCATTGTTACATGTGACGTCATCAGCTGTGTGTGTGAACCAGTGTGAAAGATCAAACTAAAGACAACGATCAGTACCAGTCCGTCTCCTGTGTCTGATTACTTGTTATGAAGACATATACTGGCGACGAGGTGTGTGTTCTTGCTGAAGTTTGTTGTTTTCAGAAGAAAAGTCAGTGCAAGAAGCAACTTTTGCGGAAGTGTACAGAACCCGGAAGTGAGTAGCGTAGCAACCAAGACGTTACAAACACAGCACGGAGGACAGCACAGCTGCGGGTGGAGGAGGTGGATTCTCCGCGGTGGACAGCAAACAACTACAATATATGGTAGAAGGAGCTTCACTTGGTGCTAGCATAAACACAATATATACAGGACCTGGAGGAGTTTATCGTTTCGTATTTGCGACGTAAGAGGAACCGATAAGCGGAGTTGAAATACAAGGAAACAAACGATTGCTAGGAATTGGACTACTGGGAGCCGGTTCTCAGAAAAAAAACCATTTTCGATTCCCATCTCTCGCGAGCACAGTGTAAAAACACTGGCTCTGATTGGCTACCATGAAACATGACGCCGCCTTAGCCAATCATAACTGCTCACCTCGTTTTTTTAACCCACCTCCTCACTACAGCTGCGTATGAAGCCAGGGGTGCTTTCAGATAACAGTTTATTTAATCAATGCATGTAATGCACCGCATTTAACTTTCAGTAACGTTAACGGCGTAAAAAGTAATTAGTTAGATTACCCCGTTACTGAAAAAAAAAAAATGCCGTTATTTTAAACACTGGTTATTAGTAATGCGTTACATTATTGCGTTACAGCAAAATACTGTAAAAGTAACCGTAATTGCGTTACTTTTGTAACGCATTACTCCCAACACTGGTTTTAAATTGTGCAGCAGTGGTAAACAATTCAATATGTTCAAGTTTACCAATTTATTACAATAATTCAACATTGAGCAGTGCTGGTAAAACCATATATTTTGGCCTTGTTGATCTGTTCCACTGAGAAGTCGCTGAATAAACCCCTAACACACTTACTTTTACGTATTATTTGTTTGTCTTGCTGTACAGAAGTCGACACTTCTCTATATATCGAATAACAGGAAGTAGAGACCTTCCAACATGCAAAATATTGTGCAAATATTACTGTTTATTAACCTGAATTTTAATTTTGCAATTGATTGATTTTCTTTCTCACCCTCTTGTTTACCCTAATCCACCGATTCAATGAGATGGAAATTTCACCCACTATATGAGAAAACCCGTGGAAAGACTTGCGACATCCAGTCATTATTTGGTGCTTTGCACAGCCGCCTCAGGGCAGTGATGTTTTCATATCTGCAACAGGAAGTCCATTAAGCCACTACATCAAAAAGGAATAAAACCCACATAATATCACTAATTCAGAGCAGCAGAAGCCATCATACTTCCATGATGTTACCAGCAGTGAGCCATCAGCAGCAGTTTGTCATTATAGTCATTGGGTTTATGTACTGTCCTCCTTAGGCATTCCACCATTTTTATTTCTTGGGATAACTTACTGTAAACTGCACTTTTTATTACTCACAAAGGGTCATTGGTTCAGGAGGGACAGCGAACAAAGTCGGGACAAGATAAGTAGACTATGAGATGAAGAGGAGAAAGCAAAACTTTGGAGAAGAAGTAAAATGTCAAAAATACAGATTTACTCACCGTATGGCTTTGTAATCCCCTCCCCCTTCTCCTTAAATAGGCTTCAGACACATTAATCATATTGTCTTCATTTGTAGCAAAGTAAGCAATAGTTACATAAAAAGAACACAGAAAAGAAAAGATCCAATTACGTAAATAATAATCAAAGGAAAAAATGTGGATTTGTAAATATTTAAATAAATAGCATCATATTAAAATTATTATGTGACAGTCAAACATCCAAAAAAAAAAAAAAAAAAACATTGATCTGGACCTTTAAGTATTATGATTAAAATCAAATCAGGACAAAAATGATGTCGTCTCAGCTCTTTAAAGTATTGTCCTGACTCTAAGACAGTAGTTGACTGTAGGCATATTCTGGTTTGAAACCATAGCAAGGTCTCCGTTACAGATTTTTGCAAAATAAAAGTGATGTTTCTAAATGTTAAAGTATAATTGTGCTTTGAACGTGTTTCCTTTGAAGCTTGTTTTTAGGCAGGAGCCTCGTAACTCCTGTGAAATCTCATCCCACGAGACTTTGCTGCAGGAAGTTGGACGCTCAGAACCTTCCTATAACACTCTGTATTCATTTGTTGTTTCACGTCTAATGCGGCACTAAGGATTTTTAAGTATAATACTAAGAAATGTCTCTGTCTCCTCTTCTGTCGACACGTACCGCGCTATGTTTGCTCAAAGAGAAGTGGTCACGTGACCAGGTACCTCACGCTCTGTGATGTACAGTATATTTGCAGAAAAAGTTCATTTAGGCAAAGTTATAGAAAAAAAATAAACCCTCAAAATGCTGCAACTTTTGCTGCAGTTTTTTGAAAAAGCTGCCGCAAAATCAGGCATTTTAGGCTGCAGCAATCATAGGAAATGGCTGCGAAATCCTGGAGGGACTGAAAGACTAAAATTTTCCTCGGTCTCTCGCTACATGTAACGTACAAACTGTGTAAAATGGGAAACGAGTGTTAGGTAGAGTTTTGGTTCTAACAATGTGTGGTTATAGTTGTTAATTAGATTATTTGTGATCATCAGCCGTTAGATTTTCTGTTATATGCATCTGTAGCCTCAAAGAAAAGACCCGTGGCACACTGCTGTGGATGGCATCCTGTCCTTCAACCAGCATTTGGCACAAGTTCGAGTATGTGTGTTGTTGGGAAAAATAGTTGAAACCACAAGTGTTTAATGGACTCGGGGTCAGGACCTGCTGGAAGGCCATTCCATCCTCCTCATACACTTTCTCTCAGACGTGATCTCAGATAAACCTCGCTCTGTGACAGCCAGCTTTGTCCTCTTTCATAGAGATTTATCTCAGACTGGAGAGAAAGGTCTGAATTTCCCAGATATCTGCGATAGAATACATAAAAATGATCAATACTGCACAATTGGAAACATTTTGAGGTTATTTTTGAACTGTTTCACACAAAATGATGCTCCTGTAAACAAAAAGCTACATCTGTAGCTGTTTTCAACCTTCATGCCACTCAGCTGCATTGCATGGATTATTTATTCCCCCGAGTCCATCCTCTTCTTCTTTTTCTATTTTGGTGGCATTTTCCTCAACTCCCACCCACGGTGTAACTCTATTTTCCTGTTCCCAGTGTCCTTTGTGATACGTTAGGTTTGCCAGCTGGCTCATATCCCTCCAGTGAAGCCATGGCCCAGTTCCCCTTTCATATAAAAGCATACTGGTGTGTGTTTGCCTGTTGCCAAATTCCATAAAGCCAGTCTTTAGAAAAACCTCCATCAGTGACCTACATGGCCCATGTAGTGACACCCTTTAACACAGACTTCATTCAGTCACTGGGAACAATGGTCCGTACAGCCTATTAAGCATTGTTTACTTGGCCATAAAACGTGATGTGACAGAGGAAGGAAAAACAACCGGAATAATTGAAGAACGGCGTTAGAACCAAAGTTGAAAAATGAGAAGCTGGAGAAAATACTTTGTAATCAATGGTGATCATTTGTGAGTGCGAGCGTCTTTGATGGGAACATGATTAAAGTTCTCTGAGGTGAAGTGATGGTCGGAGCCCCCCGAGCTGATCGAGCGATTTTGAAGTTAGTTAGAAAAGTGTGGGTGAATGAAAGGACGCAAAACACTTATTAGTCAGTTTTTTCGTCCGTCTGCGTTAACTCCTCCTACACCGTTTGTCTGATTTTGACAAATAATCTATCAAGAAATTCAGAAAGTTCCAGAGATTTGTGCATGTACTTTTATAATTTGTAACTTTTAAACGTTTTGACTTATTCCATTTTTTCTTTCCCATTCATTTCTATTGAAAATTTCAGCTTTTCAACTTTCCTTCATCCCCAGCCGTACTTCACCTTATTTTGACCATTCAACCTTTAACATGTTCAGCTCGTGCCTTCAACCCATTTCAACTCATTTAAACTTTATTCAACTTTTTCAAGCTTACTGCTAATGTTAAGCTATTGCTAGGCGAATGTTAATGCTAGGCTAATGCTAAAGCTCAGGTAATGCAGTGGCAACGTGGGCCAGCACCTACAATGTCACTTCATTTTTTCATTCAATGCAATATTCGAGTTCACTTTTTTTACTTCTTTAAATGTTGCCCGTTGTTTAACTTTAAACCTGTAACTAAAAGATGAAAACACATGCAAACGTTGGAGAGAGACATTTTTTTCTTTAACTCCAAACTACTGTAGTTTTTGATTTGGTTTACGTCACCTTTTACATTGTAGTTCATTAACAAATATAGTCTTTATTAATTATCTCAGTTAAACGATGATGAAATATTTAAGCTCTCCTTCGATCGATTGGGAAGGAGAGGAAAAAAGCTCAATGGTGTGTTTGCCGTCACTGATCTGACAAAGTGAGGAGAAATCGGAAGTGAGTTTTCAGAGATATCCAGGTTCAAAACTATTTGGGCTGTCGGGCAAACTGAAAAGCCACGTCCACACACGAGGACATTTCGATCTCAGCGTCTCACTCTGTAAGAGCAGAAGAAATCGAAAAAACTGTAACCGGGGAGCTGTGCACGATTTAGACAAGCCCATTTGCTCTTCTATAACGACAGCCAAGTGTTGGCAAGAGCTTTTTATTAAAGCAGCCTTATTGATTTAAGCCCATCACTAAACAAACCTGCCAGGAAGCAGGATCTCTACTGACAGGCGGATACGGCACCGCTTTGTTCCGCTGTGCACTCGATGGAACACCAAGACTTCCACTATCACATTTAAAAAAAAAAAAATAACCTCGTCCTTTTCTCTCACTGTGCCCATTTCCTCGGCCTGGGTGAATTTCTGCAACAGCAACAGCACGAATCACCAAAAATGTCACCAAGCCTTTGTTATTATCAACGACTGTCTGGTGTTTGCAGATAATTGCACGTTTTGAAATCTCCACAACAGCAATAATTTAATCGTCTTTGATTCGCTCTTGTTGGAGTATTCAATGAATAAACAGAGTATTTCTTTCTTTTTCTGACTTGCCTGTCAATGGATTAGAACAGCTAAAAGGAAACTACATTTACTTTCCTGATGTCCCATGGAGAGTCTCGCACCAATAGTTTCTGCTAATTTGTTGCTTGACTAGTTGAGCTCAGGTGGGAAGAAGCGCATGCGTGCTGCTCGTAAACATGTTTGAACAACAGAGGAGAACATACCTGTGAAATTCAGGCCAAGGTGAATGGCCTGCAAAGACATTCAGTAAGAATCAAGTATTTTTTAACCATTTATTGATGAATTATGAGATTATGAATTAGAGACTATTAGTGATTAATAAAATCAGCATGGCAAAAAGTCTGAGCATGCTGGAGAAACCTCCACTAAAACCAAAGCCATGATAATGAAGCAATGAGCCATTTTCTTCATGTTCAGCCACATACTCCTTTTTAAATATGTCACACTGAAAAACCACCATTGTCCCTCTATAATGATGCAAATATTGTAATTTTGCATCACATATTAGGAAAAAAACTCTGAAACTGAACTCTTGGATGCGGACTTGATTTATATTCCAATTCTGATTTAAGTATTGCCATTCTATATGAACTACTATCACAATTCCAATATCTTTATTTTCCTTTGCAAATATATCAAAAATCAATGTTTTTCCCCACCACCAGTATTTCACATACCGCAACTCTTTAACACTGTAACTTCCACTCCCATCAAACCCATTACGCTTAATACTAGGGATGTGGGAAAAAAATCGATTTCACATTGTTCTTTTTTATTTAATTTTTTTTTTCTTTTTCCTTCTTGATATTTAATCAATATTTTTGTGTATTTGTGCAATATTTCAGTGGTGGTTACAATGCTTTCAATGTGTTGCAATGGTAATTTGATGCACTTGATTTTATCAAGTGTGTAACACTGTATTTTCTTTTTTTCAGTGAAAATGTGCAAAAAACACTAATAATAAATAATAAATAGGATGTTTTGAAGCAAATAGTTTTGACTCCATTTGTCCTCTGAATATCAATATCTTCTGATGAACATATACAGAAACTTGATTTTTCATCTCTACTTTTAATTTTTACATTACCTGGGTAGAATATTGCGTTATATCTCGATAATATCGTATCGTGGCCCAAGTATCGCGATACGTATTGCAACATCCTTGCCAATACTCACCCCTACTTAATACCAGGAAAACTGCATTGTTTTATATAATAGAAAACAATGAGTCATCAAAGAATTAACGAGCCCTCATGAAGATGTGTGTTTGCCCACATCACCATCCTCCTGTGGTTTGGATTGTAACGGCCTAAAAGCACTCAGAGCATCACATTAATTAGTCTGACAGCGTCCTGCCACAAGCTGAGGGAAACATTAGGATTTTTGTTGCCCTGGTGTTCTATTATTCTAATGAAAAGCATTGACTTGATGGAGTCAATGCAGGATTCCTACGAGGCAACTGCAAGTACAAAAAGAAACATTAGCTTTAAAGATCAATTAGATGGCAAGAGTTAATCTAAGTGATTTTATTGTGTTACAATCACATGTGCACTCAAACCAAACCTAATTTGACAATTGGTAAGTAATTAATGTCGTTTAATATAACAAGGGGTTGATAAGTTACACAGTGGAGAAGGAAAAATCAATGTACAGTCCTAGTATTAAACTAAAGCCCAAAAGAACACGAAGCAGGAAATAAATAAACATTCACATTTTCAGTATTCTTGACATACACACGCATTTATCTTCTTTTTCTGCCCTAATGAGGTGAACACAGGAAGACCATAACACACTCGCAATCCTTCAAATTGAAAACACAAAAGCACATTTAATGGTCCTTTAACTGAAATCAAAGTGAAGCGCTTATAATTCCATCAAGTGCTCAAACATGACAGATGGTAGACAAAACTAAAGCAGATGGTGCCCATATAGTCACACCACTATTACGATTAGAATCATCATTATAGTACATTTATCTAAGTTAATCTGGATCGATTAAAACACGGAGGAAGAAGATCATTTCAGGTTGATGAAAGTAGAATATTATAGAGCTGACATACAGACTGGAGTGGCAGTGGGAACACATTCACAAAGCAGAGCATCTCTAACGCCACGTGTACACATTCACCTAATGTCTCAGCTTTTATTAAAAACGGCGATCTGAAATGAGTTGACAGCATTTATTATTGAGATGAGCTCAGTGCGGTCACTAGAGGGCTAACCTGTGGCGGTCGCTTCATAGGCAGCAGATGACAACACGGAAGCATGCGCGTATGCACCTCTGTGGATTTAATTCCCCGTCACGTGACGAGAAATGTACAACAAACGGCCGTTAACGGACACGGCACCTGGTGATACCTTCGTCAAAGACGCAGAGCTTTGTGTGCAGAGCTCCGGTCTGTGAGCGTTTCCGTGCTGGAGTGTCCATCGTCCATCGCTGTAGGCAGCTGGGAGGACGTCCTCCGCACCGTTTTTTATCTCTTGGGTCTGTCGATGTCGTCAATAGCAGCGAGGAGTTTCTGGCGTGCTTTTTTGTTGATGTGGGAAACCCAGACACAACGTTGACCAAAATTGGCCAGTTGCTTCATGGAGTATTCCTGCACGAAAACCTCATGTTAACAACTGAAATGTTGCAGAGGACTTAATTTCAAATCAAATCAAATGAAGCTTTATTTTCATTTTGCCAAACATACATAGTAGTGCAGACAATATGAGACAATGTTTCTCCAGGATCCAGTTTGAAAAACGTACATATCTCCCATACTATATACACACGCATACTCACACACACATCCCTCAGATGTATAGTTAAAAAGTTCAAATAGTCTGTAGCAGCCAGAGTGTCTGTATAAAAAGTCGTTAAAATGACCTTGTGAATAATAATGTAAAATGTTAAGACTAAAACCAAATTATAAATACTGAAACGAAAACCTAAAAAACATAAGTAGTAAAATTAGATTAAGGTGCAGTGTGTACATTTTAAACTCTTTCCTGTTTTCTTCAGTTGAAGTTTTGTACCAAAAAAGTTGCAATTTGTAACATTATCTGAAAATAATACCAGTCAAATACAGTTGCTACTACTACTACTAACAGAATTTCAGTCAAAACTCAATTTTCTTTTAGCAGCTGGACTTTTCAAAATAAAATCTTCCCACAAACAGAGTTTTTCACCAAGCTTGTCCTGCACAACGTTCACGCTTCACTTACACTGTTAGGACTCCTCAGCCCAGGTTATGATCTATGTCATCGCCTTTTTTATTTAAAGCTGCTAAAGACATTCATTCTTTTTATCAGGTAAAGACAAAGTGTGGCCTCACAGATCAATGAATCAAAGATCATTTGCTCAGAAAAAAAAACATAAAAGATTCCCGCTTGGAAGTTGGTTTTGATCTCCACTGTAAACGCTCTCTTATTGGCATTGTTGTAAAAGTTTTGCACATTGCATTGTGGGATGTGGAGTCCTGTAGATGGATGCATAGAAGTGTTTTTACTTAATTTCTTTAGTTTCTTCACCAGACGAGAAGGACAGTAAATCACTAAACATTTTTACTGTTCTCGTTTGTTCCCACTATTCAATTTTGGCAATTTCTGTGTAAAAAAAAAAAAACGACCATCTTTCAGTCTGTGAAAACACCAGAAATGTTTTGGGAAGTCATTTTGTCAGTGTTTTTAAGTATGCATCCCTCTACGGGACAATGCAATGTTTTCCAACAATGTCAATAAGACAGTGTCTACAGTGGAGATAAAAACAAACTTTTAAGTGGCAAAATCAACCTTTTACATCTTTTTTCAAGCAAAAGAACTTGGATTTATTTATCTATGAGGCCTAGACTATGTCTTTATCTGATTAAAAAGTCTCCAGCAACTTTTAAATCTGTTCCTGAACAATTGGTGGCAGGATGTCATTGGGCTTGAGCATTTAGGAGAGAAAGTCTTGTTTTACGTCACCTTACCCTGAGAGCAAAATCTTTCTAATAATATTGTGTCGACCACATGAAACACAGACAAAAACCTAAATTAATTCAGTACTAAATCTGTTTGAGAAGAAATTAAAGGAGTCGACTGAGGGAACATTTGGTTTCTCACCCTGTGGTTCTTGATAAACTGCTCCATGTCGTTCTCAGTTAGGTAGTAAGCCTTGATGTAGGTTTCCACGAACTCCTTGTCTGGAATCGGTCGCAGGTCAGTGAGTTTCTCCAGCTTCATCAGGAACTGTTGGAAATCCAGTTGCATCAGAGCCCGGCCTTCGTTGCTGCACTTCTTCACATTAGCGTAGCTATCAAAGAAAAAAGGTTGACAAATGAGTCAAAGAGATTAACCGTGCCTCCAGTCTTCGCATAGTGACTGATATACAGTACATGGATTAGTCGACTGCTGGAATCTATAGCCTGATCATGTTCACCCTGTCAGCACTCGCTAACACCGCAGCTTGGCTCAGTTGTTTTCCTTCTTCCCTGAAAGCTCCAACAACAATCTCATTAATACTGCATTGTGTTGCTGCAGGAATGTGGCGTCCCGAAATGAAAATGCCTGCCATACATCACTACATGCTCTGCTTCAACACCCTATATGTTCCCACTGTGCCATTCATCTGCAGTGCATTTGGATTTTGACTGAGAAATAAATAGTTAATGTGTGCGACGGACAGATCATCTCACAGTTATGCTTTTTATGTTCTTTGCTCTACTGGGAACTTGTACTGTTCCAGAGGAAGCACATGAAAAGGGTACAGTTGATTAAGCATAAAATATCTCTATCTCTCTTTAAAATGTCCTCTAGGAAAAGGTTTACTGACAATGGGCTTTTGGAACAGCGCTTTCACAGTGAAAGTAACGTAGAGGAGAATGTGAAGTAGTAATAAATAAGTTTATGAGAGAAAAGGGGGAGGTCACCAACATCAATCAAGACATGGTTCATTCTGTGAGTCATGAATGTGCCCCCCAAATTAGAAAGGATTTGGAAAAAAAAATTTCAAGATACACCAATTCTAAAACTAAAAGTTTGATCAAATGATGGCGCTGCAGGAAAGGTCATATCATCACCACAACCAAAAGGGTTCATACTCTTGTTCGTCATTGACGTTGTCAGTAATTTTGAGAAGATTTGGATGAAATCTATTCAAGATAAATTAATTCTAATCCTGATGGTGGGGCTGGAAAACAGGCCAAGGTTTCATTATTAGGGGCCAGTTGTTCAAAGGTAATCTGATCATGTTTTGATAATCGGATTGGATAAAATCTCAAAAATGGGTAGCTCAAAAGGGAATTAGGGATTCTGAAATCGGATTACATCACAGAATCCAATTCTAGTTTTAATCTGGATCAAACCTTCAGTTTGTGTTGTTCAAACCGTTGATTTGAAACTTTGATCCAAAAAAAACAGAATTATCCTGATCATAACAGGGGGTAAGGTTTCAAGGTGGATTTCAGGAAGAAAATGTAGTAAAACTTTAAAATTGGTTAAATAATACATTTGTATCATTTAGTGTATACACTTTTATTTATACTTTACACTTGACTTGTTTAACCATTACAGTGATAAAGTAAATAACGTAGCCATAGGCTACCAAATGAGCTTCAGTATAGTAAAGTCAACATAAAATAAAAATGATCTTGTGGAAACAATGAAACTGTGAAACAATCCCCCCAAACAGATTTCAATAACAAACAAAATTATATTAAATGTTTCTGTCATCACTGTATATTTGTTTCAAAAAAACAATCATCAAAGATGAAACTGTCAAAAATAATGTTTAACAATTGCTTCCCTGACTACAGGGGTTGAAATCACCCAAATGTTAATGCAATGGGGTCTGGGCCAGAAGAGGAACTTGGAGCAAAGTAAAATTTAGATGGAATAATCTGAGGGCCAGAGCAACAAAGGACTTTGCTGAAGCAAAAGACACCTAAACGGGCAAACAAACCCTTTAAGAAAGGTGAATACACGGATGTGGTTTCTGGAGATTATTGGAGGTGAGAACTCTAAAGCTCTGCAAAAGAGTCAAAGTGTTGTAGGATATGGTGACCTCACGATTGCAGAGGACAGTGAGCCAGTTCCTCCTAACGCAGAAGAAACATTCATTCTGGATCTCAGAACTATTTCTGAAAACAACCTGGATCCTCACTGGTGGAGTCAGCAGTCACAGGAGCTCAGAAAAAAGACTTGAAGCATCATTTGCCAAATAATAATGATGATACCTATGAATTACATCTCAAACGAGAAAACTAAAAGCACAGAAACACAGATACTCCTCGCAGAGGAACAAATCAAGCTGACCAAACTGCAGCAAACCAAAGAGAAACTTCAGATCCACCTCCTAAAGGCACGACTTGAAAATGCTGGTCTCTCCTCATCAGATGAGGAAGAACCCTGAACATTACATATAACTATTGGACATTTAGCCTTTTTATTTAAGACGTTTTCCAAAATATCCACAATGTATTTGTTAATGTATATTTGTTTTGTATTTGTTGTGACTAAGGTTTATAAAATAAATTATGAATGGAAGTGGATGTTGTTATTTTTGTGTTTTGTCTAAAATAGAAAACACTTACAGTGACCCCATGTTGACTCTTCTTACCTGTGGTTCTTTATATAGCTGTAGCCCACATTGTGATATGTTGTGTCATTTAGAGCACTGGTAATCCGGATTTGGTCATCTTGAAAACTGTGTATCTGGATCAGGTTGATCCAATCCAATGTTGCTTTGAAAAACCGGCATAAAAGTACGACGGACTACCTGAGCCTGGGTAGCAAAAAAATGGGATTTCCAAATCCGGAAAATTTTGATCCAGATTAAATGTTTTGAACAACTGGCCCATGGGGGTTATTTATGTATTCAACAAATAAACAAAGTGCCTGACACAAAAAACTTGGTCAACAATTTTCTGCAAATCATTTTCTGGAGGCAAATAACCCTGAGGCAGATTGACCCCAGGGTTAAACTGTGTTCGTAATATTTAAAAGATTATAGAAGGGATAAAAATTAAACTTTATGCCAGGACAAAATGACAAGGACACGTGCAGAACAAATATTTCTTAGATCTTTTTTCAGGACATTGTAACACTAACAGTGATGCTTTGTTTAGAGGGAGACGCATCCTGTGGTTATAAACGAGTGTTTGGAATCAAAGTGCTGAGTTTGACGATCCAACAGCGCAGGACAGGTTTATCACTGCCGAGGAAAACAATAGAATACATGTGTGTGTGTGTGTGTGGTGTGGGTGAGTGTGTGATAAGAGATCCTGTATGTGTTTCATGTGATTGGCAGCAGGGTGTTTAGACCACGTGCAGATCACGTAGAGTTAGATCTCCAGTGCATTACCACAGACACTTCCGCTCATCTTCTCTGTCCCATTCTCTCCTTTTTTCAGCACCTCTCGCTGTGACAGCACTTTCATTTATCTTCCTCTTTTGCTTGCCAGGCCGAGCAGTCTTCACAGCTCAATGTTTGAGCCCCGACTCAGAACGCTAACGGAGCTGGATATAAAAGTCTCTGAGGAGAGACGAGCGCTGGACAGAGAAATTGAATAACAGACCAAGGGAGCTGGCGTACTAACAAACAAATATGACCACTTTATCTTAGTGTGCCAGAAGGGATTGGAGAGTGTGTGTGAGTGTGCACTAGTAAAACCAGGCAGGCTGTAGATGTCTGCAACAGCGGCTTAAATTTGCTGAGCATCACAGTCATAATGGGCCATTAGCTCACTGGAAAGGGTTCAAAAGTTCTCTGGCACACAGACAGAAGGTGTGTAGAGATCATGTGGAGAGAAGGAGGCACCTCACAGTCAAAGCTACTCAGTAAGCACCAAACCACCCAAAGGGCAATAACTGGGAACCAGATATCCTTCTCTGCGTCTGTCGCTGTTCCGTAAAAACAAGTCTAAATTAGTATCCAGAGTCTCATTCGCAAGAAAATGTGGCCGACTCCTTGCTTCATCAGCTTCCAGCCAGTGTGACTCAGAGAGGCTGCGGAGCCAGCTTTTACTGATTAGCAGGATTCATCACACTCTCACTTCAAACTCACCTTCCCTCACTGTGTCAGTCTGTGGGGGAAGAAAGAGCTGAATACAGGGGTTTGTGGGAAATCTGTCACCTTATGCCACCCACCTCTCTTCACATCCAGAGATTGAAATTATACAGACTGTTAGTATTTTTTTTTTTGTGTGTGTGCAATATTGCCTGCCTGCACTGAATAATATGTGAAAAGTTTTCCAGCTGGTTTTAAGTAGGAATAACAAAACTAAAGTTTTCTATTTATTGTGTATTAAGGCGACCTTCCATTGGCCCTCATTCATCAACGTTTGAGCGTTATCACGCAAGCTTCGTTATTTATCAGTTTTTACGTGAGCATACGCTACGATCAGATCTCACGTCTGTTTTAACCTCGTGTATGCAAATCTGAGTGTGTAGATTTGTGGTAGAGAACAACAAAATCTGACTGAGTCTGAAAATAAAGTATTAAACCAGCCTCAGCTGTCATTTAAGCATAAGCAGACACACATTCAGAACAAATCTAAACATATTATTCAAACAAAATAAAAGGAATTAAAAAAATGCCCACGTTATTACTGATACCTGCACTTTTTTGGTTTTAAGAGATTATGGGATATTGCCTTGGCGTGCGGACACCTCAGGCCGATAAACAACATATTTCCATTTGTCTCTACAGGATCTCTGCTGTGTGGTTTGTTCGTACCACGCACAGGGGGGCAGACGTCACCTGCTTGGTAGCTGATCTTGCACAGATCATTTTTTTTGGGTTCCTTTGTAGAGTGGGCCGACAGGAACACAGTAACGTTGCAGAACCGTATCTTTTAGGTCCAGTTGTCACACTGTCAAAAAGCACATCTTTGTTTTGCTCCACCTCAGATGTGAGGAGTTCCTTTGTTTCTTGCCAGTGTTTGTTTGACCTCAGTGGGCGGGGCCTTAGAAGGAGGAATATTTAAGGCCCTAACATGTCAATGACGATCGATTTCAGCCGCCGGCTGTATCAACACCTGCTCATTTGTACGCTGGGACTGGTCAGATTTGAATGTTTCATAAATCACACGATGGTCCTTTCGTACGACCAAATGTGCACTTTCATGCAAGGTTGATAAATAAGGGCCAATGTGTTTCCCATTTAGAAATGAGAAAATATGCCTCAAACATGTCAGTTTTATGACTTTTCACACAGTATTAACAGTAACAGCTTGAGTAAAAAAAAAAAAAAGCTGTGAATAGCAGCTCTGTAAACAAAAAAAAATAAACACATTAAATCCTGACAAATCATTCATAATTGTGGAAAGTAAGTCATCTACAAAATGTTAATATAAATTTGGAACATAATGGAAAGGATTCTGTGCATGCCTTTAATATTGAGATAAGGTTGTCATTAGTTCCTTACCCTTCGACAAGTGTTCTGTTAGCCAATCGAATGCAGTGCTCCCACAGGACATTGGAGACAGGAAGAGGAATGCGCACATGTCTGGAAACATCACCCAGGCGCTTATAAAACTGCTCAAACTCCTGCAACAGAAAGCAATGGTAAAATATTCATCTTTTATTTATTTTTTTACTTTGTTTATAAAAGAACTGACTTAAAATTTACACAAAGGTAAAACCTATCAATGGTTTCTCCATAAATAATCCCCGGAAGAAAAGGTCACCGAGTCCTCCTTCAATAAATATTCAGGTCATTCAACATATATTTCATCCCCTTAATGACGTCTATAAATAATGAGCAAATCATTCCAGGGCAGGACAGTTTATCACAGCAACCTGCCAAAGCAAGACTTGTTGAATGATTGAAAGTTAAGGCTAATAAACACTTAATCTAAGACACAAACCAACATGTGTTTGGAATGTTACAGGTTAGGCACCATGTTTTTAATCTTTTTTTTTTTTTTGAACAAACATTTTAGCAGATGCAAATCAGCTGATGTGATTAAAATCAAGCAAAAAAAAAAAAGAAAAGACACGTATAAACTGATACACATACTGCAGTGCATTCTGGGATTTCTACTCCAAAACACAATATAGAAAGCGGAATGTAATTTGCTGAGGAGGTGGTGCAAATTAATGTCTGACACCTTGCGATAACAAAGAACAAATGTGACTGGAATGTATCTTCGCGCTAATTTTTGTACAAACTAATAAAAATGTTTCATTCATAAAAAATGCCTCCTAATGGTTTCTGAGCTAAGCATTTTGCCAATGAACTCATTCCAAGGCTTCTGCCTTCCTCTGCCACTTTATATGCAAATCAATGTCAACGCTGAATACCAGTGATCAACCTGAATACATGAATAAAATATTCTACAGCAACATACATTAGTCCACGCACAGAAAATAAACCATATGTATGACGAGTGTCTGACAAGTGAACGTGGACTGTGATTAGCACCGATGGGAAGAGGACAGGTAAATGTTAAGCTACATTATTTAGTATG
The DNA here is from genome assembly GCF_900634775.1 of Gouania willdenowi. Taxonomy (NCBI): domain Eukaryota; kingdom Metazoa; phylum Chordata; class Actinopteri; order Blenniiformes; family Gobiesocidae; genus Gouania; species Gouania willdenowi. Next base: position 14,706,539 of record NC_041054.1, on the reverse strand, counting down.
TAGCTCGGGCTGCAGTACATTAAAACAGGCTGTGATGAGATTACTATTGAAAACACATGAACATAAAATGTTTAAGCATTGCTCATGTGTCTGTAGAGATTTGACTTGTATTGGTGATGTTCAATATTTTCTAACTTGCCAATGCTTGAAAGTCCAAAAAGAAAAAAAAATGCACCTTACAAAGGACTAACGTGCATGAAAACACAAATAAAGTGGAAAAATTAACAGGCCTGACTTAAAGAGTAAATAATTCCTAAACCTACTTTTTTCTGCTGAATACATTGGTATGTATTTGGGTATTAGGTAGTGCTGTTTATTGACCCTAGTCCAACTTTTAACATTTTAGTAAAAGTATTTTTTTAATTAGTTGTAAAATGTCAGCGTTACTGGCCACTAAGAGTTGAACACCGGCGATTACGACTGAATTTTGCTATTGGCTGAAATGGATTCTTTGGATTGCCCTATGTCATCAATTTTCACTGTTGGCCCCGCCCCTCCTATAAAAGCTGAGAGGAGGGAGGAGGGTTTCCTCCAATCATAGCCCTCAGTGAGCATTGATTGACAGTTCTAATGAGGACTCCTCTCTTCAGCTTTGATGTTTTTGACTCTGTGCTTCTATAAAGAGCCGATTATGTGCTAATCAGAGGGTTTATCAAGCTATCTGGGTGTGTACAGACACATCATGTGTGTATTCCTGTCTGTCTCCGCGCGTACGTGCGTGTGCGTGTGCGTGTGTGTGTGTGTGTGTGTGTGTGTAAGCGACGTTCCAGCCTCTTTGCTGAGTCATGAACAGAGGCTGGAACACCAGCGCTAGTGTCCGTAGTGTTGTGTGTGCGTGGGTGCAGCTTCACGTGTGGATTGTGTGTGTGTGATTGTTGCATTTCATCACAGATGCTACTGGAGCGCAGCGCTGCATGAGTGGGTGTGTCTTACTGCTTCAGGAGTAACGCCCATAATCAAGGCAGTTTTTGAATTTCCCCCCTAGAGGCAGTTTAGCAGAAAGCAGGGGTTTAATTACTCTTTAAAAGAAAAAAACACACATGGTTCAGACTGTGGGAAGAAATCAGGGTACCTGCTGGGAGAACACGCAATCTCCACACAGAAGTTAGGCCCATCATCATCTGTATTACACGCCTTTGAGGCATAAATGATGCAACAGTATTAATGAGAAGTTGTTTGATTTTTGAGCAAAAAAAAAAAAGTCTGGTTGGAGCATATTCGCACTGAAAAGGAGAAAATTACTTGATGTAAAGTTTGGATCAATTACTAAAGAACTGCATCCTCATAGTTGGAATCACAGAAAGATAAATATACATAAGAAACATCTTTCCTCATTAAATGAGTTGGTACCCCCCAAAGAAAAATCAGTTCAAACTCGTTCCAAACTATTTAACTAGTTACTAAATGAAAGATTAACAAAGTGGTTTTTGGCTTTTACCACCTAAAATTAAAAAAAAAAAAAAAATGAAAATAAAATAAACATTGCTTGCTCGTTGCCTGCTTTATTTTATAAATAAATATTCTGTATATTCATAAAAAAATGCTAAATATTGTCTAATTGAAAAAGAGTCACTAGATTACACAAAAGAGCTGAGCTTTACACTGAAAAATTACATTAAAAGTACTGTCAATTACTGAAAACTATTAAAAAGTTACAGTTTTTGGTAACCAAACAAAACAACTACTTTTGCATCATTAAATGTCTAAAAATTCTTAATACGCGGAAAGAAAGTCGATGCAAACTTCCTTAAATAATGCCAAAATATATTGCAAAGTTTCACTCAGTTTCACTTTGCACCATCTAACCCTTCAAATGTAACATCAAACCATGTCATCAAAACTTCTGCTTTTCTTATGAAGAGTTACCTTTAACAGGACGTCCACGTATACGTTATGCTGCGACATGATCTCTCTTATGTCCCATTTAACTCCTGACATCATCAGCAGCATTTGTTCATAGTCAATGGCCTTGGCAGCCACGATCCAGTATATAGGCTTCCGCAGTTCACTGGCTGTCGACACCGTCTGGAAGTGAAAGGAGGGGAAACATACATTAGCTAGAAGATTATTAACAACTTGAAGAAGATTAGCTTGGAAGCAGAATTAGAAATCTCTATATAAAGGGGCAAACAAGACATTATCAGGAAATCTAAATACTAATAAAGAGAAATAATATTTAAACGTCAATACTTTGCTGATGACATTATTTTATTCAATGAGAGTATTATCATTTATTCATTTTTAGAGTTTTTATATTTTTCAATTTAGGAATGAAATTACATTCATTAAAATGAACTGCGTAGCAACCAAGTTGTTGAACATAAAGTAGGCAGGAATATGTAAAATTACTTGATATATACATGTACGCCGGCGTCGATTGTAAAGTTGTGCATGATAAAATAAACAGCATTTAGAAACAAACCACGTTTTAAAAACATATGAATTTTTTTTGCATGTTGCTTTTGACCAGATTTACAGCAATGTTTGAGAAATTTGTGATTTTGACTTTTCACGTAAAAATACGTCAATGTTGAATTTAAATGGTTAATATTACATCTAAATATTATATATAAATGTTACACTTTTCTAAATATTAAATCTAAATTTAAGTGCTAAATGTTAAATCTCAATATTAAATGTTAAATCTAAATGTGGAGGGCAATCACTCCGTCTGAATAGACCGCGGATAATGCTCTTAGTGTGAATGAGATTTTATGTTGGTACTTCTGGTGAATTTGCATATTAGCTAAATATCTAGTTTCACATTTAGATTTAACATTTAGACTTAGATTTTAATAAGAAAAGTAAATATCACAAATTTCTCAAACACTGCGGTAAATCGGGTCAAAAGTGATGTAAAAAAAATTCAAGTACATTTTTTTAAAGCTGTTTGTTGCTAAATGTTGCAAATGTTGTTATTTTAGCATGGGCAACTTTACAATTGATGCCCCATATACATGTAAAATCTTTGAAACATGTTTTAATGTTTGAAGGAAACAGCAACAATAGTAAAGTGAACATTTTTAAATGTAAAGGAAAGAAATGCAAAACGCTGTGTGATGCATAAACATTTCCTTTGTGGAAAAAAATTATATTTTTTACCATTAGTGGTGCGTGCAAATGGATGACTTTCTAAATGGTACATCAGAGTGTAACTTAGTGCTAATGCGATGATATATTCAGTGATTTCTGTGTCGTATAACTACACTTGGGGTGAAGTTAAAAAAAGAACAAATTAAACGAACAGCAGATGACTGAAATGTTTTGGATCTCAAACCAATTTGGCTTCAGTTCGATCCGGATGACTTCCATTTTGGCTGTAATTATAATGAAAATGACAGCTACATGTGGAGTCATGTTGACTGAAATGATCAGCTTCAATTGTAGATCTCTCGTTATCTAAGACTCAGATAATCACATGATTCAGTCCGTTCCTCTCGATAATCATCTTATTCATGTCATCTGATTATCACAGTCATGCACACTGAGCTGTGAGGACTAATAATAATGCTCACAAATCGCCTGCAATCAATCACAGATCAAAATTAGATGGTTACATCCTAGCGCTGCTGCATTCAGATGTTTCAGAGTAACTTTATCTGACATCAATATAATAATGATCTGAAATTGAAATCACGTAAGCAGATAGGTTTAGGAAATGATGCAGTCGTGCATGAAGCATAGAATACCTGGGAATAGAACTGCTGCAGGAAGGGCTTCTTGGCTGCAGGCATCATTGTGTCCAACTGGGACTGGAGGGATTCAAACTGCTCAGCCAAAAACACTCTGAGAACAAAGGAGGAGCCCTATCAGCCAGTTTGTTCCCACAGATGTGAGAAAATGTACATTTAATATCACTACATGTTAAGGCAGCCAATTCCTTTGGCACCACAAACTTCCTTAGCTCACTTCTTCATTTCAAAGTATCAATAGATGAGGAATGGAGCTCCAACTAAAGCAGCTAACCTTTAGTGACTTCAATCAGCAGCTCACTCTGGACACTGAATGTAAAGAGTTTAGAAGCCAAATACGGTACAAGGGCCAGCAGCCTGTGGATTCACAGTCAAATCATGCTCTTTCACTCCCCGACTCTTAAGAGCTTTGAGGAAAAGATTGGCATTAGAGTATTTATTCAAGAAATACAATATTAGCCACCTCCCTTTCCCCATCCCCCATCTGATGAAAAAAGGAGTTTCGCGCTGGAAAGAGTCTAAAGTGGACGATCAGATCATTTATGATCTCTTGAAACAGAGTTGTTTCATCTCAATAGGATATTTCCTGATGAAATATCAGTGAGGAAGATGAGCAAACAGTTGAAATAGATGTAATGAAGTCATACTAAACCAGTTCGGCTGAACTACGACCGGGCTCGCGGAACGTCTCCATCCCAAATAGCAGGTACCACATTCCGGAGAACTCAGTCAAATGACTCGGTTGCACCGAGTAAAAAAATGGGGATCCCTGGCACCCCGTGGCACATACGAAGTAATGAGCGCAATTCATATATTGGTATGTGTGAATGATTCGGTACCACCAACTGTCGCAATATTTTACTCACAAATAAATGAGAAAACAACTTTAATAGAAATACCAGAAAAAAGGGGGGTGGGCCCCTGATCAAATTGTGCAAGGCATAATGATAATATACGTTGAATTACCTTTGAAACAATATATCACACGACTATGTTCCCATAAATCAAGAAATTACCGGAAATGGGGGGTGGGCCCCCGGCCCCCATTTAAACAAAAGGGCTCTAAGCATCTCATTATATTTTATTCATAGAGTATTCATACCAAACTGCATTCCGATCTAATAAGAGACAAATGGAGGAGTAGTCATTTAAAAAACGGGTCCCCTTGGCGCCCCCGTAACACATACGGGATAATGGGCCCCATTTATATATTGGTATATATTGGAGAAATCAACTTTCTTTTTTTCTTTTTCTTTTGGGGCACCTTGGGGCCCGCTTGGGCCCCAAATCGAAAATTGGGCTTGGGCTTACGATGCGTACACATCCATAGATTATACCTATCAAATTTCAACTTGATCCGTTCACGAATAACAGAAGAGGAGCGATTTTAACTTGTGTACACAACAAGAAGAAGAACAAGAAAAAGAAGAACAACAACAAAGTGAGTGGCGTTTTTAGGTCCGGTAGCCTGGCCTTAAAAAGGCTCAGATGCCCACACCAAAAATATTAACTATATTTTCATTGATTAGGAAGTCTAACAAGGTATTTAAAGTGCTACTTTTATTTTAATTCATTGTTACAATAAATAGATTTCCATTTTCATCTCAAAATCCTAAAACCAGTGAAACAACAAAGTCAGAAATACTTGGGGATATAAAAATAAAATCAATGCAGAGTTAATTCTCCCCATTGCACCACGTTTCCAATGAGTTCGCCTTGACTGGGATGATTGATGACTCTGGATTGTTACAATAAATAAAAAACATGGAACTGTTGGAGTGGGCTGGAGTTCAGAGGGGCACCAGGAGCTTAACCAAGTTGGCTGCTGCTGTACGGAGATCCTCACAGAGAGAAATGTGATTACAGTTCAGGGTGAGCAAAAAGTACTGAAATATGCTGTGTGAGAGGAGAAACACTCGAAGGAGTAACTTTAATTTTCTGTGTTGTTCTTTGGACCCCGCATTCGTTTCAGTTCATTCGACAATGATTAAAAATATAATCTTATTTGTAGACACCCCTGTCAAAAAAAGCATTTTTCTTTGACTCAGAGCTTGAACAACAACTCGGCCATGATGTTTTATCGGTAAACAAGAGAAAGTGTTTGTTTTTTGACTCCATGAGCCATGCTATTGGGTTGTTTCACTGGATTCATTTAGAAGGGAATGAAGCCTATAAATGGTTAAAAGCTTTTTACGATGAACGACTCTGTGTATGTCTAATGCAGGGCTCACCAACACTGTGCTATGGACCATGTGAGGTGCCCTCAGGCCTGTTCTAACAACAGCACCAGTAACCAATGACCTCCACCTAAAATCTGATTAACTTGGCAGCCTTCAAACTCAAAGATAAATACAGGTGACAGCCAGTGCCTTAGTAGAGTTAAATACTGCTGCACTTGATACATTTTCAAATGAACTATATTTAAATGTTTGACTTTACTGAAACATTGTGGCAGATGTGTTTATAGCAGAAGGGATGTTGATAAAGATGCTGCAGATTGGATATTTGGATTGGGATAAATCATATTTATAAAAAATATATATATTTTTATCAAACTGTTAAAATGTACAAATATATTTTACAATTTGTTTCAAGTAGATAGTGGCTAGTATAACAGGAACATGATTTCCTATGAAATTTTTCAGAAGTGATCATTTGAAAATGAAACAATTGCAAAAATTAATAATAAATAAAGTCTCGCATGTTGAATCTTTAAAGCTGCACAAGATGCTATTTTTTTATATCACACAAAGACAGAGTAAACCTCATTGATCAAGAAATCCAAGATCCATTCATGTTTAAAAAAGATGCAAAAGCTTGAAATTGAAAAGGTTGATTAATCTCCACTGCAAATACTCTCATTGATATTTTCGCAGAAAAGCTTTGTGCATTGCATTATGGGTTTGGGGTCCCATAAACAAATGTGTAGAGGTGTTTTTACTTCATTCTTACGGTAAAGTTGGTGACCCCTGGTTGAAAGGGGCAGTATTAGGAAAATATCATTTCATATTGGTTTTGCTAGAGTGACATACATTCCTTTGGCCTCATTCAGAGGCTCAAAGTTGAAAAAGTTCTCTTTCCTCCCTCCCTTGTTATTCCATATTTTGTAAGATTTTTCTCGCATTGTGACATCACAACACGGAAACTCCTCCTCCTGACAATCCTGGCTCCTCCTACCCTATAAGAATGTGAGCTCCTCCCTCTAAAATTACCTCAGATGTAAAACAAACCTAGCAAAAGCAAGTTGATATTTCAGTTAATGACGCTCCTAAAAACAGCCTGTTTTTAGGAGCGTCATGAAAGTGACTTCTCAGAGGGCTAAAACTCCAGGAAACAGGTGAGTTTGGGAAAAGAAACCTCAAATACTATGTGTTTGGGGTTCTTAGAACAAATAGAGATAAGTGAAAAATAGCCTAATACTAACCCTTTAATAACTAAAGTGAAACATTTTTTAGCAAAACACCTCATTTCGCCAAACAAAAATCCCTTTTATTTATATTGTTTGATCCTCTTCCCAATGATCAGAATATTATATTGGAGCCTTTCCTACGATGGAGCTATGAGGGTGTGCTGTGGTATCTGTCATAAATATTAGCAGTAGCACCAGGCCCTGTAAGACATGAGGAAGACCTCCATGGATTGTAGAAATCGTTATCTTTGCTCCTTGGGCTTTGCAGTTGCATTTGCTCTCTCAGAATGTGCAGGTTTCCTCCCACACTCCAATGTACCTTTGCATTTCTACTAAAGGGTTTGGACTCACTGAACTTTCTTTTCGAGATGCCACCATCATCCTCCACCCTGAAATATACTTGTATTTAAACCTAAGAACATCACATGAATTATAAAAAGAACCCATGAATGAGCTTTTCTTCTCACGCTGCCTAGGAAATCCCATTAAAAAAGGCTGGAACAGCTTAAGTTCACCTCAGCAATACAGAGCAGCATGGTAGGAAATAGAACACCCCACCATTTACGTTATCTGATCACACCAGTAGAAAGCTGGGAGGAGTCGTCGGCTCACTGAGATCAAATCTGTGATTTTTGTTTAGCGCTTTATTGGTTTGAAGAATGAAGGGATTAGCCTTTTTTATAGCTCTGCATTGTTGACAGAGTTTTAAACATTGTGCATTAGGAAAAGCTGCCTTCACAAATAAGAGCTTTTCGAACCAAAAGAAAGTTTTTTTTTGACGTAATTTTGCAGAAAACAAATCCTCTGTGTTTCTCTAAAGCTTGTTCCCCTTATTGGGCAAATAAAAGCTTTTTAACCTGAGCCTGTTGAGCATTAGTAGAGCCTGAGTCATGGTCTGCAGTGAACAAGACATGGCAGGTATAGTGCAGACTAAATTCATATACATTATTTCAGTTTAGCAAAAAATCTAAAAAAAATAAATAACAAATTTAAAAATATATAACAAGATTGAAACAGGCAGAAGCAAAAATGCTAATATGACCAACATAAATCATAACATTCACGTTACATTTCTCAATAATACACACAAAGGAAATGCTAGCATTCAACAAGTACATTAGATTTTTCAAATAATGAAAAAAGAAATACACATATACACACGTACTTTCTTTTATATACAACATTTAACAAAGAACACAAACAAATATTTCTACTGCTTCACGTAACTCTTAAATGTATTGCGACATTTTTGTTTTGATATTAATCAGTGTGTCACTCATTTTCATTTCTTTATCACTAGTATTCCACAAATTAAACCCTAGAACAGACAGTCATCTTTGTTTTACAACGGATCTTGATTTTGGTAAAATAAAAATACATTGATCTATTATTAGTGAGAAGTATTTGTGAATGCCTTCTGGAAGAGCATTTATTTTTGCTTTGAACCTTATCTGTGTTATTTTAAAATAAACAATACTGTTAAATTTCACAAATTTTGATTTAAGAAATGATGAATTACGTGTGGTCATAATATCTTGCTTTGTTTATCAATCGAACAGCCGTTTTTTTTTTTTTTTTACAATTAAAAAATATCATTTATTATGGTTTTAAAAGTGGTTACCCAGGAGTTCTACACAGTACGTCATATATGGGAGCATCAAAGTACAATAAATTGTAAACAAAAGAAAAATACTTAATTTTACAATTCCTTGTTTTATATAACACACCAAGTGTTATTGAGATTTTAGTTTTTATATAATTAATGTGTTGCCTCCAAGATAATTTAGTCAATTATGAACACCCGAGTAATGCTGTTTAGTTGAGATACAGTTTTGTTCAATGTGACCATGTATTAAGAGGAATACTTACAACGACTCTGTGGCTACCACCCTCTGTGCCAGACCATACAGAGTGTCAGTGTTGGAGAGGACCACCAGTTGGCTGAGATGGGGACTGGGCACCTTCTCCTTTCTGTCCTCTGTGGCGTTGTGGACTCCTGCATTCTCACCCACAGCCTCCTGAAAAAGGCACAGATAAACAGAACAGTCAACATGTTCTCAACTGGTCTAACTTTGGGCTCTTCCGTCCCCCAAATCAAGGAAGTTGGTTACCATCTCTGATTTATTTAACAGTGCTTGAATTAAGACTGTTCAGACTAACAAAGAAGGACAGCACTGAAAAGGAATATAAGAAACTATAATGTTAAGCAGATTGTGTTAGTAAAGTCATCTGCTATGTAATTTGTAAAATGCTTACACTTTTACTTTTAATGTAATATTAGGTTTTATGCTTTTACTTTAAACTGTTTTATCTCTGTAAATGTTTCACTCAATTGTAGTACCAACATGTTTTCCACTTTCAAATCTACATATGCATCTACTTTGTAGAGGTTGCACTCTGACAAAATAAATGTATTTTTTAATTGACCCTGTTTGTCATGCTGTCATGTTCTGCTGCTTATTGACAATGATGATATCTAATTTGTAAAATGCTAACTCTGACTTTTAATGTAATTTAAGGTTTTATGCAAATTAGGCTGTTTTTGAAGGTCTTTGAGTACTTTATTAGGTCTACTAGAGCATGACAGCTACTGCTCATGAACAAGGAGAAAAACTCCTGTTGAAGCTTTAATCCTACAGCTACAATTTATATCTTAAAATGTCACTACAATCTTCTTCTTTCTTATAATTATACTTTTAGTGGGAATGCTTAGCATTCACCTCTTACTTTGCTTACTTTGAATCTTGCCCAGCACAATGTCTGTAACTTCTTAATAAATGTTTGTTAAATCCTCAGTTACTTAACATAATGCTGTTTATTATGGAAGCCCAAAAGATTCATAATAAATAAATAAAAACAACATTTTGAAAAAAAACACCATTTTGATAAATAACAGACAAATATAGTGTATAATATGGCCATTCAATTGTAAAATAAGGTAATATTATTATGAAATATGTTTTTATTATTATTTAATATCTCATTATTATTATTTTATTACAATTATTTAATTATGATTATTTGAACAATGTCATACTTTTTAACATATTGACTTTTGATTTTTTTTCAAAGGTTTTATAAAATAGGTTTTTTATTTCATAATGTCCTTTTCCACAATGGCCTTTTTATTTCATAATGTCGTTTTTCTGCAGAATGACTTGGTCTGTCAATTAAAGCACATAAGGCGGACCCTTTAAGCGATTGGCTGATCCTTTACACAGACATGAGCAGCAGCACTTGCAGTATCGATTCAAACGTGGAGACTTATCACTAATGCTGAGAAGCCTGAGCGTCACGAGTGCATCACAAATTTGAGCAACACAGTCTCGCTCCCATCTTGTCACATCTTGACGATCAGTCAGGACCCCTTTTAGCGTCAGTGTTCCACGCAGAGGGTTCATTTTCAAAGCTGAGGGTCCGTGTTCCGCCCAGTCTTTTCAAGAGGCTGACGTCAGGTCACGTGACTGCTGACTCCTCAATGAAAAACATGGTGGACATCTCATATATTTTAGTGGCAAATTGCCTTATTTCAAGATAGATTGTGGCGTTAGAAATGTTTTGATGACATTTCTAGTGAGAAATGTACTTTCATAGTATCCATTTTATGTAAACAATCTAGTTTTTCATTACAATGGACATTCTTCTGTGGTTGCTATGACAACCTATGGACGCCAAAAACCTGCAAGCTAAAAGCAGATTAATTCACGGACCGAGTGGATGTTGTAATTCTTCTGTTAAAACCTTTCCTATTTTCATCTCCTAACTGTGGTTGGGGGAGATCCTTACTCTCCAGAGCTGAATGCAGCTTCACCTTCGGTGTTAAAGCCCAGAGACCTCATATAAAAGTGGAACCGCGCAGAAACAACAGGCTGTGTTGGTGTTGGAGAGATGTACTTTATTAACTACCTGCACTGTAAACATAAACCTTGCTACCTGTCCCGGTCGCTGTGTCGGACTGGACTCAGGACTTAACACACACACACATCTGTTCCACTGACACGCGCACACACGCATCGGCCGCGCGGATGCACCTGCTCCCTCACTCAAAATGAATACATTCAAGCAAGACATCTCACAGCACTTTTCTTGCTTGATTTTTTTTATTGATATTAAAAGTTATATCTATATTCCTTCCCATTTTAATGTGTTCCTACACCTCATTTCGACCACTGTGTGTCAAAGAATGGCCATGACCGGTGTCCAGGAAAACTAATCAATCTTAAAGGATGAAGCAGAGGTCAAACCCTCTAGCTTTGATTAACAGTCATTCTGCTGAACATTATCAAATAAAAAGGCCCTTGTGAAAAACTGTACTGAAATAAAAATTGACTTTGTTAACTTTATTTCAAAATTTTATTTATTTAATTACAAATCTTTTGGGCTTCCATAGTTTAATCCCTGTGAGTACCGCATACAAACATGTAAGCTTTTAGTAATGTGTACAAACTTGTGTTCATTGACAAACACCTACAGCTGAAGCAGTTGGCAATTCTTTTTCGCATTCCCACTTGTATTGTCACAACAATTAAATTTCTTCTAGTTGTTTTTTTTTTATTCTTAATCAGCTAAGATTTAGCCAAAGTTGAAATCTGAAAGTCTATCTCCATGTTTTTCCAAAGTGTAATTAAATTATTTCTCTTCTGATTACTTTTCAGTAGCAGGTAAATACTGGTAATTATTAAATATTTGCAGTTTGGAATCAATGGCACGCCATCATAAATTAAGACCTTCAAAATAAAAGCATAACACTATTTTCCTAGGTCCACGATCTACTTTTATTGAAGCTCCTGAACCGCAACTAGAGAATCTCTGTATGATACAAAGTTAGATATTTTCGAGATTGTGGCTTTTTACTGTAGCCTTATTTGTAACAAGAGTTTCTGTATCACCCTGAAAGCTTTTAATGTCCCCCTTAATATAATAAATTAAACTTTCATTGCTTTGACAGAGACTGCAGCTTGAATTGAACGCATCAATAAAACCTGACTGATGTACTCAAATGAATAAAACATTTTTAATGCTTTCAAATGGACAGAAAATCTGTTTAGAAAGGAGGAACGATTTAAAATGAATGCTTTCAATCGATCCAAATGTGTTGTGTTGATGTCCAGTCTTCAAAATACTTGTGGCATAGCGACAAATGTCAATACATTTAAGAATGAGTTGATAATAAAATTAAGGTATTGGAGTGGATTTTGTTCTGCCAGGCTGCTCCTTTCCAGGAAATCAGTGCTTCATAACAAATGGTCTGTGGGTTAAATCTGACTCAGCATTTTTGCCCAACAGGTGCTTTTAAGCCAAGGTTATTAAAGGTCATCCCGACCACAACCAGAGTACCAAATAAACAACAGTGTGACAACAGCATGAACCAAGACAACATGTTTGGGGTAAACCTGCCCTTGCACCCCATTTTTTTTTAATAGTAACCAAAAAATTACCGGTGCCCGTAGTCTTTAGTTCACTGTTGACACCACAGATATTTTTCAAATGTGGAAAATATGATACAAATACACTGTCGACGTGAAAAATTCCTCTTTTTTTACACTTTGTTTTTGTGCTTTAAATTTAAAGCATGAAAAATAATTAAAAACTTGCTTTCTTTTTTATGTAACAGATTTTTCACCAACACCACAAAGGTACCGGTGCTTAAAATTTCTTGCAACATAAAAAACGACAATGTTCAATCTGAGTTACTGATAAACAAGTGCTGGTTTGCGCTTTAACTGAAGCTCAGAAATTGTTTCCCTGAGTCGCGGTCCCACAAAGTGCTGGCAATATTACGGGTGCCAATCGTTTTTTTTTTTTTCAGGAAATTGCAAAGCAATGCGCAATCCGGTTCCGATCCGGATGAAACTCGGTTGGGAAATTGAGGAACCAACCCAACATAGCCACATTTCATAAATATTGTTCAATTACGAACTGAGATTAGAGTTTTTTGGGATTTGGAATTTTTGATTCTTCAAACTAATCCAGAATCAGTATATTGATCCGGATCCCCTCCAAAATGTAATACAGTTTGTATGGCACAAGCTCTATCCTTGGTTAACATTTTGTCAAAATCCGCTGAGTACTTTTGACGAAATCCTACTCAGACAAAAATAACCAACGCTGGTGAAAATATTACTTTAAAAATAAAATTATCCCATTATCATATCATAAAATATTATCATTCATAAGCAAAATCATTAATTTGCCTCCTTAGTGAAGGTAGTATTTAATGAATGAATGGATAAATGTTGTGTTCCTCTATAGCCTCACATTCATCCACAATGAGGGTGTAATGTCATGGGTGAGCATAACCTACGCTTGAACCAACTCCCAGGGAATGAAGTCCACCTGAAGCCCCTACAATCACCAATTCAGCTGAATAAACACTTCTCTGGCGGCTGCATTGATATTCTTTTTCATTTATTCCAATAATCCTTTCCCCTAGCGATCCTTTTACCCTCTCATTTGAAAAACAATTGAAACAGAGACAAAGCGTGACTCCATCTCATCAGTCACTCTAATCTGCATAACAAGTGTCTGAGATTCCATACAGGAAGACAGATCGTGTATTATTCCATGAGGCGGGTCTTGGTGGCAAAATGCATCACATTGGCACATGTAGCTTCACACTGTGGAAGCTGCGACGCCCAGTAAAACCACCTATGCAAGATCAATAATAAAGAGACAGGGCTATCACAGGGCTAATGAGTGAATTGGAGCTATTAATGCCATGCCATCTACTCACATACTGCACTCTGGTGTAATCTTGGGTCCAACACGATACGAGCACAATTATCCCAGCACACTGCGGAAAGCTGTTGTAATTGAATCTGTGCAAAGTAGAAGCCTAGTCATATGCAATTAGGAGTTAATGTTTTTAAAAGACTCAACATGCAGCTGAACGGTTAACCAAAAGTTAATCAATCACACTGTCAAACTTGTGTAATAAAATGTATTTTCATCCCTACAGTTATTAACTAAAAAACTGGGAATATGCTCATAAGAAAAGTAAAGACAAACAGATCAGGAAAACTAATGGCTGCTAGGTAAGAAAACATTACCAGCCATGAAAAGGCAACAAAATTGTAGAGTATTCAGCTCTATGCACAATCTGTGGCTTCAATCTGCTGAAATGAAGCTCTCCTTTGTACAAACTGCAACCTTTACAGACCCTCTGACTGATTTCACTGTATTCCATCAAACCTTCAGTGTTGCCAACACCATTAGGAGTCAGAAAGGATTTTTAGAAGATCAATAGATAACCTATATCACTTTAGTGGCAATCTGAAGGCTCCCGTTACTTCTTCCCCAGTCTACTGACTCGGAAAGCGGGGACAGCGTCTGCTGTTAGTGTGTGTGTTTGTAGGTGTGTGCGCGCTTGTTTTGTTTATTCAGCCCAAGCATGTTAAAATGGAGAGTCCTAGATCAGAGCGATGCGCTCGTGTTTACTTTCACTTTCATACCAGAGACTTCTGTCTGTTTCAGGGTGATGGTTACAGGGTGTGCCTCACCTCTGCTGTACACCTGTGAATACGGACTATAAGCAACAGCAGGTTTTGAAATGCCAGTCAGGAAATACGTCTTTGCTCCTAATGCTAATGCTAATGCTGATGGAGGCTTCACGTAGTTCCAGTGTGGTCTGCCTCCACAGCTTCATCTCTAACCCTCTTGTAGTCGACACAACTGCTGTTCAGGGACTAAATTAATGGTTTAGCTCACATTTACACCTGCAAGTGCTCGGTCTGCATGGCTCTCTTATGCGTACAATGTTATGTTGAGGTCCCGCATGGAAATATCTCACTCTTCCACTCCCTCACATTCACAAGGTTGCATTTAGGTTCTGACAAATGTTACCTTTTGATTTTCTATGAATCTGTATCTGGTAGTACCAAAGGAATTTGGTCGTTATGTAAAAAAAACAAACCAACCAAAAAAACAACAACCTGAATTCAAATGATCGGATCGGTGATCGTTAATCGTCAGATACATTGGATGTCGGTTTTCTAAAACCGATATCAGTATCGGCCCTGAAAATCCTATATCGATTAGGTTGAAGTCTAATCCCTTATACAATGGACGTGAAGTCATCTCCATAAAAACAAATTTGAGCATATATTGGAATAAAACCACCACATAGATTTAGGAAAGTGCTCTAAGTTATTCGTTTTTTTCTTTTTGTGATAAAATACGCTGCATATTGTGTAATTTCATACATTAGCGCGTTCACTAAATGCCCATTCCTAAGCCGACTTTGAACCTTATCATTAGTCTAATAGTTTTACTCCTATGTGATTATTGAAACCAGTTGATCTACACCTGCATTAGTTTGCTATCACAACGGTGCACTGCTGATGCTGTTTCTAAGAAAAATATATAACCCCTACACATTAAGCGCAACCTTTCATTGACTGTGCTCTTTCAGCACGACTACAGACTGCTGAGAGACTTTTGAGAGAAGAATCCCATTTATTTGAAAGCAGTGACTCAGCAGAGCTGCTGGGTAGTAAAGCAATGAGTGCACTGAAAATAAAGTGTTCATAACAAGAAAGGAGACAGAATTTGCAGAAAAGCCACAACAAAAATGACATTTAGAGATTCATGCGTTTGTGAAGACATGGTGAACGTACCTTAACGTAATGTAACTCAAAGGGACAGATTTACTAAGATGTCAAAAGGCGAAACATCTCTTGCATATTTAAATACTTGGTGGCACTATTTCCTATTTAAAAGAGCATTTTGGACATGGACATTCAACATGGAGAATGCAACAAAGAGCTGAGTGGGAGAAAGCGCAAAATTAAATGTGAAGTTGTTGAATTGGAGGTGACAGTGCAATGAAGCAGCAGGTGCATGTTCTCTCTGTGCTCTGACTACACAAACACTCATTTATTTTAGTGAATACATTAAATGTGCTCATTCATTTGTTCATTAAAATTTATCTAAATAAAAGTGCTGTTACTTGAATGGACTTTATGGTATTATATCCACATCTGTGAAAATCTACTACTGGTCCTAAGCCAGGAGGTCAGAGCTGTCTACGGTCTGGCCCTGTGTCGTGCTTGCTCAAACGGAACAGTCGGCACATCAGTGCGCAAATCACGCAGCTTCTCAGTGCTGTTTCTGCTGACACTCGCAGGCAGTTGATGTTGGTTTAAGACAGAAACTAGTTGTGCAGCAGAGAGGGAGGAAGAAGCAGGAGAGGTGTGACATGCACAGAGACCCACCTAATGCTGTCTAAAAGTAGGAAATAGTGCCATACAGACTATTACATTTTTTTAAATTATACATAAGGCCAAAACAGACAACAGAGCGACACACCGGAGCGTCCTGGCCCAACAGGGACACCAGTATCCATCTCCATGCATTAATTAATCCATAGTTTTATTTAAACTATTTTTAAAGTATTTTTGATACCTAAAAGCTTAACTGCAGCATTAAACATTGGTTCTTTTATGTATTTTCCCCTGTGTATGCAATAATGTATTTTCTCCTACTGCCACTGCTGATCCGCCCACTTTGCACCATTCATCAGCGCACGTAGTGATGTTTAGGCACGTTTTTACAGTCGGAAACCTCTGCCTCAAACTGTTTTATCTCTTATAAGAATATAAATTTAGATGATTTAATGCACAGCAATAGATTTGGGGTTTTGATTAATTATTATTTAGTGGTTATTTTTCATGCTTTATTTCAAATAAAGGTTTTATACATCTAAACAATTGAGTAAGTAGCATTTGTATTACTTCACCACAGTGAGCTGAATGTGCAGATCAGCTGCACATCTTTGTGACCACATCATCTCCTGTTCTGATTATGTAGAGCTTCTTTCCGCACTCTTACTTTGACAGGAGAATATTTATAAAGCAGAGCGCTAATTGTTTTCAGTCGGTGGCACACAATTTAGAGCTTTTTTTTTTTTTTCTTTTTTAAAGTACAACATTTTTCAATATTTAAGTAGTGATAAATTAATCAGAAGATTGTTTATTTAGTGTACTGTAAATGTTGAGATTGCAGGCTATATGGTTGGTAAAAGATTTGGTTTAATGTTACTAAAACTACGTTCCTGCATGCTTGGCACGTGCCCATAGAATAATGCTAAACTGGAAAAGACATGAGTGGAAGTTCTTGGAAGGTGGACAAAAGCACACATCACACCTGTCAGTGTCTAACGTGTAGCTGCTGAAAATAATTTCCTATACTAGATTTAAAATTTAAACTAGATTTAAAATTAAAGAAAAATAAAAAATGCATAGCGCTAGGGCTGCAGTGAACGATTTTTAATTCTACAAAACATAGAAAAATAGAAAAATCAAATTTTACATGACCTTTTCTTGTAAACAACTAGAGTGTGAGATTTAGTTTTTTGGGTACATTTTTGCTGCTAATTCCGTCACGCTGAGCTTACTGCTCCATGCTTCTTTGGGTAACCATGGCAACAGTTCAATAGCAGAAGTAAGGGCAGCGGTGATTCAATAGAAACCGATTTTGAAACTTTGTAATTTTCTATTATAGCAGTTAAGTACATACATGAATATTATGAAATTTAGAAAATAAAATCTCGCTGCGTGTGTAACAATGTGCGTGTATGCATCCTGAGAATGGAAAATAATGGAAAGTAGTTTAAAAATGTGTCAAGATACTGAATGTCAACCACTACGTCAGCTATTTG
This sequence comes from Gouania willdenowi, assembly GCF_900634775.1. Taxonomy (NCBI): domain Eukaryota; kingdom Metazoa; phylum Chordata; class Actinopteri; order Blenniiformes; family Gobiesocidae; genus Gouania; species Gouania willdenowi. Next base: position 14,688,781 of record NC_041054.1, on the reverse strand, counting down.
AGTTATCTCCTCCATTAAAAAAAATAATAAAAAATTAAGTGGACTCAACTATAATAAAACATTCTATTTGATAGTGTAAAATTAGATAAAATGCATTTACCACAGCAGTGTCAAGTCCGGAGCTGAAGGCTGAATATTTCCCATTGACTTACAAGAACACATTTCTGAGGATATGTTACACTTTTCCAGAGGCAGTTTGCTTTCTCTATGACTAGCATCAATCTAGTATGAGATGTTTTTTTTTTTTTTACTTTCTGGGAAAACTGAGGCAGTGTGTGAATGTAAATGATCATGTAGACATCATTTTGAATGAGGGTATATGGACTTGGTGTATTGAAAATGTATCTCATTAGAATATGAAAATAAAACACTGAGTAAATGTCGATCTGCTTTTGCGTCTCTATTAAAGCTGCATTGCATCGGTAATGCCCCAAAGACACGACCATTACACCCCATGTTATAATGATGTCAGGTGCATCACTACAAAACAAAAAAGTGCAGCCTGTAAAATGAGGAAAACAATAATGATAATAATGTGAATGATAATATCGGTGTTAAGAAGACATTTTTGTGTAGCTATGCCTCGCTCTGATGAAAGTTGATCATGGACTTTTCCCTGCACCTTAACATGAAGCAAATGTGTTACTATCTACCATGGGTTCAGATAGAATAGTGGCACCAGAACATAATACAAAGCTAACAAACCATGAACAGCATGTTTATCATTTGTAATCGTTAACCTACAATATTGTTGCATAAATGTCACTAGATAATAGGTCATATTTATCTATCAGTCCAGCCTAGATAAGCTTGAATAACACTTCATTTATCAATTTTATTTGCATTAAGAATTCTAAATATCACAGCCTGGGAAAAATAGCAGCGCGCTTAGGATCCCGAAATATACATTGGCTTTAGAAATTATTTGTCACATAATTTAACATTATCTGATTAAAAGATTATTTTTTATACTGAAATTTGATGCACACAGAACTGTGATTTTTTTTCTAATACATTGAGTGAATTTACATTTTGAAATGCTAATTTCTTATCATCTCTATGCTTTATGTTACCTCTTACCTGAATATCTGTTAGAAAGTTAAAAAACCTAAAATCTAAAAAAAAATGGTTCAAATTAGGATGGACCTGCATTAATACCAAAGCTGCACCGAGGGGAATGTCTATATAAAAGACAAACAATTAAAACGATGAATGGGATTTTTGTTTTTTTAAATCAAACCTAACTCAAGTATAGGCTAAGCCTCTCGTATAGCTGCTCCACCTGCTCCACATTTATGAGAAAACCAGCTTGTTTTAAAGGGGACATATTATGAACAATTCACTTTTGCAGTTTTCTGATCACATAAGAGGTAACTTGAGTGTCCACCGGCACACAAAATGTGAAATAAAACCATACAGTCGTTTTTTGTGGTCTTTGTAAGTCTTACAACACAGAAAAAATTTCTTCTCCGTTTCAAATTTTCCAGATTTATGACGTCACAAGTCAAATTGAGAAAGAAAATACCCTCCCCTCCGCTGGTAACTCCACCCTTAACCTGATGAAAACTTTTGCGAAAGTCCGCCATTGTTTTTCTTGCTAGCAAGACTACCAGTAAAACTAAATACAGAACTTTCCTGCTGCCGGTGCCACGCCTCCACAGTGAACGTACACTGTAGTGTAAGCACTATTTGTTCATGCGGAGGTGTACTCCGCTCTTGTGGTTCGGCGCATTGGCAAACCTGTTATATCGCCTCGTATCACTGATCTGACATGTTTGTGACACAATCCGACGCAGTGGTTGGAGAAAACAAATGATTATCACCTTAAATGCACTATCCCTGTAGTTAGAAGAGCAATGGAGGAGGAGAAAGTGACTTAGCAGCTTAACACTCCGGTGAGAGTTTGAATGACTGCTGGTGCTACTGTGATGCAGGGACCCTAAAGCGCTGAGACGGACTCAAAAATAACAATAGCCGCTTAAATAGCCAAATGTTTTACTGTAATGTGCAGTTTTTTGGCTGAAAACAATAACAGTGTGTGGATAGCAAAAATAAGATCACTTTGGTGATCACTGACCACCCTGTAAAAGAGCAAGACATGAAATGAGTGAAAGTCTACCGACACGCCCACTCATGAATGTGCAAAAGTAGGCCCAAAAATGGCCCGATTTCAGAACTGCTCAGAAAGTGACTGATGTGAAAACAGGTGAGTTTGGGAAATAAACCTCAAATACTATGTTTTTGGGTTTTTTTTAGAACAAATGGAGATGGGTGAAAAATGTGTATAATATGTCTTTCTGTGTGAAACTACTCCTTGTGTAGTGTAAAAAAAGAAAACAAGTTACTGTCTGCAAAGCATCAAATCAAAAGCGTTTTTTTATTTACCTTTGGACCAACAGCATCTAAAAATGGATATCAATTCATTAAAAACCTCTGCTCGTCTCGACAGAACGTAAACACAGAAACCTGAACATCCAGGAAAGGAATTTAAATTAACTTAAGCAAGGCTTTAAATAAAAGTAAAAAACAAAGAGACGGCAGCAGCTTGATGGCTGAAGATTCCCAGATGCTGCTCCTCAAAAAGGACAAAGATTTATACTCAACTCTAAACTAACTAACAGCTGGCTATGGCTAATTCATGTGTGTACTGTGAATACATTTGTTGCAGCTCCCACTGTGGCCATGTTAATAACATAGGGCATGTAATTCCCTCCCCATTTTTCTCAGAAGTAAATAAAAATGAAAGCTTTGCATCAATCAAGAGGCCGATCTGTTATTCTAGGAAAGAATCTGAAGCTCCACTTGGAGGGAAAAAAAAATACTACCCATCTTAAATCTTTGTCAACATATAATCTAAACACTTGAGGCAAAACATCCCTCAGTGATTTGGATTTAGTTGTTTTCAAACTTCACCGAAAGAAGGAAAGAGTCTTTCTCCCACATTTCCCCTCCATAATCCACAGCGTGCATCCAATTGGCTTCAACAGCTCTCCAAAAAATGCTGTTTTTCTCAAGTGCTGATGAGTCCCACCCTTCCACTGCAGGAACGTCATTCTTACTATTGGCTTCACCCTTTCAGTCTAACGTAGTGATGGGGTGAACAGTGAGAGGGGAGACAAGGAGTGATAAGAATTACATTATTAATAATATTACATTAAGTTAAACCTATTTACACAATAACAAAAAGAGCGCTACGCTCACTAAGCTAAGGATAAATACTCGAGTATGTACAATTTAAAAGTAAAAAGCTATAAGAAAGAAAGAAAGAAATGAAAAAGAGCATGGTTTAATTGTGTGTGCGTGTGTGTGAGAGAGATAACTATGAGATCAAAATGGAGATGAGACTATGTGACTCTAAGTAATTTTAGGCTCAATTGGAATTTGAGATCCAGAGAGTACCTCGAGTTCTGATGAAGGAGTCTGTGATCCCTCTCTGTGGCAGAGCGGGTTGGTGAGGAGAGTCGAGGCCGTAAGGCACAGTTCTGGACCATGGACTATGTCTAAGCGTCAGTTCTGAGTCAGCAGGTTTCACTGGTTCTGGATTGTGAAAGGCCTGACGGGTACGGTCTTCTTCAGTACATGCAGGCTTTGTTCTTGTGTTGCTTTCAGTTGTTCAGTTCACAGCAGTGGGAACCAGCTGTCTTTCTCTGAGCGCGCAAGCTTAGTTGACATCTAATAAAACAAAACACTGCGAGGTTACAAAGAAAATAAAAAGTACATTGCAACGAAGTGACTCAGCAACCCGCGCTGACAAAATCCAAAGATTTGAATGTTGGTGGTCGGTTTTATCGTGGTTTAAGTGTTCCTATTGGTCAACGTTTTTGCAGGAGCTAAGTGGATGAAAAACTTCTTGGAGAAGAAATATGACTAACTCAGAACACAGTTCAATTATAACCTTCAAAGCAAGAAGAGACCAAAGATCATATTTTCCTGGTCATTTTACCACTAAACATGATATACTACTTGCAATGATAGATATTCATTAAGAACCTCAAACTGTAACTTTACTGTATGTAACCTTATTCTAAGAATGTCCTGGTTTCCTGTGAATAAAAGAGTAAACTCACTCACTACTACTGACGCATATACAGTATGTGTCAACTGTGTTTTTCGGCTGGGGTTGCTAGGAGACAGTGTGACGAAATTCTCCCGTGAATATCAGCCTTGTACTATGGTGTAGTGACGAACTTGAGGCATGTAAGTGGCAGCAATGCACCATTGGATAAGAGATTAGCCGTGATCATTACCATCGATAAGGGAGGGACACACAGGGAAGAAGCAGAAAATGGCGCTACGAGGGAAGAAGGTGAAGCGCCCAGCAGCTCATAGCAGCTCATACTCAGCGAGAGCATGTGTAGAACTAATTGGGCTATTAAGAATATTGCGATCAGGAGACAAAACGATCAACAAACCGGGGCAAGCGGGTCGACTCTGCACGTCTGGGCATGGCGTGTGGGGGAACGGATGGGGGGAGACTTGGAGCATGAAATCCATTCAATTCTCACACAAAATGCTCACATCAAAAGCCCGGCCTCAGTGTTGTTTTACAGAAGATAACCAATGTTGAGGTGTCACTAAAGTAAAAAAAAAAAAATAGTTTCAGAAAAAAACGTTTTTCTCAGCTTTTTGTCAGAAACTGGCCATTTGTGTGAAACTTGCCTCTATTCAACTGCTGATTACAGAAGAACAAAACAAGTTAAAACCAAAAAAAAAAAAAAAATCTGATAAAAGTAGAGACTAATCTTTCAGAATCTGGTTTCAGATTTCAGATTGTCATAGTACAACATATTCTTAGTCTTTAAAAATCAGTCAAAATGCTCTAAAAAGGCTGGAAGTGAGGGGGTAGCCGTTTTGAAAATGGACGGCAGTGAATGAGTTAATGACACCATGTAGGAAAAATAAATTTCAATTTGTATCAAAAATCTGTGGCAACTTGTTTTCATTGTTAATTCTTGGATCAAAAGCTCAGTGTCTAGGCCTTGGTTCTTGGCAAGCAGGGGGAAAAAACACAGTTAGGTAGTAAATTCCTGTAGGCCCTTTTGTCTCTCAGCTTGTGAAAGAAAAGAGAGGGAAAGACACATGGTTCAATTCACTGTCCTATAGTTAAGAAGTTGTGCTGTGGTATCAATCACAGACATGGTTTCCAACAACAGCACAGTTTTTGTTTGTGGTTCATGCATATTTTGAAGTGGGAAAATGATTCTAACTGTCTCAATCAGCAGACCTTCGAGTGTTGGTTGTTGCTGTCCCTTTGAGTGAATGGTGAGAATAAAAGGTGAAAAACAATTACTTTTCTTCCACAATAGAATAAAATCAAATCTAGTAAAATGTGTCCGCAGGAGAGGCACAAATATAATGAATATATTTGGTATTTTGGCTCTGAAAAACTTTCTTGAATATCGATTAGATTTTAAGAGCTTTTATTTTAAGTTCTTTTTAAAGGTAATTAAACTTGCACATGCTTCCGAAACTGTAAAAGATCAAGTATCTTGATCCACTGTGAACTACCGTTTAATCCTCTCTAAGACTTAGAACAAATACAGTGCATCAGTTGCCAGGCCATTACTCTCCAGTGGATCCTATTGCACCTCTTTGGCATTTTAATACTGGAAATTTGGTTCTCATTAGATGAATGTCAAACGGAATTAGGGCTTTCATTTACTTTATGTGACATCACTGTGCTCCTCTGAGGAGGTCTTTCCTGGCTGTGTCTTTTTCCTGAAAGCAGCTTGAGTGCTCAGCTGCTCAGGCATGATTAAACCACCACCATAGAGGAAGGAACTGCTTAACTTGAAGCTAAAAAAAATAAATAGTAATGAACCAATCTGAAGTGCTGGAGATGAAAAATAGAGAACATAAAATAAAGTACATTGGCAGGAGTGATGGGTCACAAACAGAAGGAGGAGAAGAGGGATCGGAAGAGTCGCCTTGACACAGCTGAGGAGCGACAGTCTTCATCCAAGTCTATGATCAAGATGAATAGAGCATTAACAAAATTTAGCCTTCACACCACAATGTGTAATGCTGTCCATTCTGGACAGTTGTAACAGTCACAGTGTAAAACGAAAGCCTTAGTTGTTTATGTATGTCACATTTTCCTCCTCACACACCCAAACATACCATGTGATGATTGACTTTCCCCTTGAAACTCGAGACAGATGTCATAAGGACATGGAATTTCTGAATAGACAAAAGTGCTTGTTTTGACACTTTCTGTTCTGAGCGTGTCTAGGTGAAGGTATGTGTTTTCCTGGGTGTGGGATGCTGTGTGGATTCCATCCAAGCTGCCACATTGCAGGTGCCAGCATAGAAATTACTTACAGCTGTGGGCAGTGCCAAGTCTGAAAAGAGCGAGGCTTAGCTCTATGCTATAGTTAAACTGCTCAGAAGCATCTGCATGGACATGCAAACACACACAAATGTTTTATCCTTTAACAATGGTCATACAAACAGGTGAAAAACAGATGTTAATGCTAGTGTCACCCTTGATAATCCTTAATCCGTAAATAGTGAGGATGCAGGAGGCATCTTCACAATTGTTAATCCGTTTTTGTTTTTTCCCGTCGTTGCTAACTTTGTCCGATTTTGACAAATAAGCTATCAAAAAATTCAGAAAGTTCCCGAGATTTACACTTGTACTTTTAAAATTTTAATTTTTTGACTTATTACATTTTTTCTTTTCAATTGATTTCTATTGTAAATTTCAGCTTTTTCAACTTTTAAGCCCTTCATTCCAAGCCATTCTTCAACTTATTTTGACCATTCAACCTTTAACTTGTTCAGCTACTGCGTTTTTTACCTTTTCAACTATTTTCAACTTTTTCAACCTTTTTGCTAATGTTCAGCTATTGCTAGGTTAATGCTTAGCTAATGCTAGGTTATTGCTAATGCTAGATTAATGCTAATGCCATTGCTTGGTGAATGCTAATGCTAGGGTAATGCTCATCCTAGGTTAATGCTATTACTAGGCTAGGCTAAAGGTAATGCTAGGCTAATGCTAGCTAATGCTATGCTATCGGTAATGCTAATGCTACTGCTAAGCTAATGCAGTGCGACGCTGGCAAGCACCTGCATCTTCACTTAAATTTTTTTTCAGGAAATGCAAATATTCTACTTCTTAGGTAGTTTAGTTACAACAGCCATCTCTGCTTAGAGTCTGAGCGCTCAGGGCTTCACATCAGCAAAAGAAAAGCAATAAAGTTTTAAAAAAAATCTGACTGAAGAAGATGTAAGAAAGGAAAAAGTAAGTAAAAGTGCAAGTATTGAATACTGCTGCTACGTAACGATCCTATACGTCACAATAAAAGAGAAAAAACACACAGCTGTGGCTTTGTTTCGATCTGAATGTAATTTGAAGTGTTTTTCTCCTGCCTCGATACGGCTTCTATGGCTGAACTTACTGGCAGCATCAATATGGGCACAAATGGGGATGATTGCCATATTCTAACTCTAATCAGACAATATAGACAAACTCAGTCCTCATATGTGGTCATTAAGAATTTCCTCACAGTTAAAAAGAAGTGTTCTCACTTGGGTTTCTTTTGAATGTGCAATGTTTGATCAAGACAACGACTAATAGAATACAATATATCAGGTGTTTAGTGAAATGATGAAAATTGAACTCTAACTCACTTCCCTTGGCTTTTCTACCTTTAAAGTATTCAGACAAAGTTATTGCAAAGACAGTGCTATCAACTTAAAGATGCAAACATTGTTTTAGAGAAGCAATCAAAGGATGGGAATAGGATATAACTCAAACATAAACTAAGGGAGGATCTTCCTTTTCCCTGTTGTGCCTCCGGTGTTAACTGAAGTCACTTCATACCTGAAACAATAACAGATGAAATCTCGACGGTACACAGATGAAACTCAGTCATTACCAGCCCACTGGATGGGGAAAAACAGTTGCAAAGTCAAACCCGGAGAAGAAAACCTCAAGGATTCAGAAGCTCAATGGGCAAGTAGTGAGCAATTAACTTTTTAATCTGTTTACAAATGAGGTTCCACCCTGTTACAATCTCTGGAGATTGCGAGAAAGTGCATTTGTATGCAGGAGGGTGGGCCCTGTACTCAAAGTAAATATGTCCCTGTCTTTCAGTGGGTGAAGTTAAACAGCTCAAAAATACAAATTTTTATACATTTGGAAAGCCATGTAATAAACATGAACAGGTTCACTGAGCTCACATGGGTCTTAATGCAAAACAGGGAAAGTCAGTTCCAGCTTTGCACAAAGTGGAAGAAAGAGACTGCAGTGGTGGGTGGGAAGTAAGCCATTTCCCAAAATGAAGTATTCATTAAGGAGAGCAAAAAATAGTTATGCATTAAAGGAGAAACAGACAAACAGCATCTCGTAGTACATTAAAAAGAGATGATGCGTGCTGCTAGAAAGCCTTACGGAGTACTTCTAAAGAGGTGGTTCAAAACACCTATTATCTGAAATGCACATGGTCACGATTTAGAACCAGTTTCAACCCAAGCACCATTACAGTTCACTGATTATTTTCAAGCAAACAGAAATGCTGCCATTTTGTTCATTTTAAGACAGACATGTCCATATTAAAAAGGACAAAGAACTCAAAGTTGTTTTCTTTTATCAAGTTGTAAAAAGTGCAAAATAAGATTAAAAGGAATGAATTATAAATTAATGAATAAATAAAAAGCTACCAATTTTTGCACCATCATTATTAGATAAGAAATCCTCTTTTTTTTACATTTATCTTTGTATATCTATATGTTCCTCCATTCCTTCTGCTGCTCTACAGTTACCAAGCTAAAAACATCACAGCTAAGCAGTCAGCACAAGTATATAATATCTATCTTTTAAAGGTAAAAGAGTGCTCAAAGAAAACAATCCAATGTGTGCATATGTGACATACTGTATGTGTCAAATATACATACACAAACATTATGTTATTCACCTTGTAACTGGAGCAAACAACTCGTGTGATAAAAGCAGGTAACAGTCAATGAGTAGGGATTCAATAACAATAACATCTTCATATACTCCTATTTTTTATTTTTATTCAACAATGTTATAACGCGGGAGCTAATGACAACTATATAGCTTAGTCGGGCCTCTTGCTATGTAAGGTGAGCAAAGTCTGGTCTTTCAGGTCGGCAGGGTCTCACTTTTTGTACAGCAATAAAGATATTGTAGATTTTAAGTCCACTTTAATGTTTTCCTTATTGACACGTTGAGTAGAGCTTCCGATTTATCCATGATTGTGGAAAATGCACAGAAATTATGGAATTTTGTAAACTTGAAATGGCAATATTATATTTATTTTTTCATTCATTGTTTAATTAAAACAAAATCAAGTAGAAATTCCAATATGACTATAAATGGGGGCAAAAAGACAGTTATATCAAATCTTCCACCGAGTTTGACAAAATATGATGCAATATGACGGAATTCACTTCCTGAAATAGAAAAAGCAACATAACACAGACTTAACCCTCACCTATATGTCTTGGGACAATATAACGCATTTCCACAATAAATTTTGTCATAAAATGGGTGGCCTAATGTCCAGTGAGTGCAGCAAAAACAAAGGGCCTTCCTATCTTGCACAAACAATAGTTAACTAAATTAACCAAGGTAAGCATGATTTTGTAAAGTTTAGTAGTCAGTAATGACATCTTATTATGGAAAGCAGATGAAACGGAAACAAAATTAAATGGGCAACTGATGCAGAAATAAAACTGAGATAAGTGCATTTTGAAACAGTTTAGCCTATAATCTCAAAGTAGCGACTCTAGGAATAAAGTGAATATGTGTTATTTTTCTGTCTGAGTTTGTATTCAGGAAAGCAGTCTGTTACTAAACAAACAAATAGAAATACACATGTTAAAAAAGATGTTTCCTCCAAGGTTTTCAGCAAATGAAAATAAAAAATGCTATTATATAAAAGTTGAGTACTGGTAGAAGAAAATCATACTTTGTGACATATGATACGCATCCAAATTAACTACAAAAAGTCCACACTTGCCCTTTTTAAAATAAGCCAACAGTTGAATAGAATTACATTTGCCTGAAAGAAAAATAAAGGATATACCCTCCTTCAAATGTGGAAAACATAAACAACATATTGTTGTCACTATGATTTTCTAAATTGTAAAAAATTATGTATTATTGTGGTTCTTGTGTTTTGGGAAATTGAGCCCCCGAGTATTATTTTTCAAAAAGCTAATTAATGGAAAACACTAATTATATTACATTTAAGTTTATGTGTTGAAAAAAATAGGGCAAAATATTAAAACAAAAAACTGTCACCATATAGTGCGAGACAGGGGTGTAATCACTGAGAGCCCTAATGGAAACTCACATCCATCCATCCTGATGTGTCCACTCAGAAAGCACAAAGGTGTGCATTTGTGTGTAAGTAGAGCACTGCAGGTTGGATAATAATAACCCATAATGCAGCAGCTTTGGGCCAAACATACAGTAAGGTCAGAATGGACAGAGTGAATGGAGATGACTAAAGAGGAGGGATGGAGGAGGATATGGGGAATTGAGCCAAATGAGCATGCTTGGGTCAGAAGAATGGGACTGGCCTTGTGGGAGCAGCCAAAGAAAGAGTAAATAAAGTAAATTTAAAGTAGAAAAAAAATGCAAAAAAGAGAAAACAGCATTCGATTTACTCTCACCAAGTCAATGAGGTTCTCCTGGATTCGGTTCAGTGTGGTTCTCAGCCTGCTGCTGATGAGGCCCAAGCCAGAAGACTCATACTGTCAAAAAAAAAGACAAAAAGTAAAAGTAAACACCTCTGCACTGCTTATCTCGCTCCCTCACACTTCAGCAGATGGTGAAGCACACGCAAACACACATCTATTTCTATGTCAAAAAGTCAGGGACAAGAGATTCTTAACTTTCTGAATAAAGCTGAAACTAATCCTACTGAGGGAGGAGAAACAATGAAATCAGGCAACACTGACTATTGACATGACAGCCAAATAGAAGCACGAAAACAAAAGTATGCTTCCAAATCTCCTCCAAGAAACACTATTATCGCTCGAGAAAAGGCAATCTCTGCACACTGTAAGTGTCTAAAGAAGCACTCCAAAACAGAACATCTAAGCGCTAGTTTTCCACTCACAAGGCACACAACCTTGAGTCTTCGTTGTATTCTAAGGGTTGTTGTCTTACCAAGCAAGCAGGGCCCAAAACCCTGGTTGTGCCTGTCTCTCTGCCCCCATGAGTGGGCAAAGATGGGCTTGGAACAGGCTATTGGAGATGAAAGGACAGCAGAAAGAAAGAACAGAAAGCAAAAAAATAAACAAATCTTAAAATCAAAAAAGAAAAACTGTGACAGAAAAAACAGAGAAAGCAAAAGAAAAACACAAGCAAACAAACACCACCATTTTAACAGAGGGGCTGAATGAGGGGGTTTTTGTACAGAACTGCATTTTGATTGATTGAAAATTAAATACTTTTTAAACAAATGTGGCCTACAGTAGCGCTGCTCTGATAACTGCTGACCCATCAGGTTACAGAGATTGCTTTCATTGCTTTTTAACACTGAACAACAATCGATCAAAATCATCCATATCTTGCGGCCAGATTCATAAAAAAGGGTTTAGAAAAAAACATTGGGTGTATTGGACAAAAAATTTCTCAGGTGCAACAATTGCTTTTAGATTCTAGATTCCACATCTAGTACTTAAGATTGTGTAAGAAAGACAGAAAAAAAACGAAATAAATTTTTTGTTTGATTGTGCCTGTTTGTGTGGTTGTGTTTTGATACAATGACATCCAAAATGACAAAGTTTACCTTCCAAACAAGAAAAGATAGCACATCAAGATACCACTGTTGTGTCCCTAAGTGTACAGCTTCAGCTAGATGTAGTTCTGCTTTGAGAATTTTTACAATCCCAGAAGAGGATTTGTTGCGAAAAAAAAGGGTCATCAACATCCGGAGAGATAAACCCTAAACCCTTACCCTGACATGAAGGAGCGATCAAACGCACAAGGCGTCGGTGGAGCTGCCCTTGTTCCCTTTGAACGGAATAATTACTCCCTTCCTGCACCTCGTCCTGGTGTTTAGGAGCAAAGAAAGTGACTAGACTCTCCCTCTGAGGACCCTGAGGAGGAAATGGATGTACCATGTCCTGACCATGACTACTGCTCCTGTGCTGAGCCGGGTGTATTGGACTTAGCCCTCAGTGTTATAGAGTTGGTCCGGGCGGAGAACGGAGACAGATGGAGGAGATGGATCAGGAACAAGTTTGGTTTGGAACGGTTTGCTGCTTCAGATGAGGACATTAGGTTTTATACAAGGTAAGAAATGCAATCAAAACATAGCTGTAGCTATTAAAGTAGCATTAGCACCTAGCTAAACATAAAACAAGAGGAGAAACTCTGCATAAAATTATCCTCATTGTGTGTTTTTAAGCCAGTTTTATGTGTTTTACTGTGCTGAATGTGTTGCTGTGGTGGCCGTGTCAAAAAATAATTTCTCACTGCATCAGGCCAGACAATAAAGTCTATCTATCTATCTATCTATCAACGGGAAAAACTGTTTGTCAGTGAAAGGCTAGTGGCTTATGCAAATGTATAAGATGTCCTTTGCTATTTGGAAAAACTGTTTGTCAGTGAAAGGCTAGTGGCTTATGCAAATGTATAAGATGTCCTTTGCTATTTACTGCTATTGTTGAGTTGCGTGAGATTAATATGAAAACTATAGTCAGTTGTCATAATACAGAACCGGAAGTTCTTTCAAGGTCTTCACTCAAATGCGGAAGCTAAGCGTGCATATAGCCCATAATTTCATCCATTTATGTTTTCTTTTTTTACGATTATTAGATGCCTACACTTTTTCAGCTTGCAGGCTACTTTTTAATTGGACATCTCATTTCAATTGCGACCATCAATACACATAACACTGGTCTGCATAGCGCAGAGCCTGTGGTGAAATGGTTTGACAATCAAACGCCTGTTCACAATCGACATAATGAGCAACCCCAATTCAGACATTATTGCAACGATGCTAATGCAAGGTCAGCAATTATTCTCTGTCCACTCGAAGAGAAAAGCAATTAATAATACGGTTAACAACAAGAAGAAGAATTAACTAGTGCTTTGTCTAGTTTAAAAAAAAATAAACACGAAAACATTTTTGTAAACACGTTAACACTTAGGATTCCTGCATTATTGTACATGACAGAGGTGTGACAGAACGCTGTATGGTATTTGCTGTTTAAATATTAAATTAAGAGGAAAGTGGCAGCTTTTTACACGAGCCAGCAAAATATAAATAGTTAAGTGATTAGCGCTACAACAGTTTGACTGTTGTTGGATTGGAGCACACGATTGAACCACACCAAACTAAGTCAGCCAATCTTTAAGCACATCATTTTTAAGGACAAAATGTTTAAATGCTGTTTTATATTCGGCTCAGTTGCAGCTGCCATGCAGAGATAATCAGTGTTCTTTATATTACAGCTGATGCTTGTACAAACCAAAGAGCACTGTGTAGAGCACACATTAAGAAGCTGGAATGGATCTTTTGAGACGCTGCCAAGTGAGGTTAGTGAGGCCTACGACACAAAGCTCCATGAATTTGCATTAGATCGCACTTAAAAACCAGGACTACTATCCACACCTGATCAAAGAGGCCCTAGAGACTATTGTGAAAGTCAGTGAGAATGTTGGGTAAAGGTTGATTATCAGCAAAACAGCATGGGGGCGTTTGCAAAGAGAAGGTCTCTGATGAGTCCAATTGGTTCAAGAAAACCTGTTACAGCCTTTTGGATTACATACAATGTAGAAAATGGTTTTTTTTTTAGGCAGAAAACTCATAATGTATCAAAAGTGGGCAATTTTTTTTTTTTTTTTTATCAAAGTGGGGCCACAAACGTGTTTGTTTGATCAAAGGGCCATATTATCAACATTCATGTCAGCATTCAGAATAATGTCAAAACTGAGCATTAACACAGGAAGAACAAAGAGGTTTTTTTTAATAGTAATTTTGTTTTTCAGTCATTCTGTGTATGTTTGTTGTTGTCTTGCTTGTTATGATGCCTTTCTGTTGTGCTTGTGTGTATTTTTCATGTGAAATGTATGTTTTTTGGAGTCATATTGTGCATTTATGTTGCCATTTTTGCTTGTTTGTTAAAACTGTGGGTTTGCAGACTTTTTTTAAAAGTCTTTCTTCTTGTCTTTTATAAACTTTTGTCATTTTCTGTAATTTTGTATATTTTGTTGATTCATTTTGTGTTATTTGGAGTAATGTTGTGTATTACTGTTGTCATTTTGTTCATTTTTGTAGTAATTTTGTGTGTTTTTGGAGTATTTTCTGTGTTTTTCATGTTTTTTATTGTATTATCCTACAATGTTGTAATTTTATGTATTTTTTTAATGCTTTTGTTTTGTGTATTTTTCTGTCATTTTGTACTTTGGGGGCAGCATAAAATTAGACCAAAGGCCGCCAGTTGCTCATGTCTGTAATATATCATGTTGTCTTGCTTTGATTTTTAAGAAGGCTGTGGTGGTGCACTTTAGTATGCACAATAAATACCATTTAGTACGGAAGATTTCTGTTGCGGTCGAAAGCCAGGAATAAAAATAAAACATTTCTTGCAGGTTTGGTGTGAATCAAATTGTCCTCTACTCCTTGGATCTGCTCTCAGCTTACTTTTTCTTGCTTGTTCTTTTACATATTTTAAATTATTTACCTTCTTTCCAGTGAGTCCTTCCATATAAAGGCTTTCTAAAGCCATCGGAACATGCATCATCCTTTTTTAAGTATTCCCCCGTGGCGCAACTTTAAACTAATGCTAAAGCTTTCAATCTTTTTTTCCTTAAATGAATGCTCTCCGCATCCACTTAGAGAGCCTGGAGCTAACAATTGAGAATCTGTGGGACACAGTCAAAATGACTAATAATCACGTCAACCCTTTGGAGAATAATACTGCCCATTAGTTTTTATATAGAGAAGTCGGGGAACGTAATCTTGATTCCAAAAGTATGAAGAGAGCAGATCCTATAGGTCAAGACAACCTGCAGATGTGCATAGCAAAATACACAGTGTTTTAAAGATTAATGAAAACATTAGCATTTATGTTTTCTCTCTCTTTCTAACACTTAACCCAGTGAAGAAAGGCTTATTCTTATAAAAATCAAAACTGAAAAGTGCCCGACACAAAGAAAATAAAACAATTAGTAAGTTGAGTAAGAAATGGACAAAATTAGTGCGCAATGACAGAAAAATATGAACATATTCAACATACAATAACAAGAAATAATTCAGTGATTAATGGAGAAGCAGCAGAATGAATACAGAGAGATAAAACCCATTTATACACTTCACATGGAGTCTCAGTGGTAAGAATAGGACACATGAGGGGAAAAAACCAATCCTGTGACAAAATGTCAACTTTCAATAAGAGTGTAACCTATCGGTTTTTTTTTTACAAAACATGCCATTAAAGTGACAGGAAGAAGCCCCCACAGAGCGCTCATCCTCTTCTCTCACCTCATGGGAAAAAAGTCATTCCAGTCCCATCATTACCACTTCCCCGAGGGCGATGCTGGCACTAATAGGGTTGTTTTTGTTTTTTTCTCTCTCGCCTTTATGAAGCAATAAACAACATCCATGCTAGCCTTTAGATGTATGGTAGCAAATGGAATACATACAACATGCTAACATTTGGCAAAGAGTACAAAAGGTGTAAATATGTCACGTCCAAAAATAACCTCCTTTACATATGATTTATAATGGCTGTCATCCTCAATTGATGGGGTTAATTTTGTTGGATAAAAAAAAGATCATGGTTTTTGATCCTTTCTGCTAAGTTGACTAAAACTATGGCTAAAATGAAAAAAAAAAAAGACTATTCAAAAATAGTTATTAATTCTAAAAAATAATAAGAAATCAGTGGCTAAAGTTGAGGTAAGGCCAAACTTTATTGCAAATGTTAATTAAGATTTTTAAATGATGGAATAGCATTTACTGGCAATAATTGGCATGGAAAATTTCTGAGAGGCTAATCTATCGTCCTCAACTCAATCTGTTTATTTAATATATCACATGAATGGGGGCTCCAGGACTTTAGGACTGAGTTTCTAAGAAAGTAATTGAAATTTCCTCTCTGCAAATTAAAATTATTTGGGCATGCTTTGGATTACAACATTTCTGAAAGATCCTCTTTTAGTATGTTTTCTGTGACTAATTGTTATGCTTTATCGATAGCATTTAGTTTTTTTTTACTTGATGCACATTTCCATCAAAAAGGAAATGTCGAGCCCATGACTCAAGCCTTCAACATTATGGTATTATGTTTAAGCTTTGCCATTAATTTTTTCCATTTAAAACTGTAAAAATGTGCATAAGTAAGCAGAATTGCTATCCATCAACCTCCAGAAACAAAACTGAAATATTTTACCATGTCATTGCGTCCGAAGAAGGTGTAAACAGCATAAAGGTAGTAGTCAAACAGCTGTGAGACACAGTGAATGACATCGAAGGCAATGGGCTTCAAAATGCTCATCATCTGCATGTACTTTCCTGCAAAGAAAGAAAAAGGACAAACACCAGAGAGTTCTTGCTTTCAATGAATACATCATTTCATGATGTTCTTTCCAAATCAATTTTTTGAAAGCCATTCGTGCTTACAGGGTCACTTCCCCACACTTTATTTCTTTTTCACTAAATTGATGATGTTTAAACTCTACAGCAGTGTGCAGAGAATTGAAAAGGCTCTGCATTGAAGTAAACTGGCAGGAGATTAAAAGCACTGACCTACGCAAGTAGATCCCAAGGGTTCATTCAGAGAGAACTTCAGAAGAACAATGTAGCATTTGCATACTCATTATGAGGCGTTAATTTGGTTTAGAGGTATACAACTGTAAACAACTACAGACGTTTAAGGATATAACGAGTTACCACTCACACGCTTTTAGTCAAAAGCGAAAGAAATCATTTAAATAGTTATTTTACTGAAGCTTTGCTATATGAATTGAGAAGAGCAAAAACACTTAATTCTATATCTGAATAAGTTGTTTTGATGTTTTTCCACACTCTCTAGACTAAATATAAACAGCTAAAGTTGTCCACCTGGCAACCCTGTTGCAGGAAAGCTAATTGAATAGTCAGTCCAATTCTAATTTGCACATGAAAATCACATTATGAGGGTCACATCACCTAAGAACACTGTCTGCCTAGGAAGGGTCCCCATGTCTTTGAAGCCACGTCAAGACACATTTAGCACCTCTTGGAAGCAGCGGGTCAGCGGCTCAGGGCGAAGGCTAACCATTATTAGTGTGGCTCAGTCACACAGACTTAGGTGCACTAATGGCAATGATTTGTTGGCCTAATTGATGCATACATTAAAATCATTACACTACTGCGAAAACAGACTGCGTTCAAAGTAACCCGTTTGTGTGCGTGCGCACGTGCATGCGGAAAACTTACCAACAAGCCGGATGACGTTGAGGGTTGTGTTAGTGAGAATTGGTGCATTGATTTTATTGAGGTTGTAGTCCGATTTTCTTTTGCCTTTCATGGTGTCTCTGGACAAACTGGTGGACAATGGGATGGAAGAAGAAAAATAAAAAAAAAGTAGAGTCAGTGTTCAGTCAGAACCAAAGTCCTGAATCAAAACCCTCATGCGAGTCAAAGTCTTCTAATTGGTCGATCAGAACCCATTATACAACGCATGAGACACAGGCAGACGTCAGTGGTGACGTTATTGAACATGGGATCCTGGAGCACCAGACCTATGACACAGTGCTCATTGAGCCATATTAGCCTGCAATCACTTCAGCAGCCATCAGCACATTGGCTGCCCAGTCCCTGGATGTGACCATGCAACCTGTTTGATAATCAACCAAAAGTGCTTTGTGCTTTAGACACTCACACATATGGCTGTTATGAAATTGGTCATTTTCTTTTTATGTGCAAAATATAAAAAAATAAATAAAAATAAATAAAACTATAAATAACTTTGGGAAAAAAAATGTGGCAAAAAAAATAGAAACCGGCTACATTGTTTCAAAAAGCTGGAATTAAAAATATTTTAGACACTACCAGTCATTATGCCTTTTAAAATCTTCTTGATTAAGATAGCAGTAAATAAATCCTATTCTGTGCATTATGTTACACAGAAATGTATTTTTTAGTAAATTCCTTTCTGAATATTTCTTTAGAGAATATAATAATAATTTAGAGAAAAATAAATGCAGTAAATTGGCTTAGAATGACTTTTTTTTTTTACTGCCATAATAAGCAGTGAATATTGTAGAAACATTTACATCCAAACAAAAGTCCATTCAGAAATCTCTGGCTTGAAGCGAGGACTGAGATGCCTGTGAATGATGTGAGCGGAGCTCACGGTGGCCCTGGCTGTTTAATCGAAAAGAGAAATGATCCATGTTTTCATCTGAAAAAGTCACCAATAACACAGGAAAAAGCGGCTACATCTGTCATAAGTTACTTTGTGTGAAAAAGACTGAAGAGTCGCTGGAGGACTCTGAAAACTTCCTAAATATAGTGGAATACCCAGAACATCCACATCAACACGCTTCTCACATGTTATGCTTTCACATGCTTGCTTGTTTATTGCAAGTGAAAAATAGTTCTCCCAAACAATGTTCTGGGGTGCTTTGCTATATACCAATCCTGCTGTACATAAATAAAATGCATACCATAAAGAAAAATAACGACGGTATTTGGAGTGAAACATGGTTGGGGCCAATTATAATCAAAATGCATAATTGATAATAAATTACCATCATGGCGTAATTATGTTTACATTTTTTTTTAATTGTTAATGTCGTAATTGTAATTAAATTGTAAGTGAGTTTCGATAAATGACTTTATAATTATAATTGCCATGAAAATTCTATAAAAATTGTTAATTATATTTAACGCAAAAAGGTGGAACCGCGTAAAAGTTCTACTGTACATACAGTTCTACACATATGTAGTTAACAATTATTGAAAGTTTCATATCAAGCTTTCCCACATTGTACCTTTTAAAAACATTTTAAATCAAGAGGTATACTGACACAAAAAATGCTCAGATATCCACACCAAAAATGCTGGTCACTTTAATTGGGATTGAATTGTAATTGGCCGTGGTTAAATGTAAATGAAAAATGTAATTCACCCCAACCCTGGTATGAACTGATATACCACCTGGCACTACATCATAATACTGAAGAGAAAACTGAAAAAATGCTAACAGTGTTAAAGCAAGTGCTGCTATTATCGTCTCAATTTTCTGTATTTTTTATACATTGAACTGTAATTTCCACTTTGATTAAGTCCTTTGCATGATTGTATAGCACCGTGTGATATTTATCGTTAAAAAGAGACAAATTTACCCTCTGTGGCACTGCAAATTTCACTTTTGTGGGACTAATAAAGGTTATCTTCATCTTTAAAAATAAACCAAAAAAAGCATCATCTAAGACAAAAAAAAAGCAAATTGCTAAAGGACATGAAGAAAAACCCACACGATTTGCTGTGGGTCTTGGAGTTGATGTGACATATTGAAACAGCATCACAATGCACTGACCTCTTGACAGGTGCGTCGCCCGTCTGCTCATCAACATAGTCCTGCTTGAGCTCATCTGGGACATCACTGTCACTGTCATAGTCTTGATATGCGCTCTTCTCCAGCTCATCCGACTCATACTAAAGAGCAAAGAGAATGAAAAGTTCACACACAAGTCATGGAAGTCACGTTGCAAAAGTGCGAAGCGAAGCAATAATAAACAACGTCAAAAACTTTGTTGTGGATGATACAATACACAAATTAAAGTGACATAATAAACTGACTCAAGAAGAAAACTCTCTGGTAAAACTATCTGATTCAATCTGCAATAGATCACATGAAAACAAATAGTGAGAATTTCTGTCTCAGTGGGAGCATATTTATCCAACAGCTGGCATCAAGAGTAAACGCAGAATGTATCCACTTCTCACAGGAGAGTTCAGATCAATCCTTTGAAATTGGGAAATGCTATTTTTTTTTTTTTAGTCCTTTAATCCGTGCTCAAAAGAACACTAGCACTATACTTAAAGGATTACAAGCCTAAAGGCAAAACGTGCTCAGCCTTCTCTGAGCCCGACACGTTATACATAGTACGGTACAAGATGAATTTCAATGTGCAACAAGATAAGATAACCTATGAGCATTCGAAAGTCAGACATTTGCAGAACCTGTCCTGTATCCTTCTTGAAACTCTGGAATAAAGGAGGACAAGACCATAGGTACCACACAAGAGCCTCTTACTAATACTACTCAACAGAGAAACTAAAGGAAAAACAATTCAATACATACACATCACAATTCTTTGTCACTAAGGAAAGGATTCAAACTCACTTGCTTGATTACATGAAAAACTGACAAAAGAGTGATATATATATACCATTTATTATTATACCACAAGCTAAGATATGTCTCATTTACTGAAATCTAAATAACCTGTCAAACCTGTGTCACATGAAGACTTAATTCAGAAAGGCCTGCCAGCAATACTGAGCAGCTCGTCCCTCAAGAGCGAAAACACAATCCGAAGGGAATAAAAAGTAGCACAGCTCATTATTGAATAGATCAAAGCAGAAGATACACAGCTTAAAGCGTGGAATTTCCAAAAGCAAAGCAACTGTTTCGCATGGTCACTATCACCCCCAATGTACTGTATATGCATGATCATTAAAGTAAAAAGTATTCAATTCATGTACTTTGAAGCTACTTTAGCCCTTATTCAGGTCTTTGCATCAAACACAGATAAAAGCTCTTCCTGTAATCCAGCTTTAGCTTCAAACGCACAAACGAGCTCTCGACACACCTCGTCATGCATGTTTCAGACTCACATGAAAACCCATCAAACATTCTTCTGATTGTGCAGAAAAACAAAGCACATTAAGTTAAAGCTGGTGTACAAAATGTGCTTGAATTGGATCCGAGCTTGACGACAATGCACTGAGACGAATAATGCTCATGTTAGTTTGCCTTTTGGAACTTAAAGGTCCTATATCATGCAAATCCACTTTTTCGAGCTTTTAACCTTGTTGCAATGTTAATTCCTTCTCAAAAACACCCCCAATGTATTATTGGGATTCCTTCCTGCATCTCTGAGAAATCCTCAATTATCCTGCTCTCTGAGCTGCTACTCTGCCCTCTTCTGAAAAACGAGTGTTTCATAATGCTAGTGATGTCACGAGCATTCTGAACCATCCCCTCCAGGAAGTGCCTGCTGCTGGTGCCGCGCCTCCACGGTGAACACTGAACTGTTGGCTTCCAGGAAGTGGACATCGTTGCTGCTACTGGATAGCAAGAGAAAATCGCTTTGGTGATCACTGATCTGCCTCAGAGCAAGTCATGCAGGCAAGTCAGTGTATAGACACGCCCACTCATGAACATGCATAAGCAGGCAGCAAACAGCCAGTTGGTTAGAAAGTCACTTTTTAGAAGCTAAAACTCTGGAAAACAGGCGAGTTTGGGAAAATAAACCTCAAATACTGTTTTTGGGGTTCTTAGACCAAATGGAGATGGGTGAAAAATGCATGATATAGGACCTTTAAAGAGTATGGGCAGTGGAAATTTGAGTCTCTTTAGAACAGGGATGCCATGGTTATGACCCACGTGCCGGACCCGGCCCGATTGTACATCACATCCGCCCCGTGGTTGACATGGGAAAGCATTTTTTATTTATTTTTTAATCTAGTGTTTTATTTTTTTTGTGTCCACCAGCACACAAAATGTGAAATAAAACCGTCTAGTTGTTTGTTTGCTCCGTTTTAAATTTTCTACATTTGCACCGTCACACGTGAAATCGGGAGATTTGCCACATCAGATGGACAATTTCCAGCCCAATCACATCTTAGAACAGCCGAAACACAAACCACGAATCTGGCAACACTGTGTTTGTGACACAACGCGACTATCCTGTAATTTCTACATGAGATGATGACAATAAAGCAACGTAACAGCTCAGGTAAGAGTTTGAAGCAGCCGAAACAGCTGCTGTTGCTGCACGGTGCACACATTTCATAAAACAGTGTTTTTCTGACTCATAATCACAATATCTGCTTAAATAATCATGTAATGTGCAGTTTTTTAGCTGAGAACAACAACAAGAGTGTGTGAATGTAGCTAGTGACCAACTGTTGTGTGGAGTCATATGTGGAGTCCGCGTCTATAGACACGCCCACTCAAACAGCCCGGTTTTAGAATTGGTCAGAAAGTCACTTTTCAGAGGCTAAAACTCCAGAAAACAGGCGGGTTTCGGAAAATAAACCTCAAATATTATGTTGTTGGGTTTCTTAGAACAAATGGAGATGGGTGAAAATTAGCATATGTCCCCTTTCGGCCAGCCGATATTGTCGGCTGTTTTTTGTGTTTTTTACGTGCTGCATTCGCTGATCTGCATTATTTACAGAGAGCAGAAATATTTTTTTCTCTGTTTTTAATATTTGTTAAATATTTTTTACTTGTCGTGCTACCTCACCTTTGTTCATTTCAATAAATGGTCCTTTTTTCAAAATTGAGACTCGTACCATTTGTTATCATCATTGTGTCATTTTTATGATGTAAATTGAGGGGGCAAAAGTAGTATCGGCTCCAAATATCGGCGCAAGAAAATTGGCAGTCCACATCGGTCATCGGCTAAGGCTGATGGAAAAAAAAAATCAGTATCGGCATCGGCTCTAAAAAATCCATATCGGTCTATCCCTAGATGACTGGCAAAGTTAATGTGCCATCTGTTATTGAGCCAATGTACTGTTTTAAGATGTGTCATATTTGGCTATTTTTTCAAGAACCTAATTATGCATTGTCATGTTTGCCTTTAATAAATATGATCAAAGCATTTTACAGTTTACACTTGTGTTAAATATAGGAAATGTGTTTTATGCAATTTGTTGCATTTCTATCTTATAAATGTAGGCTACTTGCATGTTATGTTTTTAGAGGGTAACTTGCTTTAGGCTGCTATGTAATTGTAGGCCTGACCAATTTCACCCTGGCATCCCTGTTTTAGAAGGTAGTGAATGTCATTAAGTTCACCATATCCATCCATTATGTTTTCCCTGCTGTTATTATAGGTCTTTATTTATTTTTCTGTGAATGAACAGTCTTAACTTAACTTTTGATGACATTTTCAGGAAATATTGGAAATGGGATAAGGAACATTTGATTCCAGACCAATATCCCGCATTCCAATCAGTTTTAAAAATCACAAAATCCCTATGTTCGTTGTTTGAGTTGGTTCTACACCACCTCCTGCTGGTGAATTTGTGGATTACATGCTCTAATAAAAAGTTCTGTGCCACTTTTTGCTTTGATCAAACAATAATTCCAAGCATTTAAAGTGTGAATGATCAAAGTACCATGATCAGGATCATTGAAGTGGAGTTTTGCACACTTGTATATTTCTTAATATTTGTTGGCCAGGTCTCTCCTGTAAGAAAGATTTATTTATCTCAATGACAATTTCCTGATTAAAAAATAGTTTCACAATAATAGCAGGGGTTGCATCTTGAATATAGTAGATAAATCAAAATGTAGCTAAAATTGGAGAAATAAAACTAAAAAAATAAATAAAACTTCTTAAGCTCTGCTCGAGGTAATGAACGAATCCTGATGAAGACGCATACATGATAAGAGTTGAATTCAGCTTTTCATGCATCTTTTTACTGTAGATTATCTAAGAACCTACTCTGGAGCTCAAAAGCAATTTGTTGAGCAATATGTCAAAAAGTCTTTATATTCATAGCAGCTTTTGCACTGCTGGCCCTGCAGCTTTCTGAAAGTTTATCTCGCTGGCGGTGACAGTTTGAGTGCTGCAGTGAACTACTCAATAATGCAAAGCAATTACGGCCCATATAAATTTGGCTGTATATGAACGTGTTAAATGTTTCACCTTAATGGACAGACTTGTTCATTAGTCATGCTTATGTAAGGGGGTTGGAGGGGCGTTGGATTCTGAACCACTGAACTTGCAGATGGCGTCTGTCGACAGATTACATAGATGAAGATGACAGATACGGTGATAGCATAATTAAACACAATGATGAGCTTTATTAATCACCATCAGCACTAACAGGGTTCCGAATTGATCTCTATAAACTTTCCAATGGAAAGTCCACAATCACACAAACGCATTCTTTACAGTTTTAAGCACAATAGGCTTATTTTTTTACACTTACTCCATTAGATGCCAGCACATCCTCAGTTTCTTCGTCTTTATTCTCGATGTGCATCTCAAAGGGGTTCCCCTCCTGCACGTACTGCTCAAACAGCGACAGCTCCTCCCGAGCCAGACTGTTTGAAGACACAGCCTGTCTGCTTGGGGAGATGGATGGAGAGCGGCACTGGCCCATGAATTTAAACTCCTGGATCAGAGAGGATGAGACACAGCACAAGAGAAATGTGTCAATAGATGAGGCAGAAAGACAAAAAGGCCTAAGCTGAAAAAATACTTTCAGAAGTTTTGGAGGTCAGTTTTACTTCATTTCAGTAAAGTAGATTGTGCTGTTGCATACACACAAAATCAATTTAAAATCAATCTAACCCAGTGGTTCTCAAACTTTTCAGCCCGCGACCCCCAAAATAAATGTACCAAAGACTGGGACCCCCACTGTACATGAAGGTGGTTGAACACAGACATGAACATTAAAGAACAGTCATGTGGAGACACGGCCATCTATAAGGGGGAATAAAGGGCAGAGCTCTTTGGGGCCCATCCATAAAGTCAGCAAAATGACGTCTATCGTTCTATGAATCTGTGATCACCACATTTATTTAATTATCTGAATAATATCATCTGTTATCCAGGAGGTTTATTATTATTTGGGCCATAATATAGAATCATCTTAAAGATGTAAATCATTGTTTTAATCAGAAATAAAATGGGATAAAAGTGACCAAAAATGGTTAAAAAGGTGATGAAATGGGATTTTAAAAAAAAAAACACAAAAACTGGTTAAAAGTTGCAAATGAGAGTGGCCAAAAACAGACAGAAAAAGTGGTGGAAAAAAAAAAAGGGTTCAAAGTGTCAATAATGAAACATTAAGTAGGAACATTTAGCTTAAACTGGCTCATAAGTGGTGAATGTGTAAAAATAAGCATGAAATATGGTGAAAAGAGGTTATAAGTGACAATAATGGGTCAAAATATGTGACATTCGGTGGGAAAAGTGGAGGAAAGGGTTTATCAGTGCTGAAAATGTCATGCAAGTAGAAAAAATGTTCAGAACAGGCATTGAAATTTGATGGAGAAACGGCAGAAATGGGAGTAATGTAGTAAAAATGCATTGTTCTAACCTACATGCCACTAGAGACATCAGCCTTTTCGTCAATATCATGAATGCATAATTACCAGTGAACTTTACACACTTGCATGCACACACGGGGGGGGAAGTGTGAATCTGAGTGACACTGTGCATCATCAAATACTCTTCACCCTCTTGCCACAGCAAAGTGTTGCTTACTCACATGCAGCTGGGAGATGTTGAAGTTGGACTTGACGGGGCAAAGTTCCCACGTCTCGTTCTCCAGAAACATCCTGAGTTCTTCTAGCCGTGCCCTGCGAGATTGAAAGGAAATAAACTGTTTTTTGCAGACATAGATAAAGGTTTAGGTAAAACAATACTCTTGCCTCTACCCAACACTTCAGTTTTTCTACAGGTCTTAATACTTTGTTCAGGAGTGCAGTAAATACATTGACCTTTATGATATCTGCAGAGGTCACTGAGGTTAACATTGATACACAGCAAAAGGTATTTATGTGTGAGCAAGAGTGTGTTCACAGCCACTGGGTGAGCATGAGTTCTAAATACCAACACTGCAATAAAGTGCAGTTATTTACTGGAAAACCATTGGTAATTTAGCTGATAGTGTCAGGAACTATTTATTTATTTTGTACAATTAAAAAAAAGTACATAATATAACAGAAATAGATAGATATACAGTGTAGTAAGAGGCAGAAAGCTGAAAAAGTTGTTTGAAGCCTTCAGCTAAATGAACACAATAAAACACAAAAACAACAAAACTCAAAAATAAACTACAAAAAGTAATTTAAGCAATTGTTAAAATTACAAAATATACAAAAATATTAAAACATTAAATACAAGTGATTGTAAGGAGTTTATGAAAACCTCAATGTCTAATACTTCACCAGAATACTAATTCAACAATAACAAAAACTGAACAGAAATAAGATTTACAGGTAACTATTAAACATTAAGTCACTATAGTAAAAATATATCTAAAAATTGTGGGATAAAAGACGCCTCTTTTGTGATCACGTTTAGCCAAATGGCTCACTTCCTAATGTGCTACCTTGTCCACAGAAATTAAGTTTTGCCAAGCATCAAGTCACCAACAAATCGCAAACATTGAGTTTCATTAACAAATGAAATGAAAGCTGCTCGAGACCATGATGTATTGTATCAAATAAAAACATAGTGTAGGCCTCAGAGATCAGTAAATCAAAGATCATTTGCCCAAAAAAAGATGTGAAAGGTTGAAATTGCTGAACAAATGTTTGTTTTTATCCTCAATGTAAACACTCCCTTATGGACGTTGTCGGAAAAGTTTCTCGCTTTGCATCGTGGGATGTTTTATTGATCCTTGAGGCCTAAAAAAAATCTTGACTCCTGCAGCTTTAACTAATACTGTATATGATTAAAAATCAAAGGAGAAAAAGATGTCGTTCTCACAATAAAATGACAAATGCAAGAACATGAATTAGACTCATTAGTTCTTAACCTTATTGGAGGGACTGAACTCTGCAAGCTTCATCAGAGCATTTATTGAACAATTTGTAATCGCGAAAAATTAAATAAGATTTCTTCTTAACATCGGTGTATATTTTATTCAGACACACAAACATTTTTTTTTACTTTCTTCAAAATGTTTTTAAATGTTATTTTTTTATAAACTGATATTTGGATTGTTCTCGTAATTTATTATGGTTTATCATGGGAATGTATTAGTACAGCAAACCTTTGAGAATGACTCATCGTCCCCCCGGTTAATATTACTGTTAATACAAGTTAAAATCAGAACCTAAAACACTGAGTATCCCGCAAGTATTTAGTGCCATTTAGCTCTTTTTCAGTCGTTATTATGATCTCACACTGCTTTCCATCAACTTCAACACCTCTAACCTACAGTTGGATTTCATCATGTCCCTCATCCTTCCCACTTTGTGTCACAGGGGCCAAGCTCATTAAAACTCTGATATTTAGGCCTCCTATCAATGATTCTTGACAGGTAACCTTAACACTGATCAATGCAAATCATCTCTGCTGATGTGGCTCCGTCTGTGTGAGCAGATACATATTTATGAGATTGGTGGCGGGGGGGGGGGGAGGTTATGTAATCAAGATGTTAATGTGCTGCCATCTCAGCGAGTGCTGCCATGCAATTACATGTCTGTCTACTCCAAAAAGAACTGTGTGGTGGCAGATGTAGATAATGATGCAAAGACCCCTTCAAAAGAAGTAACCAACCTGTGATAGTTCCTGAAGTAATTCACACTCTGGCGTTTAATGGATTCTTGCAGAACTTCTGACTTGCTGCTGCAGAACTCTTCACCCACCTGCATCAGCCTGGAGCAGAGCAGAAACAAACATGAGAAGTCAAAACACATGAACAGGAGTAGTTCATTTGGTTGTGCATGTTTTTCTTAATACTGCAAATTTGTCAGCCTTTGATGCTGTAAAAAAAAAAAAAAAAAATTCTTCTCGTGTACTAATGCAGGAAAAAGAATTTGAGGGAAGTTTTCGGAACTAAAAAATCATATTAAATAGAAATGGTTACATTTAAATAATTTACGAAATAAAAGTATGCAAACAACAGAAGAAATCTCAAAATTATACTCATACTAATTTTCTTCTTTGACTTAAGTTCAAACCAGAATTAATACATTTGTATATTTTGGGAATTGGTATTTTACCAAATTAAAATCAACCATAGCAGACAGTTTGAAGCACTCATTAATGATAACAAAAACAGCTGCGTAGGAGGCTGTAAAATTATTCTAATGTAATGACGCTGTGTAACAGCTTCTTTTCAGCTACTTACCAAAGGTCACACATTACAATCATACATCACAATTATGCTCAGAATCAAGGGGTTATACGCCACCAGCGAGGTCTAATCATGGCTATATGATTTTTAAAGCTGAAAAAGTCTTCAAGAAGTGCTGCTCAAGCCCATTTGAAACATTGAAGATTGTGAGATATAGTTTTTTTCCCCAGCTACAATCAAATGGTTTTATTAGCTGAAAACTATTAGAAATCAGTGTAATTGAGCCTATAATAAAGTGCAGAGAATGTTTATGGAAACAAAGCTAATACGTGGCTTTACTATGAAAAAACTAAAACAGCAACAATCTTACAGAAAAATGACAGCTATGATTAGTAAAAGTTTGAAGATAGTGCACAACATTCAGAGGTGGCAAAAGTGCTCGTCTTCGGTACTCAAGAATAAGTATAGATACTTGAATAAAAAATGACTCTGGTAAAAATAAAACTATTGAAGTTGCTCCCTTACTTGTGTAAAAGTAAAAAAAAAGTACATACTACTAAATGTACTCAATTAAAAAAAGTAAAACAATGTTCCTTCAATAATAAGACAGGGTTTTTAAACTAGCAAATTACATATATTTAATTTTTTTAAGAACTTGTAGAATACTGGTACATGGAAATAATTTCAATCTGTTACATTTGAACACCTGGACTGGATAATTTAGCAATGTGTCAAGAAAAAAAATGTGCAAATGCTCAATAAAACCAAGAGCAGCTTTGAGTTTAACATTTTTAAGAACTTGTAGAAAACTGGTAAATAGAAAGAAAGTAAATCTGTTACCCTTTATGAACACCTGGAGAATTTAGCACTCATTATAGATACACTTTGTAAATAAAATGTTTCCAAAAAAAAAGGCAAATGCTCAATTAAACCCAGATCAGCTTTGAGATCAATATTTTTTTAAACTTGAAAATGTTAACCATAAAACTAAGGGACCTGCCTCACAGATGTTTTTACATTGTGATGTTATCTTCAAAGGTCTTAAAAGTAACTAGCTCATTTTTAAAAGGTAAGGAGTAGAACGTACAGACATTGGTTTTAAAAAGTAAGGAGTACAAGTAAAAAGTCGCCATAAGTTGGTCAGCTACAATAAAGCATCCAAGTTATTTGTAAATTTAGGTCGGATTAGGATCAAAAGGTCTTAACAGTCAAGTGCCCTTCATTAATAATCTGCAAAGTACTGAATTCAACATCATAGAGTCTATCTGGGACGACCTGAAAATATAGAAGGAATCAAGGAAGCCTGCATCTACAGAAGATCTGTGAATATCAGCTGAGTTCCTTCAAAAGCTGTGTCCAAGTACCAATAGAAACCAATGCGGTAATGAAGTTACAGAATGGCCGTAGGAAATGATGCAAGTAAGATTTGTCATTTGTTCAAAGTGAAAGATAGAGAGATCCTTCCTTTAAACCCTCAGCAGAGTTTTAGGTGTATGCCAGATTGACAGCCTTCAGGCAAACAAACACAATGTAAACATTCCTGCTCAAAAGATGGTACACTGTTTACTGTGGTGACAAGAATGAACATATGCATCAAATGCATGCAATTAAAAACAAAATTCTCATACTCACAATATGCAACATATTGCTGCTTGCGTGGTAGTTATTTTCAGAGAAAACACAAGCTTATGAATACACAAAGATACAGCAATTAAAAAAAAAAAAAAAAAAAAGAAGGGGGAAAAATGGATTTAAATTTTTATTTTTAGAAGGATCAGGCAAATTAATTTCAGTTCCTTTGTGCAAATAAAAAAAAAAAATACTGAGCCTTTGCAATTAACGCAATGAGTTGCATGCATGTGTTTGTCATATCTGGTGTTTATTAAGCTAAATCAACTTTTCTGTGCTTTAAACATGACAAAAGTGTTATTAGGGCTTCATACACATGCCCAAAGTGTTTTTTCATTGATTCCCTCAATCATTAGTTAGAGGGTGATTTGCTCCTTTCTTACTGCAGGGTGAGCCCAAACACCTCGCTCCAATTTGATGACACGTTCACACTTTGATTACGGATTTGATGCGGCACTGAGCTGGAGAAGCTGTGCCTCCAGGAAGCTCTCTGCCATGACTGACATGTAAACAGACACGCCCACAAAGGTGAGCATTTCAGCGTCCTTCGTGCTATGTATGTATTTCCTACAGTCTATGTATGTACCGGTGAACGCCCCACCTCCACGCTCTGTCTCGTGTTTATAAAGCAGCATGAGCTCGGCTACGAGTGGGTGGGAGGAGGCCGGGCTGCCCTCTGGTCCTACGTCACCGTGTGGGGAGGAAGAAGTCTTGTCTTTAGACACACCCACTCATTAATATGCCTAAGTAGGACGCAAATCAGCCTGTTTGTGTAGAGTTGCTCAGAAAGTGACTTTTCAGAGGCTAAAACTCTGGTAAACAGGCGAGTTTGGGAAAATAAAGCTCAAATACTATTTTTTTGTGGTTCTTAGAACAAATAGAGATGGGAGAAAAATAGCATGATATGGGACCTTTAAACTGCTGCTCATTTAGTGGACATAAAAACATAAATCAAGGGAGGAAAAAAGGTTAGACACCAAAAAACCTAAAAAATAAAATAATTTGGATTTATCAGACTTCATTAAAAAAAAAAAAAATGATAGCTGAGCAATATTTTGTAAATACAGTATTAAAAAACAAATTTGAGATCAAAACACCAACCTGCTGATGACATCCAGCACCACAATGAAATCATCATATTTGAAATTGGACATGTCGGTTCCCAGGATGTAAGCTTTCACTTTCAACTGGACATCCTGAGAAGAGAAACAGGAGACTACGATAAATGCAATTTCTGGGAGGAAAATATAATTATAATTATATATAATAATTATAATTATATAATAATTTATATATAATTTATAATTATAAATATAAAAATAATTTACTAACAGCAAGGTAAAACATACCTGCCAGATCCGTGTTAGGCCATGTTCAAGCTTCTTCTTTACATAACTGCGGTCCACCATCGACTCATCAGAGACGGCTGCTACAACACTGTCTGCGGCGAGTGAGAAAAGAAGATACAGGAATCAAAGACGTAATCAAGAGAAACATTTTTGCCTCCTTTCATTGAACCTTTTCACAGTTGCAGAGTGAAGCCACCGCAAATAAATAAAATATTCATGCACAAAAAAACTTGCTATTGTGGTTATACATTCAACTTTAAGGTGCGACTCCTCTAGTGTATTTTAGTATGACGAACAGAACATCACAATCCGCAGTAGGTGCAGATCTGATCTGCAAAAAGTACCGTCGAAAGTCTTCTCAATGTCAGCGTCAATCTGTGGGAGGCTCTCTGCTGTCTATACCAGTCAGCATCTGACAGTAGAGTGGGTCATGTATTCCCTGAAGACAGACTGACAGGAACCTAGAAGCCAACTGAGCGATGCAAGATGACAGTTAAATTAGTAGTAGACGTCTCTTTCACTGTCTGGCATGGTTCCTCCTCCTCCATCATGCTCTCAATACACTGTTCTCATCGGTGATCACAGTGATCAGTGAGCATTCCTCATAGTGCAGCAGAATCACAAGTAACATCTAAAGTAACACTTGGAATGTTTTTAAAATCATCAAGGAAACATCAGTCACAGTGAGCTACTAATCTTCAATAACTGCATTTTTAGTGTTTAAACTGAATAAATCTAACACATTTTGATCTGCCGTAAATTGCTTTATTTATGAAACTGCCCCAAGGTTAAAAAAAACACCCTGGTCACCCTGTCAGTGTAATGGAGGAAGTTCCAATAGCTGACAGCCAAAAAAAATATTGTAAAAATGGCCATTTTGCATTTTGCTTGAGGAAAGGAGCAGGCATCGTTTATTGTCTATTTTCTCATCTGTTTAAATAACTGTTACTATAAATCACTGCTGTGGGGAAGTGAAATATTGAGGGCCAGGACAAATCATACAATAAACACAAATATAGGATTATGGTAATCGTAAAGAAGCAACGGGCACTAAAGACATTTTCCAACTTAAACACACTATGCCAGAAAAAAGTTTTCAGTGACGGAATCAAAACTAATTTGCCACATGTCAGCCAAACGTCTTTTTTTTCCCCCACTTTTAAATGAGTAACATTAATATTGCAAACTATTATATTACAGGTTATTACAGGTTAATAGACTAAAAAGTTTAATCTATCCTTCTTAAACTCATTAAAGTTAGATTTTTAAAGATTCATAGCTCTTTAAAAGAGATTTGCATCAATAAATGAAACCAAAACAGATCTGATGACTACCCTAATAAATAAAACAGATTGAGGGTATGCTTTACTCCTTTGGTTTCTTCCGGAATGCTATGAAGTCGAAGTTTGCAAATTTCTGTAAACTAATTATCTTATTTTAACTCTGCTATGACGTTGGAAAATCTTCACCCCCCTTTAAAGTTCTGGTAACGTGGCTCAGCCATTAAGCAGAAGTCCTACTTTCTAAAACAGAGTGTACTGTTTGTCATAACAGTTCATTTCAAATGAATGCCCAAAACTACCTTACTTGGAGCTCAGTCCGTAGCCATCTAATGTGACATAAATATTTATTAATACTCACTTTGCAGTAGCCTTTTATTCAGTATTTCTATATTAGGGTAACTCGTTTTTGGTGCTTTGCCTCACCAGTTTTCAGTTTCTGTAATATGGAAGTTCTAATCTGGATTTCCTCTTATCACACTAATTCCGGGATTTATTCTGTCTGTCCTGTACTACTACGCTGGTTAACTTCTTCTCAATATGGTAACTTAGGTTGCATGGCTAACCTGGTCGGGAGTAGGTCTTGTACTGGCTAGGATCAGTGCGCTCATAGAAAATGACCTGCTCATTCTCAGAAGATCCTGATTGGTGCACGGATCTGACAGCCGTAGAAGAGAGAGTTCTAATGATAAATGTAATCTACATCTTTTCACACAAGAGAACCAAATACTGTAATTATTAGTTTCCCCTGTCGCCTTACCATACATTCAATCAAAGAGGTATTTATGCTGGGCGATTTTGCCTAAAAAAAAAAAAAAGACTTTCGATTCTCGATTTTTTTTAAATGCACTTAAAAATGACTACAGACATCAGTTATATTGTCAAAAGTGCAACTTTATTGCTGTGATTGTCCTCAAGAGTTAAAATGTATAGAACAATCCCAAAATAAAAAGTAAATGAGGCTCTATCATTCACCTATTTCAAGCTTTAACCCAGGTTTAAGCAAAAGTTCAACAGCAACTTCACAGTAGCTTAAATTTCCTGATTAAAAAATCAGGTAACTACATATTTTATAACATAACATTACAATTAAAAAAAAAATAAACTCTTCCCTTAGCATCTCAGCATAGTGCGAATAAAAAATTTAACATGGCTGTGGCACACATATAGCGTACTCAAAAAGGGGGTTGGCTCACATCAGAACGCTAAAAAATCCGAAAAAACTCTGGTGGGAAAAAGAAATTGTAAAGATTATTATTTTTTTTTTTTTTTAACTTGAATTTGCAAAATAAAAAGTTTTTATCTTCAAATTCGGTTAATCGATAATTTTTTTTATTTATTTGACAGGGACATTGCAAAATAACTATATTGCACAGACCAGAGGTAGCTGTGATCTAATTATCTGTAGTCTGTGGGCAGAAAAAAAAGTGACAGCAAAGCGAGGTGACAGGTAACAGTGTGCAGGCAGTTCATCAAATGGTCCATTTATATTTTAAAATACAGCCAGAAACAATCAAACACCAACAGCCAATCACCAGAGGAGAGAGCTTCTCTATAACAGTCCAAATACTTCAGACAAAACTGCATTATTCGTTAATGATTAATAATTACCAATTTTGTCTCTAAACTACTTCTTCAGATTCATTTTAAACTGTCCCACAGATAAAGGTAAGGAGTTCCAAGCTCTTACTGCTTTACCAGAGCCTATAGTACAGGCTTATTGAGCTCTAAACTGAACGCAGCATCAGAGCCACAGACTGCACCCAAAATGAGGTGGATACGTGAATAGAAACACGTCTGTACAGTAACAAAGTTAAACTGATCAGTGGGTCAGTTTATATGGTCCAATGAATCAATAATGCATGAATTTTACAAATTCAGATGTTAAAAATGTGGATTTTATTTCTTCATATTTTTTAAGAATTGATCCTCAATGGTGACATAAGTTGCTCTGCACGGTTTCTCTGTTTGTGATTGGTCTGGAGCAGCAAACTCCGCCCCTTTTATGTGAGCGCACACGCAGCCAGGTTGGAATGTGTTGATAAGCTTTGTAGTACAGCTGTTCTGGGATTGAGAATGTTTGGTTAGGTGAAGCCAGCTAACAGAGATATCCTGGATTTATTTATCCAGCTTGGTAGTATTGGCCAATGTCAATGAAAATGTATTGCATGGTTGTTGTTCATCGCATTCCAGGACTAAAGAGTCTCACCTTAATATATCTTTCTTAACATCTTTACTTAAGGGAAAATTGAAGTCGATATTTTGTATTTCAAGGCAGTCTCGTTTTATCCACACTAAATAAAGTCAGTGTGACTGAGAAAGATAAATAGCTCTAGTCAAAGAACAGCATCTGTGTCCACAAATTGCAAAATGACTAATCTCGGAGAAAAACGAACACTTTAATTTAAAGAAAGTTAAAAACAATTTCCACTAAATAAGAAGTATCATCAGGTTTTATATTTGGATTTTTCTTTGCAAGTGATTTTGTGACAAAGCTGAAAGAGTTGTTCCAACTAAAAAAGTTGGATAAAACCAACCTTAGCTTTTGAAAAAGTCATCTGTAAATGTCATGTTGAACTGTACTTGTCATTAGGTTTGAATTATTAGAAGGAAAATAATGACTTGCAGCAATTATACAGATATTTTGAAGAATAACTGATCATTCTGACTTGTTAAATTTGGAATAAGTTGCATATGTCCCATATGCACTTAAATGCATCACATTAATTTCCAACCAACCAAGTAAAATATAGATGAGGGGAACCCAATGATCGCTCTTTGATACAGTATTTAGAATTATTAAATAGAGGAGTGAAGAAAATAAGTCAAGAAGAAGAAAACATGAATCAATACAGGTTAGGTCACTTGGAGCAACGATAGTCAACATGTTCTAGTTTAGGTTTGGTTGCTAGGAAGAAATAAAACAACGGTTTTACCGACAAATAGTTCATACTGATTATAGATGGACAGAAGATCAATTTTTAATATCATGCAAGAATTTAATTTTGGTGTCATGCTTTTTGGCAGTTGATTGCAATCACCAGCCAGATAAAAAGGTTTGGAATGTGTCAAGCATGCATGTCATGGGTCTTT
Organism: Gouania willdenowi; assembly: GCF_900634775.1. NCBI lineage: Eukaryota > Metazoa > Chordata > Actinopteri > Blenniiformes > Gobiesocidae > Gouania > Gouania willdenowi. The sequence goes on along the minus strand of NC_041054.1, from coordinate 14,653,444 downwards.
GAATCTTTTTTTCAAACCGTAGGGAAGGGTCTGACTGTCACACTCTACATTTCTGATCTTCACTTTGATGCAAATTTTAATTCATTCAAATGACCCAAAGTGAGAGGCTACAAGGTTTTACTGTAATTACATTGACTTGATTCCTTCACAATTTTCCTGTTATTCACTGGCAATTCAACAAAATCATCAGGTTTCGAGTATAAGCTCAAATGAGCTTTCTCACCTTGTTTAGTATGATCTGAGAAAAGAACCTCCACACCAAACAGTTCAAGTGTAAATGTGCCTTAAGCATCCCATTTTTGAAAGCTTCTTGACATTTGTGCAATCCATACATATTTTTTCCATGTCCTGCCTTTAACGTATTCTTTTGATGTCATTACAAAATTGAAATGCTTACCTAGCACGGTTATCTCGTCTGAAGTTTAGAACAAGGATTAAGGTATAAAAGGACAAAATGCTCATGAAAGACTCTCGCTGGCAGCCTATAGATACTGAGTGATTGACCTTTGTGGTGGTTGTAACTCATGGGGAAAATTCAGATCAGATAAACTATCATTTTATCAGAGCAGTGAAACAGAACTTCCATAATACACAGTTTTAAAAACCAATTGTTTAAAGTGACCTGAGCTGAGCCTCATTAAAATATGTGTGAGGACAGTTTGTGGTCCATCCTCATCCTTATGACAGCTTGTTTCACTCTGTAGTGGATCAAACTGTGACTTTACGTTGGACACAGTATGAAAATAGTTGAATCATTGTGACCAACGTCGACAGAAATCTGCGTCTGTCAGAGTTTTAATTAATCACACAGCAGCAGCTGAGTGATCACAGCTGCTGCTGCACGACGCACGAGTCCGTGTGGCTTCAAATGTAACTAAGTCCATATTTCTAGTGCAATATGATGTTTCACCTTATCGGGGCGCTGCACTTATTCCAGGGTTAGAAGCGCGTAAGAGGAAAAGGACTTACGCACACCGAAGAATGCGCACTAGGGCAGATTTGAATGAGAACACCCACATTTCAGGGACGCTCAGCCCACAGTGCGTAACTGGGATGAAGGTGCGCAGCGACTGACTTAAGTACAGGGGGAGAATAGCCCGCAGCCAAAAACAGCGCCACTGTGCGGCTTTTTGGACTTACGCGCATGGGAGACTAGAGCCCTAAATGTTTTAACAAGAGCAATATAGACGTGAATATAATTATTGTGGTAAATCAGATTTAATATCTTACTTTTCTTTTGCACAGTTAACGCATCATGTGTGGTCATCTGAAAAATTCCCCTAAGAGAGGATCAATAAGGTTAATACAAATAAAAATTGGAAGTGCCAAGCTGCAGACTGTGAAAGGGATTTATGGTAAACTGTGTCTGCAATTCCCTAAATGACTCTTTAATATGGATTTTAAAACAATCATTGCAAAAAAAAGTTGATAAATTGTTTATCAAGATGTGCAATGAAGCATGGCTTACGTTTACAAAACGTAATAAATTGAAAATTTAAATGGCAGAAGTAGGACAGGGATTTTTAGAGCCGCACCAATGAATCGGGCTTTCTGAATGGGGTGACAAATACTCTGAGGAGCAAAACAAAGTCATTCTCACAAGCAATCTTCTGTGTGATGATGAAAGACAGGGATTAAAAAAAAAAAACTGATTTGTTATTAGTTTGTACAGTATATTGATCTGGATCCCCTTTAAAATGTAATGGAATCTTCCATGGCATAAGGTCTATCTTTGGTTACATTTTTGTCTTTGTTCATTTGACCTAACCCTGCAAACAGACAAAAACAAAATGTTGAAAAAATATAATCATGCCAGTTGCTGTATGGACAGTGTTGGGCTTAGAATGTTGGTTTCATCAGTTTTTTGGTACCTCTCCTGTTTTCATGCAGTCTGTGTTAGGGCTGGACGATATAGAGCAAAATTATTATCAATATCTTTTCTCAAAATGGCAATATACAATATAAATCTCAATATTTTTAACTCAAAGTCTTACCAGAAAGACAATTCTGGGTCAAATTTGCTGCTGCAAAATTCCACACAGGCACATTTATTGATAACAAACAGCTGCACAATATTTGCCACTTTTGTCTTTTTCTCCAATAAGGGACAGCACGTTTGAGTGAGTTCTGTAATGTCTTGTTTAGGGGTAGATCTGGGTTAGGACGCACTCTAAAATCCACCTAGCTGTGCTTTTCATGCTTTTCTGAAAAGTAGTAAAAGCAGTAACTCCTAAAATTATCACTTACATAAAAAGTCAGCATAAAATAAAAATATATCGATATCAGCGATATCCATATCGTCAAAACAGAAATTGAGATATATCTCAATTTTTTTATATATTGCCCAGGCCTAGTTTGCAGTTGATTCAGCTCGTAAAACACCTGTCCACAAAAGTGTTGTTTTAAAGTGTTTTGAATTTCAAAACAGCCCACGCTATTAATGACATCTGTTTTTGTTTTCCTTCTATGGAATACCATGCACACACGCACAGAGTATAGGTGAAACTGGCTAAAGGTATAATAAACACAGTGTTTAGTTGTATTTAGGGTTTTTTCAAGGGTTTCGTGAACTTATTATAATGTTTTATTTATTGCCTCAAGCATGCAGACAACCGAGACTGATATTAACGGCATATTTCCATGTCTCTCCAGGATCTGTGCTATGAGGTTTGTTCGCAGTGCATACAAGGGGGCAGACCTCACTTGCTTGGTAGTTGATCCTCTTTCACCTTATGAACTCCTTTAATTCCAGTTTCGCTCTGTCAAAAAGCACAATTTTGTTTTGCTTCACCTCAGATGTGAGGATGGCAATTTACATCTTGGAAACGTTTTTCTTGCCTGTGTTTGTTTGACCTCAGTGGGCGGGGCCTCTGAACCAGGAATATTTAACAGAATAACATGTTAGCGATGATCAATTTCAGCTGCAGGATTTATCAACACCTGATCATTTGTACAATGGAATTGGTCAGATATTGATGTTTTTAATAAATCACGAGTCCTGTTGTACAACCAAATGTGCACTCAAATTTGCACCTGTTTCCCCACAAGGTTGATAAATGAGGCGCAATGTGTTTACAGAGCAGTATCTTTAGCTAAGGAACCTGTAAGAGCAACTAAGTTGAAACAGAATGGAAACGCTTACACGTGAATGACTATTGCTGCTTCTGAGAATAGCTGTGTCCATTAATAACTAGTTAAAGGAAAAAAAAACATTTTAAAATACATTAGTTCAATAACCCTGGCTCTGCAGTGTAGCTTCATTCTAGTGTAAAGGCCAACTTTCCCTTAAAACAGGGGTTTGCAACCTTTACTCTCAAAAGAGCCATTTTGCCTAATCTCACAATCGATTAAAGTCATTCCGGAGCCGAAAAAATACCTTTTTAATGAAGACAACATAGTGTATAAAATTCTATACAGTTAAAATTATATCAGATAACAGTATGTAAAGAATATTTCTTTTAGATAATGTATTTGAATGGCTACACAAAAATTAACTTGAATTAGCTAATTGCTCATTTCTTGCCACATCTCAAGCATGCATATTTAGCCGACGATGTTGGCAGTTTAATGAATCTGTTCCCACACAATTAAAATGTATATTTACTTCCAGAATAGTCTTTTAGTTGATTTAGTTATCTTACCAGGGATTTAAAATTTAAGGTTAACCAAAGGTGCAAGGAAAGTTGATGGTCTGTAGATGTTTCAGGAGGTGAAGTAGGAAGGTGGCTGAGCTATTGCACAATGTGATTTATTTGTAGGTTGACAAATCATTTTATCATGATTTTATTTAGTGTTTAGTGTTAGTGTTTTAGTGATTAACACCCTCTGTAAGAAAATAATTATTTATTTCAATATTTTTGAACGCTATAGGGAGCCATTGCAAAAATCAGCCTCTATACTTTCCAACATATTGCTGCATTATTCAAGCCAATTCTTTAAACAGCATACTTCATAGTGCACAACCTTGTTTTGTGCATTACTGACTCTCTTATATGGTGGAACACAGTTTGTTGCATCAGAGTAAGGGGTAATGTGCGTGAGGAAAGGGATGAAGCGACATTTAATGAGGCCCACTAACTCTGATGGTTTTGCTTGAAAGATGGAGGTCACAGTCACCACAGTACGCACTTTGGAAAATGAGACAAATGTAATACAGTGCAGTAAATCCCAACTCAGACGGATACCCTTGAAGGTGAAATCTGGGACAAAGTCAGGGTCAAGGACATCACGTTTTCCTAAGAGGACATAGGTCACAGTCAATCAAACGGGAGGGATTGATGGATGTCTCATGTAAAGAGGACAGTGTGTGTCCTTTCCTCACTGAGGACAAAGGCTTCTAATGAAAGATCGTGACAACTTAGCATGTCAGCGACCATTCAGGACATCCTCTGTGCCCTCATCCATTCAGCTGATCAATTCTGTACAGTACGGAAAATGGAAATGAGCATGTATTCATCATCAAAAGTGTCCCATTCGCATTTTTTTAGGTCATGAGCAAAACAAGGCCGAAAGGGCACAGATAAATCTACACCCACTGGCCACTTTATTAGGTACACATCCCTGGTTTGAGGTTGGGCCATCTTTTGCCACTAGAACTTTCTTTCAGTTATGATATTGAATTAAGAAGGTGCAGCTGCTGCATGAACATCAGCTTTTTTGAACTTTCACAAACATCTGAAATGACATCTAATGGCTGTGTTTGACAGGTGAGCTGTGACCTCAATGTGGCATCAGGAGATGAGTACAATATGGTCATAAAAAGGTGAACAATGGCAAGGCAAATTTATTTGTATAGCACATTTCATACACAAGGCAACTCAGTGTGCTTTACATGATCAAAAAGTGCAACAGAAAACATTTAACAGCTTAAAAACTATAAGAACATCGAAAAAATGTTTTTAACTCATCAGTAAAATCATTTAAAATCATCAACAAACACATTACATCATCAACATGACCAAAAATCTTCCTCTCAATCATACACAGTAGGGAATAAAGAGTACCTTTAACTTTGATTTAAAAATGCATTTTTTTCCTACTTTGCAAATGTATGTATTAAATGTAATTTTTTCTTAAAAACAAAGCAAATTGGTTTGTATTATTAAGTAATCAATCTAATTTACTGTTGCATATATATATTTAAACTTTATTTAGGCAGTGGTATACTGTATCCAATTAATCCATTAATCTATGGAATAATCAATAGAACCCATTACCAAAATATTCCATCTGCTGCGAGATGTTCTATTACCTTTAAACAGTCATTCTCCTTGGCGGTTCTGTTTAGTGAATATTTTCTTTTGTACGGTAACTCTTAATATGGTAACAATTAATACATAAATAAATCAAGTCCAGGCCTGTAACCACCACATTAAAGGCCCCTTTAATTACAATGCTAAGTACCAGCATCAGTCAGAGGATGCTGCGGAACTTCAGCACCAGGTGATTAGATGAATAGCAACATGCAATAACAAGCAGGTGAACAATAAAACAAGTGTATATTTAGGGAACAATTAAACCAATAATGGAGTCAGACTGACTTGCCTTGCTTTATTAGGTCTAATAAAACTACAGGCAACTCAATTAAAACGTCACTGGGACCATCAGTATAGGTAACATATACAAAATAATTGGGGTTTCAATTGACCTTGTTTGTTTCAGAAAGCAGCATCAGTACCTACTCCAGCTAGAATGAATATGAAACATAAGCTCAATGTCACACATGACAGATTTCCATACATCGTACCATGCTTCACTGCCTTTAGCCTTCAAAACACAAAACTATGTTGGATTAACTGTAAAACAAATATTAAGTACTGTTGACAAAGAATATACATTTACATAATAAAGGACATCCAGGTTACTTTAACCAAACAATTCTGCAAAATTAATGCAGAAACAACAACACTATGATAATACAGAGCTCTTGATTTTTATCACCAAGCACAGTGGAGATTAAAACACGGCAATTAGATGTGAATATTTTGCTCAGCCTCGAATATTCACTGCTTGTAACCATTAGCTGCTACGATTCTAGAATGGTTGATACTTGTGATTCAGTCTTTCACAAAGCTGCAAAGCTGATGATCTTGCTCTATATCAGAGGTGGGCAACTTTTATTACAGCAGGGCCAAAAAAGGTTGACTGTCTGATCAGAGGGCCACATTGTTCTAAATGCTGACATGAAACGTTAATAAAGACCAATCAGAGCATTATTACAGGCAAGAACAATGATTTTATGTTGTCATTTCATGTGCTTTTGAACGTTCTGCGTATTTATCTCTCGTTTTGGGCTTTCCGTTGTTGTCTTGAGTGTTTGCACTGTCGCTTTCTGTGTTTTTGAAGTCATTTTGCGTATTTTCATCTCATTTCATTTCTTTGGTTGTTTTGTGTGTTATGAGCCAATTTGTTGTCATTTTGGAGCCATTTTTTGTGCAATTTTTTTTTCTGTGTTTTTGTTATCGTTGTGTAAAAAAAGTTCATTTAGAGTTTTTTTGTTTTGGTGCCGTTTATTTCCTCTGTCTACGGTATATTTCTGTAATTTTATAAAGTCATTTTGTGCTTTTGCTTTGGGGGCCACTCAAAATGAGAGCGAGGGCCGCATGTGGCCCCCGGGCCACGATTTGCCTATGCCTGCTCCATATGGATATGACAGAGCAGAAAAAGACAAGCAAGCCTGGAAGAGTGAGAAAAGAAAAACTCCATTTTATTCTCCAAACTGTTGTGTGCATAACTGGTTCCTTCCAGCTGGACCTGAAGCATGTGACAGGCTGTTTAAGCTTCTTGTTTTTCCGACTTAGTATATAAATTACTTTAAGAGGGAATTGAGTAACTTCACGCTGCGTAGAGGAAGATCATTGGGGGAAAGAACAGTGATGTTGCTCCAAGGTAATACATTCAGAACCAGGGCTTTTTCTTTTATTTTTTTTTTACAAAGGGGAAAACTCCTACCTTGAGCAGATGTTGCCTCTTGCTTGTCGTGCTTCTCGTGCCACTGCATTGTGCTGTGGTAGCTTAGCATCACCTCCCACAGTGCTTTGCACAGGTCTGTCAGGCAGGGAATGTAGCTGTCCAAGGTAATATGCTGATAAATAAAAATAAAAAGGTCAGTTGGGGTTTTTGTAGAAGATTTTGGGAGGCATTCCTGAAAATAAGCGAATTACAGATTTATCAACAATTACAGTGCACAGTTTCTGAAATGTCCTCAGATAATTAAGTTACTAAAATTCAATATACAAGAACAGAGTTGGAAAACAAAGACTTTTCCACAATAAAACATTTCGTCTGACGTAAGACTTTACTGAGGATGAACACTTTAAAATCTCCCTTATGTCCCGATTCAAGAAGGTTCCAAACATATATATATATATAGTATATGTATAATACGTTACTGGTTTCTGAGATGAATACGTTTGTTTTAGAGAAGTCTGATACAAGTATAATATGATAATACAAGTGAATGTTGAGCAGCAGTCTGTGGGTTGATAATAGCACATTCGCTCTCGTCTAATTTGATGTTTGTCATATCGATAAATATAAAGAAGAAATGACCAGCCTGAACAGCAGTGCAATAAACTAAGCTTTGGGTCAACAGAAAAATAACCACACACACACTTTAGGCTTATTTTGACCTCAAATAATATTGGTTTGTCAACAGAGACACACAAATTAGGAGCAGGAAAACGAGCGTTCAAATCAGAAGGGACATTTATCGCTGACCATCGCACTGATGGTGGCAACCTAATGAAGGATGAATAAACCAAACACAACGCACGGAGCAGGAATTGAAAAAAAAAAAAAAAAATGACCAAAGCTTGTGATAACTAATACCTTGAAATCAGACATTATTTATAGAACCCTTCAAAACATCAAACATATCACCCATTCTACTACACATACGTGTACATACATACACTTGTTAAGTGCCAAAGACATGCTATCCTACACTCGACAACACTGAAACATTAAAAGAAACAAAAGAAAGGTAAAAAGATATAAAAGAAATAAGGCAGTAGTTATTGACTTGTTTGGCTTTGGGACCCACCATGACACACTGATAAAAAACAAAACAAAACACACAATCTAAATCAAATCTATTTAACAAAAGTATGAGGTTATTGAACCTGAGATAATACAGTATCTCACATCACTGCAGAGCTAAAGCTGGACTGGAACAAACCATAACAATGTTTCTGAAGCTTTATCTCACTTAAGGAAGAGGGACGGTCACGGTAATAATGGCAAAAAACTTTAATGCCACGTTAAAGAAGACAGCTTTGTTATAATTGCACACATTCCTTTATGTAATGTAAGAAAAAACATAACCGCTGCATAATGTAGGTTTGCAGAAGAAAACAACTTTGGCAAGTAATCACATGAAAACAATATTATTTTCTTGTTTTTTTAACTCTGAAGCAGAAGGTGGATAGAAATTGGAAAACATAGATCTGCGACCAGGCAGAGCAACAGTTTTATTTATTTATTTTTAGAACAACAACATTAATTCCATAAACTACAAATCAAGGTGCTCGTACAGCTTTTACAAGTGCAGGTTAACAGAATGCCTTGATTTTATTTCTGTTGGTACAATGCAGGAAGTCGGTAGCAGCAATGCTTCACGCAGCAACGTGCACAGAGGATGATTCTTGGGCAGGTCATTTCTAAGAGAACTGATTGGTCAGGTGGCGGTGCTTTTATATTCGCTGATGTGTTATTCAGAATGCATCCTGCTCTCAACCAGGTTAGCCATTCATTGTGAGTTACCATGGTGATTTACCCCAGTAAGAAGTTAACCAGCGTCGTAGTACAGGCCCATTGAAGGGACACACTGGACTCCAAAAAAATACTTGACTCAAGCCAATACTTTTAGCTCAAAACTGGGCTTGCAGACATCGGACATTCCTCAAACGTAGATAAGGGATTTAGCCAGGCTAATCCTGACATCCCAGATGTGTTTATAGAATAAAATAGAATAGAGAACAATAGAATAATTATTTTAATAAAAACACATTTATGTCAGAAATATTGTTATAGAACTCAAAGACACTTTGCAGTTTTTTTTCTCCAAGTAACAATTTTTTAATAAATATATTTTATTAATATATAAATTGTGTTCCGAACAGTAACGATGATAAATGAGGGATTAGATTTTCAGTAAATGCACAGCAGAATATTTTTCCCCAATACCACGGGTGGAGGAGGGGTGTTGAGTAATCCATAAATTAGTAATCATTAGTGTATTAATTAATTATAATATTTAATTAACTTCTGATTTCTCAGAGAAGCCCAGTAAGCAGGCTGCACAGATGTGCATATTAAAATGTACTTTAGTGGAAAAAATGTCCTATTCTTCATCAGCAGAACGTATCGCGCTGCCTCTGTGCACATGTTGTTTAGTGCTGATATCGAAACGCTTTTAGGTCTAATGAAAAATATACGTCATTTATCTTTGGCTGGCAGGTAACTACTCAGCAAACAAATATGGATCTGATACATTTACAGAAGAACACCAACTTCAACCACTTTCAGTTTTGAAAATGTTAAAACCACAAGAAACTTCTTAAGCTTAATCATTGTGTTAGTCCCCTTTATCCCTCTTCTCGCTGCTCAGTAAAAGGTGATGTCACATCCTCTTTATTTCAACATTTGTTTCTATTGGCTGTTCACTCAGAGATAAACCTAGGGCGTCTGTGTCCTCACTTCTCTGAGTGGCAGCTGCTTCGAGTTTAGTTAAACTGTAGTCAGAGAGGGCTTGGCTAAGCCAGGTGTCATCCTGTTATTCTGGATGTTTTAATTCCAGCTTGGTTTAATACCACACTGCTCGGTACAAAAGTAAATATGACATTTTTGTTCACCAAAGCTTTCCTATAGTTTTAGTGGACTGAAAAAAACCCAAGAAGTACTGTATACCTAGTAGTATTTCCTTAAAACAATCTTTCTGTAAAAAAACAAAACAAAGACAAAACAGAATCTATTAAATTTAGCTGCAGGTCTGAATTGTTAAAAAGCAAACCATGTTTGATCAACTTCCACTAATATGTTGCACAGCATTAATTAGTTAAAGTGGCTCCTTTCATGGCTACAATTGTAAGGGTAATAATAATTTCCATATCCAGCAATAAAAGAAAAACTAAGCCCAAGTGTTTTGATATTGATGTAACTTTAATTGCCAAAAAACTCTCTGAGCAACAGTCAAACAGGTAACTAATAAATAATCTTTAGTCAAATGCATTTATTTACCATCAACATTCCCTTGTTGCAGCTAGCCAACTGTGATGTGGCAGCCGGTTGCCAAGCAACTGGTATATAAAAGTCAATCGTGATATGAGTATGTTCAAATTATCACTACATGAAAGAAAGCAACCTTCACCTCCACCTAAAATAAAAACGGTGACTTTTGCATCAAGAACAATAAGAAAAGCCGTATCATCTTCTTTAAACATTTAACAGTCATTACACACTCACGCTGAGTCAGCAAGGTGTGATAAAAACACTGAGTCACCACTTTCCTGGTGCAGGAGTTTGTGTATAAGGCATGAAAACAAAGGCAAACATTCAGAAAAAGAGTCACAAACATTCAGTTACCTACATTTATACAAACGCCTCCATCAGGGGTTTAGTCGAATGTGCAGTTGGTAAGATCATTAAAAACACAAGACACGACACAGAAATCTGTGTATGTGTCCTTAAACAGTATTCAACTGTAAATACAACTATCCAAGCATTTCAATGTAAAAATGAGAAAAATGAGCAACTGTAGCTAAGCTTTGAAACGCAGCCCACGCTCGCTTTTAATTAAGAAAATGCTAAACATAAAAGCTGTGCTGAAATGTGAAAACAGATCATAGAGCAAAGAAGCAATGCATGCACAGTTTTAGAGGTCAATGCAGTTCACAGAAATCCCATTAAATAGATGCACACACTTTTACTACAGTGACTGTGGTCCACCGAGTACAAATATAACGCTGACTCAATTACTAACATGTGGTTAGTGCGGTACACACTACAGCACAACCTTTAGACCTTCCTCCCCTCAAATAAGGACCACCAATCAATTAGAGGGTGAACTTTTGGGTTCGTATCCTGAGAAAAGTCAGACAGGTCGGGAGCTGATGAGGAGGAAGGTATCCAATAATGATGAGATGATGATGTAAAATTAATAAGACCCTTCCTCAATCAGAGCTGACCTTTTTGAGTGCCTCCATTTCCCTTGAATATTAGACATCCCATAACTAGACGACAGGTCTAGAAATTCTCATGCCACTGTAACACTTTCTTAACCTTTATTTATTGTGGGAACTTTGGAGTTTCTTTAAAACACCAAAGTTTTTATAAGAAATTATTTAACGGGGATAAAGCTTACAAAAAAAAAGGGAAAGTAGGAAATTCTGCTTGTAGGATGCTGTTATAAGCAGAAATAAACATGCATTGTGCCATATACCTATAAAAGAGAAAACAATCAATTCTGCATTCTTATTGTTAGCTGCTAATATTAAACTGTGGTTCCTGATGCCCCACCAACTCATGATGTTGAAATAATAATTAACCATGGGGGACATTAAATTAAAGGGATCATGATGAGGTAATGAGCAAAAACAAGACTCAGTGGGAATAGCACACAGTGAATAATATAGAGGCAGGTCTGCATTACACAATGTTGGAACAATACCAATGTTTTCTTTATTCTCTTACAATATTGCAGCCCTTTTGTCAGTTTAAAATTTTGCCACAAAAGAACATTTTAGCTCAGCTCGAACAGTGTTTCTCAAATGGGGTTAGTGTACCACTTAGGGTACGATATTGTGTAGAAAGATAACAAATAAAGTGTCAGTCTTGAAAGGAAATGATAAAAACTATAGAAATAAAATCTATTCTGGAGCATTAAATCAGTGTTTTTCAATTTTGGGTTTGTCTGAAATTTCTGAAAAATTAAAATAGATTTTAGAATTTTTTCAAATTATTATTCTTTTTTTTTAATATTAAGACACACAATCTTAAACAACTGTATTACTATAAGTTCACTTTGTGAAATATAAATCTAGAAAAAAAAGATCAAAAACTAATTCTAGTGGGGTTGCCAAAAATTCTTGGTTAATTCTTGAAAAAAGGTTGTGAACCACTGCACTAAATGCTGTTTCTTTCCACTTATTTACAAAGTTAGATTCTTTAAAACGTGTGTTATCACTCATTCATTCCATCATTATGTTCTATAGTTGTTTTTAAATAGTTTTCTAAGCAAAAGGTTGTAGTTCGTGAAAGTGGGTACTTGGATTCAGAAATAAGAAATATGGGGGAGTGTTTTAAGGAAGTATGCATGCGTTTGTCTGCTCAACATTAAGTTACAAGTATATACAATGACAAAACTGGCACTACAGCTCTCGTCTTACCGTGCACAGGTCCTTGTACTGCATCTTCTGGAACTTGGTATCGGCATTGCCAGCACACAGCTCCACATAACCCAGTACCACCTGGAACACTGTGTTGTGGATGGCCTGGGTGAAGTGCATGTGCAGCTGGTCCATGGCAGTCTGAAGGGGGAGCCAAAAATACATGGTCAAGATGCATTGGTGTGTCATCAAGAATGCAAAAATCTTGATGCGTTACGTTCATATATATATATATATATATATATATATATATATATATATATATATATATATATATATATATATATATATATATATATATATATATATATATATATATATATATATATATTTATATATATATATGTTTATTTGATAGGGACAGAACAAGAAGCATTGTTACAAGTAACCGATGCCATATTCATAGGTCATATAGCTAACAGCTAATTCGCAGACCTGGTCCCTAAGACATAAAAATACATAACACATTTACATAAATCCTTACAAATAATACAAATTACAAAAGGCAATAAAATATTATACACGTCTGTTGTGTCCACAAGTTTGATTCAGTTTGAGCCATTGTTTAACTTTAATTTTAAACTCGTGCAGGTCTGTTAAAGTTTTCAGATCAGCAGGTAAAGTGTTCCAGATCTGTGGCCCTTGTACTGCGAATGCTGTCTGTCCAAAATCTCTTTCGCATCTGGCTGGTCTGCAGTCTCCACTGACAGCGCCCCTAGTGACGATCCCGTGAGCTGCACATTTTTCAATCATCCCTGCAGCGATATCGGGAGCAAGGTTGTTGACACATTTAAAAACAAATTTCACAAAAGAGTACTTCTTAAAATTTTCAAAACTTAAAAGATTATGCTTCTCTTGAATTTTGCAATAGTGCCACATCATGGGCTTTTTATCAAGCACTTTTAAAGCTTGTTTGTACAGGGAGATCACACATCTTACAGCATTGTACATTGACAAATAAGCTTTAGTGTTGACACATTAGTTAATTCCCCAAAAGTTCATTAACTTTGTGTACTCCTAGATTAGTGAGCAATGCTATATGCTTAAATATTAGAACCAAACTCAGAAGTAAAAAGGAGACAAAGGGCTTTGATATGGATTGTGATTAATAACCATTTGGAAATAAGTGCCAATACAAAGAAATGGCAAAGTGCAATTCACTTGCTGAACTAGCTTTGGAGACCCTAAAAACTCCTTTGAGATTTTAGTGAAAGAGGTAATCAGAGTATAAGGGAAAGCTCTTGGTTATAGATTGGGAAGGGTCATTACATGAGATCTCACAACATAATGCTTGCATCAATTTTGGCTCCCTGTAGCCACAAAACCAATTCAAACACCCCATCCATTCTTCCTCTGGTAGTTCTACTAAACCTCTAGGAAGAAGTGTCACATTAATTGGACTACTCCATAATTCATTTGCTTTCAAACTACAATGTTTGTGCTACATTTTCATGGCTTTTAGGACTGAGATATCGCCACAGTCCATGTGATGAACAGGCAATATTATATTAATATTTGGTCATCATCTTTTAATCCTTCTTTAGGGAGTGCTAACAAAAACATACATTTTTAATGCAAAAAAACTTTCACCATTTCAACTGTTTTAGAGAATTGCTAGTCACGCGCAGAGTTTTTGATTGACAGTAAAAGAGGAATTTGGGATTATAAAAAAAGACATTAATGGTACCTTGTGGCCCTGCATACTTCACTTTGAGGAGAAATACGCACTGCGTGGATTAAAGAAAAAAACTCTGTTGCAAAGGAAAACTAGAACTGACGTGGGAATGGTGCAATTAAATCTAACTTTGATTATTTGCCAAAATGTTTTCACTGTGAGGCATTACATTTGATGAATGAATTGACACCTTTCAGAAAATGATACGGGAAAAGGCTTCAATAAAAAAAAAAATATTGTGCAAATAAGATAAAAATGATAAAATAAGCAATCATTGGTATGCAAAACCCTTTATAATAGGGTGGTTAACCACTGACCTGAGTTTTGCCCAGAAGCGAGTAAGCGAGCTGGACTTTGGTATAGTGAGAAACATCAAAGTGCTTGCAAGTCTTAGACAAGGCCACATCAAGCTGCTCCTGTAGATGGGAAATAGGGTAAAAAATTTTTTAGAAAAGACACCAAAGAGAATGGTACAAAAGAAGAGAAAGAAAAGAAAAGGCAGGATTATCAATGGTTAATACCAGGGATTTGGATATAGAGAGATCTAAAGCCATCAGAAAAGGCAAAGGGTGGGTCAGAGGGCGTGGGTGAGAAGAAATATCTATACGTTTACATACGAGTCTTTGACTGAGAGGATAAAACGAGCTAAGAAATAAGAAAACAATATCTATTGGAAGCAGTCTTTAAAGCGTATAGCTCTGACAGCAGCTAGAGTTTTAATGCATTTAAGCCTGAAATGTGCATCAGTGACTAACCTGTACAAAGAATCTTATCAGATCTGATTTGTGTCTCTTTGCTGGCGCATGTGTTTACTTTCAGGATTTTAGTAGATTTTGCTTTGTTCCTCCACTAACTCCCGCTGACAGGTAAATAAACAAGCCCACAGTAGCGCTGGGGTGTGTGCACGCCTGTGCGCTCATGCACATATTTGTGTACTGTGTAGACAAAACTGTAAGTAACTGATCTACTGAAGCAGAGCCACAACAGCGCAGAGAAAATTGCCTTGCATACCATTTATCACATAAACATCACGACACAGCCGGAGATAAAAGAGATGAAATTTACTGTGTTACGCACTGAAATTAATGACTTTCTGAGTGTGTCAATATTTGGCAGACTCAAATTAAGGATTCCAAGCATCCAAGAATCAAAATGAAGTAACGATTGCCTCATTCAAATGGAAATTACAGAGATAATTTACAATCCTAAACACTGCTAAATCTTGGTTTGCTAGCCTCAATTTCAGATAATAAAATTAAAACTAAAGCAGGGGAACATGTACCTCTATTTGCTCCAGAGTGTCTTGTAGTTTGGAATTCAGCTCACTGAAAAACAAAGATTATCAACAATATAAAGTTAACTTGAAATTTCAAACAATCACAAACATTTTTTTGTTATTTAAACCTGAAATAAAGCAGTGGTTGTACTAAAGCAGCATTGAGTGTGTAGGCCTCAGATCTTTCATTTCAAAAGTTCTCAAATTCCATTTAAGGGTTGACACATTTCCATATAATGTCCGCAACACTTTCCACTTTTTTGTTTCATCATCTTTCTCTATTTAGCCTTCTTTACTGGCTATTCAACTTCACAAATCCATATCAAACATGTTAAATAGGATTAATAGAGTCAACTACTGTTATTACTTTTACATTTTAAATGCTTCCGATGATTTACAAAATCAGGATGGTTACGCTGAAACCTCGCAGGAATATAATGCAAAAGCAACATTAGTCACACTGCTAGACCCTCAGCCAACCATTTAACAAAAAAATACCATGGGAATATGTGATATGGTCCCAACACATTATTTGTGAAACCTTTAATTACCGCACAACGAGAAATCACCCTCAAGTTTTGCATGAAACCCAGCGCAAACGTATGATTGTGATGCTTCAGCCATGATGTGTCACCAGGTAAAATAACCACCAGTTCAACTAATACACCAATAGGAAAAGCTGTCTTTGTACCAGAGCCTTTTCAGATTTGAATGCAATCATAAGATTCTGAACCGCTTTTTCATCTCAAAACAATAAAAACACCCTTCAGATGAAGCTCTGCTTTCAGTCATAGGATAACATGATCACAACTGTTGCACGTAGTTAACGTAGATTTTAAACAGGACTTTCGACAGAATTGGACATATTTGTCACACTTGTCAGACATTCAATTTCAATCACCCGTTTCCGAGGAAAAATAGCATGTAAATGCGTGGTATTGTGCAAAAACATGCATGTGAGCCATTTACGTGTCATGTTGGGACCCAGATTGTCAGGAGTTAGATTGCTTTTTCCGTGTCATGAGGTGAATTCCATCTTTTCCATCTGTTTCCCACAATCACGGAAAATCGTAGGCCCTAAGTGTGTAAGTGCGAACACTGCACAAGTTGTATAAGTTGGTCGACCCTGCTACCTACCAGGTTTGGTAGTCTGCATAGTTATCTAATTGCATGTATATCAAATTTAAAAGGTTGTACATCAACGCTAATGCAGTAGGTGTGTGTGTGTGTGTGTGTGTGTGTGCGTGTGCGTGTGCGTGTGCGTGTGCGTGTGTGTGTGTGTGTGTGTGTGTGTGTGTGTGTGTGTGTGTGTGTTGACCAAGAATTTAAACACCCTTGCGTAAATTAAAACCTCACTGAGCAATCCCAGGTCAACCTGACCCAGAATGCAGGAATAACGTTGTGCAAAAGCGTCATTATTTGGCTCCAGCCAGCATTTACTCTATACGTACGTCAATGTGCAATAACCCTGTCAACATTTAACAGCTTTTTCTTTCATTTTCTTTCTACTTCTATAAAGACCTTGAACCTTCTATGCTCCAGCAAAGTTGCCTCGTCATCACAATTTAGCCCATGTCAAGATTACTCAAAACTCGAGTTTGGCCCTTTTCCTGGCTCCAAAAGCACATCAACCCTGATGACAAAATATTCGACTAACACTAGCCAAGAAAAGTATTTCCTTCCCTCATGTTGGTATGATTACTCTGCTTATTTACACTGCAGTGTGCAAGCACCATTCTGTGCATTGCTCTATACGAGACACAAACAAGCAACACACCTGCACTCACATATTCCTTCTTTTTTGAAAAAAGCATTAAACTTAATAAGTGAAAAGTTCAAGAGAAATCTAATATTTTGCTGATCCCAGGTTGCCAATTTAAACTCTAGTGCTTTCGCTGTTTGTCCATACCGATCCGTGCCTCTATCACTGCTTTGCTTGGGGTCTTATTCAGGTCAGCCTATACTTGTGCTTCTCTCGCCCAGGGGAGACAGTGTCCTTAACAAATTGCTAATTAAGCATCTTAACTTCACTTAGGGTTGAAAGAGAGAACAAGAAAAGAGCTGATAAGAATCAAGAAACTGCAAACTGAGTACCAAATGTAGGAAAATCAGGTCAGCAAAGGGCAAATAAAAACTTTAAGTACACAGTTATAATAACGGTTAAAGATAAAGTACAAAACACACAAAATTGGCTCAGACTTTACTGTGTCCCTTATGTATTTTACAAGTTATGAAGCAACCATATATCCCTTGTGTCACCTGGAACACATTAACTTTCAACAAAAGAGCTGAAGCAACTTTTATTGTCACTGCTCTCAATTGTGCAACAAACTTCTGGATGACTTTATGTTGCCTTACACTACAATGCATTTAAATGATGTTTAAGAGTTCTTCTATCCTCAGGGTATGTGTGTCCTGTCCTTGATTTGCTCGCTAACTTCAGCCACCAGAGTGTCAGCCACGCACTGTTTAGGGGGAGTTAAGATCCCTTAGGAGAGCTCTTCTTCTCTGCGTCATTGTCTACTATGAAACTGCAGAGGTGGAACTGTTGCCTCAACTTTTTTTTTCAGCTCACAACTGTTTTTATCGGCTTTTGGTAAACAAAAGAGGGTTACATCAGCATCTTTAACTTTTCTTGGTTTGTTGGAGTAGTGGTTCTCAAAATTTTTTGCCTCAAGTACCCCCTTTCTCTTTTTTCTGAATCCAAGTACCCCCTTTGTCAAACTACAACATTTTGATCAGAATACTTTGAAAAAACAACAATAGAGCATAAAGATTGAATGAATAAATGACAACACACATTTTAAAGAATCTCATTTTGTAAATAAGTGGAAAGAGGAGGAGCTATTCAATCTCTCTCACACACATACTGACGTGACGGGGTGTGAAAAGACAGACAGGAGTCCTCTACCAACAGACAATGACACAACTAAGAGCAGGAAAATAAACTAACAGAACATATTACAGACAAAATACTAAACAAGACTTAAAGGAACCTCCACTGTTTTTACAAGTTTGGCCTCAAATCTTTGAAATATAGTTATTAGAATATCTGTGCCTAACACAACACATTATCATTTACTATATTTATTTTGTTGCTCTTTAAAACATTTTTGCCAGCTTTTTCGGTCAAAATGCCAACATGTGCTGCTTTTGGTTGCTCTAAAACAGTGTTTCTCAAATGGAGGTACGCAATGGCACTACAGGGGGTATTAGAGAGAGAGAGAGAGAGAGAGAGAGAGAGAGAGAGAGAGAGAGAGAGAGAGAGAGAGAGAGAGAGAGAGAGTTAAAAATTAACAAATTAAAAAGATAAAAATATGGGGTTTTATAATGTTGGATAAGCGCTGAGGGAATTGATCTTGATTAGACACATACTATAATGTATAATCTTGGTACCGCACAGGGGGAAGATGACCGAAACAATAAATACTATGGGAATGCATCTTTTCAGGAGGAGGCACTAAATACGCCTCTGTTTTAGAGCATATAAGTTGAATAGCTCCTCCTCTTTCAACACAGATGTTACTAATCACCCAATTAGCATTCCTGCATATCTAAGGTGTGATTAAACACTGCTGCTGCATTATCTCCATTACCCTTGTACCTCTATCATTGTCTTTGTCTCCAGTCCATTGAATTAGCTTGTCACTTTTTTCCAGTAAATATTTTTGATTTTAATACCTTTAGTTTGCACTTGGTTGTGGATTTAGTTGGTCCTTTGCAGTCTTATTTTGTATATTGGACTGTTTTTGTATGTGTTCATTGAAGAGGGATTTTATTTAGGT
This sequence comes from Gouania willdenowi, assembly GCF_900634775.1. Lineage (NCBI taxonomy): Eukaryota > Metazoa > Chordata > Actinopteri > Blenniiformes > Gobiesocidae > Gouania > Gouania willdenowi. The sequence goes on along the minus strand of NC_041054.1, from coordinate 14,634,322 downwards.
AACGCGAGCCTTCAACTCAGCACAGGAGAATATTTCAAAGCTTATTACAAAACTAACCATTGCTACCTCCCCGTATGTTATACTCTCGAGTCACAGTGCCTGCACTGCTGTGTGCAGATGCAACTCCTCCCTACATACTCTTCCATCATCACACAGAATGCATTAATAACAAATGACAAAATCGTAATTAATAATCTCTTCCCTGCAGGGATTTGGGGAATTAAATGGATTTATGTAGAAAAATGTTTTTTCCATTAGCACTTCTTTTTTTTAATTATCAGTAGCTTTAGGTGTTGTTTGGGCCTTGAAAGTTCCATCGTCAATGACTTGCTGACTTGATAATATTAAACATAAAACAATGCTTCGATAATTACATGTTTTCAGTGTTTTGATTATTTTCGTAACCGATGGCTGACATAGTAAAACAAAAATAAAGATCGCAGATGCTTTTTGTCCAGAATATAACGAGGGCTACACGTTGCAATGGCAGTGTACAGTTTAAGTATATCAACAATAAAAAATATAAGCTAGATTAAAAGCCTCGTTATGGCTGCTTTATATGTTGGGCATCTAAAAAGTTAAGTGTATTTAGTGCACTCCTATCAGGTCAATTAAAGAGCACAACCGTAGCCTTCCCTGCTCGATTAAGGTAAAAAGCCAAGTGATAGCATCACAAACTGCGGCAGCCGTGAGTAGGAGGAATTTTCCACACCACAAAAAATCAGTTGAGCATATTATTAACTCCCTTTTTCCCAGAAATCAATCTGTCACTCAAATGCCACACTAGATTCACTGTTTTTAAAAAGTAGTATTTAGTTCCTATTGGTTTTTTTTATTATTATTATTTAAAGGAAATAGCATTTGCATGTGTGTCTTTTCCATTATTTTAATTTGAAAAAGTCTAAGTCAATGTTGATGAAATGAAAGGTTGCAGATTGCCAAACTTCCACATGTGACTTACAATTTACAAAAGATCAGGTGTGTATGTCAGTGAGGGAAGCATTCAAACACACTATAAGCTGCTCCAGAACAAATTAAAGAAAATACAAAAACTGACACTGTTTTAATTGGGGCATTATGCTTAAAGTCACAGATTTGTCCACATGCCAGTCCTTGACATTTAGCTTTTAATAGCAACCTTGATGCCACTCTAAAGACAAAATCTATAGAACATTATCTTAATGACTGAAAATGCCATAAATTAAAGTCAGCATCGATAGCACATGAGAGTAGAGAGCTCATTAATCTTCTCCTTCTGTACCTGATGCAGCTGTAGTGTTTGAAGGTGCTGGCAGCCTTCTGACATTCCAAACAAAGCTGGATGGCACCTGGATAGTCTTCCTCCTGAAAACAGAAAATAAAAGGTAAAAGCAATTAAATAAAAACAAGGTAAATGTTACCTTTGCTAACGTCCCAAAGTTGATAAAAATATGAGTCGTAAGTAATCAATTGGACAGCCTCTTAAGATATTTATTATTAATATTATTATTATTATTTTAATTGGGGTTTTTATTGTATATAGACAAAAGCAACGCAGTGGTAAAGAATGTGAATTTTGTCATTTAAATTTGTACCATTTTATAGAAGAAGATGAGCACTGAGAGTCAAGACTTCCTGAGACATAACATGGTGGTTGTCGAATCCTTTTCATAAACTTAGCTGACCTTCACAATGGATAGGCATTTGTCAAAGCATCCAGTGAGTGTGTGGGTTTAACTTTCAGTGCTGAATCCCTACTGATGTTCGACCTTTCTACTCAATAATGAGCATCTCTGCATTTGTGTGCGTGTGTGTGTGCGTGCGTGCGTGTGTGTGCGTGCGTGTGTTACCATACCTCTAGCATCTCGCTGAGTCTTACATCAGTCCTTTGCTGTGAGAGAAAGAAAGGCGTGGAGACCATCAATACCACATGGGAGGTTGGGGTTGATCTCAAACACAAATCTTGCCCAACTGCTTTTCCCTTGCTGTAATGATCTCTACTTTAATTCCAAGGTTAGGAGGCAGTTGCTGAATTAATTAAGCAGTAGTAAACAAAAGTTTTTTTTAATATTCTTCGACAGCGTTTATTTATACACAAGAAATAAATTTGTCACATTTACAAAGGTTCGCTGCGTATCCAATCATTGAATAAATAAGTATCAGTAACAAGCCAGGCTTACATAAGTGTCCAATGTGTTGATTTACCAAAGTCTTGATGGTCCTCAGAGACTTGAGCAGGCCTGTCAGCAGTTGTCGCCTTCTCTGATTGGCCAGTAAACCCAGGCTAGCCTCTGTGAATCCCTCCTTTGAAACGCTCAGTTGCCTAACCAACACATGTCTTGTACGTTAATATGACAGGTTTGAATCTTGTACAATTAGGTCACACGCAAGCAGATTATGCCTAACAGGTAATAGACCAGTACGATTTCTACCTATCTGAATGTGAAAGATAAATAAATGTGTAACCCCGGTGTTACCCAGGAAGATAATATGTAATCTGACACAGCTCAAATAAAATGTGTACATAGCAAAAACAAAAGAATTGTTACAAGACTGGAAATGTGGTGTGATTTATAGAAGCATTTTTAAGCTTTTAAATATTTACTTTTAGTGTTAAAGACACTGAAAATGAAAAAACAAACACCCAACATACCCTTACGGTCCTATATACTTTCCACACTAATGAATTACAGGCAAAAATTACTGAATGCTTAAGGAAACACAGCTTTATCTGCCAAAAAGACTGGTCCAGTCTGCTAAAATAATTCTTTGCTGTCTGTAAACAGGAAGGCCTAACCATCGGACACGTAAACTTCGGATAGTTATAATTGCTGAAATATGTGGGTGTGGGTGAGTTAGTTAAAAATAAAAAGGTTCTCAACCTCCTTCAAACTAACTTTTGCATGCTATTTTCTTTCCGGCCTGTTAAAACAAAAATGTGAAGCAAAAGTACCATTTTGTACAGTAACTTTGAAAGACATTACAAACAGTGGCTTGCAAGCAAAATTGTTCATGTCAATTTGGTGACAAAAGAACTACCTTTTCCATATAAAATGATATCAATGGACTGCAAATTAGAGAAAGTAGAGCTGTCGCAGCTTTGAGAAGGTACTTAACATGAAGATCAACTTTGTATTGGCTGTTTGAAGGCAATCACACAGGGTGAACTAATGATATTACCTTCGTGCATTAGTGCAAATCACCGCTGCCAGCTGCAGGCTGGTTTGTAACGCCGTCACTCTTTCCAGTTCCTGTGAACAAAATCAGAAAAATCACAGAAAATTTGGTTTACTGACTTTTTCAGAAGAATGTTATTGCGTGTGAAATTTCTACATAAAACTAACTCTAAAGTTTTAAGTCAATTGCTTCCACCAATAAGCACTGCAAAGGCATGAAAAGCAATTCTCACACAATCGCCTGTAAGAGGCTCCCTGTTGTGAGGAGACAGATCTTACAAATCATAAAGTTGGCCAAGACATGTATCAGAAGAATAAAGAATAAGAATAAATAAGTTTAAAAGAAAAAACTTTCAAACAACAAAAAAGATCAATGAGCCCTCAGAGAGTTCAGTTACTTCACCACTTAAATGACCTCTGCTGAGAGCAAGTGGACAGATGAAAGAGAGTCATTCATTCGTTTATTTTATTTCCTTTTCATCCAACATTGAAACCCACACAAAAAAAAATACAGAGCTAGTTTAAATGCCATCCTCAACCAAGTCTTATGTTGACAAACTTAAAGAAAATTGCAGCCCCAAGTAAGAAAATATCTACAGTGAATTTCCAGAACTCCTTTATTCCCTTTAAATGTTATTTAGTTTTTCTTGATGTAGTGTGACATTGCAGATTTAGGTGAAGTATGCTAAGAGTTCATCAGCATGGCTTCAAGTACGGTCAAAAAGAAGCTGGTAGAAAAGATAAGCAAATCAACAAAAGCAGTTTGAATTGCTATGTTACTTGTTAGTAAAACAAAATGTAGGCCATTTGTGAAAGTTGAGAAACTAAAGTTGGCTCTAAGAAGCCAAATGATGCTACCGCTTGGAATATTTTGCACTCTTAAAGAGTAACTAAAGCCCCAAACCACTTTTTTTCTGCTGAAAACAAATATATTTGGTAGTAGTAGTTTAGTTGACTGATTCTAGTCCAAATGTTGACATTTTCAAAGTATTTCAATATGACATATTTTGTTGGAAAACTTAAGGGTGTCTGCCCTATATGGGTTGAAACTCAACTGCTACAATTTTGCTATTTGCTGAGAATGGTGGTTTGTAATGTTTTAGTAGCTTCTCACATCAACCACTATTGGCCCCACTCTCCTATAAAAAAAATCACCTGTTGACTCTACAATTTGCGAATCAGTTGGGTTAAGAGAAGGGTAGAGTTGGGTACTCAACTACAATATCTCTAGAATTGTCCATTTATATATATATATATATATATATATATATATATATATATATATATATATATATATGTTTACTAATAAGTATTAAGTTTTTTTTAAGTAAAGGGATAATATTAGGGTTTGGGACAGTCTGATAAATTGAGTTTTCTTTTTTGCAGATTCCGATATGAAACGAGCTGTACATACATTATAAACAATGTTGTTCTATCCCTTATAATTGTAGTCAAAGATATAAGAAAGCTTACCACACTATTGGCATACTGTATCTCTTTCCCCAAATATTTCAGAACCTAGTCAAGATGACAGCTCGATAGAAACAAAATTTTCCCAAAAAAACCACACAGATAATACTTGTCTTACAGTCTGAAATAAACAGCAGTCCTGTGTTGCAAAACAAAACACTTCCGTAATTTGGCGTGTAAACAAAAACCTGAAATCTACAGAGAGAGTGCTGGAATAGGTACAAAAATACTGCTCAGAAAATAACTTGTATTTCCAATTTGTTGTTCTTTCATTCAAGCTGAGAGCTGTCTGACCCAATCTGTGAACCACACTTAACCTTGTACAAAACAGAAGGATCCATCAGCTTCGCTTTTGTAAGAGGAGCAGCAGTAACAGTACATGGAGACACTGGTAAGATTGATCATACAGTGAGGAGCGAGAAGGAGAGTATTTCAGCCGCAATTAGATTACAAAAAACTAAAGATGCATGACAGATGAGTACCGTACATACTGTACACAGGGAAAAAGTGCCTTTTATGTATTACATTACTTCAACAAGATTCACAAACAAAACTCTTGTGTGGGAAGTGGAGGTGAAAGAAGAAGAACTGCTGTTACTCACAGAGACGTTTCTCCGAGTTTCGTTATTCATGTATTCATAAGAGGTCTTCTCTGTAACCCTGCAGCACATTAACTATGCACTCGTGCCCTGAAACCTATCCTGTCTACATTCTAATGCAAAAATTATTTAGGCTCTCAGAGAGCAGATATTTTCAGTCTCACAGCTGAAGCAGGCTTTTCAATCGGGATGTAAAGATTAATCGTATGGCAATTAAAAATCGATTCATAGGTATCACGGTTAAAATCGATACTCTAAAAATTTAATTGCAGTACTTTTTTAAACAGCAGAGGGCGCTATCTATTTATCCTTCTCTTGTTTGAACTACGTGACGTGGGAGTCGGCACCAGGCATGGCCGGCCCAGCCTATACGCAGGACTAAGCGGCCAGACTTAGGGCCCCCAACCTTGCAACCCCACTTGCATGTTACTGGTACTGCTGTGCATCAAAACTGCAGGGCGCATTTCCAGTAATCTATTCAGCAATGCATTTGTTTGTAATAACAAACTGGCAACCTAGAGAGTGACGTTGGACCTGACCTTGCCACGATTGGTCAAATCATTGTAAGCAAGTAGCTTGGAAGAAAATGCCTGATACAAACAACGGCACTCATCATGTCGAAGATAAATTATCAGTCCAGAAGCGTAGACGGCAGGCGGAATTGCCTTCTACTCTTAAAAATGTTCATAAATGATTCCTTACCACTTTAGCATCGAAAGAATATCTGTAATATTACGTGAATATCTGTAAAAGTCACTTTCCTCTATTAGCTCTCTGTGCTAGCGCATAGCATCTCTTCTTCACTGCTAGAATATCTGCATGCCAACTGACCACTGGGTTACTAGCGCCCACTGCTGGTCGAAACAAATATCTGATGTAAATACAGTACACTGACTGTTTTTTTAAAGTTCAATTGTTAAGACACAAACTAAATTTTCAGTTGCACTTTTAAAAACAAAAGGAACCATTATGCAGTTTTGCATTGTTTAGAGTAGAGCCAGGATCAAAACTAATAGGCTTCTTCTTCATTTGTAATATTCCTTTTTTATTTCAGCCAGGATTATTTTGAGTTAAATTGCATTGTTTGAATAGTTTATCACGGGATTATTTTGACAATGAAGATAAAAGAAATAGTACAGTATTTCTACCTATTTTCCGGAAAAAATAAAGGAATATCTTTCAGTGATCATTTGTCTAAAATCTCATTTTGTAAAATAAATGGTCAGAGAATTGTATTGTGAACCCAGTATCATGAATCAAATCGCATCGAGAGTTGAGTGAATCGATACTTTTAAATGATCACATTCATCTTCAACAACCCAATAGGTGTGTTCTTGTACACAAACATCTATACAGAGACTCCATTCTCCATGCCTCCATCCTAATGTGGTATCAGCAAAGGTAGCACACGCACTGGCTTTCTGGTATTAGTGACAGTGAGCCAAAGGTAGCTTTACACCAAGACTAAAGTGCAAATGATTCAGTGCTTCACGCTGTTACGTGTGGGCCGTAGCAAATGAGGCCCTGCACAACAACGTTTGTAATATTCCACACCTAGCCCTGCACTGTGGTCAGAATACAGAAGGTTTGCAAGGTTCAGTGTGAAAGAACGGTAAGTGTTTGCAGTAAAGGAAAATCAAAGAGTCCAAAACCATTCATCTCTAATGCTGCTGGTTGACCTGGTTACAGCCACTCAAGCTCATTCATTACAAGCTGAATCCCAGCAAAGCAATAAGGCAGGTTTAAAAGGCCTTGCTGCTGACACTCAATTCTAAACTGCCTCTTTTTAAAAGATGAGGTAAAAATAGACTTTAAATCGCCTGTCTACCTCAGACTATCCCATTTTAATCTAATGGGAAATAAAGGTACATCCATCACCTTTGAAAACCTAAATCAAGGTTTTGAAATAAAAAAAAAATGGAGCCAAGATGAGGATCTGAGTGAAATGGAGAGCATAATGAAAGCTGTGACTACTCCATAACCTTCTACATTAAGAACCCTAGGGTGCCCTTCCTAAGTGTCACAAGAGGGTATTGGGTGGGATCACACAGGTCAGTCAATTAGCTGGATTAATGCGCTTCTACACAGCACAGATGGAGTTTCAACTGCAAACCTCTTTCAGATGCACATGTAACAATCAACTAAAACTTTGTTTATATAGCACTTTTCATACATGAAATGCAACACTAAGTGCTTAACAATAGAAACAAAAGCACTGTCAAATATTCATTTATGTGGAACAGTGATCCTGATCATGGTACCATGATCCTTCACACTTACAGGCTTGTAACAGAAATTTCTATCCCCATTAATAACCATGCAGTTTGTCCAAATGTATGGGCAGGCCCATTTTTTTATTTTTTTTTTAAACTGCAACAAAATGATCACTCTGTATCAACTCAATGGGGTAATTGAGAAACCAACCCAACATAACCAGGTACATTTTCATAAAGATCGGTCATTTACGAACTGAGATATGAATTGTTGAAATTTTGTCACTGATGAGAGATAGAGACTTTTTATTTTTTAAATTGATCCAGAATCAGTATATTGATCCGCCTCTCCTCCTATCTTTGGTTAATATTTTGTCAAAATCCGACCCAACAGTAAAAAATGACCCAAAAACACCCCACCACCCAAACAGGCATTTAGAAGCAAGAATAAAGGGCAACTAGAATATTTGCATTTCCTGAAGAAAATGCAAGTGAGGATGCATAGCTGAAGCACATCCCTATTTAGCTGTTGGGAAAAAAGAAAAACCTAACTTCATCCAGCCAGCATTTCCAATGACGCCCCCAAACCCACCACTAGGCCACCACTCCCCTAATAATAATAAGTCAAAAAGTTATTAAAAAAAACAAAACATAGCAAAACGTACAGGAATTATGCGTACGTTTCGATAGCTTACGTGTCCAAATCTATTGAAAACAATTTAGAGTAAGACCGAAGAATTTGTTTAGGATTTGAGGTTGGAAGGAACTCTGAGTTGAAACCCCAATGAACCACAAATGAACCGCGAACGGACCCAAATGCAATACGAACCTCTAACAAACCGCCAACTCCAAACAAACCACAAAAGCATTGAACGAAGCACAAACAACCATGAAAAACAAACGAACCAGAAAACAAACTGGGAATCCCGAATGAACCACAAAGTATGAACGTAACATGAAAAAATCTCAAGCCCTAAACGAGTCATAAATGACCCATGGACCACAAATGATCCAAGAAGCACGAATGAACCACAAACGAACAACAAAGCATGAACAAAGCATCAAAAAGCACAAACCCTGAACAAAGAACAAACTCACCATGAACTAGGGCTGGGCGATATGGCCCTTTTTTTTTTTAAATATCTAGATATTTTCATGCTATATCATGATACACAATATATATCTCAGTATTTTGCCCTTGCCTTGAGAAGATTTTGTAATGCATACAAACAAACCAGAATGGCAATACGCAATATATATTGATGTTTTCTCTGTGATGTAATGGGTGTTTCCCCTAACTATTATAGCATAGCATACCTGTTAGTTTCTTTTTTCAGGGGCAAACCCTTAAAATAAGTTAAGTCAGTTAAAGCCACATGTCAAATTTCACAAAAGAACACAGATGTAGAGAACAATATCAACATTTAGAAAACAAATTATGTGCATTTGTGCACATTTTAAAAACAACTTCAGCTGAGCACAGTGCTGTTTAGTTTTTTTTTTTTTTTAATTATTACAATTAACTATCAGTTATTTATTTATTATTACTGACAATTATGAATTTATCAGAAACAGAATATATAAACTGTTGCCACTATTAACACACACGCGCTGTAATGGTCACCTTCTGAGGACTGTTCCTTTAAGGGAGCCATGGTAACATACGGTCAGAGTTCAGTCAGACCTGCCTTTTTCCTGATACGTACAGAGCGAAAGGACGAAGCTTAATGTTACTTTTCTGTTACCGTCCCGTCTGAAACGACATAAGCAGTGTTTGAGCATCCCCTTGCATACAAGTCCTGTTTATAGCGTTATCGACCAGCGGAGACCACCGGATCTCTACAGCGCACACACATCTACTCCAGCACGTACTCATTCACTCGCCCACAGTGACATTCTGAAGCCAAACCATTACAAATTATTTACCCATTATTCTTTTTTTACGAACTAACTTCTTGACTCCGTCTCATAGAGTTGTCGCTGCGGCTGCAGAGGTGAATGAAAGGAGGAGGGGGTGTTTAGTCAGCGCGTGTGTGTTGAGTTTCACTCAGGGACAGAGCGGGAGAGAGGCTGGGCGGGGTTAAGATAAACAGAAGAGAAAAAGGCATAATGGCGGCTCTACAGAAGAAACATTTAATGTTACGTGAATTATATCGATACTACGATAATCCTATGCTATATACTGTATCTTCAATAAATGTATCGATATTTATTAAAAACTCGATATATCGCCCAGCCTTACCATGAACCACAAACAAACCACAAAACTGACCATAAAAAGCTTTAAATGGAGGGATATGCGGATGTGGAGCAGGAGGAGGTGAGTTCATGTGTATCATCAAAACACCTGTGAATCTCCATTAACCTGAAGCGGAGTAGAAGGACGACTATCTCCATCAGCCAATAGATTGCGGTTTATGTCACAGAGCATCTTATTTGTGGACTTCTCCAGGAATATTGTACATTCCTTGGAAAGCGGCCAATACAGAAGTGCCCTCTATTTCCCCTGGAAAATGGTACTGTGGTGGGTGTGGACAGACCAGAGAGGAAGTAGCTTATGGCAAGCAGCCTAATGCAGCCCCACAAAGGAATTCTGAAGGTAATCAATATGTATTTATGTAGTGTTTTGTTTACCTTCTAACAGAATTCATTTTATGAGAATTTTTCAACTGTTCAGGAATTCTGGTGGCAGGTCTGCTGTGCTGAACATATCTGATGAAATAGCTACTCACCCTGTTTGTATTTCAAACAACATGCTTCAAAGTCTGCAGCTTTTTAAAATTTCTTTCCAAGAGTGTTTTCTATCTCCAGAGTGGTCGTGAGTTAATAAGAACCTATAATAAGCCACTATCGTGATGGATTGATAACAAAATAAAAGTCACTGTAAAGGGCAGTTGTAGAGGTTGTTGTGTGTCTTTGGGGAAACACTTAGAGATATACATACAGTACATAGCTTACCACCACTATTATGACTGCTAATTGAATGAATAAAGTTTAACTTAGAGTGTCTTGAAAAGCTCTATATGAATCATAATGTTATTGTTAGAAAAAATGATAAACATAACTTATCTACAGTTGAACTCAAAGGTATTTTTATCAGAACTGGGTCATATTATCTGGTCGAAAAAGTCTCAAGTAGCTCCTTTAATCAAATGAAATAGCTCAATAGTCCATCAGCGTGTGAATTATTTAATATCGCGCCAGAGTATTATTCCTGACGAGTGGGGTTTAAGTGTGTTTCTTTGAAAATAAAATCACTCAAATTTGTCAATAAAAAACCCATAGGAAAGATGTTCCCAAAAACAATTGCCAGAGAGGTTTCTTATTGTGTTTAATCTTTATAATGGACATGTAAACACTACGGTATTTTAACAAGGGGGCCCGACACAGTAACATCTTCTCATAAATCAGCTAAATAATCCTGTTACTATGTATCTGCATTCATGTAAAGGATTTCAGGATCAACTCAATTATTCATGGCCAAAGTCACACACACACGCACACGCGCACACATACACAAAATGAATGTGTGAATATGAATGGAACAACTGCCCTGTTTACCTTCTTATCTAGTTTGAGGGATACTGACGGTGGTTAAAGGGCTACTTCGCCCAGAAAGAGTGCTCCAAAACAAAAAGACGCCTCCATTTGACTGAGGCGAGCTCTCATTTCAGATAATTTCACATTCAAAGCACAAGGAAGAATGGGACAGGATTTTAATTTCACTGTCTCAAATTCTTCTTTTTTTCCCCAAAGAGAGTCTGAGGTATTCTTATTTCCATGGTAACTAGAGTTAGATACATATTTTGTCAGTAGTTAACACATCTGCTGAAAGCATCAATGAAAAAAAAACCTGATGATATATAAATATTCTGAAGGTCCTTCATAAGATGCCACATTTTAGGAAAAAAACATCGAGTATTACACACAAGGAGCTGAAACAGTTCTGAGATGTTTGAAAGTGACCGTCTTGGCCCAAAGGACACTGACTATTGTGGACATCAGCTGATGGTGGACACTTACCTTGACGTAAGAAGGTTGCTTCTCCAGAATAAGATCAGCCACCTTTTTAGAAACCTACAGTTGGACAGAAAAAGAAAGTTAAGATGAGAAATGAAATTAAAAGATGAGAGAAAGCTATTTTTTTGTATCTTTTACAAACATCACTCCACAATAGCCTTTTCAACAATGCAGTCTGGCTCCTGAGAGTGAGGCAGGAATAGTAATCACTGCATCACTTTTGTCTGCATCCAAAATGCAAGGAATGTATAGCTTTTAATGAAATGTCTAGATTTAATTTCATTCTTTCAAAAAATGTATTTAAGGTATTAAAATGCAGTCTCTTTGTTCAGTAGGTGTCATGTGATTGCCTATATACATTTTGCTCTGTGCCTTTGCGCATTTATTTTAAGCTATTCCAGATAACATCGTGTATTGAATGTTGATATGAAAAGGTTCCAATTCTGTTTATTGACAGAAAACATTTATTGACAGTAGTGGCTCATTTAACCAATTAGTTCTTAGTTGTCTCGTATAACAAAATAAATGTGGAGGTTTTTTAATATTAAGAAAAAAAAGAAGAAAATAAATATTAATGGAGTACAACACACCCAGCTCCAAAAACAAAAAACATATTATGCAAATTAAATACTAGTTAGGCGTGGCTACGATCGGCTTTTATTATAAAATCAATAAATCCATTTCAACAGATTCCTAATCAATAAGGACATCCTTACTCACAGAACAGGACAGTGTCGTAGGACACTAAAAATAAACTAAAAATGTACATTCACTCCTGCAATTCAATTTAGGAACTCTCATTAACCAAGCATACGTGTTTTGGGACAGAAGACGGTGACCACATAGAAACCATCTCACCCCCTGAGGCTAGCAATGGGTTCAACATTTCAACAAGTGCTACACATGCACAAAAGCCAAGAGAGAAACTGAACAGATGGATGCTGTTCACTTTAAATCACTGAAAGCACAAACTCAAACCAGGGCTCTACAAGGCGAATCATTCACTTGCATTTGCGCTTGAAAAAAAAAAAAAAAACATCCGTGCGGACCATGAAAAAAAGTTTTGCGAATTGTGCGAGTAAAGTAATCATTACACCGTACAAGAAAAGACAACTAAGGCCAAGTTTTAGTCGCAAGACATATACTTAAACAATAATGAAACACCACATAACATATATATATATATATTAGGGATGCACCAAAATGAACATTTGTGGCCAAAGCCGAATAAAATATAAATGCTAGGCCGAATACCGAATAATACCGAATATCAAATGCGGTTGTTAAGTTTTTCACTATTCTTTTAAAATACTGCATAAATAGCCTAGAATACATTTTTAGACATGTTTTTTAAATAAAGTAAATGTTTATTGAATATTCTGACATGTTTTAAATATTCCAGTAGCCTTTGCTTTTCAAAAAAAAGCTTTTAATTTATATTAGCCCTTCAAATAAAACAAAACATGCATTCCAAAAAAAACTGAAGTGCATTAAAAAAAATCACTTTATAATGGTTTTATAATGGTTTTATAATGGTTTTGCTACAGTGATATACATCCCTTTAGCTTCATTCAGAAGGACAAAGTTGAAAAAGTTCCGTTTCCTCCTCCCTTGCTATTCCACATTTTGTAAAAAGTCAGCTCCAAACGGGACAGTTGGATTTTGCCCACGTTGGCAAGTGACATCACCTAACACGCCTCCTAGAATGTGAGCTCCTCCCTCTCTAACAAGCTCACTACTAAAACAAACACTGTGGTTTCATATAGAATATATATTGTACTTTATTGCCATATATGTAAATGCAAACTGCACTACTGGACACCCAAAACTGTCCTACTTTTTTCTGCTGCCGATCGTGTTGGGGGTCACTGCTTGGAGCCACAGACCCATTGTTTACACACATTAGCTGTTAGCGCTCCTTGCTAATGCTACACCAGCCTATGCAGCGAGACCTGACATCGCTTGTGAACTGAGGAAGAAACAATGGAGATGTTTTACGGATTCGTGGCTCACAGTGTTAACAATGGACTCTGTTGTTGAATTGGACGGTTTTCAACTTTACGTGGTGACAGACGACGGAGAGCGGAAAAGAGAGAGTCTGGTTGTGTTTGTGTGCGGAAAAGGAGGAGCTGCTGCTGCTAGCTGTTTTCATTACTGGTGAAATTATATTGTCAATAAAAACAAACGACACTCAGAAAACAGAATATACCCACTGGGTTGCCACTTGGGAACTGGCATTATTCCACTCAGCCGTAAGTGGCATTCCAAGTACCACTTTTCATTCTCGCTGTCACTCAAAAAATGCGTGAGGTGCATATTTTTGTGTCTATGAATATATATTTTCTGTGCTCCCAAATTTGAAATATTTCTTTATGCATTTTGGGAAAAATGCCAGCTATACAGCCCTGCAAATTAAAGAATCACAGAGTATACTGTATATTCTCTGTGAAGTGCTGCACAAGGAAAGTGGACACAAAAAGAAGCATTTTTTAAAAATAAAGTTGCATTGACACCTTATGGCCTTCACTGTTTGTACTATTAAACAGGGAATGTCAAAATATGTCAAAAGTTGAGGCACAGAAAAAAAGACCATTGTAACTCAAAGTGATATGCAACTTATCACATGAATACTATCCTATTTAACAGCCAAGAAGTGGAGTAAAGAGATTAAAATGTTTTACTTCTGATGTGTGTCAAAAAAACAACTCTTTCTACCCCTTTGTAATAATGTGTGTAGGCTATACACTGTTATGTGGAATGGAAAATGTACATTTCTTATATTTTTGAAGTGCAAAATTGCAGCAAGTTGTTACCATAGCCTTTATGCTTTAGTTAAAAATATATGATTAGTTACATCACTACATCCTTGGAGCTAACATTTGTGAAAATGTGGTCATAAATGACATTTAAATGTCACATCCTCTTTAGAAATGGGTTAACATTTATGTCTCATATGAACATAATATATCTGTTAGTATGGTTTATGGTTGGACAAGTTTGGCTGTAAAAACAAGTTCAAGGATCAGATTAGAATATTGTAGAATTAAGCCTCTTATTATTTGTTTGTTATGTGAGGATTGGAATACACAAAACAACCCACTTCTCGAGACGGCGGCATTATTATTTATGGCCCACAAATCCCACAGCATGAAAAAGGCAATTAGCCCAGAAATGGGCATCAGCCAGGCGTGTGTGAGGCAGAAAGATGCCAAGTGCACTTGGATAACACAACGGCAAAACAGGAAAGTTTCTGACTTTCCTGAGAGCAGAGAAAAAGCATGTCCAACCGGCAGCAGATGATTGACACATGGAACATTTACTTGGTAGTAGTACTTGGTCCCTGTTTTTATCAAGGGACCATTTGATAAAAACAGACATCTTCTCTGAGCAGAAGTGAATGGTAAACAGGAACACAGTACACCTACTTCTATTACTGTATCTGTCACACTTTTATCTCATGTACACATTCTGCAACTCGTGCATGGAAAGGCTCACACCTTCAATGTGCTGCTCCTAGCTGGCCTAATAGCTTTATTGACGAGAAGTAGCAGAAAGAAGGGCCGCGTTAAACTGCTTAATGCAGAGAAACTGAAAGCAATGTAGCGGCCTCTTTTTAAAGGCCCTGCTTTATTTCACGCCCAGATGACCGTATGCATCTTTGGCAAGGCCATGAACAGCAGAATTGGGTCGTGTGCGGCGTGACAAATACAGTATATTGGCCGACTGTAGGGACGATCTTTCCATTTCTTTGTCTTGAATGGGACTGCCACAAGTTTGGCGACCCAAAGCACATAACAAATTCACTCGGGCAAGACTCCACTGTGCTGAAAAGAACATGGAAATGAATGTGCATGGGGATTTTCTTTGGCAGGAGTGTCAACTAAACTTTCATTTAAAAATTGTCATTCAGCTGCTTCTTTAAGCCATGTCAAACCTTTGGATCTTATTTGCAAAAATTCATTGATTTTAATGCTGAACACATTTTAAAACTTGTCAAATGAAGAAAATCAGTGCATAAATAATTATATTACTTCTCTGTCAATAAACGTGTTTGAAGATGTAAAAACAATATATTTTAGCAATTATTTTTGCTTCTAAATGATAAAAAGCTGTAACTTTTAGACTCCCTGTGTCTATCTGTTTGTATTAAAAAAAAAAAAAAAATGTGGATAAAAAGAAACTATCGTTTTTACCTCGACAAAACCATGTCCCATCGTGACTTGGAAAAACCCAAAATAACGAAAGCAGGGAAACATCAAAGGTGACTGTTAGAGCCTCCAGGGCTGTAACAAGGACAGTCAAAGGGCTTTCACTGAGCTCCAGGTGAAATGATAAGCTAGCTGAGAAACTTAGCTGTGCATTTTCTGCCAGAGAGCACTGTGGACCCATTATCATGGCATTTCTGCAGGCTGACAACCAAAACAAGAAAAAGAACCAGCAGAAGATATGTAGGAGAGAGCTTTTGGTTAAACTATGAGGACGGTTGCAGAGAACTCGCAGCTTTCGTCAAGTGCCCGGGCTAGAGAAGTCTGAAGAATTATCTTACTGTCAAAAGGTAGGTGGTACATGCTAAGATGAGAAATAGAAGAGCAGAGGGGAGAGATACAAAGCGAAGCACAAAAAACATGGAGGTGAGAGTGATGAAGACAAAAAACAGGTGAGCAAAATGCACAGGCAGAACCTGCATGGGGAGGGCATGATTGAAGAAGCAGAAAAGAAAATAGCAGCTTGCCATCGCAGACCCTTCTAAAAATAGCAAGAGTTGACAGACCAATGCTAAAATCTGAAAGTAGGAGTGCAAAACAACCTCAAACTTACAGGCAAGTCAGAAATGGAGGACCAGCAAAAGCAATGATATCATACCACTTTATCCACATGATCAATCTATCCTTTTTGAAATGCTCCAGCCAACAACAAAGCATATAAACAGAAAGGGGAAATTCAGACTACAAATCATGTTGTAGTAGCTTGTGATGAATTTCTATGGAGAAAAGGAAAGCTTTAACTAAATGAAAAGAGGTTTGAAAGGTATTGGGGTCGAATGATCCATATCTTTGAGGAGAGACTTCAATAGATGGCTTTAAACTATTTTCCTTTTTTTCCCCCATTTCCTTGAAAAGAAACACAATTACTTCTTGAATCAAATTTGGTTCAACTTTAAACGATTTACGAGTCCCAAACACACAGCATTAGAAATGAGTCTTTTTCCAAAAGGATTTCTCCATCCCGGTGTAGCAGCACATTATAAAACCAACAAGAGCAGTCAAAGAGCGCAAGCCTCCACCAAGTGCCAAACCTCTTTGCCAGATATTGGCAGTTATCTGGATCATTGATGCTGATCATGGTACCATAAGCCATAAGGCTTCCAAAATATTACATTTCTATCCCCATTAATAGCAATACAGTAGGTCTGAATGTATGGGCATCTCCATTTTTTTTTTTAAATTGCAATGAAACGCAAATAATTCCGATCCCCTCTAAAATTTTATGGAATCTTCCATGGCAAAATGTCTATCTTTGTTTAAAATTTTGTCAAAATACGTTGCATGCTTTTGACGTAACCCTGCTAAAACACTAACAAAATAAACGCTGGTGAAAAATATTTCCTCCTTGGCAGCGGAAACAACCAATAAACCACAATATTGTTTTATTTTTTCCAGTGTCATTTTAGATGCAAGTTGTGAAAATTTCTTTTAAAATTTCTAAACAATCCCTGTATTCCTAATAGACCATGAGTTGGGCCAACAGTGGATTAACGCTTTGCAGCCTGTGGCCAGTAAGTTTACATTTGAAAACAAAAGGATCTGATTATCTCTTCACATGACATTTAAAAAAAATCAAGAGCTTCATTTTCACTTTAGATTAAAAAAACACTCATGTTAACATAAGTAAGATATCCAAATATTTACTTAAAATTACATTACACATTAAGTACCCACAATTCCTGAAGAAAAGACATCAAGCAAGAAACGTCTGTTTCTCACGAGAATTAAAGGTTAAACGATTACACAAGTGAACTTTCTGTGAGTCACGTTTACAATTAAAAAGGCAAAGCTCGAGGTCAAAATGTGTTCATGGTGCATTTTTTTTTCTCATTTTTTTTTTCAAGAAAAAAAAACAGGGGGTACCATACCGCTGCTTGCTGGCTTTTAAGCTTGTCCCTGTATTCTTCCAGCTCTTGCAGGTTCAGCTCCGGCGGGAGTTTCTGTAACCGTGCACACAAACCCACAGTTTATGTTCATTTCCATGCATTCCATGTACAAGTGACTTACTTTTCTGCAACTTTTAACATGAAAAAAACTGCATTTTCTGGGAATTTGTAGTGCAACTACAAAACCAAAGTTTGTCATCTAAATTTGACCCAATACAACAGCTCTCAAAGTATTTACAATGCGTTCATTTCAGAAGACGGCTCATAGTTTAGAAAAACTGATAAATGCTCTAGAAATACATTTTGCTGATATAAATTCAATATTATTCAGAAAAGGTGAGGGGGCTTTCAGTAAACAGTAAACAAACCCCTACAAAAGAAAGCAGATATTACAAATCCATGGCCCAAAGGATGATGGGTAATTACTTTTCCCTTGACTGAGAGTCTCATTTCAGACGGTGTAGCAAAACTAAGATAAATCTAATGAGATTTCACACCCTTCTTATGTTGAACGGAAGCAATCCATCAATCGGGACGTCAGAGGCATGCATGCGGTTCAGTAGATATGTAATAGACAGCGACTCAGGTAAGAAAGAGCTTTATTTCTGCTCCTCACAGGCCGTTCAGAGAGTGATCAACTCTGTTTATTCACGTTAGAATTGCAATATTGCTGTATTCAAAGTTAATACAATACGATAGGGTTGAGTAAGTGATGAAAGCTTAAAACGTTAAAACTTAAGACAAGTAAGGCAGTGAGATGTCATATAGTTACTGGTAAACTTTTAAAAAAGAAACTTCAATAAAGCAGGTTACTCATAGCATAGTGTCCCTTAGATTTGATATAAATGAGTTGGGGGTCTGGAATACTCATGATGTTTCTGAGACTTGGTGGGTTTATTAACATTACAATAGGTCCTTAGGGCAGGGTTGGGGTCAATTACATTCTTCAATTACAATTAGGTTTTCAATATTCAGTCATGATTACATTGACCAGCATTTTTTCCTTTTACAATTAAATTACAATTATTTTTTATTCTCAGAAAGTCAATTACAATTATGTACTCAATTACCATTACTGAGCCTAAAATAAATAACCTAATAAAAGCTAACCTTCCTCTTGTGTTAGCATCTCTTATGATAATGGAACAGTTTAACCCATGTCTTATATCAACTGTAAAATACACTAAAAAATATTATCTATCATCTAATTTCTTTCCTATTTATTGGTTACCTTATTAGGCTTTCTAATCAATGACAATATAGGTTACAATATTTCTGGTGGGTGCATCTGAGCCTTTTTTGTGTCAGTATACCCCTTGATTTATGTATTTTTTAAAAGGTAAAAAGTGTGGAAAGCTTGATATGAAACATTTTAATCATTGTTAACTGCATATGTGTAGAACTGCGACAGAACTATAAAATGGTTCCCCAGTTTTGCTTTAAATTACAATTCTTAGAAAACTTTCATGGCAATTACAATCACAAAGTCAATTATCTAAACTCAATTACAATTGAATTACGATTACGACAGGAACAGTTTTTTTTAAACTGAAATATACTATAAAACAAATGTCATTTATAAAGCCCTATAAAGAGACTCATCATTAGCGAAGTCAGCCCCACTGAAGCTCAGAACTAAGGAAGCCTCTAGATAAGAAGTAAATCGTGTTCCTCCAAGTTCTCAACATATTTAGAGTTTCTGACCTCCAGTTCATGCTGCATCATGTCGTAGGAGTCATTGGAGAAGTAGACCTCCTCAATCCCATCAATGATCTCCTGCTCTGCTTGGGGGTCAATGGGCCTCTTTCTCAGCTCCCGCAGCTCCTCCTGGAGGGTTAGATGGTCAACAACATTAAGGAAAAGTGTTAAGAATATGTCCTTGTCAAAGGAAAGTTACAGAATTACATATTTAAAGTATTGGAAAAACCTTAATTTGTCAAAATAAAATACATATTCATTCAACAATTGCAAAAGTAGTTTGAGGAAGAGTCGGAAAGTTTAAGGGCAAAGCCAAGTGAACAGAATAAGGAGTACAGAACATGTGAAGCGGTGAGGGAGAGAGGAGTGTGTGGACATGAAGCAACACCAAGGGGAAAATGTTAATCAAAGGACTCGGGAAAGATTGCAGCCGGTTTCATTGAACAGCTGTCACAGGCGGTGAAGGCATGAATGACTAAGAAGAAGAAAATATATATATATATAAAGAGTAAAGATGTCTCTTCTGATATTCTCCCAGAAACATTTTAGGCTCTTTGATTAACATGCTGTGCATGTGAAAAGTCTTATTGCTGCACTGAGCCTTTTGGATGAAAGGATTTAAGCACACGGCCCCTCCCATCCACCTTAATGAGTATCTGACATAACGTGCGTCAAGGCTGGAAATGGTTTTAATTTCCTTGATTAAAGAACTGGAGCATTTCTTATGACATGCCAAGTCTATAATCTAAAATCTCCAAATAACAATCTATGCTATGTTAACTACCCACTCAATACTCACTAGCTTTCCATTCAATCCAACTACTCACCACTGATTAAAGTAACAGTTGTAAATGTATTGTAAATTTTGTTTTTATTGTTTCACACATCACAAATGTAGCAATATTTAGCCACTCTTCTTTCTATTTCATTCAGGTTTTAATTTAAAAAAACAAAAATACACTGTGTGACAGGTGCTAGTTTTTAAAGGAGGGGCATGATTTTGGAAAAAATGATAATCATGATTATTTTGATCAATATTGTATTATGATTATAATCATAATTATTTGTCATGTTAGAAAAAAAAATCTGTTTTTATTACACTACTTTTAAACAAACAATATGTGCACAGCTTTACAGTGCAAAATGAAGCTTTAAAAAATAATTATACTAAAAAACGTTATTTAAAAAATTTACCCAAGAATTTAAAATGTACCAAAGGCTAACTGAATAAAAACATTATTACAGAGTGCAGAGCCCGTATTTTGAATGTAAATATTGCAACCAAAATGGTGATCGCAATTAAAATTTGATTAATTGTACAGCCCGAGGCGTGGCCAACAGTGCTGGTTCGTGATGTCACCAAAACGTCAAAAATCACAATTCTCACCTACTAGCACAGTTATTCTCAAATGGGGGTACGTACACCCCTAGGGGTACGCAATGGCACTACAGGGGGTACTTGAGAGAGAGTGGAGAATTAAAAAATTAAATCATTAAAATATGGGTTTTAGAATGTTATTTTTTGTTTAAAAATGATAATCATTATAATGATGATGTAAATCAGGAGTGAGAAACTAATGTTAATTTAGGGGCCGATACGGAGCAGTTTGATCTCATGTGGGCCACAGAATTTATGCGAGTAATTTCAACATTATTGTGCTCTAGTTTGCAGTTCTGCATATACATAAAATACTAAATGTGTAAGAAACCGAAAATATCCAAGTAATAAGTGACAGATAACAATCCCAACAGGGTCTTCACTTTAAATTTCCAACATATTGTGACCAATTTATATTTAATTAAGGAAAATATTATGTAAAAATTTGAGGAAAATTGAAAGATTTTGTAAGAATCGTGAGGTTGTTTTCAACAGTTTAACATTAAAAATGACTGCAATCTTGCAATATAAGCACCGGTAAAACTGTAAGCCTCTACATATATTGTTGAGTTTCATTTACACAATAATTCATATTCTGTCATTTTTACTTTCTCCTGCGGGCCAAATTGGACGCTCCAAAGGGCCGGATTTGGCCCCTGGGCCATGAGTTGAACACACCAGGCGGGAGTGCTAAAAACTATAAAAATAAATGTATTTAGGAAGCACGAAATACTGTTTCATTCCACTTATTTACAAAATGAGAAAGTTTAAAATATTATTATTATTTAAAATAGAGTTTATTATCACTCATATTCCAACATTATGCTCTAGCTGTTTTTTCACAGTATTCTCAATAAAATGCTATATAAGTAAAATAAGAGAACGGGGGTGCACGACATTATAAGAGCCTGAGCATTAATGCACAACAGCCAACCTATTGGTTCATCTGAATCCATTGTTCAGATTGAATGCCATTAACTAATGGCATCAAACCATAACATATTCTTGCATGACCCGTAAAGCAAACATTCCCGACTGTTAAAGTACTGCGAGGAACACTTGATCATTTCCATTACTGCTCTGTTAAACTTTGCATTCAAGCATCAAGATAGTAAAGCACACTGCCTGTAAAAGTAGGCCAACGCTTTAGCAGGGGCTTCATCAGAATAGGGAGAGCTTTAAAGTACGGTATGTAGCATCGTACTGTATGCATGTTTATTCACCATTAAATGAACATCTTGGTGAGAAAAAAAAATACTGTTAGATGACTACACAGCTGACAAACAATCCCCTTCCTCCGATCTGCTAGAGACATGCATCAAAGTGATGAGATGTGCCGCCCTTCTGTCTCCATGGGTGAAACCGTGCCTTCCTGAGTGACGCTTATACGAGGGCGTGGAGCCGCAATGGACAGTTTTAGTGTTTGCAGTAAAACACAGCTTCATCTAATTCAATTACACCCTCGAAATCCCTTCAGAGTCATATTTAGAATTGTACAAGGGAAATAAGAAGACTGAAGTGAAGCAATAAAACATGCATCGGGAGTTTGATGCATCTGCAAGCATGGATTTGCAGGCGAGTGAGCGTGCGTGCGTGCGTGCGAGAGATGCTGAAATCAGGTAAGCTAGAGTGAAGCAGATGCCCCAGAGAAATGTGTGGATGAGTGCGTGAGATCAGAACAAAAAAAAGCAGGAGATCTCTCTCTCGCTCTCTCTGCTATCTATAGTGGGTGGAAAATCTTCTCAAATAAGAGTGGAAGTGAAAATGGAAGAGACTGGGGGGGTGGGGGTGGATGACTCATTGGGTGGGTGAAGTTGGAGGAGAAATAAGGATAGAAGAATGAGCTATACACTCGCATGAATGCTGTGTGTGTGTGTGTGTGTGTGTGTGTGTGTGTGTGCTGTAGGTCAGTCACAGCACGCTCAATCTTTTCACCTCCACTGTTTGACTGCGTTTCTTGTTTCTGCCTCTCAGACTCCCACATGCACGATGTGTAAAATGTACAATTGTCTTTCAGTGAATGACTCAAGGAGAGGCTACGTGGGGTTAAATAATCCCCTGCTGCTATTTTGGCATGCAATAAAAACAGATGCTGCTGTAAGAACAGCCACAAAAAATGTTTTTTTTTTCATATAAAATCAAAATTTGAAGGATAAACAAATTACCTTTGCACACTTCCACCACTCACATTCATGAACTCATCTCATCACAAATATTATACAAATCAATTTGCATTCAAACAGTGGGGCTTCATCAAAAAAGAATTAGATGGATGTTAATCCTGAAGGCTGACTGAATAAGGAAATTCAAGCACGGGATAACACAGCCGTGCTGATAAAACAAAACAAACAAACAAACAAAAAGAGGAACATCCTGCGAGACAATGGAGCAAGAGGACAGAGATGGGCTAATTATTTCCACTCTGTAAACCATTCAGTCGATAAAAGCAAAGCCTCCTTGTTAGAATCAGCAGTGAGTATGGAAGCACATTTAATTGGGCAGGCATCTCCTCTGCTGCTAAACAAGAGGTTTAACTCTGCAGTCTGTTGGGACATTAGGACGACATTTACCATATACAGCAAAGCAGACATCGAGGCTAAACACACAATAATGGGCTAGGTTTCTTTGACACTCTACTTTTTCAGTGGTTCATTTGTGTATCATGAACCTTACCATGTCAGCATCTTATGTGTAAACACATTTCAAATTTGCTTTATCTCTAGAAACTAGTGTTAATTAGCTTGTATACTTATTGCATTGAGAGGAATACATGTAACGATCTTACACTCAGATTTTCTGAATGAATATGTTTGAATGAAAGGTTTTAGTCTACATAAAAAGGGTTAAATTAACAGCTTATGGGTGACACCTAGTGGTACCAATAAGCCCCTGCATACAAATTACACAAGGCTGCTCAGTGGACAGCAACAAGCATCACATTCCAATGGTTGTGGTCAAAGCCTCAAAGGATATTGTTTTGTTTTTTTTGTTGTTTATTTATTGTCCAATAAAAAGCAAAGCTGGCACTATGCCTTCTCTTCAACCATTACCACGGTTGGGGGGGGGTCAGAATCTAGAACTACACTACAATAATTTCCAATTCAAACTGAATAAAACCTCAAAACATTTTTTTTTTAATCAAAAAATTACAGAAATAAATGTCCTTTAGTTTACCTAGGGCTGGGCGGTCAATATTTTTTCTCAAAATGAGAATATATGATAGGAATGGGTATCACCAGTTACCTCGCGATACAATACTGTCACGATATTTTGCCCACAATAACAATAATATCACAATACAGCGATAGTCGATATATTGCAAGAAAATTTGTTCAACACACACAATTTATAAATATCCACTCCTCGCTTATTGTCTCATTGTACCGTGTATTACTGCATTATTCCTGTGTATCATGTTTATATAGTGGTATATTGATTTTGTCATGTCTTGTATGTTGCAATAGAAAAAAATAAAAGAAAATCAACATTTGACGCCAGTGTATCGATAACGTACGGCAAGACGAAATATTGCAAAATATCGTATCGATATTTTGGCACACCACTAATATACAATAAAATGTCAATAATTTTAATTCAAATAAAGTCAGACCAAAAAAACTACTCTGGGTTGAAATTTAATGGTGAAAAATGGCACACAGGCACATTTATTCACAAACAGCTGCACAATATGTGCCACTTTTGGATTTTTCTCATCTAAGATACAGCAAGTGTGAGTGACTTCTGGAGTGTGACTTGTTTAGAGTCACACTTGTTTGCTTTTCTGAGAGGTAAAGGCAGCAACTCCTAAAACAGGTATGATAGTACAAAATGAGCTATAGAAAAATATATATATATCGATATAGGCAATGTTGTAATTTTCCATATCGCCAAAATAGAAAACTCGATATATCTTCAATCTCAATATATTGAGATTGAGATAGTTTACATACATGTTTGTTTATAGGCTTAGCCTATAATTCACCATTAGAAAAATGCAAGCAAATCCATCAAAAGATGCCACAAAACTGTGAGATGAGAACCTTAAGTTGTATTTAAAACTACAAAAAGAGGAAAGACTTAAAGGGGCAATATTGCTCTGTAAAGGATTTAAAGAAGTGCTTTGTAATGGTTGATTGCTTTAAATGTGAAAAAACTAACTGAAAAAAATCTAAAAACTCTAAATCCATAACAAAAAACAACACTTGTCTGTTCATTCATGTTTATCTTGCATCAAACTATTATTCATTAGATTGTGACCAAACAGGGATGTGACAGCATCATTTGTCAGTCACTGCCTGCAGTCCTCTGTCCTGCAGCGCACCAGATGTTGCCTTCAGCTCCCAAAAGATGATAAATGATGGAAATCCTTTCTAAAATGGTTGGAAACACATGAACAATTTTAATCAGCTACATAATAAAGCAGGCAGCAGAGCGCCAAGGTTTCCTCCACTGTGGCAGCTGTAAGAGCGCACAGAGGATTAGTCGCCCTTATTCAAAATGAAGGGATCGTTGGTTCATAAAATGTGTGTGATGAACGAGGGGCTCAAAACCAAGTGAGGTCAAACCAACATCAAAAACAGTGTGAACACAACAGGCAGGTGTTGGCATTGCATGTACTTGGGAGGTGATGTTCTGGAGCAGTGACTGAGCCACGAGCGCCACCTTGTGGACAGGGACATTACAAATATCACGTGTAGGGTTGCAAAGGGGTGGAAAATTTTCTGTAAATTTACACAAGAACCAAACTTTATAACATATGAACTTTTCACGTAAATTATTTATTAGAAATAACATGAAATTGGTGTGATTTTAAATGACTGTATCATATCCAAACAAATATTATCATCAATTGGAAATAAGATAATTAACAAATGTAACATTTCAAATTGGGTTGCAAAATTTCAGGAAAATAGAAACTTTCCATGGAAAATAATGGGAAATTGAAGGTGGGAAAATATATTTTAGCATCATCCAAAACAAAGGTTCTCAAAGTTTTTTGGCTCAAGAACCCCCTTTCTCTTACTTTTGAAGGCAAGTACCCCTTTATGTCCGACTACAACATTTTGTTTGTATAGAGCATAATGATGAAATGAATGAGTGATAACACACATTTTAAAGAATCTATTTTCTAAATAAGTGGAATGAAACAGTATTTAGTGCTTCCTGAATAGATTTATTTCTAGTTTTTATCATTTATTATCATCTCCTTCCTGATGTGTGACCAAGACTGACCCTTGTATTTTCAGTTCATGTTCTAATCAAGATCATTTCTATCATCATGTTGTGTGTTTTAGGTGTCATTTTGAGTATTCTGTTGCTGTTTGTCCATTCTTTTTTATTATTCAGTATATTTTTATCTTATTTTGAGTGTTTTTGTGTGTTGTTGGTATTATTCAATCTCATTGTGATTGTTTTCAGTAGAGGTCGACCGATATATCGGCCGGCCGATATATGGACTTTTTTCAATATCAGCCACCGGCCGATATTTTTTTGGTTTTTTAGCACTTTAGAGTAGCCATTAAAGAAGAAAAAAAAAGAACACAAAAAATATGAATATACAACACAAAAAAAAGTAATAATAATAATAGCATGTGCATGGGAGAGGTAGAAGCCAATAGGCTTACAAATAAAAAGCCGATATAATAGGATAAGGATATAATATAACAGTGCCTGATGAAATATCGTTATGCTATTATATCCTTAATAGGATAAGGATTTGTGTTATACTTGGTTGCGTACGGGTATATTTAAAGTTCAATAAATGTTAAGAGTTCAATTGGTGTATTTAATCTAATTTCTAATATATACATTTATATCATATTGTGGAGACATTCACCAAAGGACTGTACCTTTAAGAGAGGGATGTTTTGTTTCCGGGTTTTACGTGTGTGACATATCTTACCTCTCTAACTACCGAGGCTGCAATACACGTTGAAGTGGAAAGTGATCGGATACATCTCCGTCTCTCGACTCCTCACTAATCACACTCCACAATTGGTGATCCCGACGCGAGTTGACTATGGCTGGATTATGTCACACAACGATGGTGGTGGAGATGCTGTTGCCGGGCCGGCCGCCGCTGCTAGCAGCATGACTAATGTTGGTGCTATCTACGCAGCCTTCATTAAGTTACCAAACTTTTGGCAGCAAAATCCATGGTCGTGGTTTCAAAATATCGAGGCCCAGTTTCAGCTGAAAGGAAAAACACAGGATATTATGAGGTATTTCCACATTGTTGCGGCCTTGGATGCCTTGACGACGGCCAGGGCTATGGCGCTGTTAGAGGCCTCGCCGGCTAACGACGAGTGCGACGCACTCAAATCCTTCCTGTTAAGCCTTTTTGAACTGTCGGAGCTGGAGAAGGCTGACCGCCTGCTGTCCCTAAATGGCCTTGGGGACAGCAAGCAATCTGAGTTAATGGAGCGAATGCTGGCTGTGTTGGGGGTTGCGGATCCCTCATTCCTTTTCAGCCACATTTTCAGGCACCCGTATGCACCACGCTGGGCTGTTCCTCTGCCAACCGGCAGCAGTTTGTCCATGTGCTGTTGCCCCCATGACAGGCTCTGCCCTGTTTCCGGTCATGAAGCAGCTGCTGTGACAACACGCCGACAGAGTGAGGACCGGTGGTGTTATTACCATTCAAGGTTTGGAGCCAAGGCCAAGCAGTGTCGACAGCCTTGCACTTTTAGGGCCCAGGGAAAAGCCAGGGCCGGCGCTCATTAGCAGCTATGGGCGCTGGCCGTGACTGCAGGCTGTTATTCATCACTGACACCCTGTCCGGCCGGCGGCTGCTGTCTGATTCTG
Organism: Gouania willdenowi; assembly: GCF_900634775.1. Lineage (NCBI taxonomy): Eukaryota > Metazoa > Chordata > Actinopteri > Blenniiformes > Gobiesocidae > Gouania > Gouania willdenowi. The sequence continues at coordinate 14,606,834 of NC_041054.1, read as the reverse complement.
GGGCTCAGCACAGTATCCCGCCAACAAAGTCTGTGGACACCATGGCCGGTGTGAATGGCCCCCCCATGGACGGCGCCAATGGCATACCCATTCGTACCTACGGCACAAGGTATGCGGAACTGTGTTTCGACTTTGTCGTGGCTGCCGTGTCTACGCCGCGCCTAGGGGCGGATTTCCTCTGCACTGGATGTTACAAACTGCCGCCTGATCAACGCCCTCTCTTTGCTTCGTACCCCTGCACACTGGGGGGGGGCTTTGTCTGCCAAACCGGGGACCTGTATCAACGCCTGCTTGCTGAGTTCCCAGACATCACATCAGCGGTGGCTAAACATGGCGTGGAGCACTACATCACCACGGCGGGCCCCTCAGTCTACGCTCGAGCCCGGCTGCTCGACTCTGTCAAGCTTGCAATTGCCAGGGAGAAGTTCACCACCATGGAGCATCTCGGCATCGTGCGCCACTCCAAAAGCCCATAGGCTTCCCCCCTGCACATGGTGACCAAGGCTGATGGCGGTTGGCGTCCCTGTGGTGATTTTCGTCACCTGAACAATGCCACCACTAACGACCGGTACGATGTGCCACACATACAGGACTTCTCCGCCCACCTAGCCAGTGCTACATCTTTTCGAAGGTGGACCTGGTGCGCGGTTACCACCAGGTGCCTACCCACCCACAGGATGTCCCCAAGACGGCGGTCATCATGTCCTTTGGCCTTTTTGAATTCCTATGGATGCCTTTCAGCCTCAAGGGGGCAGCACAGACGTTTCATCGCCTCATGGACTCTGTGCTGTGGGACATGCCATTCCTGTTTTTTTTACTTGGACGACATTCTGGTGGCCAGCGCTTCTGCAGACGACCACCTGGTGTATCTCCGGCAGTTGTTCGGCCGGCTCAACGCGCATGGTCTTATCATCAACCCGAGCAAGAGTGTCCATTGGCCGGACGTCTATCACCTTTCTCGGCCACCACGTCACCCTACAGGGGGCCGTCCCCCTCCCGACCAAGGTGGACGGCGTCTCCAGTTTCCCACGCGCACACACTGAAGTCTCTGCAGGAGATCCTGGGCATGGTGAACTTTTACAAACGTTTCCTCTCCCATGCAGCCCTTGCACGACGCTTTGCGTGGGGGGAGACTGGCGGACGTTTTGGATTGGTCCCTGATGATGGTTGATGCCTTTGATGCTGCCAAAACAGCAGTGGCCAACGCTGCCCTGCTGGCGCACCAGTCTCCAACTGCTCCAGTGGCTCTTACTACAGACACCTCTGATTACGCCGTGGGGGCTGTGTGCAAGCAGTGGGTGGGTGGAGCCTGGCAGACGCTGGCCTTTTTCAGCACGGAGCTCCGTGACTGCGAGAGGAAGTACAGCGCCTTTGACAGGGAGCTTCTGGGTCCTTTTCTTGCCACCCGCCATTTCCTTTTCCTGTTGGATGGCCGGCAATTCACGGCCTTTGTCGACCACAAGCCACTCACATTCGCCATTGCCAAGTCTTCGGGGCCGTGGTCTGGCCGACAGCAGCGACACCTCTCTGCCATCTCCGAGTACACCACTGATGTTCATCATGTGGCCGGCAAAGACAATTTGCCTCTCTCGGGCGGTCACTGGGTCTGTCCACTTTGGCGAGGGCGCAAGCGTACCCTACGGTGCCCATGGCGCTTCTCATGGAAGATGTGGTGTTAGTCGCAGCCAGCGCTACACTTCTCTGCGACGTCTTCACTGGCCAACCGCACCCTATGGTACCTGCTGGCTGGAAGTGTAAGGTCTTTCGACGCCATTCACGGCCTTTCCCACCCGGGGGTGAAGGCTTCTACCAAGCTGGTGGGGCCTAAGTTCATCTGGCCAGGCCAGCGGAAGGATGTCAGAACCTGGGCTGCTGCCTGTGTGGCGTGCCAGCGCGCAAAGGTGACTCGTCACACCAAGGCCCCTTTGGCGTCAATCCAAGTGCCAGAGAAACATTTCGATCGCCGAGGTGGCCCGGGCTTTCATTATGGCTTGGGTTGCCCGCTTCGGTACGCCATCTGACCTCTCCTCGGACCGGGGTCTGCAGTTCACATCGGAGCTTTGGTCTGCTGTTGCCGAGGTCCTGGGGGTGAAGGTCCATCGTACCACGGCCTATAACCCGCAGAGAAACTGATTTCATCATGACATGAGGGCCGAACTCAGAGCCAGCCTTACGGGCAGTGACTGGGCTGACCGCCTCTCATGGGTCATGCTGTGCATTCGCTCCAACCTCAAGGAGGATCTTCAGGCCTCGTCGGCTGAACTGGTGTACGGCCAGCCTATGCGCGTCCCGGGGGAGTTTCTTCCTGATGCCAGTTGGTGGCCTCCCATCGTGCCTTGTCCCGGGACATTGCCGACGCTTTCGTCACTATTCCAACGTCTCACCACGGCCTCTCCAAGTCCTACGTTCCCAAGGCTTTGCCATCTGCGAAGTATGTTTTAATCTGCCACCGTGTCCTGGTGAGGGAGGTCTAAGAGTTTTGTTGTGAATATTGGGGGCAAACGTGAGCGAGTGGCTATAGATCATCTCAAGCCTGCTCATGTGGATGTTGGCGGACCGTTTTAACTGGCCCAGGCCTCACGGCCGCCCTTTCCCCGGCCCCTGCCCTGCCCATTGTCCTTTGCCCCTCTCCGGTTAAGTGCAGCTATGGCCCCCCGGTCCGTCCCCCTAAGCGTTGAATTCTCTGGGACTGTTAAGTGCTGTGTTGTTTTGTTTTGCACAACTTTGTTGTTTCCTCTGTTTTCTTTGGGTACCTGTTCGGTCTACCTATTTTTAAGGGTGAATTCTGGGGGGGCCTGTGTGGCCTTTGAAAATCCGATATCGGTGGACCTCTAGTTTTTAGTGTAATTTAGTTGTTCCTTTCATCATTGTATAAATATCTGTTATTTTTGTGTATTTTGTAGTGATTGTGTATTTTTCTCTCATTTAGTGCATCTCTGTTGTCACTTTTTGGGTTGCTGGTATTAGTAAGATTTTTTCTCTCTTATTGTGTGTTTTTTGGTGTCATTTTGTGTATTTTTTTTGTTGTTTGTCTGTTCTTTTTATTATTCAGTGTATTTCTCTCTTGTTTTGTGTTTTTTTTTTTTATTGTTTCGTGAGTTGCTGGTAATATTCAGTGTGATGATCATTTTTAACTAAAAAATGAACATTATAAAACCACATTTTTTTAATGCTTTTATTTGTTAATTTTCCTCTCTCTCTCTCAAGTACCCCCTGCAGTGCCATCGCATACACCTAGGGTACACGTACCCCCATTTGAGAAACACTGATCTAAAATATCGGTAGTTAGTCCGAATCTCTAGTTAATTTCATTCAATAATTCCCATGAAAAGTTTATATTTTTGAATATGACCAAAATTCCCATGCCTAAGTACTTCATGAATATTATGGGAAACTTTCCACCTCCCTTTGCAGCTCAAATCACATATACAGTACCATTAATGGAACGGGAAGCCATAGTAAAAGTTTAGCTTCTAACTACATAGTGGGGTGGTGCTAGTGTCACAATCTATTCATTTACAGCCTCTAATACACAGAAGAAGGCACTCAGCCTGCCAAGCCTGTACATCTGAGTTAGGAAGTATTTAAAACACAAACTGGAAGTGGCACACGTACGTTAAGGCAAACTTCTCTCGGGTACGGCTTTGTGAATAAATGTCTTTGTAAGGATCATACACACAAATGCAAGGCATTGTTTATTAAACTATAAGTAGACTTCATGTTTTTGCTCAATAATATAATTCAAAGAAGGAGACAAAAATAGTCAAACCACTACTATGTCCATATTTGAATGGGCCATGGCACTGTTTTAGTACAGCGGACAAAAACAACAGTTTACATTAAACAGTCAAAATTATTGGCTATTTACTGTTCTGTGTTGCCGCTTCAAGTCATAAAATATACATTTTGACTGCAAAATGAATGGCAGTAAAAAAAAAACACCTGAGAGTATTTGTTTACGGCATATCCAGTTTGACCACATCACCTGATACGGGGACCAAATCCAGAAGACAAACACTCCCGCCTTTTCTCATTCAAGCTCTGATTACACTTGAAGAATAAACAGCACCTTGTCTTATCGGACGCTAATCTGTCACTGCGTGTTCTCGTGCAACAGCAGTTTGAACAATAACACTAATAACTGCAAGAAAATTAGGTAAATGATCAAAAAAATCATTATTTGTAATATTATGCATTATAAGCTCTAGCCCTGTTTTGTCAAGGCTAAAACTGCCCTTTGTTGATCAGAGGCTCGCCTGGTAATGATTGTTCTACTATGATGGCAGTGTGTAACACTGCATTTTCTTTTTTTCAGTGAAAATGTGCAAAAATACTAAAAATAAATAATAAATAGGATGTTTTGACTCAATTTGTCCTCTGAATGATCAATATCTTCTGATGAACTAATACAGAAACTTGATTTTTCATCTCTACGTTTAATTTTGATATTAACTGAGTAGAATATTGCAATATATCGCGATAATATCGCATCGTGACCCAAATATCATGATATGTATCGTATTGCAACATCCTTACCAATACTCACCCCTAATTGGAATGTTTGTCTAAATTAAAGTAAGAAACAAACCTTGGTAAAAAAGGAAGCGCATCAGTGAAGAAGTAGTTGATAAAACTGGGCTGGTTCCTCACTGCACTGCAAATAAACAGAGTTGCTCTTCCAAATTGTATCCAGCTATTTGAATGTAAGGGCACTTCGACAGACTGCAGGCCAAAATCAAAGCTAAGAACTAACAGTGCATTGAGGTGCCACGTAACAAAGTATACATTACATAAAGTTAGCGTTTGCTTTATCTGTTCATGATAGATTGACTTTGAAGGAGTGTACAACGCTCAATGCTTTCAGTGAAAAAGCACAATCAATTACATGCAAAAATGCTAAAACACAACCCTGCTAATGATCAGATGGTGATCACGCTAAGCCAGTGATTGTCAACTGGTGGGCCGGGACCCAAAAGTGGGTCGTGGACCTGTACTGGGTGGGTCACCAACAGCTGGTCAAAAATAAATAAATACTTAATGTCTCTCATGTTAGACTTGCCTTTTATTTCGAAAGAATTTTTTCTTTTGACAGGCATGCTGTGAACTGCATGTTGCACAGGACAATATATTGATTTATGATTTTAAAAAGATTATATATGTGTTGTCAACGGCTACTTTTCAAAAACTAAATGTGTTTGGTTGAATTCTAAAAAAAAAAGTGGGTCACGATTTAATGACCGTGGCAAAATGCGTGTCCCAGGGTGAGACCAGTTGAGGACCCCAGCTCTAAGCGTTTATTTTGTGTGATATAAAACAAAGGCAAAATAGAGGGGTAAAGTGGAATAAAATAATTCTGATATTTAAGCTAACCTTACCATTATTTTTGACTGATAATGAAGTATTCTGAATGAAAAGCACTGTATGCAAAGCTAATTGTACTATTCATATGCAATTTCTATCTACAGGTATAACAAGTCTTTATGTTCCTTTTCCTACACAGTTGGATACACTTTTCTGACAGTGGATTAATGAGTTTAAAAAAAGACAGATGCAACTGAAAGTTTACAGTTAAAAGCATTGAAAAATGCAGATTTTTTTCCCAGTCTGCATTGGTGATTAATAATTATGTTTCAATAAAACACACATGGGTAGAATTTCTCTCACACACATTCAATTTCAAATTTTAAAATGTCCAATGAACCCCCTATTCTTTCTTTTTAGAAAGCAAGAAATGTTTTAGTGAAATGTATCAAAATCAAAACATAATTACAAAGCCCCATTAGTAAGTAATTCTCTTCAGATCACAAGAAATAAAATATTTCAAAAGTAGTTTTTTTAATTTTTTTTTTTTTTTTTTTAATTTTTAGGGACTGTGTATTTTTATTTAATCTTTAATTTATTTTTACCATGGCTACATGTCATTTTTTTTTTTTTTTTTTTTGCGACAACCATGCAAGTTATGTGTTTGCAATAAAATAAGGTAATAATACCTTTATAATTTTTAGCTTAGTTGTGTCGTTACACTTCCTGCAATTTTGAAAAAAGCAAAACAAAATTACTGCTCTTTTCCATTTCCTGTTCAGCCACACTTTAGCACCATATTCTCATTTTGTGAGACTTTTGCAACCAACATAAATATACAAACCTCACCCACTAATGCAAAAACAGACTGACCAACAGATGCACAACATTTGCTATTGAAAGAAAAAGCATTAGTGATTACATTAGTGATAATATGCAGTACAGATACAGCAGACTTTACCTTGCTGGGAATCCTTAGGTTTTCAATAGGACTCAGATCAGCCATGCTCTCCTGGGGGCTCTTCAAACCCTGTCAAAATAAAAGTCAGAAAATACTTAAAACGTCAGGTCAATGGGTCTTTTTTATATCTTCAAACAATACTCAGTCGATGTCGGAGAAAGTCTATTGCAAAAAGTGAGCATGACTAGCAGATTTCTGTATAGATGGTTGATAGATTTATGCTATCAACCATTGTACCAGCATATCACATCGGGCTAAAAACTTCCCATACGCCCAGTTTGTTTGTGCAGTTGCATGTGCATTTTTTGTGATGCGGCTAAAACCAAGACATGAGTGTAACTATCGTATTCTGAAGCTGTCTAAGGCTGTCACAGTATATGTTAATTTAAAAAAAAAAACACTGCATTTCAGGCTTAATGTTTCTGTTTTCGAGCCACACGATGAGCTGTCAGATTAGCCAGCTGAGCTAGCTTCCCTGCTAGCTACCTTACACCTGTCAAACAAACGGACTATAACTCGCGTTTCCAGCTTACCTGGCGGGCCATGAGGGACTTGATTTTCTGCATCGTAAGTCCAACTTCTAACTAGAAGCAACGGAATCGCAGAAAAATCAGTTTTGCTTGGTTGTCAACCATAATTCTCCATCACTAGGAGAGAATCGGTGGTTTTCCGTCACGTGACTGGTACATAGAGGAAATTAAGCCCCTAAAGCATTCTGGGAAATGGATTTCGCAAAGAAATGTTGACGCATGGAATTTGCATCTTTACAACAACTAATGTTAAACGAAATATTGATGATAATATTAGACTTTTGTTTTTTTTACAAGATTGTTTATTTCAAGTTTATTTACTTTAACAATTACATTTTAACAATCTTCTGCTCCCACATTTGCACATTTGTTGGATAGTTAAGTTTGAAGATAGTTAAGTATAGTTTTTCCTCATCCATTAAGAGTGTACATTAGTAGTCAAAACAATTATTATCCTTTTCACTGGTATGAATCACCACTGCATTACATGTACTGCTGTGATTTACCACTGGATGGTAGTGAAGTAACACATTATACAACATTACTACTTGAGTGTTCTGTGCTTCCATTGGTCACATTTAATTAGTAATATGTTTTTTAAAATACAATTTTTTCTGCTTATTATATATTTTTTTACCTATAGAAATCTGTTTTATTGCTATTAAGTTATTTTAATAAGCAGAAATTTCATAGACCCCTTAATGGCCTACGTCACGAGTGACGTGGCAGGAGGAAAAAACAGAAAACGCCGCTTGTTAAAGACTGTGGAGGCTAATAATGTTACATCTTTGTTGTGTGTTTGGATGCCAGAATAGAAGGAATAACGTTGGTGGACGTAAATGAGAGTTTTATAGGATTCCAGCAGACGCTCGTGCTCAGAAAAAACGAAGACAATGGTGGTTTTGCCTCCAGGCTAAACCCCGCCCAACAAAATACGTCACAATGTTTGCAAACAATCAAAGGGTCTCGTAACTTCTTCACATTAATCTACTTTTTCAGAGGTGCAAAGAGTATTGTTACTTTATTGAAATTGTACTCAAGTACAAGTGCCATACATAAAATAATCAAGTACAAGTAAAAAAAAGTAGCTCAATTAAATATTACTTAAAGTAAAAGTTAGTAGTTACTTTCACCACCCCACCCCCCCCCCTCCAAATGTAAAATTATTTATTGAATAAAATAACACCAATGAATTCAATTCAATATAAAAAAAGATTCTTAGAACTCTAAAAGTGAGAAAATAATGGGCTGTTTTGGCGCCGTGCATTACGTTGAATCTGGTTGGTTGGCTATGATGTTGATGCATTTGGTTACTTCATTTTTTGTAGTTTCAAAATGTCAAGTTGATCATTTTAAAACAAGAAGTAGTAATCTACTCACCAACGGTTGGGTGTAGAAATATAATTAATTACTTTACTTCTTTCTAAACGGACTTAAGTGCAAGTAAAATGACTGCAATAGAAATATAGTCAAAAAAAGTACCCATAAAAGCAACTCAATTACAGTAATGCGAGTACTTGTAATCCGTTACTTTCCCCTCTGCTACTATTACACCCACTTATCAATTTCAGGGTCAGCTACTGCAGCCAATCACAACTCTCGGTGAGGTCACATCTCCATCACAGAATCCCACACGCTAACTCTTACAGTCCAACAAAATGTTACCAAACACACATTATTGCATATTTAATAGTCACGAAGCATTAAAAAATGACTAATCACATTATTGGCACAAAGGAAAATCAGCTTTGTTTTTGTGCTTTTTTGTCTGCCTCATGAGCAAGAATGACTGTGTCATCATCACGACTGGGTCCCACGGCTTGATCGGCATTGGTTCCTTAGGTGTGACATAGAGCAGCTCTTGATTAAATGCATGCAGTAGAAAGCGTGTGTTTCAGTTCCTGGTTAATGAGGCCTCTGATGCTTCTGGCTATTTCCCAGTCAAATGAAGGTGAGCAGGCTCCCCTTTTATAGGTGATGTTTATCACTGTTGTTTGTTAGACACTCGTTCACTGTGTGGAACAGATGGTGACTCCTTCAGCTCACAGACGCAACACACAGTTGATCAGCTGTAGTTTAACTAGAAAGCTGGTGTTGCTTTGTTTGGAAGCCAAATGATCAATCCACAAAGAAAAGGTTATTGAACAACTGTGCAAATATTTGTCGTAGCAGACTAAAATTAGTCGTAGCATGCTAAAATTGTAAACATAGCAGGTGTATTTGGACTCAATAGTTCCAAAGGAAGGGCACACGGTGGAGTAGTGGTTTACAGCAAGAAGGTCCTGGGTTCAAGCCCTTGGGTGTTCTCCCATGCTTACATGGATTTTCCCCGGGTACTCCGGCTTCCTCCCACAATCCAAAAAACATGACCATTCTGTAAATTGGTGTGTGTGTGTGTGTAGTGTGTGTGTTTTTGGAGTCAATATGTTTGTTTTTGATATTTTAATGTGTTTTTCTGTCATTTTTTGCATTCATGTTGTGGATTTGTGTATTTTTGGGGTCACTTTCTGTATTTTTGTTGTTGTTTTCTGTATTTTCCTGTCATTTTGTGTGTCTTTAGAACCATTCCCTAATGTGTGGTTGTTTTTTGTGTTTTTGTAGTCATTTTGTTTGTTAAAGTGATTGCTGTGTCTGTCTTTGTCATTTTGTGTACTTTGTGCACTGTTTTGTGCTCTTTTGTGTGTTATGTTGGGCTTTATATTCCCTCCAACTATGTCCGCTCTAGTGTTTGATTTTGTAATTAAAAATATGCATTTTTATGTGCACCAAGACTTGATCACAGGATTTTGTGTCATTTTATTCAAAAGCTTTTCACATGTTGCTTTCAAGGTGAGGTGATGGAGAAAAAAAAAGATACTTTAACATACACAGTTGAGACGTACATGCAGAATCAAGCAGCAATTTTTTAACACGTAAAATGAGCACCAACTTGTTCCTTAGAAATCTGATCACAGCCAGGATATCACGCCATGAGGAACAGACAACTGACAGCTTTGTTATTCTAGAGCAAACACGTAACGTTGACTGTTTGAGAGCCTCATTTCATCTTCATTTCAGACCAATTCGGTCCATATAAACAGAGCCACAGATCCCGCCTTTGTGAACAGTCGTACCTTTATTAAGGCACAGAACCAACATCAATGCATAAGGTATATACAATGATTTACAAAGTTTTCAGTAATATTATTATTATTCATGTATTTTGTCTTCGATGAAAAATTTGCTACACTCCAGGGAACAGGAATAAATGCTTTCATCAAATAAATATATAGATACAGATAGTCAGGAGAAACTTTAGAAATCTAAATACATTATTTACAACATTTGTTTATTTAATGCAAGAAAATGCATTCATCATAACACTTCTCTCAAAACACACTCACATCTGGAAATGGAAGCCTAACATGATTGATGGTAATTATTAATATGGGTCTTTGGTAACACTTTACAATAAGGGTCCTTTAATTAATGCATTATTAAGCATTAATTAACAGTTTAATAATATGTTGTTAATCAGTATAATGTATTACCTAACATTAATAAGCAGTTCATTAATGTTTACTGCACAGAGTTAATTAAAACATTATGAAACATTAATAAAAGTTACATAATGTAATTAGATATCCTTATGTATGCATACTTAATATACATTATTTATTGTATTAGTAAAACGTAATAACTAATATCATAATAAGAAATTACTCATGGTTATCTATGGTTAAGTAATGCTTATGACGCACACCTATACATTTATTATGGTTTTTCTCAAGTTGCTAATGTTATTAAACACCTTAAGGGACCCTTACTGTAAAGCATAACCAGATCTTTAAACTCATGTGATCTTCAAAGTAATGTGTAACAGAGTAATCCAAACTTTTGGGAATAATGTTGAATCTTTAATTAGGCTTTCATCTCCAAAAAAGAAAAGAAAAAAAAAAGGTCATACAAACATTTTCACCTTCCATTAACCTTTCAGTATCTTTCACACGCTCAACAATAACAGTGCACGATCAGGTTGTGTGCTCACACAAATCTCCTTCATCCTTTTGTGCAAAACAAGGGCGAGTTAAAGCTGCAACCTTCAGACGCTTCAGCAACAGAAGCTACCCATCAGGCTTTAATATCGCAACGCAGCTCTCCACGCTGGACTCTAGCTTAACAAACTATGGCTCTGCGTTTCTGGAACGTGTCTGATCACATCGTAGATAGTGGTGTGCATATCCTGGATGGACTCGAGGCGAGCTAGAGACCTGCATGATGCCTGAGGGAGGGGAACACACAGAACAGGCTTTAAAGTGGAAAAATTAAATATTTAAAGTGTGAACTACTTTAAATACCTGTGCAGAATCCATTTTTCCTGGTATGGAAACAAACTCGTAGATTCCGAAATCTTCTGTTGCATCCTCGTGACCTGGTGATTGCAAACAATTTCACTCTCAGACAAGTTTTAAGACATCATGATTAACAATGAATGTACAAAATTCATATTTAACTCCAAACTTGAAAGGGTATAAAACAAAGTGAATAAATCAAGTCTTGTTTTCTCTTACTATTATGATTTAAATGGCCTAAACAAGTAAAATCATCAGCAATTAAACGTGTTTACCTGATCTATGAGGTCTTTTCTGCTCTGAAAACGGTCTGTGAAAAAAAACAGTAAAGCAATTAAATACAAGTTTTATTTAAGATATTGTCATATCTATAGATTATAATGGTATATTCTTACCTGTTGTAAATGCTCATAATCACTGTTGATAAACAGAGAGAAAGCATTGTTTATAATTTACGTATATAACATTTTAATCAAAGTAGCTCTCATGCACTCATTGGCTGAGATCTTAAAGCTGAAATAAGTAACTTGCGCTTAGCGCTCCCCCTAAAGGTCCTTTTTGGTTATGTTACTGTCGTAAAAACTCCGCACCCCCCGCCGCCTGCCCCACTCCACAGCTACATGTGCACCTCTCCCAAGATGGTAGCAACCGATCACTGAAAAATCCTAATACAATAGTGACACTTAGGGTGCTTTCACACATATAGTCCCATGTGACCATGTGAACAGTATGAGGAAGAAAGACAAGTAAAATAAATGAATGATGTTGGAGTAATATGGAAGAGAGTGTGGAAATGTGTGTGATGTGTTGTTTGTGTGCTAACAAAGCGGCTCTGAAAATGGATGGATGGATATTTGTGTGTGTGCTGCCTGATGGAGCACTGGGTTGCGAGTGTGTGTGTGTGTGCACGCTGCTGCTGAGCTGTCACTGCATGGAGTTGCTCCGTTCCGCGGACAAAGGTCTTCTCTGCCTTTTTTTTTTGCTGGCTCCGCCATGATATAAGTTTGAGAAAAGTGAATTGGTAGACAACCGTGTGCAGCCACGGGGCTGGTCATAATCTAGCATTAGTTTGTATTGGGCTACCATAAAGCAGTACGTCTGCCACCGGGTCCGGGTTGGAGGCAGGGAAAGTTGCAAGTGCTGTTTTCTGCCCAGAGACAGCGGGGGGGGTGAAGGACCCCCCCCCAATCACCTCATAAACACTTGTAATACCCTCACAGGGACTATGAGAAGGATTTATTAAGGTGAAAAAGTTCCTTAGTTCTGCTTTAGGGTTCATGGCTATTTTTGCATTGCTGTAACTTGTGTTATCTCATGCAAAGAAGAGATTCTGCCACCATTAGAGCTAAACATCTCATACTTCATCACCTGCACTCTGAAATGTCACGAGATTATGGTCAAGTTTCACAAATTGTCCTGTTAGACTGTGTTTGATTATGTGGTAACACTTTAATTGAAGTTTTATACATGAGTCTGTCATTAAGCTGTCATTAAGTGTCGTTCGCTAAATTACAACTCCTTTGGAGCTATGTTGGCATTCTTTGAATTAGGTGAAGGGATCTAGTGGGGTTAGGTAGGTTTAGGGTCAGGAGTATGGAGTTAGGTGTTAGGGATTAGGGATTAGGGGTTAGGGGTTAGGGGTTAGGGGTTTAGGGTTAGGGTTAGGTTTAGGGTTAGGTTAGGGTATTAGGGTTAGAGTTCGGAGTTAGGGGTTCGGGTCTGGGTTAGGTCGGGTTAGAGATATGGCTAAGGCTAAGGTTAAGGTTAAGGTTAAGGTTAAGTTAGGGTTCAGGTTAGGGTTAGAGGTTAGGTTTAGGGTTAGTGTAAGGAACGGTTCGGGTTAGAGTAAGAGTAACGGACAACACTTAATAACAGCCATCATGACACCTTATTCATGCTAATGACAGGTGTTATGTCATAAAAATGACAGTGTAATGCCAGCCTTTATGTATAAAGTGTTACCAATTATGTTTAGGCAACTGTAAAATTATTTTTGCATCTTTTCATAAAGTTGTCTTTCTTTCTATATTGAGTTTTTAAATGTGCCATGTGACATCCTTCGCTTCAGATAACTGTGTAAATTTCATGTGGCCAATTCTCATGAGCTTCTAACTATTAGGATTTCCATGCTGATAGTTATATGATAAAATAGATTCTAAAATGAGGACAGAGAACCTGACAGAGAACAGCAATGGATGAAATCATACACTGACCTCTCTTTGGATGACAGGTTCTCCGTAGGAAGAACAGCAACATGAAGCCAATGACAAACAGAGAGCAGGCAGCAATGGCTGCCAGTGAAGATACTGGGTGGCCTTCCTGGGTATGCTTCTCTTTTTCTGGTAATGGAAAGAGTCAAAATAAAAATACACTGAAGGTTAACCTTTCATTTTTGTGGAATTTGTGGTTTCTGTAATAGAAACATGATTGTTTTACTTATGAAGCAGCATTAATCAGTGCTTTTTTTTCCGCCACCAAGACAACAAGCACATGTCACATGGAGCACCTAGAAACTGAACCTGCAATAAAACTTAGTCAACAAATACAACAGCTGTTATCCTCTGTTTACTTTCCCAGCCTCTGAACCTTAGTACAGGCTGCAGGCAAGGAAACCTAGCAACTCAGATAACACAAGAGCTTCATAAAAGTCATGCAGATTCATTATATTTCCATAACCTGCTTTCACTTCTCCCTGTGGATTAAGTAATGTTCAAAGCTACAGTATCTCATTGTTGTTCATAAAACCAGTATTTGTCATTTTGGCTAATGCCACTGTTCACTGAGCGTTCATCCCAAATCCTGCCCACGTTCTGCTTTTGCTCGTTCCTGCCATGTTCCACCTTCTACCAACCTGTTCCTAAGTCAGCCACGATCAGAGTGAATTGGGCCTCGTCTTGTTTCTGCGTCACGTTGTTGAAGGCACGACACAGGTACTCTTCAGTCTGTGCCAGTCTGTAGAAGAGCACCTCCATCCGAGGGCCCTCAGTGATGACCTCTGTGGTGTTGTGCCTCTTGGAGATCCAAACGTAGCTGTTGGGTGGGTTGGAGTCCGCCCGGCATTCAAAAAACACCAGTTCTCCCGGATTGATGGTGAAAACCTCCCCAGTCCGCAGGCCGTAAATGGAGTTGACCTCCAGGTTGTAAGGGCCATCTGTAAAGGGCCAGTTGTGGCAACAAAAGATAACAGTTAACGGTTGAGTCTTCAGCTTGTCAAACAGAGCGTGCTTCCCTTTATGACCGTGTCACTTTCATGTTGCGTTAGCAGAGCAGCTTCTGGTGTGATTAGCAAATCTTGCCATGGAGAAAGGCGACTATACATAATAATGTGGATTTCATTCCATTTGATTTGTAAATGTCAGATTTTGACAAGTTTTTGTTGCATAAATATGCTAATATATCACAGTTACCTTTTCCTTACCATGGCTTGTAATCAGTTTTTAAGCCCGGTACCACAAATAACAGCATATGTTGCCACATTTTTATTAGGTTATCATGGATTTGCTCATCTATTTTGATGAATCATGTTGTCATAAGGAACAATGTAACTTTGTGATGGGCACATATTTTAGGTTTACAACAAAAAAGGAGTAAAAAAAATCTTAATCCTAACCCAAGGAATATTCTTGTGGCCCAGAATTAAGGATCACTGTAATTACAACAAAAAATGATAATAATAATAATAATAATAATAATAATAATAATAATAATAATAATAAAAGGGAATGTTTGCCTTCCTCTTACTCCTGTAATTACAGCTCTCTGCTAAATGCTGCTGTGTAATGTAAAACTATTATATAAATTAAACCTTACCATTAGAGATATTGCTAATGCTAATGATATGTTGCCCTTGTCAGGCTCCTATCTTGAGTTTTTTTTGGTTTTCTGTACAATTCTTCTATTGGTTCATTGAGGAGACTGTACAAAAATGTATTTTCTTTTCAGGTATATTTTAATGTAAGGTAAACTTTGTGACATTTTAAACTAAAACACACGCTTAAAACAAAGACAGTAACTGATTATATTTCCTGCTAGCTTGAAGACAAGCATGGCCTCTGCATGCAAACAGAAATGTGTACAAAGGTAAATTTGTCAAACCAGTGTTTGAGGGAAAGGAAAAAAGAAAAGGAAAAACTTAAAACACAGACAAAATACATATTATCTTGTGCTACATTAATTATCAGAATGGTCAAATGTCTCTTGTTTTCTCATTTAAAAAGCAAAAGAAGTAGAAAAAAAAGTGTATTGTACACCTGCAGATTTGATGGTGGAAAAGAGAAGCTCTCTGAAATGCATGCGCTCCCATGCAAATCCCATAATAGTCACGAGTTCTCAGCGGTCCATGATCTCATTGATTTACATATGACCTGATACCTCTTTAAAACATGCACAAAAGTGAAAAAATTCACCTGAACTAAAAATAAACTGTGTTTTGTCTTTAAAAACATTAATTAAATAAAATTTAAAAAGCTGGAATTCAGTGCCTGGTTTTGTCACTGCGCCTGTTGACTTGTGTCAATAAATATAATATAATAAATAAATATAATAAAATGTGATTCATTTGGATTTACAGGATTCATTGAAAGAAAAGGCATAAAGAGGTTGAAAAAAAAATTGACAACTAATTGACCAGCCTACACTTTCTAATCAAATGTGTTTTTATTTGAACATTTCCCTCGATGGAGAAACCATTAGCATTGGCTAATCACAAGATGGAAAAGTGATAGAGGGAATTTAGCTACTCACAGTAAACATTGAGTTCCAGAGCCCTGCTGCTCTGACCCAAACTGACTGGGTTTCTGGCCACGCAGCAATAAATTCCCTTGTCCTCTTTCCTCACTGGGCTGATTACCAGTGTGGAGTTGTCTTGGGAATAGTGGTATCTGTCACTGGGAGCCAGTGAGACATTGTTCCTGAGCCACTTGAACCGAACCCTAGTTCCTCTTTTAACAGAACAAGTCATTGTCACATTGGCCTCATCCTCAATGACTGCATAGGACGGACTCTTCTCTACGACGGGATGGGACACGGGGACTGGGAGACAGAATACCAAGAGTAGAATGAGACACAGTGTCAACAGATCAATTATCTTTACATCATCTCACAGCAAAACTCACCGTCTACTGTTACGCGAACAGTTCTGTCCTCTTTTATAACGTGTACCGTTGTATTATGAAAAGCTATATTCAGATTTAGATGGTAATCCCCTTCGTCCATTTGGTTTAATTTCTGGATGAACAGCGAGACGTTGGGTTCACTGAAGACAAGGTGGTTTCGGAACATCATGTTGGTGATTGATGTGTCTTTGGTGAATGTCACCAGTGTTGTCCTAGTGCCACTGGGTGTGGTGTGAGACCAAGTCCCCTGAATCTCAGTCTCATTTAGGGGAAAGTGAGTGGCCACCGACAGGAGCAGGGGCTCTCCTTCTACGCCATGATGGACTAGGGAAGAGATGTGGATGAAATTACAGCTGACACCTTAAAAAGAGAGAGAGAGAGAAACAGAGGAGTCATTGCATGGAGATAGAAATTGCCTTTCCTTCAGTTTACGTCGATTTTTCAAAGCTTGTCCCAGACACTGTACAACATTTGAAACAAAAAAGATAGCTGTACATGCTTTTTATGTCATGTCAATCAATATCAAAAACATATATAAATTCCGTCACTCTCAGGAAACCAAAAGTAACATGATAACATGTAGAAAGTAATGAAAGAGGTTGCTGAAAAAACATGTTTTTTTATCTACTGTATATAAAGTCTAGGTATTTCAAGTCATGAGTCAAACAAGGGATGTACTGTATACAGTAAGTAGGAGTCAGACAAATCTTGCTCGACCAGTTGAAGTATATCTAGTAGACACCTGGGCATCCTCGGGTCATGTGCAGGTAAACTAAACTGTTACCAGGGGCGAGAGAGAGAGAGAGAGAGAGAGAGAGAGAGAGAGAGAGAGAGAGAGGTGGGTAGCAATATCTTACTATGTGGTGGAAAATGTCGTTTTATTCTACAAACTGCCAAGAAAATCAAATACATCAGGCAGGATGGGTCCTGACCCACAATGCAGGAAAAAACTGATTCAGAAGTACATCAATAACATTTTTATGTAAGAGAATAATCATTTGGAAAATTACGACATTGTTTTTTCAGATGTAATTATATTAGAGATAGATGATTTTCGGCCAATCTTTGCCATGAAAATGCAATTTCAGTTGACATCAGTATCAATTTTTCCACCAATACTGAAAACCAATACGTGATGATATTTGATACATTTTGATTTATTTTTTAGATATTGCAATTAGTCCATTTACTGACTTATTACTCACTTACTTACTTTATCCATTACTGAAATAGTTTTCTAATTTTGCACAGATGATGTTTTTGGTGAAAAACATATTCTGTGGGACACTATATTAATGGTAAGGTTCAAGTGTTGATTCCATGGAGATGAATAATGTGACTTAAAATTTGGTTGAGGGAAGGTGTTGTCTACTGTCTATGTATATTGTCAGTATCTGTTGATCTCAGAAATTGGAAATTAAGTGTCAGACAATATCGGCAAAAACACAAATATCAAATATCTATGAACTGAATGAATTATACCTTTGGAAATGTTAAATATTATAGCTACAGTGCAGTTACTCACCTGTTGAAGAGTTCACACAAAGACACCTGTCTTTTTTTCTTAATTTCTTTTTTCTCTGGGACACTTTGGATTATGCCGGGCCAAATGTAGCTTCTACTCTAAAAGAAGTGTGACACCCTCATTCATTATGGTTGTGAACAAAAATGTTCACAATCTCCTACTTTAATGAGAGATGGCTAAACATGATGGTTTTCTCCAGGTATTCAGATACTTGTGATACTCGCATTGACACCAAACTGAATCAGTGGACAGTTGAACCAATTTAACATGTTTAACAAGCTTTTGACTCTTAGTCAAGATAATTACATTCTCACCAAAGACATTAACTGTTGTCAGTTGCTTAATCCTTCATGTACTAACTCCCCCTACCTGCCTGAGCCTGTACATGGTCACAAGGGATTGCTTGAGCCTATCCCAGTTGAGTTTAAAAAAAAAAGTGAGTGAGGTTCACCCAGGACAGGAAATCAGTCCGTCACAAGGCTAACACGCAGAGACAATCATGAGACATTAGACACACATTTATATTTACAACCAGTAGGATACTCCATTCAACCTAGTATACAGGATATTTTGAATTGTAAACCAGAGTATGTTGAAAATATCCACCTACCCTCAGGGAATATAATACCTCATCATAGTTGACTTACTAAAGGAGGACACACAATAATGCCCTAATCACTACACCACTGAATAGCCTTTGATGCTGAATAGAGGGTTGAAATGTATGGTTTTGATTCACTCGTTTAGTACCTTTAGCACACACATTAGCAGAAATAAAGGAAAATATGTACTTGAGGCTATTTGGAGTCTCTAGACCAGGCCTTTCCTTCTTAACAAGTTGGTGTAGGCTCCAGCACGCCACAGCTCGCAGTGAAACACTGGATCAAATATAAATAAAAGGAAAACTGCCATGTTGCTAGAGGGAATGATTTCCTTTTAAAAAGACATGTCTGTTAGGCAGAGGTAAAAGTAACTGATTACAAGTACTCATGTTACTGTAACTGAGTTGCTTTTATGGGTACTTGTACTCATATACTATATATACAATATACTTTTTTTGAGCATATTTCTAAATCATTAATTTTACTTGTAATTAAGTAGGTTTTAAAAGAAGTTACATTTCTACACCCAACCTTTAGTGAGTAAACTATTATTTTTTGTTTTCATAATGAGCAACAGACATTGTGAAACTACAAAATATGAAATGACCAGACAACAATCAAATGCATCACATCACAGCTGACCAATCAGATTAAACGCACTGCATGGCGCCAAAACAGCATCTTAGTTTTAGAGTTCATAAATGTTGATATACTTAGAGAGTTTTTTTTTTTTTTAATTTTGAATTAAATTCATTGTTGTTATTTAATTTAAAAGAGAATTGTACATTTTGACAAACCCTTAATTTTATACAGATGCTTTGTTGAAAAATAGATTCAGTTCCAAATGTGCAAGATCTTGTTTCTTCCTTTTTAAGTTTATACATAAGATTTTTTTTTACATAAGATCTATTATCAAAAATAAACGTGGGGAGGGGCAAAAGTAATTAGCAACTATTACTTTCAGTACTATTTAATTGAGCGACTTTTTACTTGTACTTGATTATTTTATGTATGATTTACTTGTACTTGAGTACAATTTCAATCAAGTAACAGTACTTCTACTTGGGTAGGATATATCAGTACTCTTTACATCTCTGCTGTTCGGCGAGGTTTTGCGTTACCCTTAGCTGGATAAATGTAGTAGATTATATGTTTCCAGCCCCATTCACCCACGCAAGGTGCTAATCTTCCATGAGAAGAACCTTAGCGTCCAGGGTTTGCCTAGGGACACTAGGAACCACTACAACCTCTCGACCCCACTGTAAAGTTAAACAAGACTTCTCCATTAAAACCATAAAGCTATTCATGTTTTGAATGTCTGACACTCTATGACCTACACATCCTAGTTGGCACTGTCCACTTCCTGTAACTGTAGTTTGTTAATATTGACTTTAAGTCACTCCTGAGGGTAATTGTTGTCAGACAAGAATGGTCTGACTCTTTCACTGGAATTTCTATCCCAGAATAAACACTTGGCTTTCCAGGGTAACAACAATCATTGATCCATTACCCGTTAAAGTCTGTTTGAGCAGCGGTTGGTTACCGAGGAGGTTCATTGGCTACAAGATCCAAACACATAAAGAATGCAAAAGGTTATTACAAGTATTTCTACCAGTTCGGCTGAAGGTTTCAAGCTTTTGCTTTTACTCAGCAAGAAGGAAAAAGTATTTTTAGGAAATGTTTATCTGATATCTTAATTTAAATGGTTAAGGATGATTGAAAGGTTAATCAGATAAGCGGTAGCATGTGAGTTAGTCGTGCATCTGTGAAACAAGATCGGTAAAATGGCGAGCTAACTCTTTTCTCCTGTGTAAAACCATCCTATCTTTGCAACCCACGTCTTTGTCCTCCTCTGTGGTCAGTCCCTGCGGTTCCATCCTCCCAACGTTCAGATTGTGTCAGGCCCGGTATCAGGGGACTTGCTGCTAACCATGTTGATAATCACAATAGATCTACTGTGTGTCTGGTGTTATGTCCTAAATAATAAATGCTGTCCACACGCCCCAGTGGCAACATGTGTGTGTTTTCATTAGCAGGGACTGTGCTTGTGTTTACACCAGCTGAGATCCAGTGAAAAGGCCGAACGAGGAGGAGCGTGCCGGGCCCTCTTCTCCCCTGTTGTCCCCAAACACTATGGATATTGTTGTGGTGATATAGAAGAGATTACGATGACAACGGCTCCTGGAGGTGAGAGGACTATCTTTTTAACAGAGGTGTAAAGTGTACAGATATATCCTACTCAAGTAGAAGTACTATTACTTGATTGAAATTGCAATCAAGTACAAGTACAAGTAAGTCGTGCATAAAATACTCAAGTCCAAGTAAAAAGTAGCTCAATTAAATAGTATTCAAAGTAAAATTTTATACCAGTTTTTTTTTTTTTTTTTTTTTGTAATACATTTTGCCATGGTTACCTTGCATACAGTAACAATCTCATGTATAAACTTAAAAAGGAAGGGACCAAATCTTGCACAATTGGAGCTTAGTTTATTTTCCACAAAGGGATCTGTATAAAAACAAAAGGTTCATACAAAATGTGCAATTCTTTTTTCAATAAAATAACACCAATGAATTCGATTCAAAATAAAACAAATGATCAGGCTCTAAGTATAGCTACATTTATGAACTCTAAAACTGTGCCATGCTAAAAGCGCCATGTGGGTAACAACATAATAGGTTTAGAAATCTCAACCTGAACCAAAGAAAGGGGTAAAATAACCTACATTTCCTACCCTGACTCCCTCTTCCCTGTTCCCTCCCCCCTATCCTCCCTATAATAAAGTATTTCTTACCCTTCCTCAGGGAAAGCAGGTGATGGTCACAATTATGCAATAAAATGAATTCATTGATTTAATTGCAATAACAAAACATGTATTACTGTCTTAAAAATATTGCACTTCTTGTAGTGTTGACCTTCGACAGCATGTGCAGACAAAGTTAAAAAAAAACAACAAAACATTTTTTAACTAAATGTAATACTGTTCTGGCGCGGTGCATCATGTTTAATCTGATTGGTCGGCTATAATGTGATGTGATTGTTGTCTGGTCATTTCATTTTTTGTAGTTTCACAATGTCTGTTGATCATTTTAAAACAAAAAAATAATAATTTACTCAGTAATGGTTGGGTGTAGAAATGTAACAAATTTTTCTTTTTTGTACTTATGTACAAGTAAAATTACTGATTTAGAAATATGCTAAAAAAAAAAAAAGTATAAGTACCCATAAAAGCGCTTTCAGATGACTATTGTTGTAATTTGTGCTATATAAATAAAGTGGAATTGAATTGAATAAAATCAACTCAATTACAGTAAAGTGAGTACTTGTAATCAGTTACTTTCACCTCTGCTTTTTAAAGGGTCAAGCCCACACACATGCATTCAAACTCCATATGGAGACACACAAGCACCTGCCACTTATCCACCATCCAAGCTGTTTGGAGACTAAATAAAGTCACCAGGTCCTTGTTTGAACGCTGTCATCTTCTGTTCTCCTTCAACTAAGACAAAGAGTTGATGATACAAACACCAAACATGGGGTCGAGTTCACCTTTGAGGGGCTTTCTTTTTTTTTTTTTGGTGATATCTGTCTTGCCTTGTGATGTATGTGACTGAGTACACGTCTGTTCCCTCTGAGTCACAGAGCTGTGGTTGGACTCACTTTTTCTTTCCAAGAAGCCTGTTTATAAGTCTTTACTTCCAGCCAACAAAAGCAGAAACAAGCAAGTCTACCAAGTCACGCTGCGGTGACTATGAAAAGGACATGCAAAGGAAGCCAAGGTAAACTGCAGAAGAAGCACAAGACTTGACTGTAAACAGCCTGGGAGGAGAAACTAAACTTCTGTGTACAAAAGCTATAATTACTCTTATGATTTTTAAACTTTAAACATGCCTCAATAAATTCAGTGAACAGTTTTGCGTTGACATCAGACAAAAGTTGCCATATATTCTACTGTTTAGCTTTTTCTCTCAACAAATTTCCTCAGCTGACCTTTACCCTACCATACCAACCAACCAACCAACCAACCAACCAAGCAAACACCAAGACAACACTAACAACTCAAGCCCAGCATCCCAACCACAGACCTCACCTGTCAGGATGAGCACAACAGAGCAGGCGTACAGCACTGTTCCTCCTTTGGCCTCCATGGCATCTTATCCTCTGGGGATATCTGGAACGTTTGACGGACGGACAGGTAGTGAGGATGAGGGATGGAAGAGAGAGAGCGAGAGAGATAGAGAGGTGTTGATGGAGGAGGAGAGAAATGTCACTGGTTGTGGTGACAACATTTGACAGGGAAATAAGAGAAGTTAGCCTTCCTGCACAGAGATAAGGGCTCCTCCCATATGAGGCCAGGAGTAAGGAGAGGTCCACCTGGCAGTGAGAATCATCCACATAAATAAATACATGCACACACACACACACACACACACAGATAATTGCCTTGAAGCTGAGTATTTCTTACCATCAAAGAAAACGAAGTAGTGAAACTGTAATTTAATAGCTGAAACTGTCCGTGTCTAAATACCTGGCGCCTCGGCCCCTTGGGCTATGAGATAAAGTTTTTCAACGTCACACAGCCAGGTTTGCTACATCACCATTACTTCAGCCACTATTAACAATCAGCTTCTTTGTTTAGTGGTAAATTTAGCAGGAAAAAGAACAACAACAACAAAAAACCTTAAGATTCTAAGCAATATGATATTCCTCTAACCCAGTGGTTCTCAACTGGCTCACCCTGGGACCCACATTTTGCCACGCTCATTAAATCGCGCCCCCCTCCCTTTTTTTTTTTATTCAGCCAACCACATTTAGTTTTTCAAAAGTGCCAAAACATATGAAATATTTTTTAAAAGATAGTGTCTATTTGTACGGTTGGCGTACGGACAACCACCGGTGCTATTGGTACGGTTTCCGAAGTACACGTATGTAGCGTCTTAGGGTTTGGGGTTAGGGTTAGGTTATAACCCTATATAGCAACAATTTTTAGAGTTAGGATAAGAGTTAGGGTTAGGTTTAGGGTAACGTTTAGTCTTAGTCACATGACCTAAACTGACCAATGAATGATCTATCATCACGTGACCTAAACTGGCCAAATAGGGGCGCTGTGTACGGCTAGAATGTCGGTATATTGATACGGCAACCGTACGCCTAGCTGCTGCCTTTTCAAAACATGAATCTATATATTTTCCTGTGCAACATGCATTTCACAGCATGCCTGTCAAAAGAAAAGTTTCTTTCAAAATAAAAGACAAGTCCAACCTGAGATCATCAAGTATTTATTTGTTTTTGACCAGCTGTGCGCGACGTCCTGACCCACCAGATGAGGATCGCTGCTCTAATATGTAAAAATAATAAATGAGAAGCCTTCTTAATGTGTCACTTCACAATGCATTAAAAAATGGAATTACAGATCTGAATGAAGGACTTAGAAAACTGTATACCATACTTTAAAGGTGAGCACATCTGCAGTAATCGTTTGAATAAGGTAATCAGTTAGTGTGTAATTGTGCGCGCAGTTTGTGGTCAAGTTGGAATAGAGCAGCATAGGGAAGGAGTTAGGTCATTTTAAATTGCATTGATGAATGCCACGGTTTGTTGAGGAAGCTTATTTTCCAGCATTATGAATTGCTTATTTGTGATGAAACAACTGGCGGACAACCAATGATTGAGAGTTGTTCAATCAGAGTGAATTTGACAAAAAAAAAAAAAACCCCAAAAAAACGTAAAATAAAACCTGGCATTACGTTGAAATGAATTTCATATGAATTGAGTATAGCCAAGATTGTAAAATTGGTATCTAAATAAATATTGTTTTTCAACTAAACCTGTAAAAGTCATCTTCCCCTTTAGATGGAGTCAGTGCATCATCTACTGGATGACGCTGAGGGTTGGAGGAAACAGAGCTTCGTAGTGTTGCTATTTATAGTATTGACATTCTAAGTAAGCTAGGCTCCAGGGTTACAGTTTTTTGCACTCTTAACATTTTTAATTGTAATAAATGATTTAACTATTTTGCTACCAAAATTTTTTTTACATATTTGTCAGTTAAATACACACATGGGGGTGTCACACACACACACACACACACACACACACACAGTTGCCTCATCCTTTGTGTTGTTGTGTTGTTCTTCGTCGTACCTAAAACCAGAGGTGAAAGTAATAGATTACAAGTACTCATGTTACTGTAACTGACTTGCTTTTTTGAGTATATTTCTAAATCAGTAATTTCACTTGTACTTAAGTATGTTTTAACTGAGTAAATTATTATTGTTGGTGATTATTATTTTTATTTGCATTTAATGGTCACATTGAACATAATCCATATGTTCTTATTCATGTAATTTCTGATCAGCGACACTTTCTTGGGTTCAGGTTGAGGTTTTCTACCTATTATGTTGTACCCCACATGACACATTTGACAAGGCACTGTTTTAGAGTTCATGAGATCATTTATTTTATTTTGAATTGAGTTAATTATTATTGTTATGTTTGTTATTTTATTCATTTTTTAAATAATTATAAATTTTGACAAACCCTTTATTGTATACGGATGCCTTTGAGGAAAATAGATTAAGATTGACAGTGGCTATCAATATGTAACACATATCCATATACTGGCCTTCTATCCGTACGCAACGCCCCTCATTGTCCAATTTAGGTCACATGGTGCACCTATCGCGTTACCTAAACTGGCCAATGAGGGACCAGCTTAGGTCACATGATAGGTCACATGCACCTATCACGTGACCTAAACTGGCCAATGAGACGCTACGCACTTGTACTTCCATTTGTATTAATACGTCAACTACGTTACGGACGAAGTAACCCTATCCCTAACCATAACCTACGTTACGGACATACTAACGCTAACCCTAACCATAACCTACGTTACGGACATACTAACCCTAACCCTAACATCAACCCTAACCTACGTTATGGACTTACTAACCCTAACCCTAACATCAACCCTAACCTACGTTACGGACTTACTAACCCTAACCGCAACCCTAACCTACGTTACGGACTTACTAACCCTAACCGCAACCCTAACCTACGTTACGGACTTACTAACCCTAACCGCAACCCTAACCTACGTTACGGACTTACTAACCCTAACCCTAACCGCAACCCTAACCTACGTTACGGACTTACTAACCCTAACCCTAACCGCAACCCTAACCTACGTTACGGACTTACTAACCCTAACCGCAACCCTAACCTACGTTACGGACTTACTAACCCTAACCCTAACATCAACCCTAACCTACGTTACGGACTTACTAACCCTAACCCTAACCGCAACCCTAACCTACGTTACGGACTTACTAACCCTAACCCTAACCGCAACCCTAACCTACGTTACGGACTAACTAACCCTAATTGCACGGAATGGTCACTTGACTTCCGGTAACGTCATCTTTCGTATGGATAGAATGCGTACTAGGAGACACTTCCATTAAGATTTGGTCTCTTTCTTTTTAAGTTTATACATGAAATGTTTACTGTATGCAAGGGAACCGTGGCAAGACTTATGACCAAAAATATACGTGGGAGTGAAAGTAACTAGTAACTTTTACTTTGAGTACTATTTAATTGAGCTACTATTTACTTGCACTTGGGTATTTTATGTATTATTTACTTACTGGAACTTGTACTTGTACTTGAGTACAATTTCAATCAAATAACTAAATATAAATATCGTTTTTTTTTACATTCCTGCCTAAATGTATTCCTTATCTTGAAGACCAGTACAAATAGCGATTTGGGTCAATATACACCAAAAATGTTGTGATTTAACACATTAAGGCATTTGGCCTTACTTGCATAATGTCATGAGGGAGGAGAACAAGGAGAACATGCAAACCCAATCACAAAAAAGGACCCCATAGATCCAGCTTTAAAAATGGAACATAGAGTCCTTTTTGATGAACAAACAATGCCATTCATACATTTTATATTTGCTTCCAAAACTTTGGAAAGCTTCTCCCTGGCAATGATGTCGTTTGATTCATGTCTTTAAAGGCTTCTCCTTCTTCCTTGTTGACTTCTTCCTTCTCTGGCAGCCTTGGCTTCCAGCTGCAGACAATCAGAGCAGACACAGCACACGAGCCCACATCAAGGCTGCACTATTGGCACACAGATGTATATGTGCTCAAGTGTGTCTGGAGCAATCGTTACAGTGGGGCCACATATGGAGTCATTGGCCTATTGCTGAGACATTCAGCAAGCTTAGGTTCCCATACATTTTCTATTTACACAGTGGTTAAACAAAGAAAGATACACTGCTTCAAAAAAAAACTACACAACACAGTGTAACTCCAAGTTAATCACACTTCTGGGAAATTGACCTGTTCGATTAGGAAGCAACACTGATTGGGAATCAATATCACCTGCTGTTGTGCAAATGGAACAGACAACAGGTGGAAATGGTTCTATATGGTTCTGCAGGTGGTGACCACAGACCATTTCTCTGTTCTCATTCTTTCTGGTTGATTTTTGGTCACTTTTGCATTTTGCCAGTGTCCTCGCCACTACAGGTAGCATGAGGCGGTGTTTGTCTACAAAAGGGGTCACCAATACGGTACAGTGCCCACGGGCCCCAGGTAGCCCACATGGACCATGTGAGGGGCCCTCAGGAGCTCTAGTCACCACTGAGCTCCATCTAAAAATCTGATTTACTTTCCAGGATTCAGTGAAGAAGTGCTTTTCTAACTGGTAGCAGCTCTTTAGACTATACAGTACCTATGGACTTGGACTTGGTAAATGGTAAATGGACTTGATTTTATATAGCGCTTTATCCCCACACTGAAGCAGTCTCAAAGCGCTTTACATATCAGCGCATTCACCCAATCACTCTCACATTCACACACCAGTGGGACAGGACTGACATGCAAGGCGCTAGTCGACCACTGGGAGCAACTTAGGGTTCAGTGTTTCGCCCAAGGACACTTCGACACATAGTCAGGTACTGGGATCGAACCCCCAACCTCTCGATCAGAAGACGACCCACTACCACCTGAGCCACGGTCGCCCCAGACCTATGAAGTAGCTCACAGTTTAGGAAAGGTTGGTGACCCATGGTCTTCATCAAAGTGAAGTTGCTTAGGTGCACCTCATTCAGGATGGCACATCTGATGTCCCCCCGCCCCATTTTTTTTTTAATGTTTGTTCCTGAATCCAGAACGTCAGTTGGATGATGATTTTGATTTCAGTAACGATTTACAATAAGGTTTTCTTAATTAGCATTAGTTATTGCATTATTAAGCATTACTTAATGACTTAATTTTCCCCTGGGATTAAGAAAATAATTCTGATTCTGATTCTGATTAATTAACAGTTTAATAATATGTTATTAAATAATATAATATAATGTTTAAAAAAAAGCAATTACTCGTGGTTAGCTAAGGTTAAGTAATGCTTATGAGGCACTCCTATACATTTAACAAGATTTTTGTCAAGTTGCTAATGTTGCGTAACACCTTATTTAACAAACACGAGACGTTATTAGATTTCACTAATATATTGATTAATAATAAGTAATGCATACGTAGTTACATCATGTAACTTTTATTAATGCTTAATAATGTTTTGATTAACTCTGTGCAGTAGATATTACTTTTATACAACAGTTCTGTAAGAGCATTTTATTAGTCAATATTATTAATCGACAAGAGATTAAGATTTGTTTATTTAATAATTTATTTGGCTCCGCCAAATCAAATAGGTCTACAACTGGGAGGGAGACAAGGCTGTTGCCAGGCAACGCCTAAACATTTTCTAACTGAAAGTTGATGATTATAGAATGTGTGAACAGCAAAGTGATAATGTCTGTAAAAAGTCCCAGTGCTGTTTTTACTCTATATCAGCACTCATGAAATGTCTCTTGTCCAATCAAATTACTTGGTCGAAACTAACTGTTGTATAATTAATGTTAGGTAATATAATATAATGAATAATAGCATATTATTAAACTCTTAATTAATGCTTAAATGTTAATTGAGGGACCCTTTTGTAAAGCGTTACCTTGATTTCCATTGATCGTGGTTTTATTCTCAATTCATTCCTCTATGTGATGAATAAAGATTTTCAACCGGAATATTTAATTTATTGAGATCCAAGATGTATTGTTTAAATATTCCATGTATTTTTTTTTTTTTTTTAAGCAGTGTACTGTATATACAAGCTGAGATGTCCTAAGTATCTAAGGAATGTAAATGTAGACATACAGTTGGTCAAACAATGCATAGAGTTAACTTACGAGTTAACAGTAAAAGCAATCAGCCTCATTTACACAATCTCTGTGCAAACAAAAGGTGAAGGAGGGATAGTGTCCAAGAGAGATAAGAAGTTGTCACACCTTAAATTAAAGCTCGCCCTCATGTGGAAATGCTGCCTAAAGCTTAGAGAGAACAATAAATCCAGGAAGAGTGAAGTGTAAGTGGAGCTCAGAAAAGGGGCGGGGATGTCTGCATGGAATTTAGGCGATGTGATTGGATGACAAGTGTTCATTCACCCTACAGATTTATAACAGTGGGAAACAAGATGTTGTGTAGTCTGCAGATTGTACTTTGATGTGTCATTGCATGGATGTTGTGTGTAAGTGTGTGGGTGTACACAGGTATGTCACACTTTAGCGTCATACACTTAATGTGAATGAAAGTTCATTTGACCTTTTTACTGCAGCAGCATTGAACCTTGCTTTAGTAGGGTTTTTATTACCTCGACCTTCCCAGTTCTTTGATGAGCAGCTTCAAGGAAAGATGACAGGATTATTTCTATTTATCTTTTATTCTAAGTTAGTCACAAGTAAAATTTTACAACCAACCAGTCCCTACACACACACAGGCGGTAGGAAGCTGGGAGGATTCTGGGCCGAGGACAGCATGCTACTCTCCATGCTACTAGTTAACAGGCTCTAGGAAGACTCAATACCAACTTCAAGCAGTACAAATAACTTCTTGGATTTTTCACCCCTGAACCCCAGCATGTTGCTGGTGATGTTCATACTTTCCCTTTGGCTTACCATCATGTAAATCAGGGTGTCAATACAGCAACCCCCCAAAGCAACAACAATGGAAGGTTATATTTCCAGTGACGTGCCGTCAGGGTAGGCAAGGTAGGCAGTTCCTATCCAAGGGTGAATTGATATTTTGATCATTTGTTTTAATTATAATATAAATATAAATTATTTATTTTTCCATTTCCAATAGCCTACAATACCTACAAGTTTGAAAGTGTCAGCATTTTGTGCTTTTCACAGCCCAAATGACTAAACATCGCTATTTCGTGGTACGGCAGAGACGCTGCACATTCTCACTCCGCTGTAAGGCAGGAGGAGGCCACACCCCCTCCCAAAAGCATATAGCTTTTAAAACGACAGCTTTTAAAAGATGAGAGACAACACCTGAGCTACCAGACCTTCAGCAAAGGTAAGGTCAGAAAACTGTTCGTACTTTTCGCAGTGAAAGGTACAAATGGAAGGATTGGCTTTGTGGATGTGTCTCACTGAGGCTGTTCTGAGTTGTTGTTGTCATTTTCTCCGTGTTTCTGTGTTTCCAACACAAACAACAGATGCGCTGTCGTGTCATGAGATATATCTTGTTGGGAGAGTATGGAGGCTGTATTGATTAATTGTTTATGTTTCTTTAATGGTGTTTTTTACAATCTTGATTTTGTTAGATGGCTAAATGCTTGTTCATGTAGATCTTGTTGGGTTTTTTTTTTTTTTTATTATGAATTTTATATTTTGATAAGCGCATTGAGATGACTTTGTTGTAAATTGCGCTATACAAATAAAGTTGAATTGAATTGAATTAATGCTTGTCAGCAGAAACATATGAAATTGTCATTGGTGGTCTCGATTTGCAACGCCCTGCCTACCCAACCCTAGTGCTCATGGCACTGTACATTTCTCATGTGATACAGTCAAGTCTCAGGACTGAGAACTAATATCCCAGTAAATATCCTTCACTATCAAACACCATTTACTGGGTGTTGCTTTATGATCCACTCATTGAATCACTCTCCATATTGAGTCTGGGACAATGGTGAAAGATGTTTTGTGTGGATACATGTCTTCTTATGATCTTTATCTACCTAAAAACCCGTAGATACACCTTAAACTATCCTGTTGGATGTCTTTCCTTTGGTGCAGCATGTATCTGGTTGCATGTGTGTGTGTGTGCCTGTCTGTCACTGTGTCTGGTGGCGAGAGCCTCACCCCTATAACGCATTCCACTATCTTTCGCCCACGCAGGCACCAATGACAGGAAAAAAAGCTGATGTCAATTCCTGCTGCATGCAACTCAGATCCTCTTCTGCTTCCAGTCAAAACCAAAGACTCAGCATTGTGTTGTTAAAACAAAGCCACAACTCAGGCTCTTTTCATTTCACATGCACAGGAACAGTTGCCTTTATTAGTCTGGCTGTATAGTTTCCTTCTCTTCTCATAGCTTTACCTTGCTTAACTGATTGCTCAAATTAGTTTCAAAAGAAGCTGTGAAGATGTTTTGTATTGTTTTTGGAGCGCAAGGATATCAACACAGAATTCTTATGAGGACTGGTTGTTTGTCGTTTAGGATCAGAACCATTGTAGTGATAATACTTTAAAGTGGGTGTCTGCGTTAGGTTTGTAGATTTTAGTAACAATAATAATAATAATAATAATAATAGTACAGGGTTCTCACAAGGAATTATTCACAGCGTAGATAGAGGGATCGCAAAGTGTGTAAGCGAGCGCTGCCGGCAAGAGTGTTACAAGGGTGGACTGGGGGTAAGTTTCGCCGAGAACGAAACCCGGCTCTTTGACGTGAACGACGGGAGCTGGCTCCTGATTGGGAGCCGCTTTTTGTTTTGTTTTTTCATTGTGTGATTCTGTAAGTTCCTGCATGTTGTTTCACTTTAAATTAGTTTATTACTAAAGAAGCTAATAGTTTAAAGTAGTTAAGTTATTTGTAAATAGTTAAATGTTTGGGGTTTTTTTAGCACTCTGTTGAGAATATAAATAAAGTTGCATTTATATAATAAACATTTGATATAGTGCTTGTTTTTTACATTAGTAATTCATATTGTGCATAATTTTACATTATTTTTGGTGATTAATTAATTTAAGCACCATAAAATCTGAAGAGCCGCTTGGGAGCCGAAAGAGCCGGTTCTCTAAAAAGAACGGAATTCCCATCACTAATTGACAGACCGGCCCACTTCATGTGCAGTGTGGGGAGCCAGTCAGCCAGCCAGTCGGCAACACAAGTTTCATGTCCCTTGATGAAACAAACTGCATTTGATGTTGCTTTAGACCATAATCATATAGTTGTGGAAGTTGCAAATGGTTTCACTTTGAACACAAAACGTGTGACTCATTTATTGAGAGAAAAACCTCTAATCCATTCTGGCATCCGGTGAGGCTGACATACAGTATGTGTTTCTCGGTTACGCCTGGAAGTTCCTTTTGTGTCCAAGTGTTCAACAGTTATTATGAGGGTACCGATTAAAAAGGAAAAAACAACAGAAAAGTCTCAACATAAGGCAGTGTTTCCCAACCTATTCTGTCTCATGTACCCCCCGAGGCCTCTCTTCAGATAAGGAGAACCCCTTCGTCACTCCAATTTAGTCACCTTTCTTGTTTTATTTACATGTTGTTAACATGTTGGCCTCTGAAATCTCCTACAGCTTGAAAATGTCAACCTGTACTACATTAACGCACACTAAATATCAATTTTTTGCATTACAATTATTGTATATCAGATAATGTATTTACCTTAATTTTTAGTAATGTGTATAACGTGTTAGTAACAATGTAGTAGGATATTAAGGCCACAATATTGTTTATTCTATTCATTCTGTTTATTGTCAATGGGTGGAAAAGATGTTGGATGAGCATGTACAGTGTCTGAAATAGGCTTAAAATTCACTCAGCATGTTGGAAATAGACTCATCAATGTTTCCGAGTACCCCCTGCAATGTGTTCAAGTACCCCTGGTTGGGAACCACTGTCATAGGGGATCAAAAGCGCTGGTAAGAACCCTGTAATAGTCATAATGAAAATATCTGTTATGAAAGTTTTAGTCCAAACAACTAAAGATGATGTCATTGAACAACTCATATCCCTCACATAAGACTCTAGCAGTGAGAACTGTGGTTAGCATTGCAACCACAAACAGGGTTTTTTTTTTAAGTCGGTGCTGTCCACATTGATCATTATGTGTTACGGTTCAGTGTTGGTGTGGACCCAAATGCAGGGAAAGAAGGAGGCAGGATCATAGCATATCGTTCCTGGAACCACTCCATGTTTTTATTCCAAAATCAAAACTTAAATCCAAAACAGGGGAGTAGGAACAGGGAGCAAGACCAGACACAAGGAAGGCGACAACGAACCTGACATCACACAATGATCCCGCAGTCATACTGTGTCCAAACACTCAGCTAAATAGTGGAGGAGGCCTGATTGGGCCACACCTGGGTGAAAACACGAGGGAGCTAATCAATCACCAACCAAGCACACAGACATCACTGAGGGGTGGAGCCACAAACAGGAAACCCTGAAACACAGACAAGAGTTAACACGAACCAAATAAACAAAGACAGAACAAAAAGAGGACCTAAGGGTTAAAATAAACAGAACCTAACATTATGAGACAGACTCCACACAGTTTGTGGTGCAGCTGCGATTGCACAGTATGACACATTTACCGATCACCTGTTAAACAGTGCCGCTGAAATAAGTTGCATTTTTGCTTAATTTTGTTGTTATGAGCATTCACTGAAAGTGATGCAGAAGGACCTGCAGCTGCACTGCCAGGCAATCCAGATGTATATTTGAGAAGCTAAACAATGTGCATGAGACATGCTATCTGTCAATGGGAGGTGTGTCAATTTATGGCACACAGAGATATACTATCTTGTTTCAGGTTCTTCAGCCTGGAGCAAAAACTTAGGCCACATGTGCAAATGGATGGATGGATGGATGAATAAAAATGAGCAGTTATTCCACTCTTTCATTCATTCTCTTGTAGCAATTAAGTCCAAGGGTATTTTACTGTGTGTGTGTGTGTGTGTGTGTGTGTGTGTGTGTGTGTGTGTGTGTGTGTGTGTGTGTGTGTGTGTGTGTGTGTGTGTGTGTGTGTGTGTGTGTGTTGGTGCACTTGCATGAATACAGAGTTGAATAGACACAGCCACCTCTATGTTCCCAGTAAGTCAGCAACTGTTAACTGTTGGCTTTTTGAACACACCAC
Organism: Gouania willdenowi; assembly: GCF_900634775.1. Classification (NCBI taxonomy): domain Eukaryota; kingdom Metazoa; phylum Chordata; class Actinopteri; order Blenniiformes; family Gobiesocidae; genus Gouania; species Gouania willdenowi. The sequence goes on along the minus strand of NC_041054.1, from coordinate 14,573,233 downwards.
GATCCCAGCCTAAAAGTCAGTTCTACCTTTGCTCAGGTCTGGCATTTACTCTTCTGCTCAGCGTCAGAACAAACAACCCGATGGATGCACCACTTTGAGGTGAATTTCTGTGTTTCATCCTTATTTCACTGGCTGAGTAACCTCAGAGGAAAAGGTGATTCTGTGACATCATGTCAGACACAAGCCACCAGTATACTTTTCATGAAAGCAATGGTTTGTGTTTTGGAATGGAAAGTCGGGGGTAAAAAGCCAGCAAACCAACACACACACACACACACTGGCACAAAGATGCAAACTCATTTACTCCTTTTGAAAGGAACGGATCTTATAAATCACAACATATAGTTCAAGAGACACAACCTGATGCTCTGTGCCTCAAAGTCCAGCTGTGGTATTCACATCTGGTCTTTTCTTGGTTTAAAGTATCCTGCAGAATACCTTCTCATTTTTAAGTAAAAACCTTTACGACACACAGGGGTGATGCAATCAGTGAGAAGTGTGAGGTAAAACAAACTATGGTGACCTCTATTTGAACGAGGGACTGTTGGTGGTAAACATATAGTGTAACAGAGCAAATCGTATGAAAAACCATGTGTTTGCATTTTAACATTTTTAACCATTGTTGTAGAGATATTTGTATCATAGCCCGATATATATAACATTTTTGCCAAGCCATAAAGTTAGGCATACTTATTGCTGGAGTTGATATAATCTTTTAGTCGAGGGCTTACTTGGAACTAATGAAGCCAATGTATAACTCTTGATTGTACAAACTTTCAGGGCCATCAGCTATTGGAGGTGGATGATGAGGAACACCTGAGTGGAAACAGAAGGGAGGCGCGGCTAAAAAAAAGTAAGAAAAACGAGAGTGTCTGACTCAAAGAGAATGCTAACTGAAAGAGAAATGGTAAAAGGGGTTTTATTGAACCAAAGCCCGTCTGCACACAAGCGAGATATCAAACTGAGTGCCACTTGCACAACTAGGTAAATACAATAGGAATTTTAGCCTCTGCGCAGCAATGGTCAGGGACAGTCAATTCTGAGTATGGTAAATCTTGGACTTGATTTATACAGTGCTTTTATGACGAAGTAGTTCCAAAGTGCTTTACAATATTCACTCATCACTCAGGGACAGAGCTCCCATGCAAGGTGCAAGGTCGACCATTTGGAGAAACTTAACAGTTCAGTGTCTCGCCCAAGAGACACTTTTACATCAGTTGAAGCTTGAACTCATTATTTATTGCAAAAGAGAAGATGCTTTATCTCACTGAGTTAATTAGTAAGCAACCACTCATACACTCGTCCAACTCATACTAAGTTTGATGTCAAAATTAGTATGTAGAGCGTTCACATTAGATAGTATGAAAAGATTGGATACACGAGAAATAACTGGATGTACTGTATACTATATCGGGACATTCTTTAAGTATGCATGGTGGGCACGCTAGTCATAATCAACCGCCCCATGATGCATTGCGAGCGGAATTTGGAATCATCCTGGGAATGGCTTCAAGCTAAAAATCAAACATCCCCTTTTATAAACTTGACTCCGTCTCATTCATCCAAAACCGCCACAACAGTCATTGTAGATGACGTTTGAAAAATATCAGAATTTTATCTCAAAAACTAAAATTTTTACAGCGTTTTGAATTTCGGTGTTATGCTAATAATTGTAGTCAATGCAAAAATGGCATTATTATTTTTCAAATATCAGTTTTTCCACTTTACGGAGCCAATAAATCATTGTTAAAAACACAATTTGTAACATCTCCATGCTGCCCAAGGGTATTTTTGGATTTTTGTCTTAATAACTGAACTTTTGACAGCTGTTCAAATCTGCCTTTACAGGCTAACAGCTGCAGCCTTGCTTTGCCTAAAATTGCCTGGCTCCAAACCATGCGCCCCCGGCTATAATTCATAGTTTTAATTGTGTGTGAGTACATATTAGCTGGCGCACGGTAACTTAGTGGTTAGCACGTCCGCCTCACAGCAAGAAGGTCCTGGGTTCAAGCCCTGGGGTGGATACTTGTTTCATTTCGGTGTGGAGTTTGCATGTTCTCCTCGTGCTGCGTGGGTTTCCTTCGGGTATTCGGGCTTCCTCCCATGAACCAAAAGTATGACTGTAGGGTTGATTGGAGTCTCTAAATTGCTCATGGTAGTGAATGTGAGTGTGAGTGGTTGTGGGTCTGTCTGTGTGTTGCCCTGCGATGGACTGGCACCCTGTCCAAGGTGTACCCCCGCCTAGCGCCCAGTGTGAGCCAGAGATAGGCACCGGCAGACCCCCCCCAACAGTGAAAAAACAGAAACAAGCAGGTCTGAAAATGGATGGACGGATGGATGGACATATTAGCTACCTTAAAGGTGCAGTCCACTTAAAGGTGCAGTCCATGTGTGAACTGTGCAGTCCACAGTTCACACATGAACAACACATGCACCACAGAGTTCTAGTGTAACAATTACAAATCAAACATAATGTCAATCAAGCCGCAGTAATTACCTTTCAAGCAGAAAAGTCATTAATTCCATTTTCTACTCCCCCAGACTGCAAAAAAGACGGCGCTACAGCACCGGGAAAGGGGTGGGGCCTTTGAGCAACAGCTGTCAGACAGCCCATCCAAAACAATCCTGGCTCTGATTGGTTCTTTTTGCTCGGTCGTGGTGCATTCTGACAATCTGCCAAAGGCTGCAGGAGCTGCATGGGGGACTCAATGAGCCTGTTATTTAGTGACAGCTTTAGCAAATATGACAAAAGACACTTTTATAAGAGTTGCAGACTGCACCTTTAATAAGGTAGCTAATAAGAAATAAGGTATAGTTTGACCCTTTCTGCATTTTGCTTGCATGGCATTGTATCTTCTTTGGTGGTTTCTGTTAATATTGTAGCCTTGCATACATTTAGGGAAAACACAACCTGGAATGCAAAGTATGTGTTTGATTGAGCAAAACCATAAACAAGAAATCCTGTAGCCCTATAATTGGAAGTGATGTGGGAAACAACCTCCATGTTAGCAGTAATTAGATCCCACCTGTGTCCAAGCAGTGTTGGTGCAACGACACAGGAACAGAACAGGAAGACACTATAACAAAGCTGTGATCCCCACAGTAGGCAGTATATCTGTGACCACTCAACTGATTACAGGCAAGGCTGGATAATCGTTGCCAGGTGAAAGCCAAACAGTTCCTCATAATATGACCACAGCAGATACTGGAAGACACCAGCGGGACTTTTCAAAGGCCAATTAAAGTCATACACACACACGTTTAAGATTAAATACAATAGGATTACTGATTTTGTTCCGTTCCACAAGAAAACAAAAAAAAGACTAGTACCAAAAAAATACTTGAACATTCTTTTAGACATGCCTAAGTTTGTAGGTCATAAATGTTCGCATGGCTCACGGAGTACAAGGCTGTAAAACTCATTTTAGTTCAGGGACCACTAAAGGGGCCCAATTTGATCTCAAGTGAGCTGTAGCTAAAAAAAAAAAGGATTAAGTGCAAATTCTACAATATTTTGTTAAAGTTAATTATTCACTCATGTGCAATACAACCTAAGCACAAAGCCTCTCCAACTATTATTACAAATGCTTAAAATAATCCTACTAATCCGCTTCCTAATCATTTTTTCCATCTTCTGAAAAGAAAAGCACTAAATTCAATCTGTCAGATGTCTTTTTTTTTTTTTTTTTTTTTTTTTTTTTTGCTGCTGGCTCATTTTCCGCTTTCTGCAGTTAATTTTCTGTGGAATGTGAAGAGCAGCTGTCACTTTAGCACATGAATGGAGTGAGTTTCGTGGCCTCAGAGGCATCGAAGTGGATCAACGGCACAGGAAGGGACAGCTGGGACCGAAGGGGACAATAGCACTCTCAGTTAATCATTAATACTCCTAATGAACAGCAGCCAGGCACCAGAGGTTTAAGTCACTAGTCACTGCTGCATGTTCAGCCTGCAACAGGAGGATAGGAAGCCTCGACCTGCCAGTTGACCCCAAACTGACACTTGGTGTTTGGGGCCTTTAATGGGGCCCGCCTTTATTGGAGCTTAAAAAGCTGTCTGTTTGATGAACTTTCACTTTTGAGTCTTAAGGAAAAATGACAAGTGGCCAACATGAATTTATTACCGTGCTGAAGCAAAGGTGAAATTCATCCTGTTGTCAGAACTAGTTGGAACATTTCCAGCAGACAGTTTCTATTCAGATGAAGCAGAAAAATGTTTATTGAAAAAAAAAAAAAAATCTAAACTATGAATACATATCTGAGAAAGTAAGGTAAAAACTGACTTGTTTGTCTTTTTTTTAACATTGCTGACTTCTTGTAGGACATCTGACTATAAATTCAGGAAGTGTTTAACATGTAGAGGACATTACCAAACTGTCACACACTCTGGGGTAAAGGGTTCAGTAAATATTGCACAGAGAAGCTGGTCGCTCTGCTGAGCAGGTGCTGATGAGAAGTCCAAGCATTATTCAGGAGTTTACAAATTGACAAAAAGAGACACAACCGTTCATGAATTAAACTGCTTTTTGTGATAAAGAACCATTGTCAGCTTAATAGGTTTTTTTGCTTCTTCTTATATGTTCGCGTGGTACAAAATACATGAATAAAGGTGTTGAAAAAGAAGCAGATGTTGGCTTCTTGTTTGAATGTTAAGTGTATATTTGCATGGTTGTGTGTGTCCGTGTGTCTGCGGAGATCACATGGATTTTTTTTTTTTCTATGTGATTGTCCACACGTGGCTCTGGGTCCAGCGGAGACGGCAGGTGCTCCTGTGTCTCCTAAAAAGAGCAGGTTTTTATGTCGCCTCCTCAAGTTAGTGGCTTGGTTGTCATGGCAATGCCCTAATAGAAAGAGGCTTGTGTCTGGGGGCCGGTGCTGGGGAGACGAGGACGACAGGCATGGATGAGAGAAGGGCCTTACTTGTACCACACATACTGGACTTCAGTCCCACTCTGTGAGGAAGAGGAAGAACAAGATCAAATCCGGGGACACATAGCAGGGTTGGCGTAATGCGGACCTCTGTCTTTGCACTGAAAATGCCATTTGAACAGCAGCGGATGTGTTTGATGTATCATCAATAAACAGAATACGTGCACATTTACCTTAAAAAACACATTTGAAGTACATTTTTAACAATTTTATAGCCTAAAATACAATCCATGTGGGGCAGCCATTTTCGGCCAGATGTGACATTAAGTCTTTGGTTCCAGTGCAGTGTTAACATTAGGTCTCACCTGATTTTTTATTTTATTTTCCTTGTTATTTGAGATATTAAAGGGAATCAGATGAGGAGAATCCACACGATAAGTACAGTTTACTGTCATTGTTCAAAGTACAACAAAAATGCACATGCCCCTCCAACAACATTGAAGCACACTTCAAAGATTCAAGCCAAACAAATGCAGTTATCGTAAAAACAACATAAGGTACGGTAAAAGTATGTCGGAATAAAGTGTTAATCAGTATAAAAGTGAATGGATATAAAACATTTCCTCAGTATGCTAACAGAGCCATCGACAGCGGTAATGCAAAAATCAAGATGTCACCACTAGTATCAGAGGTTTCTTGTGTTTTTCCCACAAAAACACTGTCAAGGTGACTTACCCAAAACATTTCTGGTGTTTTCACAAACTGAAAGTTGTGGCAGATGTTAATTTTTGGGTTTACACAGAAAGATCGGAATCCGGCCAAAATTGAATGTGTTGCGAAGTGATATCACTGGGAATGCTGGGAACAAACTAGAAGAAAAAAATAGTGTCGTCCTTGTTTGACGAAAAACGCAAGAAATCACGGTAAAGAGTGAAGTAAAAACGCTTCTATGCATCCGTTTACAGGACTCCACATCCCACAATGCATTGCGGGAAACTTTTCCAAAAATGTCTACAGACCCTTTGGCTGTTTGTAAACATTGTGTCGTATTTTGTTGGGCGGGGCTTAGCCTGGAGGCAAAAACACATTGTCTTTGTTTTTCTGAGCACGAGTGTCCACTGGAATCCTATAAAACTTTAATTTACATCCACTAACGTTATTCCTTCTATTCTGGCACTCAAACACACAACAAGACGACATTCTAAAGCTGTTACGTTACTAGCCTCCACAGTCTTTAGCCAGCGGCGTTTCCTGTTTTTACCTCCAGCCATTAAGGGGTCTATAAGACAGTGTTTACATAGATAAAGATAGATAAAAACAAAGTAGAAAGTAGAAAGGTTGGCCTTTTTCCTTTCTTTTTGTTGTAAATGATGTTTGATTCATTGATCTATGAGGCATACACCACAATTTTATCTAATGAAAAGTATTTTGAAGAAAAGGGGTGTTGCTGTGGAGGCGATGCAGACTCACGTGAATCACTGCTGACTAAGTGATGACTGTAAACCCTGACAAAGAGGTTTGGAACTTTAAAAGGCATCCAGTATCCGAAATCCTATCAGTTTTCTTCACAGGTGTGACAGCTGTCGACCACAAAGACTTCTGCTTATTATCCCTGCGCTCTGTGCCTTGTGGCACGGATCATCCCCCTCCATTAAGGCTGGACCAGGTAGACAGTTTTTTCTACTGCTCTCTACAGCATGTGTGTGTGGGGGTGGGTGTAAAGAGATCTGTGAAGTACTTGGAGTTCTCACCTGTCCATTGTTGACCCACTCAGGTGAGGCTGGAGCTCTCTTTTAACTGAGCTGATCAGCAGCTGCCATGTGTATCCACACACAGACACAAACAGGCAAACCTAAGGCATCTTTTTAAAATAAGATTTCGGTCCAATTGACTTTTGACTAACCTCAAGAGCTGCAATATTTATTTAGAAGAAATAATTAAGAGATCAGGACTTAGCAATTCAACATTATTTAATGTATGGAATTATGTTTACCTAAATTATTAAGCTGGTGATCAGTCCTCTTGCATCTTATTTTATACTTAAAATATGTATTGAACTATTTATTTAAACTGAATACATTTTTAGTAAGGTGAATTATAATATAACATTGTGAATAATTTTATGCTGTTTTAGAATGTGACATTTTTTGTTGTACTAATGTGGATAGATTTAGTTTTTAGGGTGACTTTTAACAGCTGTCCAGGGACAGCAGATGAAAAACTCAGGTACATTTACTGTAGTGTTTATGAATGTACATTGTCCCTGCCAAATAAACACAAAAATAAAAAAAAATAAAATAAATAAATGTTAGCATCCAGGAAAGTAGTAAAGTGGTTACCTTAAATCAAGATATTGGTCAATTATTATTAAGCCTACCTGTCCACATTTAAGTGTCATGTGCAAGACACTGAACACAAAGTTGATCCACATGAAGGATTGGCCGTTGCGACCACCTGTGTTATATTGGTGACCCATTTTGTTGTGATGGGAGGGGGTCCTGAAAGTATTTCATTCTTCAAAGTGGGGAGCAACAGAGAAAGTTTGGTAACCCATTGCTTTACCAAGCCTCATAGAACGGACGAGGCGTTCTTAAATGGACCCTGGCCGTTACCTTCAGCTCAGACCAATTTTTCTCCACCCCTGCCACATTTTGCTCTTACACTATTGACAGCAGTGACGAATGTTGTCACAAACGCATGTTTCATTTATTAACGATTCCACATGTTAGCGTGAGCACCAAATAAATAATGTACTTTTTCTGGCCTCCATCACTCTCAAGCACATTTACTACATTCTGAAATTTCCTTTTCTATGGTGTTACTTAGCTTAGTTACTTAGTTCACATTTCAGACACAGAAATCGTAAAATATCAGCAGATAATGAGTAATACATGGTATTGTGGCTTTTAAAATGACTGCTCTCCGCACTAACTTTCGGTTCCAATACTGATATTTCAGAAAAACAGCACGCCCTCTCTAGTGATATTGCTTAGATATGCATCACTTTTTTGGATGTTTTATTTGCTTATGGGGTGTCAAGTTTGAACCAGATTTAACTAATTTAACCTTTTATTTTGAATATTTATGCATTTTATTGGTCGCACTCTAAACACACTCAGCGATAGTTGAGCCTTGGTTGAGCTTTTGCTATTGTCTGAGATTAGATCAGTGATGTCTTTTTGGATCAGTGATGTCACTAACCGTCACTGTTGGCCCCGCCCTTTCTATAAAAGATGGGAGGAGGGACTATGTTTCCTCCTCTCACAGCCCTTAGTGAGCATTGATTGACAGCTCCATATGGAACTGTGCAGCGCAGTGTGGGCGGGGCTGCTGTGACTGGGCGTGTCTTAACTACTTTAGGAGCAACGCCCATAATCAAGGCATTTTTGGGAATTTCCCCCTAGTGGCAGATCAGCAAAAACCTGGGGATGTACTTACACTTTAAAGGTGCAGTCCGCGACTTTCAGATCCCTCTCCCCCCCTCCCTCCCCACTGCTCTCTTGCCCTGCCCCCAAACTTTCCAAAGTCCCTCCCTCAGAGGAGCTAACAAGCTAACGTTAGCCAGACAGCAACATCACAGTAATATAACAGGCAGTGTTGGGAACGTTACTTTAAAAAAGTAATTAGTTATAGTTACTCGCTACTTGTTCAAAAAAGTAACTGCGTTAGTGACTAAATTACTCTATAATAAAAGTAACTCATTACCAAGGAAAATAACTATTTGCGTTACTATTAAAAAAAAAAAAAGTTGCTCAATGTCAAATAATTCACATTTTTTAGATGCATGTGTCGTGAGGTGCTTCATTTAATTCGAGTTGCTTACAACGGATGTCGACAAAGTCTTCACTCCTGGATATAATGAACACTTCACATACACGTTCTTGCTTTTGACCACAATTAATTTAAAGTAGTGTTTGTATCGCCACCTTAAAAATGTCAACTTTTCATCAGACTGCTCCACGCTCACCATCTCTGCTGCTTCATCCAATCTGCTCTGTGTGTGTGTGTGTGTGTGTGTGTGTCGCAGGTGCTGGCACGTCGCCTTAGCCAATCATAATCGCTCACCTTGTTTTTTAACCCGCCTCCTCTTGCTGGCACATGTGTAAAAACACTGGCTCTGATTGGCTACCATGAAACATGACGCCGCCTAAGCCAATCATAATCGCTCACCTTGTTTTTAACCCACCTCTTCACTACAGCTGAATCAGAAGCCGGGGATGCTTTCGGATAACATTTTATTCAATCAATGCATGTAACGCACCGCATTTAACGTTCAGTAACGATAACGGCGTTGTAATGGCGTGAAAAGTAATTTGTTAGATTACCCCGTTACTGAAAAACAAACGCCGTTACATAACGCCGTTATTCCAAACACTGATAACATGCTCTGTTAAAAGCATATTACTGCAGCGTTTCTCTCTCTCAATGTGCACACATCTCAGCAGCAGCAGCAACAACACAGTGTCACTTACAGCACCCCACACGGAGGCTGCTGCGCGCACATGAACAACACGTGCACCACAGAGTTCGAGTGTAACAATTACAAATCAAACACAATGTAAATCAAGCAGCAGTAATTACCTTTCAAGCAGAAAGTCACTTTTATAAGAGTTGCAAACTGCACCTTTAAGGAAGCTAAGTAACACCATACTTTTCCTTGCCTTTCCTGGCATGTTTGAGCGTAAAATGTCATTGATCAGCTGGCTTTTTTAGATAAAAAAAAACTATTCATGAGGTCCTTTGCTTTGATGATATATGGTAGAATGTGGGTTTGCCGAAAGCAGATAGGAAGTAAATACAGTACACCAACACAAACTTTAGGGAGTATAGTGGTTTATAAAGGAAGGATGTGTGCATGCTCCAAACACTTTTAGTATTGATGGTTTTATAAATGAGACCCCGGCACTGTTTAATGTCACGGCAAATTAATAAAGTTAATATGAATAGCGTTTTTGTCAAAAATATGTAGTTGAGTCACAAAGTGCAATGAGGATAAATAAAAATAGCGTGGGAACTTGATGTATAATGTAGGCAAGATAACCAGCAGGCACAAACGTTTATTTGTACATCCATTTTTATGCACTCAGATGCAATTTAAAATGTTCTACATAATATGAGCAAAGACATGAAACAAAAACACCTACATTTTATTTCATGGTAACTCTTTATGACGGTTTAGGTTTTCATTTAGATTTTTATTGTGTTTTTTTTCTCATTTTTTATGCTTGATGTAATACAATGGTGCACGTTGCATCATAAAAAGCTCACATGAACCACAGCACTGTATTTTGACAGGTCAATTCCCAGAACAGGATGTTCTTAATTGGACCATCCTGTTAGTGCATGTTTCTGAGATGATTCTCCTGGATTAGCCCCATCAAGGTAAACATTGACTAGCATGGTGTGTAAGAGCCAAAATAAAAAGAGATTGAATTAGATACTGAGTAACTGGTAGCTGCTGTGAGAGTTAATAAAGTGTGTGTGTGTGTGCATGTGTTCCTGATGTGTGTGTATCATCTCTGCATTGCACATAGCAAACCTAATTGGTTTGTTCTACAGCCAGATCTGAAGCATGTTTGCTAATGTATGCAGTCTGAGAAATGGCTCTCACAGATGATTTCATTCGAACAAAGACGATGAAAAAAATGTAAATTCCCTCATATACAGTCATTTGTCCAGGACCAATTTTGCACAGTGTGTTTTGTGATGTAAATGACTTCAATTTAGGCTTGGCTAACACAATGTTGGGAAGGGGAGAATGCTGGAGATACACCCATGTCATTATTACAATAGCTGTATAGTTACATTTAAGTACAAATATGAAAGGTTTAAGCAGTGTTGTGTTCAAAGACCACACTATTCGAGACCAAGACAAGACCAAGACTTTCAGGAGCCAAGGCCGAGTCAAGACCAAGACCGAGACAAGCCGAGACCGAGATCAAGACCAAGACAATCAAATTATGACAAGGTCCGAGAGTAATATAACATTCTCTCTTTCGTTTTAGTTTCTTTTTAATACATTTGACGGACAAAAAAGGTGCCTGCAAAAAATTAACTATAATATTAAAACTACTACTGCTACTGATGAATTCACAATTATTCTACATATTTGAAAACAAGATTTTTATGTCAGCTGAATGTACAGCAAGTGCTTAAAAGCATTTCTGCCAATAAATAACATGGCTGGTCACCTACACACCGCCAAGTGTTTCCTCTTTACTGTGCTTTTACAAATGTATTATTCGTGGTTCGTGAAACCAAATTTCACAACCAACAAGTTAGCGGACATGTTGAGCTCCCGCCTCTCTCTCCTGCTTGTGTCTCCTGCTCAGTCGCATTAAGGAAAGCTGCGGTCATTATACGGGGTGGATTAAAGAATGAATAAAGGATTGTTTTATCCCGTTTTTCTCCTTGTTATTATCACATTATAAAAAAGTTTAAAAATAGCAGGAATTAGTGCTGGTCTCAAACTGTCTTGACAGAAAATCCTGAGTACGAGACAAGACCGAGTCGAAATGCTTCCGAGTCCGAGACCTTTAAAATTTGGTCTCAAGACCGGTCTCGACTACTACAACACTACTTAGCTTATTTAATTATGTGAGAGGGCACATTTCAGAAACGGGTGCAGAAACTGAAATCGTGGGGGCGAAAAAACAGCACGTGTGTGTATTTGTATAGCACATTTCATACACGAGGCAACTCAATGTGTTTAGTGAGTAATAGTGTTGTGGTGGTCAAGACCGGTCTTGGTCTCGAGACCAAATTTTAAAGGTCTTGGTCTTGTCTCGGACTCTGAAGCATTTTGACTCGGTCTTGTCTCGGACTCGGACTCCGACTGCCCGGACTCGGGATTTTCCGTCAAGACCGTTCGAGACCAGCACTAATTCCTGCTGTTTTTAAACTTTTTTATAATGTGATAATAACACGGAGAAGAACGGGATAAAACAATCCTTTATTCATTATTTAATCCACCCCGTATAATGACCACAACCTTCCTTAATGTGACTGAGTGACGTGTGTGACACACTCATACGTGTGTGACTACGGTGTCAGTTTGGATCGCGGAGCGCAAGGGAGATATGAACTAATCACTGGTAAAAATCCCAGTAAAACTCCAGAAAACAATCACCAGTAATAAATATTATCTCCCTGGTAAAGACAGTAGCTTTAACAACTGGTAAAATGATAAACTGATGATATTACAGTCTGTGAATGCTGGATAGGGGACGCACTTACTCTGCTTCTGGGTCGTAGTGCCAGCCGAGCGGTGAAGCCTGTTTCGTTTACCGTGTTTACTGAGGTCCGTGTGTGTTTAATAAGTCTGTGTGTGTCCGTGTGAAAGTCTGCATGTTTATGCATCTGTCCATCCACTCTTTTCATTATATCCATGTCTTTTAAGGCTTTATTACATAATGTCGGCTGTAGTCCGGGCCGTCGCCATCTTGGTTTATGTCGTCACCAGCGCGTCATCGCCGCAGAGTTGCTCTCGCACAGAATTACTCAAATAACTGTAAAGAGGTCTTATATTAGTTTATTTTCTTAAGTGGTGTTTTTTTTTGTGTCTTTAGACTCCAATTACATGTATGTATATAATATGTTCCCCACAATATAAACAGGTTCACAATATAATTATTCTTTATAGTTTCTGTTTCCACTATATCCAGAATAATAATAATAATTCTCAACAAGAACTATTGATTAATTTGTTACATGACTGTTCCAGGGTTTGAGTTTGTTTTATTTAGTTTCACATCTACCTGTAGCTCTTTGTTTTTTAGACTGATGACAACTTGTTTGTAGTTTTATTTCAGAAAGTTTCACTTTTACAGTTACAGTTGGAAACCTTTGTTAATTAAATATCCTAGTTATATTACAGCAACCAAATTAAACTATATCAACTAAGTGAATTAATAAAAATGGCCTGTGTAAAGGCTTTTTCAAACTAAAAAATTATCTTGTGAACTCTGTGACCTGTTAAACCTGAACAACTGAAAGAATCAGAATCAAGAATCATTATTTCTTGGCAGAAATGCTTTTAAGCACTTGCTGTACATTCAGCTGACATAAAAATCTTGTTTTCAAATATGTAGAATAATTGTGAATTTATCAGTAGCAGTAGTAGTTTTAATATTTTAGATAATTTTTTGCAGGCACCTTTTTTGTCTGTCAAATGTATTTAAAATAAACTAAAATTAAAGAGAGAATGTTATTTAACTGTTGAACCTTGCCATAATTGTATTTATTTATATATTTTTTAAATTGAAAAAAAAATGTTTATGGTCTCGGTTTGTCTCGGTCTTGGTCTTGACTCGGTCTCGGCTCCCGAAAGTCTTGGTCTTGTCTTGGTCTCGGTGCATTCTGGTCTCGGGCAAGTCTTGGTCTCGGATAGTGTGATCTTGAACATAACACTAGTGAGTAATAAATGGTGTTGAGGCTCTCCCACTCACTATCGGTCTGAGTACTAGACTCGCTCGGTGTTTTCTTAGAACCAGAAAAGGTAGCAGAGGATTGTCATAGGTCATAGGAAAAGTCGTGGTTAAATAACCTCAGGGTTCAAAATTGTATGTAAAAATAAAGGTCAGTGGTTCAAATCACAATACTCGAGAAATCTTTTACATTTTAACATTTTTTATGTCCGTTTTTTTTTTTTAAATGTCCAGGTCATACTTTACAAAAAAACAAGTGGGTGAAGTACATTGTAGGGATTCATGTTTTTTCAAAACTATGAAATAATTTTTCTAATTATTTGTCAAAAATATAATGTCATTACTGGGCCCAATATTTATGGGTCTGGACACATCTGGATTTATTTTAAATCACGTAATAAACTTTTTGTTTAAATACATATATATATATATATTAAAAATAATTCAGAGTTGTGAGATGAGATACATTAGACCAGTGGTGTCCGACTCACTGATCCAGGGGTCACATTATAGATATTATAAGATTTGTTTTATTATTTTCAAAACCTTTTCTACTTTTTCACTAAAATGTGCAGGTATGTCTTCACAGAAATTTTGTCACTGTTTGTTGAAGGAACCAATATATTGTTTACTGGAATATTCTACTATAATGGTGTCACTCGTAATAAAGACCCTATTTTTTTGTTTACAGAAAGCACTATTGGAGATACTTATTTGTTTACATTGGTATGTTGACACATATTTACAGAAATGTTTCACTAAAATAGTGTCACTGTTCATAGGACACTTTTTCAATTTATTGTCTTTCAGAGATTATTATTGTATTTTTATTTCATTTCATTATTATAATTATTACTATTATTATTATTATTATCTTGTTATTTTATTTAGTTTGCACATATTAGTCTAGCTACTCTTTATATTTATGTTTATACTTCTTTTTTTTAATTTATTTTTCTTTATTCTAGTTGATTGTTATTATTTAATGTTTACACTATCAGAGAGAGCACAGTTCACCAAGACAAATTCCTCGTGTGTATTCAATACATTACTTGGTCAATAAAGTTGATTCTGATTCTGAAATATAAAATAAAAATTTTATTTTTTCACTTAATCTTTTTTTTTCTTGTTATGACATAGATTATCGTAGATTTATTTCTGACCAATATATCCATAATGTCAGTATTGTCATATCGTGAGATAATCGTTATCGTGAGCTGTGCATCGCGTATCGTATCGTGAGGAACCCAGAGGTTCCCACCCCCTACGCCAGGGAGCCCCGTTTTTCAAATGACTCTCGGAGACCTTTTTTAACTCGGTGGAACCGTGTCATTTGACTGAATTCTGGGGAACGGGGAACGTGCTATTCAGCGCGGAGACGTTCCGCGGGCCCGGCCGTAGTTCATCCAAATTTGTTAAGTATAATGCTATGAAATGTTCCGGTCTTCTCTTTTGTCTACACGTATCGCGCCGTGTTTTCTCAAAAAGAACAGTGGTCATGTGACCAGGTACGTCACAATCTGTCACAAAAGTGTTTCCGTAGCACATTTGTGACACATTTCAATTTTGAAACGCCTGAAATACCGCCTCATGAAAGCGTACAAACTTTTGCGCAATATTTGAGTACTTTTTCTAAATTCAGGTGTTTCCATTCTACCAATTGTTATTGCGCTATTTAGATTTTGCGAATTTCCAAGGGTAATGGAAACACATCTTGCGGCTGTGAAAAGCCAAAAATTGGTCTGCGAACCTGATGTTTGACATATATATATATATATATATATATATATAAGCGCTGCCATTTCTCGCTGTTGTAGTAATATGTTATTTTGCCTATCTTTTAATGTTTAAGTTGGCCGGTTACGCCTGTCGTGGGTCATAATAAAGCCCTGCAAACGACCACCCGAGCAGATGCTGGAGAGATCAGCCCCCGGGCCGTGAACCTGACCCCTATAGGCACCATCCAGGGCCGAGCCTAGATAGACAGATAGTGTGTCCGTCCAAACAGCAAAACCCCCTCATTGCTGCTCCCCGAACCCGGGTTTGACACGGGAGACAAACCCAGGCAGAGCAGAGCAGCTCTGAATGGTAAAGAATGGTAAAATGGTAAATGGACTAGATTTATATAGCGCTTCATCCCCACACTGAAGCAGTCTCAAAGCGCTTTACATATCACCCAATCACTCTCACATTCACACAGGACTGCCATGCAAGGCGCTAGTCGACCACTGGGAGCAACTTAGGGTTCAGTGTCTTGCCCAAGGACACTTCGACACATAGTCAGGTACTGGGATCGAACCCCTAACCTCTCGATCAGAAGACGACCCTCTACCACCTGATCCACGGTCGCCCAGGTGGTAGAAAAAATTATTTGTTTTGTATTTATTTATTTATATTACTTATTATTTTTATTTCTTCTTATTTTTTCTAATTTCAACTTTATTAATTTTCTTTAATAACAATGTAATCATACTTAATTTGTATTAATACTGTATTAATAATACAAACGTTTACTATATTTCTTATGTTTATCTTTTCTGCAAAGAACGGCGGAGGCCGAAGGCAGAGCAAGACTGAGGCGGCGGGTCTTTGTAGTCGGGGAGGAATGCGGAAATGTCCCCGCTCCGTGTCAAACCTCTCTGAAGGGGGTCAGGCCACATTCAGCCGGCGTGGGAAAGCCGGGCGGAGAGAGCGAGAGCGTTGGCCTGTCCGCGGGTGTAAAGGAGGGAAGAAAGGAGAGCAAAGAAAGGACGGGATCCACAGAGCAGCGTGGTTTGTGGAGGCTGGATCACGCGTCTGTCTTTGTCCTCTGACCCCCCCCCCCCCACCCACACACACACACACACACACACACACACACACACGCACGCACGCAACGAATGAGAGTGCGTGAGTTTTTTTTTTTTTTTTTTTTTTTGGAACAGCCCCCCCTCCTCCTCCCTCCTCCCTCCTCGCCACAGTGTGACTGTCTGCCTGTGTCGGTGAAGTCAGAAGGATGGGGGTTCGAGTCCTGCACCGGCAAAAAAACTACCTGTGTGGCCCCCGCATGGAGGACAGTGTCCGGGGATGCGTTTGACGGACTAGTGTTCCCCCTGTGAATGCCTCCGCAGCATTTTAACCAGCATGCCGACCTTGCGACATTTTAATGAACAACATAAACCAAGGTAAATGTTTGAGTAAAAAAAAAAAAAGAAAAGAAAAGCGGGGGCATTTCTGCACAATTAGCACTTTTTCCAGGTTAAAAATGTTGCACTAGTTTTTTTTTTTTTTTTTACAAACAGTGACACACCATATTACGATTAGGAGAAGGACAAAAATGAAAGGAAGTCACCCCAAGCTCACGAAAACATACTTAGAACTCGATGTGTGCGCTGAGCTACGCGTGTACATAGCTTTTGGTTGGTTGAATTTGTGGGTTTTTTTAGTGTGTTTTAGTTGCGGTAGGAAGTGCAGACAATGCAGCCACGTGCTCACAAAGTTTGCCTGTCCTCGCGCAAGAAACGCTGATAACGCAGCACGGACACAGTCGGTCACTTCTGTGTCTGTTATAAAGTCAAACAGTCTGCTGGGAGAGGATTGATTATGCTGCCTTTTATTTACCTAATGTCTTTTAACGCAACGGGGCATGTATGTGTGTGTGTGTGTGTGCGTGTGTGCGTGTGTGTGTGTGTGTGTGTGTGTGGGGGGGGGGGGGGTTAAACCTGCATAACAAACAACTGTTGGAGTTGAGTGCGGAATGATCCACATGATTAATGTGAAACAAATGTAGAGCAAAAAGCAGGATGAATGTGATCCATGTGAGTTATTTGCCTTTATTTGGTGTCTGAGGTTGGTGGACATGAGTTGCCATGCGCAACAGGAGGAGGAGTAGAAGTTGAACACAACTGCGCTCTTTTGATAGTCGGATTAAAAACATGATGACAGTCGCGTGATTGCCTATACCTGGCGTGCAATTTTTTTTTAAATTTTTTTGTTGTTGTTGTTCTTCCTCCCTTTCATCAAATCTGACAAAAAGAGCGTGTCTCCCATCTGTGTCTCCTTATCATCTAGGCATGCATGCATGTGCCAACTTTATTCTGTGAATATGGCTTTGTGAGAAACTGGCTCGTCAGCCCTCGCTGGGATTCCCCTGGAATATTTTCAACGAGGAGAGAGAGAGAGAGAGAAACACACAACAAACAAACAAAAAAAAATCTGCAAAAATGGATAAAGAAACTGTTGGTACTCAATATGAGCCCGTGGCCGAGATTGGAGAAGGTGCCTACGGGAAGGTGTACAAAGCCAGGGATTTGAAGAACGGGGGACGCTTTGTAGCCCTGAAAAAAGTTCGAGTCCAAACGGAGGAAGAGGGGATGCCTCTGTCCACCATCCGGGAGGTGGCGGTACTGAGGCAGCTGGAAGCCTTCGAGCACCCCAATGTAGTCAGGTAAGTGCAGTGTGTGTTTGTGAGCATCATGTTGTTATTTATTTAAATTTAAGAATTACAATCACATTGTGAAACTGAGACGAGACATGCAACTTCCGTAATATTGGGTTTGTGGCTTCCCAGTTGTCCAATGGAACCTATAAAACAGACCTGCACTCATACTGGTCCGCCTGTGCAAATGATTAGTGACGCACAATACTCTCACTTTCAAAACCATTTTCTAAATAGCCTAACGCAGGTGTTTCCCAACCAGGGGTACGTGGAAAAATGAAGAATTTATTTCCAAGATAATAAAAAATAAGTCCTTAAATAAAATGGTGCGTGTGTGCTATGGCTTGTTTCTAAAATTTAAATGCCTAAAGAGGACATATTCAAATAAGCTCCTTTTGTGGTAAATGTCATAAAAGTTATATATAATACAGGCAGGTTAATTATTTGTTTTGTATTTATTTATTTATATTACTTATTATTTTTATTTCTTCTTATTTTTTCTAATTTCAACTTTATTAATTTTCTTTAATAACAATGTAATCATAATTAATTGGTATTAATATTGTATTAATAATACAAACGTTTACTATATTTCTTATATTTATCTTTTTTTTTTTTTTTTTTGCCTTGAAGGCAACATCATTTTATGTTTAATTTGAGTTAAATAAGAAGATAATGCCTGAATATTACTTGTTCAATTTAAGAAGATGAATTAAAAATGACTTGCGTTGAATATTTAGTTGTGTTATGTTCTACTTTTGGAGAATCATGAACACGTATGAGTGAGGGGGTACTCATGGTATGACAAAAAGGCTCAAGGGGTACACAAGACAAGAAAGGTTGGGAACCACTGGCCTAAAGCCCTATATGTTGAAGATTTGGTTCATTTAACCCAGTGTCAGAATGAAATAGAAATACACAAACATGCACTAGTTTACATCAATGGTTCCCAACCAGGGGTACGTGTAACCCTTGGGGTACTTGAACACATTGTAAGGGTTACTTGGATACATTGATGAATCTATGCTCAGCCATTTCGGAGCCTATTTCAGACACTGTACATGCTCATCCAACATCTGTTCCAACCACTGACAATAAACAACATTAATGGGATAAACAATATTGTGGCCTTAATATCCTACTAAATTGTTACTGAAATGTTATGCACATTACTAAAAATTGAGGTAAATATATAATCCGATATATAATAATTGTAATGCACAAAATTGATATTTAGTGTGCATTAATGTAGTACAGGTTGACATTTTCAAGCTGTAGGAGATTTCAGAGGCCAACATGTAAATAAAACAAGAAAGGTGACTAAATTGGAGTGACGAAGGGGTTCTCCTAATCTGAAGAGAGGCCTCGGGGGGGTACGTGAGACAGAAAAAGTTGGGAAACACTGGTTTACATCAACGCCGTCACTAAACATGATGTAGCTGTGTAAATAAAAGTAGTGAGTATTATTTTACTGTTCGTTTAACAAAAACAAGCATGTGACTAGATCACTAGTGATATTTCATTTTATTATCCACCTTATTCCTAGGGACACCACTTTCTGATTATGGGTGCTGTTTCCTACGTGGTAAATTCATGAAATACAAAATAATTAAACGGACGGTTCACAGGAATTTGTGCCTATCTCTGAGAACAAATGTATTTACAGTATTTTCTGAGTCCCCCAAAGTCCTGGAATATTTTAACTGTTTTGGAAATATTGCCAATTTTATTTTAATGTTTAAAATATGTTAAACTCCAAAGATATTAAGCGTTATCGAGAAGTCAAAGTGCTGCATATTTTCATTCTCTACCTCATTAATAAAACTGTGCTTAGGTAAGATCACCTCAGCTGTCGTACGCTAAAAACCAGCAAATTCATATGCAAAAAAGAAATCTTAGCGCTTCAGGACTGAGTCATGGAAATTTCGTAAAATATTTTAAAAAAGTTTTGGAAACATTTTAAAAAATCTTTGTGAAAAAAGTGCGGGAATCCTTTTCTTTTGTAATTAAAAAATGAAATTACTTTATTTAGTAGTGTATGTTGATTAATACTATTCTATTCATTGGACCATTTTGTAAACGTGCACCAATTTGCAAATCTGCTTTATGCTGGTGAGGGGTGTAATTAGGGCTGGGCTATATGGACCAAAACACGTATATATCGATATTTCTTCGCAATAGTGATAAACGATATAAATCTTGATATTTCTAACTCAATAAAGTCTTACCAGAAAGATAATTCTAGATTAAATTTTCTGATCAAAAATGCCACATAGGCACATTTATTTACAAACAGCTGCACAATATTTCCCACTTTAGTTTTTTCTCCTCTAAGGGACAGCACGTGTGAGTGAGTTCTGTAGTGTGGCTTGATTAGGGGAAGGTCTGGGTTAGGACGCACTCAGTAATCCATCAAACTTTCATGCTTTCATGCTTTCAAGTAGCAAAATCAGTGACTCCTAAAACAAGTATTTTAATACGAAATAAGCGATAAAATAAAAATTTATGAATATAGGCGAAATTGTAATTTTCTGTAGCGGCGAAAATCTCTGTATAATGCCCAGGCCTGGGTGTAATTTGCCTAAAACATATTTCACTGGCGCTACATCTCTAAAATAATGTCTTTTTGAGCAGGATTTAGACTTTGGCTCCCACAATCTAAAAACACGTTTCCATGCAGTGAACTGGTGACCTGTCTTGGGTGTGCCAAGGCCTCTTGTGGCTCAAACCTCCAAACAGGATAAGCTTGTATAGACTATGGAACATGACGGAAACACTCACTCGGGCAGTGGTTTTAAATATTTTTTTCTGTTATCTCCCCCTTTTGAATATTGAAAAAAATGCATAAAATAGCATTACATGTGTAATCATATATTATTAAAAAAGTAATAATGAAGTTCTTTGAGTTCAAAGAGAGAAGTCATTTTCATGCTCCATGTTTTTTGCCGTGATGTCACCCATGCCCCAGTTTGGGAACCACTGCACTATAGGGAATGATGTACTTCATCTTCTACACCCACTTTCTGACCACTCTCCCAGCTGGTTGTAAACATAAGGCAGGATAATCTCCGGACAGAACGCCAATCTTCCACAGGGCCAACCCACACATATGAACAGAGGGCCAACAGCAGCAACTAAAAACTCAAACTCTGCAAAATATGCTGAGCATTGGGCCTCCCAAGCTGTAGTTAATCATGTACTGGTCTATTATAGGGCTGAACCATTTTGGAAAATAATCTAATTGCAATTTTGCAATTTAATTGCGATTTAATATGCAATTATTTCTTTCAAGGGCCTCTTGTCATGTATTTTTCAATGAACACAAGCAATAAGTCAATCTGTTTCATAATAAACTATTTCAGTTTTGTTTAAACTTTACCTAAATATAAAATATAAAGCAAACCAATATGTGGCTTTACATCTTCAGCATATTTCTTAAACACTGTTTGAGCTTGACCGGGCAATTAAAAATAAAAAATTTGCAGCTTTTGCGATTAGAAAATAGTGTTTTGATATCGCGATAATATCGCAAATGCAATTTATCGTTCAATTTAACTGTCCATTTTTCTTCAATAAATACTCCAAATCCTGGTTTAATTTAAACTTATAGCTGATTCCAAACAGAACAATGAATTAATAAGTATTCTAAAATGTTTTTGTGTAAATTGAATAACAACCTCAGTGTTGAACAGGTGAATTAATTATTATTATACTAACAAACGAGCCATTTTAAAAGTATTGTTTCATACATTCTAAATTGCCTGCCAATACTCAACAGTTAAACTATTGTCAATTTAGTCAACAATTTAGTATTTAAATGTGATTGTCTGAATACTTTAGAACACAATGGATAGATTCGTTCAATATTGCCTCCAAAACCAAATGAACTAATCTCCATTATAACCATCTAGTATGTCAGTGTGTTATTTATGCTGAGGGTTGTCCTGTATTTCGAGCTAGCCTGTGCTCGTCTGTGTTAAATCTAGTCAGGACATTCTTTCCATGCAGAGTACATTAGACTGTACAGTCTAAACATGCTACATACAGTCAGGTTTTTAATAGCTTTTTGCACAGAATGGTTTTCCCTTCAGTTTTGTGATGAATTGCTCGCTCAGAGCACAGCAGTCCAGATACCGCGTCACAACTTGGCTCCAGCCAAGGTCTGACCTTGTAAGTGTTCTAATATAGGTTATTGAGTACGTTGGGATTGAAGGAGAAGCCTATAAATGGATCCCACAGCCCCGAAAAGTAACTTCCTGTTGCAGAAATTAATAATAGAGGCTAGTGTTTGTATTTTTGTTTCTTATAAGACGAGTGAAGGTTGTCAATATTCCAAGGTGAATGAATCAGGAAGTTGGACATTTAAGAGCGAAACATCCAATGAAATACCAGGTTGATATATTATATTTGTTAATTATGTGCATCAGTTCGTCAGAAAAACTCCCACTGTCCTTCGGAGTAGCGCACTAGCAGCGCCGGCTATAGGAAAAGTGCATTGTGGGCCTTCTGTGTGACTCCAGGCAAACCCATTATTCATTCCATATGTTCAATGTCTGCTGAGAGCCCCCATTGTAATCCGACAATCGAGCAGTGAGGGGCGTTTAACCCCGGCACTGCAGGCTGAGGGCGCCTTCCCTTCCCTCATCTCACTCACTAACTCACCTGTAAGAAACCTTATTGGACTCCCAACAGCACATGCACCGCGTGTTCCTGCGGCATAAAGACATTAGAACACCTCAAACTATTGCTTTTGTATCTCTACAAATGTTTTTATGTTACAATAACTTTCAGTATGAGAAGGTATCATTTGGATATTGTACTTTGTGGATTGAGAACAAGCTTGTAACTGTTTTTTCTGGCTAGACGACAACCTTTTATGCACGTTTCGTTTCACAAAGCCATGGATTGATCATGAGAATGCAATTTAGATGCCTTAGAATAGACAAAGTATGATCATTAAACAATGCACATACACGCTGCTGTAGAACACAATCCTAGTGCTGTGTCGGTGTTTTTCTCTATTGGCTAGACAAGTCACTGCAATGCTAATACTTGAAGATAAACATACAGGGGCTTAGAAAAACAGGATCAATCCCATGCACTGTGCTAATAATGATGAAGTCATGGGAAACCGTTCCATATTAGCCGTGTAGTTAAAAGTAACTACTGCCTGCTGCTAGAGATCCATCACGTGGCTTTTCTTCCCCATGTTGTGCTGATGAGAGATGCTGCCTTGCCCAACACACCACCCAGTAACAGTAGTTGTCATAGTGTTGGTAGAAGAATGTTGCCCGTAGTCCCCAATTCTTTGAAGAGGACATACTGGATAACTTTTTTTGTCAGCTTTTCATCCAAGCTTGCCTTGGCAGGTTTACCGACATAATCTGGATTCTTGCTTTTAGTTGGTTGCCTAGCAAGACCTGGCTATAAACATAGTTGCTTAAGGGGGTAGAGTCTTAAAATGTTTAAAAGCTCTACATAAAAGTAGAAAAATCCCTCAGCGTGTCACTTGAGGTAGAACTATCAACCTGTGACATAAATACACTAGACTGGTAATTTATGAGGGTAATGTCTGAGAGCTGGTGATGTAGTCGCGGCCAGTCGGAGATCTCCCTAGACATTTTACAGGAAAAGCTTGTTTGTGTGTGTGTTTATGTGACTTTAAACCCTAAATGAATTTGCTGTGTTCTCCTTGTGCTTTCTCATGCTGCTTTGTTAGACTAGTTACTCATTCAGACATGTTGACCTGCTATAGAAGGACACACAGGTGTGACTATTAATGTTAATGGGGGCACCAAATTCAGGCTCTTGTTAGCCTGTCTAGTACAGTGTGTTTGACTGGTCTGTAGTCACATTTAGTTGAATGTACACTCAGTGTTAGTTTTCATTAATCCAAAGTGCATTGCTTGAAATTGCATCATTTATTTAAATATAAGTACAAAAGATTAATTTATTTCAGTCAAAAAAAAATATAGTATTTTTATTATTTTCAACAATACCATTTCAACATGACAAACTGACTAAATTGATTCAAAATCTCATTTAATGAAAATAAATATCAAATACTATATTTAATTGTAAATTAGTAGATATGGGGAGTAATTACTGTAAATGGGCCGGCAATACAGGGTTAAATGCTAAAGTTGAAGTAGTTTCAAAATTAGCTGGAGGTGTTTTTTTTAATGGCACGTTCACACCAAAAAGTGTCAACAGCGTCTGGTTTCCATAGATACTATATGGTGGACGCGCTTCTAGGAGCATCAAGAAGCGCGTTTTGAAGCTTTACGCGTGGAGGACGTGGCATGTTTTGAGATTTCAAGCTGTTGACATGTGTCCGGCGCCTCCAACGCGGCCGACGCAAGAGTTGGGATTTTTGAACTTTTGGGGCATATCGCGGCGCGTCAACCAATCAGGAGCTTTCCCCAACCGTGACTTAGTCAGAATAATGAAAAGAAGGAAAAAAACACTAACCGGAGGCGGCGACAGATGGACATTCTGCTGGAATAGAGCGCCTGTAGTTGGTGTCCTGGTAGGAGATGCAAGCGTCAAACTTGGCCCGGGAGAGACGGAAGTAGCGCTGAAAGCGACTCTTGTTCCAGCGCAGCTCTGGTGAATCCAGAAACGGCGCCGATGCACAAATAAAGCCAAACCACTCTCTCGATAATGTAGAGCCGATGAACGGGGGTCGTATGCGGCGTGTTCAGCAAGGAACTCCAAACTTTATTCTCCATCGAACCACACTTCTCTATAGCCCTCTGACATCACAGAGCGCACACTGAGTCACACCAAAATACTGTACATCTGACCGGAAACACCTCCTTCTCAACACAATAATGTTCCCCACCACTTCACAGTCACTGGGTGAATTATAAACGTAACCGATCGCCACAATATCATCCATTGTATGAACACCACCGGCAACAGAGAAGCCCCTCCCCTAAACGTGCTCAACGCGCTCTCTTCCCAACTTGTTTGGATGCGCGTCCAGAGCGTCTTCGATTCCAATTCACTGAGCACAAGCATCCAACTAGGGCGTGAGGCACGATTTTAATGCCCGGAACGTGGGGCGTCCACTGTCCTGTAAAGATGAGTTGCTGAACTGTAGAATTGAATTTTAATTCTAATTTATTGATTATTCAAAAGGGACGATGCACATTAATAAACAGACATGCTGTAAATAAGCCAGAGTTAGCCAACAGAGGCTAGTTTTCATCTGGTGTCCCTGGCCAGATTTTAAAGGCCACCTAGAATATAAAATGTATTAAAAACAGAGAGAATACAACATGACAAAAGAGAACAGGTATGACAAATAACAATAATTACTGATAAAACAAAGCACTAAGTCTGGACTAAGAATTTCCACACAAACAAAATAGTTAGTCCATTCTTAACACAAGAGAAACAATGTGCAAAAATCTAAATAAATCAAAATAATAATAAAACAATAGACTGTCAGTGTGAACATAATTGGTGGTCAATAAGCCATGTTTTTAGCTGCAGAGAAAGGCACATTTAACCATTAAAATTCTATATTCGCTGGAAGATCGCTCAACTTAATAACATTGAACACCTCTAATGTTTATATTGTTGTAGGCAATCTCAGATTTAGTTGCTTAATCCAAATGATTTAGTATATAAGTATTTCAATGTGTTTATCTGTGCTAAGAACTTTGGAGCACATTGAAATCCCTGTAATGGTACTTTCTGCTTGCTTGTTCTTTTCTAGGTTATTTGACGTCTGCACAGTCTCTCGGACTGACCGAGAAACCAAACTCACTCTGGTCTTTGAGCATGTGGATCAGGACCTGACCACGTACCTGGAGAAGGCCCCTGACCCTGGAGTACCACCCGAGACTATCAAGGTAATTACCTAATGGAGAAAGTGAGCTGGGTTTAGATCACTGTGAGACGAATGACGTTGTTGTTGCATAGTAAACACTATTTATGAGGTAGGATTACATGTTAATTCTTCGATCCAAAATGGTCCTTGACCTTTTAAGACAGGAAAAGTCCAACAGCTTTAACTCTTCATGTCAAGTCTGTTGCTGCAGTTACCAGTTCCGATCTCAAAATAAAAGCTTGTGGAGATAAACCCGACCCAAATTGATATTTTCCACCACCCTGTATCAGCTGTAGACTAAAATCTTTGGCTTAAATGTAATACAGCTTCACTTGGATTTTTGTGGAAATGGTTATTGTATAGGTTGCTAAAGTCTCCCTGTCTTCTATTGTACATTTTTCAGTAAAGTTCTGAAGAAAGAAAAAAAAATATATATATATATATATTTTACACTTCAACATTGAATGCCGCTTGAACTCTTAAGTGAGTCCTATTTGGTTAGGGTTGGAGTGACAGCGGACAGAGAGCAGTTCCCTCTAACATCAGATCAGAAGCACTGGGGCGTTTTGAAGGGCAGCACATGTGGCAGATGGGCTCTAAATTAGAGACTCCCAGCCTTCTCTATTTTCACTCTGCCCTCCATCTTTAAACAGCATCACAGATGGAGACTATTTTAGAAAACGTTTCTTTGTATTATTTAAAACTAACTTGAAAATCTTTCCCCATTGTAGAACGTTCTTTGTACTACCAATACTTTTTATTTCTGTCTTTATTGAACCATTAACAGTTGCTGTAATTTAGTAAAGAAGCCTTTAGTGTCCAGTTACATTTTGCTTAGAGGTCGGAAACGGGTGTTATCAACCCTTTTTTTTCCATAACTGCCTCCTTTTATTTGACTCTTTCCCACACAAATCTCTGTTTCAAAAATGTCTTTATCGTCTTTCACCCCAAGGTCTTCTAGATGCACCATGAACAATATTGCAAAGGTGTATCTCCATATTTGGATGGGGGTGGCTCAGAGTTGGAAGTGTCAAATTTGAAACGGAGAAGTCCTGGCGCTGCAAAGATGTTGGATGTTCCACCCTTGGGCTGGTTTTTGTGTGTGGAAGTGTTGTGTGACGCTGCAGTTTCGGCGGGATGCTGTGCAAGTGTAGACGAGTCGGATAGATCTCACCTGAGGCTTTTCCCAGCGCTTTGGGCTCAAGCTCAGTTAATCTCAGGCAGCACTTTCTATAAAAGGTCACTTTGGTGACCATTATTCAAAGAGGTTTACGCAGTTGATGTAGCACTCTTCTTCTCTACCGCCTAGAAGCCGCAGCAGTCACTAGACTTTGTTTGGGCTGTTTTTACGGTAGCTTCCTTCACCGAAGCAGGTGCTGTGCCAAAATCT
Source organism: Gouania willdenowi (assembly GCF_900634775.1). NCBI lineage: Eukaryota > Metazoa > Chordata > Actinopteri > Blenniiformes > Gobiesocidae > Gouania > Gouania willdenowi. The sequence continues at coordinate 14,546,295 of NC_041054.1, read as the reverse complement.
GTGACCCGAAAAAAATTGTGACCGCTGCGGCTTCTCGGTGGTAGAGAAGAAGAGTGCTAAGTCAACTCCGTAAACCTCTTCGTAGTTATTAAGGAGCTATTTACTCACCCTTAAACATGACGCTCTGGTGGGTGAAGTAAATGCAGACTGGAGAAGAAATACAAACGTGTTTAAGGGGGAGTAAATGTCTGCCGAGAAGCCGCAGGGGTTGGAACTGTCGCCACCTGCGGCCACAGATTTTTTCGGGTCACAGATTCTGGCACAACAGCGGTCTTCCCCCGCTAACGGAGCCTCCGTCCTGCGCTGCTGATGTTTTCTAGATTTGCCTAACACAGACATGTTTCCACTACAGCTAACGTTAGCATGTATATTAGCCGTAGTATCTGCCTACCAGCGGCAGTTTGAGCACAATCCAGGAAGGAGCAAGAAACGCTTGATGTTGTGCTGCCTTGCCATGCAGGGGCACTAGGACCCTTGTTTGTTGTGTTGCGCCGCCATTTTGTCAAGTCAGGTACTGCGACTAGTCGACGTCATGTGGCTAGAGTCACGAGACAACACTAAAGTTGACTAGTCTGTTCAACCCTTAGTACATAGCGTCTCAGGGTTAGGGTTTAGAGGTAGGGTTAGGTTATAACCCTATATCACAACAATTCTTAGGGTTAGGTTTACGGTTAGGTTTAGTCTTAGTCACGTGATCTAAATTGGCCAATGAGGGGTGCTTCATATGGATAGAATGTCGGTATATTGATACGGCAACCGTACGGCTAGCTACTGTTAAAATTAAATGAATGCTTCTCGATGACATTTTGGCAATTTACCTGAATTTTTTAATCAAATCATCAATCCTAAAATAAATTAACGGCAATCATTTTCTATTGAAGTAGATGATAGACTGATTATCAAGTTAAGAATTGGTTTAATCCAGAGGTGTCAAACTTATGGCTCGTGGGCCGAATACAACCCACCAGAGCCTCCTCTTCGGCCCGCAGGAGCATTTTTTGTACATTATATTTTCACCATAAAGTTCAGTGCAAGATTTCCCAGTACCTTTAACTTTAAAAAATGCATGACACTCCCCAATATATACGAGAATTTTTTCTCTGATCATAGTTGCCTGATTCCTGTAATTCTCGATTACAAACATTTTTCAAACCCTGCAATTTGACGAAGATAATTCCTCAAACTCCAATTAAATCTGAGGACTTCTGAAGAACAAGGGCCTGCAGTTATTAATATCTGTGACTTTATGAATTATAGATATTTCTATTATATATAACACAAAAATGAGTTTAAACGCATATGTGGCTCCTAAATGAGTTTTTATGGGTTTATATTCACCTGACAAAACCCTCAACTTGACTTCAACCATGTTTGCAGTTGTTTACAGTATCAAAAAAAAAAATACTCATCCCTGTATTTAAGATTCAAAAGTAACAATAATTAGTTTTTATTTAAGAAATTGGGTTTATACCCTGCATGGTTTATCTTTTTCTTTTCCCATCCCCCAGGACACATTAGACTATGGCTTGTCGCGCCATCCACAAATGTGTGTCACGTTGCACCAGTATATTATCAGTCAGTGCAGTCGTGATTCTTTCCTGTCCACCTCCTATCACACACCCATTCACCAAGACTCGACAAAAAGTAGATCAGTGGATGAAAACACATTTGGCAGTTTTATGACCTCGTTATAGGTCATTGTAATAGTTTAGTCCCCCTTGATCATGAGATTGTGACCCTTAAAACTGAGGAACCCAACAACAATGTTTTAAACTGGGTTTAATTTGCAAAAACTGGCTTTTTCTTGCATTACCTACAAGTAAAAAAGTTTAAATACTGCTTTAAAGTCGTTGAAAACAGTAAAAATCCTTGTATGGATTGTTTCAAATTAAAGCAGACTTTTACTCGACACCCTCTGCTTGGAAATGTACAGTATAAGGACTGATGCACGTATCAAAATAGTCACATGTAATGTAATGTGTAAACAAAATAGATGTATTAATGTTGCGCCTTTGTTTAATGGAACCTGTGGTTTTTGTGCCGGATGCATTTCTTTGAAGTGTGAAGTGTTTCAAGTGAGTGGTAAAGTTCAATGGAAAGGCCAATACGTCATTCTAACCTGAAAAACACTCACACCCCACATTTTCCAGATCTGAGTCAATTAATCCACCACCTATGATTTGTGTGATTCAAAAAAAAAAAAAAGTTTTTTATTTTATTTTTGACTGCCATGTAAAGCATTTTAAGTCATTAATTTATGATATCCTATTGAGGGATTAAACCCATTTGTATCACTAAAGACAGAAGTGTTGCTCATTAAAAAGTTTCACAGTTACACAACATTCCCTCTGCTTTTTAGCTGATCGCTGCAATGTTGGAAAGACAAGTATTTCTACAAAGCAATTCATTGTGCACGTCGTTTAGTGCAGCAGGCCCCAAAATTTTTTTCCCCACGGACCGGCCTTTAAAATGTGGCCAAAAAATATATATATAATTTTCTAAATATAATAATAAACTTGAATCCACTGTGTGCAACTTTATTAGTAGCGTCAAGGTTAAACGTGCCTTCAACACAAGAGATGCTACAAAAACCAATATAAAGTGCATGAAAAATACAACTCTCCATAACGCTAAATCAGTGGAAGCCCTGATCTTGTTTCTCTGCAGCGAGACGGTCCCATCGCGGGCTTGGTGCGTGGGAACAACCTGTCACAATAAATCCATATTTCAAATAGGACTCCTAGTATTGTCTGTTAAATGCAGCTTTCTTTTTCTTTGAGCTCTCCTTACTGGTAATTTTACCCTGCGTAAAGACGCTTGTTTTGCTATCTTGGAGGTTTCACTTTAGCTGTAACTTACCGGCCAGATAATCCCTTTTAAGATGTGCTTAAAGGGGATGCTTTGGCCGGTGACTTAGGCAGGCACCTTGACATGCGTCAAGAGTGAGGGATAGACAGATGTAGCAGAGAGAATACGGTCATTTTTCAAAATAAAACGTTCTTCTGGCTCAGATAATAAATACAGCGCAAATAATGTAAATTATGTATTCTTTCTGTGCGACCCTGTACCAATTGACCCACGGACTGGTACCAGTCCGCGGCCCGGGGGTTGGGGACCTCTGGTTTAGTCTGTACTGACACCTTCTTAAAGTGGCCCCTCCCTGCACTTTGGTGTCTCCTCACAATCATGCAGTAGGAGTGAATGACAAAAGAATAACACCACATGGTCACAATCTCTTGTTATTTCTAGGACAGTGGCCAGCACACAGTAACCTTAAAGTGACCCCCCCCCCCCCCCCCCCCCCCCACTCCCCCTGCATGAACCAAAAAAAGGACTTAAGTGCCAGTGACACTCGATTGTAAATTGTAACACAGCAGTGTTTAGTTCCCCGTTCGTGTCAGATTAAAGGTTTATCAGTGAGCCCTGGAGACTAAACCAAACATAGTTCATATATACAGGATTTAAATATTATCCAAAGTATCCGACCCAAGCACCAGCCACCCCATCTCTGCCCAGCCTGTCCACTTCATATTCCCCCACCCCACCCCCCACTCATACTCAAGACCCACCACATGGTCATTGATGAAAGAGGCCCTACTGCAGGAATCAAATGAGCTGGAAGGACATCAAGCGGCCGGGCAACCTCAGCCAGGCCAGCGCTTGGGTCACACCACCCTTCTCCACATCCACCATCCTGGCTTCCTCCACTCCACTCGGTGGGCCCGTGAAGGGGGTGGTTAATGAGCCATGGGGAGGGAATTACACCAACGCTAACCGGCAGATGTCCCACATTGTGCCCAGCTACAATAAACAATATGGCTGCCTCTGGTGCATTTGCATCAGAAAAGGAGGTGCCCTCAGAAAGCCATGTTTTGACTGCATCTTGCAGTGGACAGTCTATTTTTTAAACTAACGCTTGTGTTCCAAATAACACAAAATGACGACAAAAATATAAAGTGATTAAGAAAATATATACAAAGCTACAGAAAATGACAACAAAAGTACACGAAAACACAAGAAAAACACAAATAATGACTCCGCAAACCCACAGTACTATAATAAACAAACAAAACGACAACAGAAATACACAAAAATTACTCTAAAAAAACTGCTAAATTACAATTCAAATACACAATACGACTCCAAAAAACTTTAATTTTTACAGGAAAAATACACAAAAGGATATCGTAAATGCACAAAATGCCTCATAATGAGCAAGACAACAACAATCATACACAGAATGATGGAAAAACACCCAAAATGACTATAGAAACATGTTTTTTTCTGTGTTAAAGTTCAGATTGGTCATTATTTTAAATGCTGACATGAATGTTAATAATGTGGTCCTTCCATCAAACATGCCTGCGCCATGATAGAAGTTGCCCACCTCTGCATTAAATGGGTTCCTACAACTCGTCCAAAAAGTGGTCGTCTACTCCATAGAAGTGTCATATTTCTTCATCTTCCGTTTATATATTCTCACTGAAGGCATTTTGTAGATCAGGATTGGCTGTTTTTCTACAAACATCAGATTGTAAATGATACTGATAAAGATGATGTTGTGTTCAGGGCCAAAGAGGCCACATTTGTTTGTCTGTTTGTCCTAGAGTCACACTTCTGAGATAATTAGTGTTTACAAGGAAATGCTGCTGAAAGGAAGCCCGGTGAAATGGCTATTTAAAGCAGAGAGGAACTGATGGAGGGGGGGGCTCGCTATTGTGTCGGTGACCCAACACACCCCCACCCGCCCAACACACACTCAAAAAATAACCAACCGCCTGCCTCTGTCCTACGGCCCTGTCTGCTGCCCTCCTCAGCAGGTCATGGCTGAATGGAGATGTAGAAAGGAAGGTCAGTTTATGCATCCTGCCTGTCCTTGGTCAGAGGACACACACACACACACACACACACACACACACACACAGCTTCCCCTTTGCACATGCTGCGAGGTACTCAAGCAAATGAAAATGTAGACGCACCATCCACGATGAGGCCTTTACGTTTCTCCTTACACACACACCAGTTTTACACCCCATCTCTGCAACAATGTGTGGGGCCCCCGTCTCCTTCTCCATGAGCAGCGCAGCAGCTAGCCCCACGCCATGGTGAATGTTTTCTGCTTGAATGTGCAGAGCCCTTTGACTCATTCACCAGCTGGTCAGCAAGTGAATAAAGCTGCAGGCTTAGGTCCATGTCACTTTGTGAGGTCTTCGTTGAGTTTCGGGGTTGCTTTCAGGAAGTGTGTGAGCTGCTGTTTGAAGGCACCCTTGCGTGCCCTGAAAGTGCAAAGATTGTTACCTTTTAATAATCACAAACCAAAGAATAAACCATGTTTTTTTTAACCTAGACCAATAATTATTGAAGACTATAACGTATTACAGGGTTAAAAAGTGTTAAAAGGCATTAAATTCATGAATCTAAAATAAGTCCATAATTGTCATTAAAATGTCTTAAATTTTAACACGTAATAAGTATGATTTCAAATAAATGGAAAATTAGTTTTTTAAAAAAAAAGTTGAAATTTACCGTAACATCGCACAATCACGACAGCGGAACCAACTACAAAACAGAGACGTGGTCACAGCTGGACTCTGTGCAGACGCGCGTCATGCTTGTAGCAACTTTCATTTTTCTTGATGGTTTTTATTTTTTGTATTTTTATTGTTGTTTTATAGATTTCTGCCCATTTTTGAAGTCATCCTGTGGGTCTTTGAAGTGATGCTTTTGTTGTGTTTTACTGTCGTTTTGTGTATTTTTATATGTTTCTGCACTCGACACTAGAAAAAAAAACTGACCCGAACCCTATGTAACTGATATGGCAATTTTTCCCCTAATAGTGTTTACTTAAAAGTCATCTAATTTAAAATGGCTTTAAAAAGCCTTACTATGTCTTGAATTGAATTTGACTGAAGCTGTAGGAACCCTGTATTAAAACTCTTATCTAGCTAGTTTTGAGGTAGATGTATATAAATGATGCAACTTTTTCAATTTGATACGATACCGATATGGCAGCCTTGTGTGTTGGCGATTCTGATGCGACATCAGCACGGATTACATTTACTTTTATTACTTATTTTTATTGTGTAGAATGTTAGAATAGTATGAGAAACACTGACCTTTTTATTATGAATCAATGGGTTACATACATTGTAATGTTAAACAGAAGCGTGTTCTACAATTGAATAAAATAAATACACATTAAATTAGAAAACCCTGATAAATAACCTCAAGGAATCAAGTAAAAAGAAATTGTTCATGAAAGTGTTTGTATTGGAGGTTTTACATGCAAGCTAATATAATCCCGTACTGGTATTTTGCTGATATCGGATTGATATCTGATATCAATATCTGATTGGGACACGTGTAAGTTATATTGGTGTAAGTGATGTTAAAGGAGGTAATGAGCAATAATCTGTACAGAATCAAAATACACCAGTAATGAGATATTGTTCGTATGCAAGTCATTTTAGTTAACGTTGTCCTCAAAAGCTTAAATCCTCTAAGATCATTTTGAATTGAACAATGAAACAATAAGAATTTTAATTCAATTCAACTTTATTTATATAGCGCAAATCACAACAGTCATCTCAAAGCGCTTAACAAAAAAAATAGTCCATAGTAAGAAAAAACCCAACAAGATCTAAATGGCTAAAATAAGTAAAAACTCAAATATGAATTTTACTAAAACTGAAGACAATGTAAACATTTGTTGTCAAAGGAAATGCTGTTCATTTGAAAGCATTTGATCATAGTTGTACACGTTTAGAAACTTGGCACGTGTTATTGCTCCTCTGATACGTCGATTTTAAACGGCCTATAAAGTGATCCAGCTAACGTTTCACAATGCATTGTAATGACTTATTTGTTTACAGGTGTGGGACCTGTTGGACAGTGTGTCGGTTTGAAAAGAACAAGTCTTAGCTGGTTTTGACGCCGCTTCGTTCCTGCTCACACCGCTCTAGTTAAGCGTGTGTGTCACAGTTCCCTTTGGAAAATGTTCTCAGGTCAGCTTTTGGGCATCAAAAGCGAGCGAGCGCCAATTAACTCGAACAGGGCAGCTGCTGGGTAACAGAGCTGTGATCACACAAAGCTGGGGCCTCTTACTGCCTCTATTATTTGTGTGTGCATGTGCGCGTGCGTGAGTGTGTGTCAGTTATCAAACATCTGTCACGGCCGACTGAAAAAGACACAGGCCTCTGTAGTTAACTCCTTCCACGCCACAGCAGCTTTAGATTTTATAAAGAACAACTTCAAACTGTGCAGCTTATTTTTTCCAAGCACAGGTAGTCAAACTGTTTTAAGCACATATGTCAAACTCGAGGCCAGCGGGCCAAATACGGCCCTCCAGAGCATCTAGTCCGGCCCACAGGAAGTATTTTTTTTTTTTTAAATATAAGTAATACAGCAAAAACAGGACATTTTGTAAAATGATCATACAAGTTGTTAATAAAATAAGATTAAAAAAAGGCCTTAATTGTCATTAAAATGTCTTAAATCAATGTTTGAAAAGGCTTAAATCTTAACACAATAAGTATGATTTTATGATTGTAACTATTTCAAAATAAATGGAAACATTTGTTTGTTTTGTTTTTTAAATGGGAAAATGTAAATTTAATGAAAATTGCCTGTCCAACAAAGATTTTTCTTGATGTTTTTTTTCTTTTTTTCTTTGTATTTTTGCTATTTTATAAATTTCTGACTATTTTTGTAGTCAATTTTTTTTGTGTGTATTTTACTGTCATTTTGTGTATTTACGTTGGGGGCCACCGGTTGCACATCTGTACTAGACGCTAGAAAACAAATACCCTAACCCTATGTAATTGACGTGTTTTTTGTTTTTCCTCCCAATTATGTTTACTGTGAAGTTGGTTTTAAATTTAATTTCAAACGGCAATAAAAAGTATTTAATTTAATTCGACTAAAGCTGTAGAAACCCTGGGTATTAAATTGCATTTATTTTCAAAAACCTGGGCAATTCTGGTAAATTATCCCAAAGGATTTTGTTTGAATTTGTACTTCTTCCTTCACAAAAACAATAACTTTTTTAGTCCGGCCCACTTGAGGGTAAACTGCGTCGTATATGACCCTTGAACTAAAGTGAGTTTGACACCCCTGGGTTAAAGTTTATTAAGTTCCTTTTAAGAAGGTTTATTGAGTCGTTAGTTGTTTGGTTTCCTGCTTTATTCATGTCCCACTAAACGAACAGCTTTGTGTCCATTTTTTTTTCTCCGCAGGATATGATGTACCAACTCCTCCAGGGGTTGGACTTCCTGCACTCACACCGTGTGGTTCACCGTGATCTGAAGCCACAGAACATCCTGGTCACCAGCGGAGGACAGATCAAACTGGCTGACTTTGGTCTTGCCCGTATCTACAGCTTCCAGATGGCGCTCACCTCTGTGGTGAGTCCTGTTGTCTCTCAATGACTGAAAACAAACACAGACTCAACCTATGAACGACTATCTGGATTTTGACCAGGCAAACCACCCACAAAGTAATACTTGATGACATGTCAAACTGGACTGCACTTCGGTGAAGGATCAATACTTCATCTGCGTCTGTTGGCTCTTCAGCTGTCATGTGACACCTTTTGTTTAGACTTCAAACCTAACATGAGTCTAAGCTTTAATAAAAAGATGCAGATACACGTTATTTTAGTAGCTTGTCACTAGCTGCGTTTCCATTACTCTTGGAAATGCGCAAAATCTAAATAGTTCAATAAAAACTGGCAATGGAAACACCGTAATGTAAAAAAAAACACTAAAGTTCTCACGCTTTCGGGATGAATTTCAGACGCTTCGATATTGAAATGTGTCGCAAAATCGCTATGGAAACACCTTTTCCGCAAATACACGTCGCAGAACGTGATGTACCTGGTCACATGATCACTTCTTTCCGAGTAAATATGACGCGGTACGTGTAGACAGAAGATGAGACCGGGACATTTCTTAGCGTTATGCTGCGTTCACACCAGACACGTTTCTGGCGTCAAAATCGCCCATAGTTGGATGCTTGTGCTCATCGAATCAGTGCGCTTGTCACCAGTGTCAAAAACGCTCTGGACGCCGTCCAAACAAGTTGGTAAGGGAGTGCGTTTAGGGGAGGGGCTTCTCTTTTGCCGGTGGTGTTCATACAATGGATGACATTGTGGCGATCTGTTACGTTCATAATTCACTCAGTGACTGTGAAGTGGTGGGGAACATGATTGTGTTGAGAAGGCGATGTTTCCGGTCGGATGTATTTTGGTGTGTCTCAGTGTGTGCTCTGCGATGTTTGAGGGCTATAGGGAAGTTTGGTTGAATGGAGAATAAAGTTTGAAGTGCCTTGCTGAACACGCCGCCTCCGACTCCCGTTCATCGGCTCCACATTATCGAGAGTGTGACTTGGCTTTATTTGATAAATAAAGCCAGACAACGTCGTTGAAATGTGCCTCGGCGCCGTCTGATTCACCAGAGCTGCGCTCGAACGAGAGTCGCTTTCAGCGTTACTTCAGTCTCTCCCGTGCCCAGTTTGACGACCTGCTGACCCGCATCGGCGCTCGCATCCCCTACCAGGACACCACCTACAGGCGCTCTATTCCAGCAGAAGAGCACCTGTCCATCTGTCTCCAGTTATTTTATTTTTTTTCATTATTCTGAATAAGTCTTGGTTGGGGAAAGCTCCAGATTGGTCGACGCACCGCGATATGTCCCAAAAGTTCAACAATCCCAACTATAGCATCGGCTGCGTTGGAGGCGCCGGACGCATGTCAAAAGCTTGAAATCTCAAAACGCGCTTCGTCCACCACACGTAAAGCTTCTAAACGCGCCACACAGGAGGCGCTGGATGCGCAGCGGGACCTCTCGACACTCCTAGAAGCGCGTCCGCCATATATTGTCTATGTAAACCTGACGCTTTGGACGCGTTTGGTGTGAACGTGCCATTATACTTAAAAAAAAATTCTGGTCACATTGGACGTGAAACAACATAGAAATACAAAGTGTTTTAAGGAGGTCCATCTTCCTGCAGCGAACCCTCGTGGGATGAGATTTCACAGGATTTTCGAGGCTCCTGCCCAAAACAACCTTCAATGGAAACCCATTCAAAGTGCTATTATACTTTGTCGACATTTAGAAATAATGCTTTTATTTTGTGAAAATCTGTAATGGAAACGCAGCTATAGACAAGGTAGAGTGAGTATTGAAATGAATAATTTTGGTACATTTTAGGGCACGAGGATTTATTGCCACAGAGGAGCTTGGTTAGAACAAATTAATAAACTGCTTTAAATGTGTAGGTCTTAACCTGAAAGTCAAAAGGTGTTTCATTGGCAGCCATTGAAGTTTCTGTTTTAAACATGAAGCGAATGATTAACCTCGTGTAACAGAATCAGTGTGTGATCTTAAAGGTAATGATTATACTTCAACTCATTACCGAAAAAAAGAGATGAGTTGGTAAAGTGGCAGTCGGTTGTTAAATGACTATTACTTGTCCTTCTCGTTAAAACAATGGCTCTACATAAATGCATGTGAATGAATGAACGTTTGTGCACTGGTTGGCAGCCAGGCTCCTGTCAGACTGTCCCAAGAACAGCTGTAGCTGCCGATGTAGCTCACCTACATCAGACATATTTCCCACATCAATTTGATGTGCATGACCTGTATCGCGATTCAATTTGATTTCTGATTCAGTCAAGGATTGTTCACTCACAGCACGTATTTTATTTTAATATGGAAGAGATTTTCAGAGAACTAATGCTGTAAATAGTAGAACTTAACTCTAACTTGGCACTGAATTAAAAATATTAATCTTTACATTAAAGAATTGAGCCACAGAACTCCATTACACATGGTAAAAAAAAATACATAATGTCTCCTGAAAAGAAAAAATGACTTGTTTGAATCTATATGGAGGCCATGTATTACCTATGTGGTTTTTATTTACCGTTTTGCCCCTTTTTTCTTGGAATTATTGAAGTCTCTGTACGCTTTTGTAAACTGTCATTATTTATGAAGAAACAAAAGCACTGATATGTGTAAAAATGTTGCTGTCAAAGGAAACGCTGTTCATTTAAAATGTTTAGAAACTTGGCTCTTCCGATAAATTGATTTTCAACGGCCTATAAAGTGATCCAGATAAGTATATTGTTGGGGGAAAAAAGAATAATAAATGGTAGATTTATTTATTTATAATTCACCACAGTATGGAGAAAAGTACGGCAGGTTACAGTGCAACAACAAATGTAAATGAAGGTATTCATGCAACTGGTATATTACATGAGCAATAGCATATACTGTACAGGACATACTGTGCAAGATTACCTTATTGCAAAGAGAATAATGAGTAAGAAAGAAAGGAAGAGTAAATGGTAGATTTTAAGATTTTATTAATCAATTCAATGGAAAATCAATTTAAATTGATGTATCAATTTTTTTTTTTTTAGCACAGCCCTCATTTCAGCTTGTACAGAAACCATTTTTATTTGCTCCACAAACTACCAGTGACACTGACAAGAACAACTTTTCTGAGAATGAGTAAATACTGAGTGATCTTGGAAACATGCACTCTCTAACCCAAGAGACTTGAGATGAAAAGCATCTAATATGTCTTAGCAGGTACTCGCAGGGTATCAGCGGGTAGCTCAACAATAATTGCACCGAACATTGGGACGTTTTCGGAGTGTAAAATGAGAGCCCAGGCCCCCATGACCCGTCTCTGGAATCCCTCAGCGAGTGTTGCAGACAAGGATGGGGTAAAATAGGAGAGGCGGACACCCCTTCCTCTCCACTTTCGGTACTTTGATGTATTGAGCGCTGGGCTCTGATGACCAGATAATGCAGAGCGAGAGACTGAAAGGAGGCTTTGGAATGGCTTGAAATGCAGAGGGATGGTGTGGTAGTGAACAGGAGTCTCACACATATACACATACTGTGTAAGGATCTATCCAACATAATCCTCATTTCCACATCATACTTTCCACGCAGTTTTATTTTGACATTTTATTTTTCAGAATACACAAATATTCAAACTTTACTACAGTTTCCTTGTGCATTCAAACATATGGATAATTATTTTTTCTTGGCTTGACATTATGTAACAATGAAAACAAAGAAAATATTAAAATAAGTGCTCGTAGCTCATGGTATGTCTGGCAAGAAAAGCCTCATGGGAACTCATTCAGATCCAATGATTTCAGCACCTGCCCATCTGAAATAGACTTAAACATACTCGACAAAATAATACAGATATTGTTTCTATTGTTTGCATGGGAACACATGGCAAGGCAAGGCAAGGCAAATTTATTTATATAGCGCATTTCATACTCAAGGCAACTCAATGTGCTTTACATGATAAAACATTCAATTGTTTAAAATCAATAAGAACATTTAAAATCATCAGTAAAATCAATTAAAATCATCAGTAAAATCAATTAAAATCATCATGACAACAACATGACAAAAAATCTCTCTCTCAATCATACGCAGTAGAGAAAAAAGTGCCTTTAACTTTGATTTAAAAATGTTCACATTAGATGCTGACTTCAGCTCTGCTGGCAGTTTGTTCCACTTCTTTGCAGCATAACAACTAAAAGCATGTACACACACACTCGCACACACTCATTTCCTTCCAAGAATCTTTGCACAAAACCACAAAAACTAGGTAACAAAATAGCTCTGACTGAGTTCACACTTGAACCTATAGATGAATTGATGAATAACAGAGCATGCAAAGTGTGAAGACATTAAGATAAAGACACTTAATGTTTCCCCTTTTACAAAACCGGTAGCAGTTGCTTATTTAGTCACTTGACACAGTTACTGGCAGACCTTATTGCCAAATTTTAATCCTACTTTCTCTCTTTCAAAGTGATTCATTTGGATAAAGGTGATAATGTACATACATTTGTTAACTTCTACAGATGTTTTCACCAACGTTGCTGACTGAAAGTCTCATTCTTGAACTTTCCAGCATCTCCTTTTGTGATGAATTTGTTTTCTCACCTAGAAACTGGGTCGTTAATATGTCATAGAGGAAATCGGGCACTTTGTGTGTATGGGTATGCATTTTTGAAAGTGTGATGGGTTGTGGAGGCATGCATGGCTACATGTGACTGATGGACCCACTGCCATTACCCACCGTTGTACACGAAGAGTTAACGTGAGGCAGAGAAAACAAGGCGAGGGAGAGACCACCCATTGGGCCGGTACTGGGGTCCAGATTAAGCCGCCCCGGGCGCTCCCTCTGGGACCGTTGCTTTGTTGATGGCTTTTTAATGACCTCTGCCTGGATACAGGCTGAGTGACAGGCAGATGGGAAAAGCCGATGGGTAAATTTAACATTCCAAAATAGGGGATTTTTTTTTTATCTCTTCCTGTTGGTTGAAATCCAGTTTGTGGTGCAAAGTTTATAGGACACGGGTTTCGCTGTGCGACCATAGTTTGTAGCAAGTGTGTGGCTTTTTAGCACAAAAACAAAATCAAGATTCTAAACTAGCACAAGCTACTTATGGTAATTAAAGGTGCAGTCTGCAACTCTTATTTACTAAAGCTGTCACTATGTAAGGACAGCTTAGGAACTTTTCTGCTTGAAAGGTAATTACTGCTGCTTGATTTACATTATGTTTGATTTGTAATTGTCACACTAGAACTCTGTAGTGCATGTGTTGTTCATGTGTGCGCAGCAGCCTCCGTGTGGGCTGCTGTAAGTGACACTGTTGTTGCTGCTGTTGCTGAGGTGTGTGCACATTGAGAGAGAGAGAAGCGCTGCAGTAATTTGCTTTTAACAGAGCATGTTATATTACTGCGATGTTGCTGTCTGGCTAACGTTAGCTTGTTAGCTCCTCTGAGGGAGGGACTTTGGAAAGTTTGGAGGCAGTGCAAGAGAGCAGCGAGGAGGGAGGGGGAGAGAGGGATCTGAGAGTTGCGGACTGCACCTTTATTATTCAAGTGACTAAAAATGTCTTGCTTTGGTGAATTTGTCCATTAAACCTCATCAAACCACAAATGAGTTGACACATAGGGCAATCGATTGCCTCAATGTTTTTAAGTTGATTAACTTAAAAGTCAAAATTTTCCAGAACTTTAAAGGTTGGATGACTGGCTACTTGTAATTATTTTATAACAGTTAAATGTTATATGAATTAAGTTTTTTTTTAATATATATAAATAATCCATATTTGAAACAATAGGACTTCATCATTCTTATCATGTAATTACTTATTTCTGTTGTAAGTTGTACTTAAGTTACGCTTATTTATAAATAAATATAGTTCCATTTACTTAAAAATCATTAGTTAAAAAGGAAGAAGACATATATAAGCTAGAACTTTTTCTATCACTTTGAGTATAAACTACTTAATCTATTTAATTGCATTGAGCGTTCAGGGTTTACAGTGAAAACACTGTTTAAAGCGGGTGTATCAGTGAACGACATAGTGTATAGGCCTCAATAAATGGAAGATCATTGGCTCGAATAAAAGGTGTAAAACTTTGGGGGTAAAAAAATGCTGAAAATGTTGTTTTCATCTCTGCTAAAAAGACTCCATTAAGGAGGACAGTGAATCGTGAGACACTGTTTGTGTTCCTGTTTGTTCCCAGTATTCTCCGTGATGTCGCCTCACTCCGTAAAACATTCAATTTAAGCTGATTTATGGTTTTTTTTTTCACCAAAATAAACATCTGCCATTGTTTTGCCATAAATCTGATGGGAAGTGACTTTGACAGAGTTTTGGGGGGCAAATGCAAGAAATCACGGCATAAATACTTTTATCCATCCGCGTATGGGACTCCACATCAATAATTGTGTTTTCAGAGGATATCAAAACAAACATTCAAGCAGCAATTTCAAACTTTTACATCTTTTTTCCAAGCAAATGCTCTTCTATTTGTTGAAGCAGCTTTAATATTTGTAACATTTTTATGGCATTTAATGCATTCCTACATTCTTCATACTGAAGAACATCTTTTAGTTTTTCTGGAGGAGGAAGTTACAGTCTTGACAAAAGTCCAGCTTATGTTGGGAAGTCTTAAAGTGAATCATGAGTACATCCCCTGATTAAGAAATGACTGAGGGATTGCATTGACATGTATCTTTTAAATATCCTGAAATAACTGCACTGCACCACTGTAGTTTCCTTTCTTGCACAATGCCAAACATTGTAGTACGGGGCTGACCTGATGGTCCCATGAAAGCCATTAGTTTACACTGTAATGTACGTCATGCGTGTGCCTTTAGTCTCCAAATGGGATTTGGAGAAGTCAACAGGAGTGCTGGACTTTTGTTTGCACTTAGCGTCGGACACTTGTGCTTTCCTACTTCGGAGCGAAAATAAACAGAGTGGTTGCCACAATTTACAGGAGATGACAAGATAAGCTTATTAGTGGTGATGTGTTTGTCTTCTCCCTCGTCTCAACTCCATCACCGAGGGACACTAAAGCTTCCAGTAACTCGTCTTAAGAAATATTGACACCAGTATCTTGATATTCGTTGACAAATTGGTTTTGTGTGTTATTGACACTCGGTTGTAACTAAATCAAAAGGCTTTTCGTTGCCCCGCTTGTAGGCCTCCCACTGCTCTGAGCAGAGTAAAACCCCCATATCTCAGACAGCCTTAAACAAATTGAATCCAGACTTTCTGCTCTCACAGACAGGCTTTTACACTGAAATACCTCCACAAGCATGAGTCACTCTAGTTCTATGGATTCAACAGTCCTAACTAAGATCACTTAATCCA
This sequence comes from Gouania willdenowi, assembly GCF_900634775.1. Lineage (NCBI taxonomy): Eukaryota > Metazoa > Chordata > Actinopteri > Blenniiformes > Gobiesocidae > Gouania > Gouania willdenowi. The sequence continues at coordinate 14,530,583 of NC_041054.1, read as the reverse complement.
TAAATACACTTTTAATGTGGATGTAGAAAGAATTTCAATTCAATACTAGTTACTATCTAATAGCAGAGATGTAAGGAGTCCTGATAAATCCTATTAAAGTAGAAGTACTGTTACTTGATTGAAATTAAGTCATACATAAAACACTCAAGTACAAATGAAAAGTAGCTCAAATAATAGTACACAAAGATAAAGTTACTAGTTACTTTCACCGCCCACATTTATTTGTGGTAATAAATCTTACCACGGTTCCCTTGCATACAGTAAGCATCTCATGTATGAGCTTCAAAAGGACAAGACGTAATCTTGCACAATTAGAACTAGGGGTGATTATTGGCAAGGATGTTGCAATACGATACGTATCGCTATACGTGGGTCAAGGTACAATATTATCGCGATATATCACAATATTCTACTCAGTTAATATCAAAATTAAACGTAGAGATGAAAAATCGAGTTGCTCTATATGTTCATCAGAAGATATTGATCATTCAGACAAATTGAGTCAAAACTATATTTGCTTCAAAAATCCTATTTATTATTAGTGTTTTTGCAGATTTTCACTGAAAAAAAGAAAATGCAGTGTTACACACTGCCATCATAAAATAAAGTGCAACAAGTTTCTACTGTTTAGAAGTCTCAAAGTAACCATGACAACACAATGACGGCAACTGTAAGTGAGAACATTAAGGATAAATCACCCTGAGTTACTGATAATGCATCAAAGTAAGAAAAAATAATTTCTCCTATTGTGTCAGTTTAAACACTGATCTGAGCAGATTATATGAAAATAAAATGTCTGCTCATACATAAATATTGCAGACATTACACACTGCCATCATAAAACCAAGTGCATCAAATAACCTTTGCAACACATTGAAAGCATTGTAACCACTGAAATATTGCACAAATATGAAAAATATTGAATAAATATCAAAAAATAAAAATAAATAAATTAAATATTAAATAAAAAACTATTTTTTCAGTAAAAAAAATTTATTTAAAATCCGCACCCAAAAAATTATTTTCCACAAAGGCATCTGTATAAAATAAAAGGTTTGTCAAAATGAATATAGCTAAATTTATGAACCCTAAAACATACCAAATGTGCCATGTGGTTAACAACATAATGGGTAGAAACCACAACCTGAGCCATTGAATGAAAAATAATAATTTACTCAGTAACAAATTACTTAAGTACAAGTAAAATTACTGATTTAGAAATCCACTCAAAAAAGTAAAAGTACTCGTAAAAGCCACTTGATTGCAGTAACGTGAGTACTTGTAATCCATTACTTTCACCTCTGTCTAATAGTTAAGAGAGTGATGAGTAAATGAAATGCTAGAACATGGTTTTAAAATGACCACCACTGCTACCAGCAGCACAGACTGCTGAAGCTTTTTTCAACGACTAAATATGCACTTGATGATCTGATTTTTTTTTTTCCTTCCTTCAAACCATGTGTTTCTCTGAACAGATAGACGGAGAGGCAGGCAGGGATTGGGATTGGGAGGGGGCCCTTTGCAGCGCACGGAGAAGAGCACGTGCAGCGCACTCTGGGAATGTTTAGATATCTCCTCAAACGGCTCCACATGGGAAGAAAAAAAAAAAAAAAAAAAAGGAAAAGCCGTCCTGTATGCTTTGACTGCAGCCGGCTGGAGCAAAGGGGCTGGCCCCAGTTTGACATGAGCAAAACACACACAGATGACACACACACACACACACACACTTGTTAGGAATACCCTGCCAATGTCTGAAGCAATGTGTGTTGTGAAGTTACCAATTGATGTACAAATTGTTTAACAAAACCAGTTTTTAGGAATCTTCTCAGCAGTTATGGGACAGAAAAATGTTTTTGAACACACACACGTTCTCTCCACTGAACATAATAATGGCTACATTTATGTCTGACGTCCATTTTAATCATTCTGTCGGACACTGGCTACGTCATCATTCTGTAACTGTAGCATCAAATTTAATGTAACACTGTACGATGCACACACGCAACAAGTTGCATTGCTGCATTGTTACAGGTTTTTTTTTTTTCTACACACACGTGCTCTTACATGTAGGTTCTGGTTTTTCTTGATACCTTTTTTTTTTTTCTCCCCTCAAACTCTGAGACCACATGCTGCATTTCATTCCCATGTTTTAATTGTTGGCCATGCCTTGGCAGAGCTCCAGCTGGGGAAAAGGGCCACTGATTGGCGTGTTTGCTTTTGCATGTGCACACACGGTTACCTGGATATCAAAGCCGAGCCTGTACCAGCGGCGAGAAGAGGACCAGGAGGGGGGGGGGGGAGAAAAGAGAAAAAATTACAGCATATATCAGGAATTTTCCAGCTAATGATGTGCGGATGTGGTAGCACTGGGGAGAGAGAGCCACTGACTGTGCTGTCTTTGTTTCGTTCACCGAGGGCCCTGTGCTGCATTCCTGTATGCTGTGCATACTTTGGCAACAGTTGCAGTGCCCCCTTTTTTCCCCCCCCGACTTACTGTATAAAGCTTGTGTGCTGCTTTTTGCATTTCTTTCTACATCTTTCTGGTCTGGCAACACAGATTCACCTTATCGACAACTTTTCTTTTTGCTTATTCCCTTTCTTGGAGCTGCAACATTGTTGGGATTGTAAATGACTTTAAAAGAGCATGAGACAGACTGAAGGGAAAGTGAGGCAGACGTGAAATAATGGTGTTTACAACATGGCTGACTGCTGCAGCTTGGGATGGGGCCTCACGGAGACACAACATCACCGCCTCTGCTCCACTGTCCCCTCAGCAGATAGTTTTAATAGGTATTGGTGCGACATTCACCCAGTGTCTTTCCAAATGTGTCTGCTTAGGACGGAGAAAGGCTTGAAGTGCTTTCATGAATGTAATCAAAGAAAAGCTGCACAACTCAAAGCCCAATGTTTAAACCAGTATGTTCCATTTTTTGTTTTTGTTTTAAAGTAACTGCAGAAAGTCTTTCAGGAAAGCTTTTGTTCATTCACAACAGTTATTTAGCCTGAGGTGTGTTTAAAGCACTTGTCTGAGAGCGTGTTTGTATGTGTGCACTGGTGCTCTTTCATCCCAGGCTTCCTCAGTGAGAGGAAATGTAAACATCGGCCCCCAGCCAAGCTCCAACCACCCCTCCCACCCCCACCGCCCACCCGTTCCCTCACCCGCACCCCCACCCCTTCCTCCGGAGCTGCAGCTTTAAGCCTCAGCTTCAGTCATCCCTAATGGCATCAGGTCACTCATAAAATCCTCGTCAGAAGATGGTTCACATCAGCCGCAGCTAGAAATGAATGGATTATTTTCTTCTGCACAGTTTGAAGTCACACCAGGCTTGAGATCAATTACAATTTAAATTGATAATTAATAACAAATGCAGACTAAAAATAATTGTAATTCAATTGAAATAGATGTTATTGTATTTGAGTTCAGATATTTGACTTTGTACTTGTAATTGGTGATTCTAATTGATTTTTTACAAGTCAATTACATGCAAAATTGTAAAAAAAAAAAAAAGAAAAAAAACTGAAATAATTGAATTAATTAATTCATTTTTTTTTTTGGATGTGCCTGGAAAGGGATAAATGTGTAAGCTTTTGAAAATTAATTCAAGAAAAGACCAAACAATGTGTAGCTCTCAAAGTTGAGTAAATAATATCTTAGTATTTTACAGTTATTGTCAACAAATGAGCTTTTTATTCATTGTTTTCAGAGCCAGGTTACAGATGCTTGAGCCTAAACCATCAAAGTAGTAGTTGTAATATAATTTGCTATTATTTCAAAATATCAATGTTACAACTATGTTAATAATAAAACTGTAGTAGTGCACATTTATTCTTTTGTTTTACATTCGACACGAAAAAAACTAATGTATGTGAATTTATTTGCTTAGTAGTTGTAATTTAACTTTAATGAAAGACAACAAATTTAACTGTAATTGGAAGAAATGTTGGACTTAAGCAATTAAACCACTTTTAGATGAACTGGTGATCATTTGATCTATTTTATTGTTATTGAAAGACATGAGGACTGATTTCTTCTGATGCCTTTCACTGTGTGAGCTAGTATGTCTGAATTCTCCTGAAGGGGTTTTTACTTTTTTTTTTTTTTTTTTTTTTTCCCTGAGTGAAAAGTCTGGATTCTAGTTCAACATCAACCACATGCTCAGGATAACTCACATTCATTTGTAGATACACAAAAGCAAAGTCATCCCCTTCCAAAGCAGGTGCTGTCCGAGTCACGTGCACTCACTCTCCCCCTGCGCTCACATGCATGCACCCTATTGTCACACGAGTCAGCGGCACTGGCAGCGCTGGCTGGATGTTCCAAAGTGTACTGGCTTGGAGGTCTGGCCTAGGAGGTCTGTAGGTCCTCTGGGGCAGGAGAAGCCATTTCCTCCAAGAAAGGGGGCGGAGAGGAAGGAGCGGCGGCGGCGGCGGCTGCTGCTGTGGGGGCGGATTGAAGGGGAGGAGGTGGTGAGGGGGAGGATGTTCTCAGCAGAAAGGAATTCTCAGAATGTTGCCCTATAATCTGGAGTCGGCCTCAAACACACACTAACTCCCTGTTTTTTTTCTTTCTTTTTTTTTTCTTCTTCTTCTCTCGCTCCTTTTGGCTTTATCTGACCTCCGCTGGCTTTGCTGTTGCTATGCTAGAAGGGAAGAATGGTGTCGGATGAGCACAGAGGCAGATGGAAAATGCAAAGCAGCTGACCCTGAGAGCAAAGCACTGTGTCACGCAGTTCAACGGCTGACATACTCTATCTTCCCCTCAGTGTCCAGTTCACTGTACATGTACATGTTCAGGCAGCTTGAGAGCCGAGTTGGGTAATGATAGGAAATGTGATGCAGAGGATAGGAAAAGTTACAAGAAATGCAAAAAAAAAAAGATTTGCAAGAGGACAAAAGCAGAAGAATCTCTTCAATGTGGTGTTAGTTGGTGAAATATTCAATAGAGCAAAGATGAGCAACTTCTATTGGAGTGTGGGCCACAAAAATGCGATTATCCGATCACGTTATCAACATTCATGTGAGCATTTAGAATAATAACAAATCTGAGCATTAATTCTGGAAAAACAAAGAGTTTTGTCTTGGGTGGGTTTTTCTTTGTGTTTTGTGAGTTTTTAGACATTTTGTGTGTTTTTGAATTCATTTTTAGTATTTCCGTGTCAATATGGTAAAGTTCTTTAAGTCATCATGTGTGTTACATTTTTTTCAGTTATTGTTGTCATTTTTATGTGTTTTATTATCTTTTTGTGCAATTTGGTTGGCATTTTGTGTCTTTGATGTCCTTTGGTGTATGTTGTTGTTTTTGTCATTTTGTGATTGTTTACTGTTTAGTGTGTCTTTTGTTGACATTTTGTGTTTCTGGAGTTTTATGTGTTGTGTTGGGGTTCAAATTACTTCTAACCTCATGAATTACAATTTTGTTTTAGGGTTTTCGCAAATTTAAGCCAAGGGCCCTGGGTCACTAGTTGCCTATGTCTGCAATAGAGGGCTGTTGGTCTATTGAGAATCATTTTAAAACTAACTGCAGTGTTTTATGGAGCTGGAAAACTAAGTGTGATCATAACCCATTCATGGATATTATAGGCTCTGTAGCTGTTAAACCTTTGGCTTCACTGTATCTCAGAAGCCTGTTTTACAGACTTGCAGGCTTACAGATACGTAGAATGAGAGATTTTTAATAGAGAACAGGAGATTTTGGGTGAGAGTGGGAGGTAAGAGGTATGAAATAGTTGTTGAGTTGGTCACTGAAGCTGGGAATCTGATACTTGAAATGAGCAAGAGGTTGGTGGTTTGATCCCAAGGATGTTCCAGACCAAGTTAGGGCTGGGCAAAAAATCGATTTATCGAATTTGTAGATAAAAACAGTTTTTAATTATCAATTTCGAATTTAAAAAAAATAAATTTATATATATTTTTTTTGGTTTTTTTTCCACCACAGTTTTTTCAGACTTTTTCGCGTTCCGTCCTTGTGGGTTACCGTAGCACGATGTGAGCCAGCACCCTCTTTGTTTACACGTGTTTGCCCTTTGAGTACGCTATATGTGTGCCAGAGCCATGTTTAATGTTTTATTGGCACTATGCTGAGATGCTTTAATTGTAATGTTATATGATATAAAATATGTAGTTATCTGATTTCTTAATCAGAAAGTTGAAGCTACTGTGAAGTTGATGTTGCACTTTTGCTTAAACCTGGGTTAAAGCTTGAAATTGTTGAGTTATTTTGGGATTGTTCTAGGCATTTTAACTCTTGAGGACAATCGCAGCAATGAAGTTGCACTTTTGACAATATATCTGATGTTGGCAGTCATTTTTAAGTGCATTGGAAAAAAAAATGGAATCGAAACTCTAATTTTTCTTTAAAAAAAATCAGAGATTTTTTAAAGTGTCCTAAACCCAAAGTTGCTCACATTGTAGATTGTCACCTATGGCGCTTGAATGTGACTGCTAATGTTAGCTTTTAACTCGTACATAGAACGTTGCTAAATATCTTTAACAATTAATATTCTCCCCAACTTTATGATTGCATTTAAACCCAGGAGAGATTGAATAATAAGACTATGCGTTCTTCCTGGTGTAAAACAGTCTGCGACAATGTCAATACAGATTCAGGTTAAAAAAAAAAAAACCTACTTGTATGTTTTTTTCTGGTGTAAGCTTTCATTTGTTTGCTTTAATCTGTACTTGTGGTCCGTAATATGGGTCCGGATGTATCTGTGGTTCTTCCTAGAAGACTTTTAATGCTTATGCGTGTACCTGGAATGTGCATCTATGATGTACTAGAAATATGTAGACATTTTTCTAGTTTAGTCACGTTCTCCAGTCTTTGGCAAAGACGGTTCTGGACATGAGATCACTATAGATAGGATGTCATTATCTGATAAAGTAGTTGCAGTTGGTTTTTTTTGGTTTTTTTTCTTGTGCTTTTATAAAACACATTCATGTGCTCTCAGACTGTATGTGCAGCTCTGAGATTTGACTGCTTTGAAATTAACATCCTGTTCGTGGTCGCACACGACTCGGTTCTGGTCACATTGCTCAGGCAATCGACCTCACTTCAACTGAAGAAGGTAGCTATAATGAGAAACGATCACACATCTGCAATGTGCAGCCATCGCCTCTGTTAATAGTCTCATGTAGTTTCTAAGAAATATGTGATGCAACCCTTTGTGGTTCGCATTTCTTCTTGAATGTATGATTGGACGACAGATTTGGTAAAGTATTGCACTACTTTTATGAATTTAAGCTACCGTATGTTGTCTCTTTTTATTTCCACTGTGAAATAAGGCATTCTACAGTCAAAGGGATACAGTACTTGCTTTGAAACAACAACTTACAGTTGGTTTCTTGGTTTTATTTGCTACTTTGCAATATGAATATCTAGCTTGAGATGAAAACCATGACTGCATTTTGATGGGAAATTTTCCCTTTTTAGACAGTCTTGCACTGAATGACCAATGTGAGTTTATTTAGAGAAGACGCATGTATGACATCAGTATGCATGTACTGCAATTTGAGACAAATTCAAGACCTTTTTAAAAGCATTGCCAGACTCTGCTCCATTGGCCTGTTTGCTGTTAGATGTAGAATTACCACACAACAAATACTTCAGCGTCCAGAGGGTGTAGAAGGAAAATAAGATGATTAAGTTTATTGATCTTTCCCATAATGATTTGCTTTTGTGATGCATTTGACATTTTCTGACATATGCACATAATCTCACATCCTGCTTTGCCAGATGGGGCTGTTTTCCATTCTCTGGGCTTCATCAAAATCCATTTAAAGGGCAAACATTAATGGGGCACGTGATCAAAATCACGTTTGTCAGCTAATCACTCAGATTTCTTCGTGTCAGTGCATTTCTCAAATAAGCCTTGAGGATACTAAACTGCTGAGTCACACCTCATACTCAGAAGACCAAGGGTCTAGATCACTTTTTATTAGTTCATTTTTAAACGTTGATCTCTTTTTATTTTAGTTTACCTGCTCAAGTACATAAATAAAGTTTCTCGCCATTAAAATTGGGAGTTTGTTTCTTCACCCTCACACGGAGACCGACTAAGCCGAGCCAACAAAGTGTTCCAGGTGACGCTGCACTCTTCCAGCACACAAACATTAGCGTCAGACTGTGAGAGCCTGATAAGCAATGTGCAGCGCCTGTAGAGTGAACTGCGGCCAAAAGCTGTTGGAAAAATCTGGAGTTGAGGAAAGCACCTGGAACGGGTCCACTCTCTTAGGGTCACTGAGTTTTGTCTGGAGGCTTTCCCTACTGTAGCTGTTAACAATGATGCTTGCTTTCCTGCTAGCTACACACACTTCAATCTCAGGAGGATTACAGTGAAAAACTTGGAAAAAATTAATGTAAACTGATGCAGAATGAGAGTTCTTGTGCATCAAGTAACGAAGTACAAATACGTAAGTAGTTTTTCTTAAATATCTGTATTTTCTACTCCTTACCTTTTAGAAATGAGCTTGTTACATTTAAGACCTTTGAAGATGACATCACAACGTAAAAAACCAACAAAACATTTTAAAGTCAAAGCTGCTCTGGATTTAAAGGTGCAGTCCGCAACTCTCAGATCCCCCCCCCCCCTCCCCGCTGCACCCTTGCCCTGCCTCCAAATTTCCCAAAGTCCCTCCCTCAGAGGAGCTCCACAAGCTAACATTAGCCCGACAGCAACATCACAGTAATATAACATGCACTGTTAAAAGCATCTTACTGCAGCGCTTCTCTCTCTCAATGTGCACACACCAATCTCGCAGCAGCAGCAGCAACACAGTGTCACAGCAGCCCACACGGAGGCTGCGGTGAGAGCAGCGTGCGCACAAACACATGTGCTACATAGTTCTAGTGTAACAATTACAAATCAAACAATGTAAATCAAGCAGCAGTAATTACCTTTCAAGCAGAAAAGTTGCTAATTCCATCTTCCACTTCTCCAGATTATACACTGTAAAAAAGACGGTGCTCCAGCCTCCGGAGTCATTTTTTATTCAAGTATCTATTAGGGCTGGGCAAAAAATAGTTCTTTCGAATTTATAGATAAAAACGATTTTTATTTTGTAAATTTTTTCTTTTTTTTTTTATTTGAGTTTTTTTTCCCCACCACAGTTTTATTTAACTTTTTCGCATTCCGTCCTTGTGGGTTACCGTAGCGCGATGTGAGCCATCCCCCTCTTTGTTTACATGTGTTTACCCTTTGAGTACGCTATATGTGCGCCACAGGCATGTTTAATTTTTTTATTCGCACTATGCTGAGATGCTAAGGGAAGTTTTTTTTTTAATTGTAATGTTATAGAATATGTAGTTATCTGATTTCTTAATCAGGAAATTGAAGCTACTGTGAAGTTGCTGTTGCACTTTTACTTAAACCTGGTTTAAAGCTTGAAATGGTTGAATGACAGAACCTCATTTACTTTTTATTTTACGATTGTTCTATGCATTTTAACTCTTGAGGACAAACACAGCAACAAAGTTACACTTTTGACAATATCTCTGATGTCTGCTGTCATTTTTAAGTGCATTGAAAAGAAAAAAAAAAAAAACGAGAATCGAAACTTGAATTTTTCTTTAAAAAATTGCTGTTGTGCAGCTCAGTGGTGTGGTGGTTTGTGCCCTGAGGGGTAGTTTTAAATAATCAGTGTCTGTGGATATTAAAAAGTAAACGCCTTTGTTATTTATTAGTTGATTTATGTTGTTGCCTTACTTTGAATAGATTTGTAATTTGTATGCAGCACAGTGCTGTCTGATCAAGTCTTGAACTCAAGTTGGAAATTATTAATGTGAAGTAGGGAGTTTTTTGTGTCCACATTTTTTCGTTAGGTCATCAAAGACTTTGAAAGTACTTCAGTTATTGCATATTCGAAAATCATGGTTGTGCATAAAGGCTGTCTGTTCTATATTTTCTTGTACTTAATGCAGGGGCTAAGAATGATAGATGAAAAATCAGTTATTATTGCAGGTTTTCCATAAACCCAATACATAACTGAAAACATTAACCTTGCAGTGTGGGAGTGTGTAAGACCTGTGTCCTCGGATGCACTTTAGTAGAATAAAGCGTGGATGGGTTTTGTCATTCCAGGTGGTGACGTTGTGGTACAGAGCTCCGGAGGTGCTGCTCCAGTCCAGTTACGCCACCCCCGTGGACCTGTGGAGTGTGGGCTGCATCTTTGCTGAGATGTTCAGGAGGAGGTGAGATTTGAATGGCTCATACTGCCGCCACGTGACATTTCTAGACAATAAAATGAAGTTTGAGAAGAGTGTCAAACTGAAATGCTCAGCTTTGAATAGCTTTTCATCACTTTCTATTGTCTGACAATGTAAACAATACCTGTGACTCAACTCACTCCCAACTAGCTAATGTTTGCTATTGTTTTACTTTGTTTACTGAATTTGATTGGCATTTTAAACTTTAGGTGAACTTTGTTAATCATTGTGCTAAAGTCGATTTGACGCAAGCATTTTTAGTAGCTTGTTTCTTAGCTTAATCATTGATTGTGAAGGATTTTTGACATCTGAACTAAGGGTGTAAGAAAAAAAATTGATTCTGCGATATATCACGATATTTCACTGCATGATTATCGTATCGATCCAGAAATGTCCAGATCCATTTTTTTAATCATGTTTTTTAACGGGAAAAACTTTTAATTGTGCTAACATATGCATAGCATTGGTCACTAAGTGTCAATGAAACATGTAATTTGTCAGTTTGATAAACATAACACTTGTTTTTTGATATTTTTTACTTGAATTTCAGTTAGTTACCATTTACTTGTTTAAAGTTTAAAAAAAAAAAATGAAATAAATTAGTTCATATCATTTTGCACTTTTGTAATTAGTAATATTGTAATATATCGCAATGTGTATTATACTGTTTAGTTTTCAGGATATGTCGTATCGTGACATGCAAATTGTGAATCGTATTGTATTGTATTGTATTGCACACCCCCAATCTGTACCCAGTATAGACTGGAAGCTCCCAATTTCCAATAGGACACCCCAACAAAGGTGACCCAAACGTGACGAAGACGGACGTTTATTTAGCTTCTCTGTACAGTCGCTGACCACTTCAGCAGGTATAAAACTGTGGTTTCAGGCTCTGCTTTTTTAACGTTTTGCTCATTTTATTCTTTTCTAAACCATCTTTTAAAACCGAATTTGATATTTGAAAGCTATCCAAACGTGGCGTCTTGTCTCCAAACGGCACCTGTCGGATGTTTTGAGGACTCTGAGCCATCACATTCGTTGGTCTTATCACACCTTTAACACAAGCTTCCTGCAGTGGTTGCAGCACATCAGTCAGAATTCAATTTCTTGGTGTAGGTTTTTGACAGTTTGTGGTTTAACAACCTTCCCACAGTGGAGAGCTGAGCCAATAAGCGACCTAAAAGAAGAGGGGAAATAAAAAGGCGTAACTGCCTGTCGATGGTTGATTAAGAAGATACGTTGAACTATCCACAATACAACAAAATGACCTTTTAAAATGTGTTTTCATCCCACGTTATCCAAAGAGTTGTTATGTAACCAACCAAAGATCTTGCCAGGATATGATATTGTGAGGCGGAGTAGATAAGGTCAGCCTTTCAGAGATAGGGCTGAGTGCCAGGAGGACCAACCCAGCTTCCTTCGCTAACAGTCCTCGCACCATAGAATACATGGGAAAGCACGCCATGCACTCAGAGCCTGAATGTGTGCCTGCTGTGGGACACAACAGGTGGGGAAAAGTGTGCACTGTACAGACAGGTGACAAGTTTGTGGGATGCTCTCGCGTAGATAAACTTATGGTTGTTGTGCTCAAGTCTTCCGTTGTCACTAGATCAGTCCAAAAGAGGAACACTGATGAGGAAACCTCCTCCCCCCCACCCCCACACCCCCAAATTATTGACCCACATCTGCTTCACCTGCACCAACAACTTTTCTGATGATAATATATTATCAGGCAAGTCAAACGTGCATGTGGGAGGCAATAATAATAATACCGGAAAATTAAAACCCTAAATGCGTAGAGACTTTGTTTGCAGCGTGCGTTCACACAGAACAAAGGCTGTATGTTGTACACCAGCCATCTGTCACCCTTTGTATTCATTTCCTCTGGTTGTTTTAGTGTCGCGTCCACGTGGAACATGGCAACTGGAATTGCACTGGAAATGCACAAAAAACATACATTGTGGAAAAATACACCAAATGACAACAAAAATATCAAAATGACAACAGAAATGCACAAAACTAAATATTTATACAAAACAATCACAAAATGACAACAGAAATGCACAAAACACCAAAAAATACACAAATTGACAACAGAAATGCGCAAAACAACACCAAAAAATACACAAAGTGACTCCAGAATCACACTATAATGGCAACAAAAAACTATAAATATACAAAAAATGCACAAAAAGAGAACAGAAAGATACAAAAATACATATAATGCCTCCAAAAAACATACATTACAGAAAAATACACCAAACGAAAAAAATATAAAAATGAGTAAAAAAAAACAAAAAAAAACAACACCTTTATCATGCGCATGTCCCATAGAATTAAACCAGGGAAATCACACACACTATTTTACTTTGCATACCTGCAAATATACCCCTTTATAACACTACAGAGTAGGTACACCTCTTTGTACATCCAACCTTCAAACACATACTCATTTGGCCATAATTGACAGCTTTACTTAGGGTCCCATTATATGAATGCATACTTCCGACGGGCACTGTACTCGTAAGGATAAGCTGAAACAGGACCAGGGGTCATTTAGAGTGAGACCACAGCAACAATAATCCTATCCTGCCACACAAACCTTCTGTATGTAAAGAATGCTTTAGTCAAGTAGCTCTGTGTGTTTGGAAATTAATCTGCATATATCAACCATAAGTTATTATTGTGTCAGAACCTGTGTTTAGTGTGAGATCTTGGCTTCCTTCAAAGACTCGTATTTGTATTCACTGGTAGTTAAAAAAATAAATACAAATGGAAAAAACATGAACTACTCGGCAAATATTTAATTACTCGATGCATATGCTGTATAACTGAATCAGTTTTCACTTTCAAAGCTGTATTTTTCTGGCTTGTTAGTTATGTTGACGAGTTACTCTTGAACTTTGGCTTTTTTTTTTTTTAATGCAAGTCAATGAAAAATACCCTCCTGCTTTCTTTTTCTAATAAATTTGCATAAATACATGAAATCATAAAGGAAACAAGTTTGGGCCGAGAGTATGCCAAGGAAAAAAAAGCACTTTTTGGCATGTTTCTGCACTTCTTGAATTGATATCTTGATAGGTTGTGCTCATTGAAGAAGAAAGAAAATGTATTTCCTCTTGATTCAAAATGGTATTTTTAAATACCTCCAAAAATCTCCAAAAAACCAAACGTTTAGAAGATTAGTATGTTATTGGACAGGCTATTGGAAGAACCATACTTGGCTACAAAAGTCTAACCTCTAAGATGATGCCACTTTATCAGCATTGCGCACCAGAATTTGGGTGTGGACGAGATGTACTGGCTTGCCAGCACTTCTGCCAAACTTACCAACACAACTCTGCTAGCTGCTAAGAAATGCTAGTCTAACAATAGCAACAAAAAGTAAGGATCTCATTCCATCATGCAGAAATGTACGTTTGAGTTTTTTTTTTTTTTTTTTTTGGGGGGGGGGGGGATTTCTTTTCACCTGTGTCTTTCTAATGTCATCCAAAACATACAATAGAAGCTAGTAATGGTTGGCAATCAAAGAGCCAAGAATGGAAATGTGTACCATGTTGGTTCATATTACACACAGTGCTCCTTTAACCTTTTAAAAACAGACAGCTCTAATCTGTTTGTGGTCTTGTTTTGATTGGATTAAATGATACATCTGTGCGTGTGCGTTTTGGCAACCTGGCCTCCGTCTAATTTTGTCTCGAGGTGGAGGGTGAGGCAGAGCCCTTTGATGGCGGTGCACACAACATGCGAACACTCACTCTTCCACTTCGCGGTGCAGGTGATTAAGATAGCTTTTTAAAAGACCACCTGTCTGAGATTAAAGGGCACCTGGGAGATAGCGGCAGGAGTGACTGATGGAAAAGTGCAGAACAATCGGTGACGGGGAGAGATGTTTGTGTGTTTAGGATTATGATCAGACCGCTCAGGAACCGCACATCAAACATTGTCACTCTAGGCCTCCTACAAGCTCTTCTTCAAAGTCGTTTATTGAATACTTCATTTTTTTGAATGCTTACTGGATAGTTTGACTGTTGGTAATCAACCCTGTTGGTTAAAAGTGATTTATTCCTCAATTATGTACAGTGAGGCTCTTGGACCCAATGTTTTCCACTATCTCTGGGCTGCTTGTGCATCTTAAACCAAGCTGTCCCAACTGAGCTGTAATAAAACCCTGCTTTGCCACATCACTTCATGCTGCAGCTCAGAAAAGTTCAAACTTTTCCTCTGACTCATTAAGCTTCAAAGATTTACGCCTGAGCACCTTCTCCACTGTCATAATCTTAAATACCAAAGCCAACCATTTTAAATGACTATATACTGTTACAAGAAGGGATGTTGACAAAAGGAATTTAAGCAAATATTATACAAGTCTGCATCTGCATGGCCGGGATTGTGCCGGGGTGAGTCACAGCCCGAGTGAATAGAAAGAAAGATCGTCTGTGTGTTGACATTCCTGCCGTCGAAAAGGTTAAACGCGGTTTTTCCTGATTTTTCAGAGAGAGGCCCCACATTGTGTTGACTTTCTCACAGTTTGAAACTGGATTGGTAAACCTTCCACTGCACAGTGATGACACGCACATGTGCTCCAATAAAACCGAACCAGGTAAAGTGCATGCAACCAAAGCTGGCATAGCCCCTGCCTCCCATTCTCAGGCAATGTGAAGCTCTCACATGCAAACATGCACACAGACATGCACATTCCGCAGGTTGCCCCAGTGGAATGTGGGATCAGGCTGTACCAGCACTAAGGAAAGCGTGACTCAGCTCGGTTTTCAAACGTCCAAAGCTAGCCCAGCCCTTTCACTGCCAGTCTGTGCCTGCATGGGTTGAAACCCCATGTGTACCAATGAGTGCTTGAGGCTGATGACTATATGGGTCTATATGGGTCCAGTAAGCCACTCCAGGTTTAAAAATGGACCTCTTGGAGCTGTCAGCCACACTTGTTTTGGCATGATAACTTTGTTGAAGGTGATTTTTTATTTATTTTTTCATTTCTTCTTATTCCTTTGCAACAGTCCATGTTTTGGTCTTTAATTAAAATGTAAGGTCAGTGCTCTCTAATCCTGAAAGAGTTGCCAATGTGCTGCTTTCACGAGTTGAACAAAGCCCGAGACATCCATTAGTTCTGTCTAACATTTCTCAATCAGTGAAACAAACAAATCCAGGCCTGACTCTACTTCCGAACTGAAGCATGTGTGATTGCCGTCGCTAATACAATGTGCCAATCTCCCGTGGGTGACTAATTTCCCAGTGTCTGAGCCTGTAGGAAAGTGTGGGTGTTTAGCTATGCACAGCTTCCTGCAAAGGGGAAAACACAGGGAGCATAGGGTAGGTAGGTCTTTCATTTCTTTTAAAATCAGGTGGGAGTAAGGTTGGTTTGGTTTACATATAAAAACCACAAACATAGGCGTACAGGTACTCATATGACTGTGTCCTTTATCACATTGAGCTTCTCAAATTATAAGTAACTTGTTTGTAAGTTAAAAAATGAATGAGTCACTTAGGAAAAAAACACCTGCTTTACTTTGAAGAATTTCACTTTTGGCACCAATTGCCGAGTTGAATTGATTGACTGGAACATAAATGTTTAAAATGAATACATTTGAAGATTAAAGTAGTTTGAGTGGATTTAACTCCCAGTTTTCGTCAAAAGGATTTTGTTCTGACCTTATTATGACAGTAGTGGCATCTTTTGGGTTATTAACAGCAGAAATGCAACTAAAGTTGATAAACTTGCTGTAGCTTTAGCATGCTAACCCACATGTCCTGCGTTTTGATACTGTAGATTCAATTTGTCGCGAAAGTGTAAATCTTTTGTCTTCTAGCTAGTTTTCATAGACTGTGTTGAAAGAAGAACAGATGGAGAGAGGAAACTATAACTGTCAGTGGTCACGATTTGTTCCTATAAAGCTGACGTTAGCGCTACGTGCTAACACACCTGTATCTAAATAAGGTGTAACCCTCCAGTACTGCTGAAGGCAACACCTGAATGTGATGGGCAGTTTATTTGTTCTTTGGATCCCTATTAGCTTCCACCGTGGAACATTCTAGTACAGGGGTTCTCATCTGGTCTCACCCTGGGACCCACATTTTTCCAGTCATTAAATCACGACCCACTTTTTTTTTTCTTTTTTTTTTCTTTTTTTTTTTAGAATTCAACCAATTAAATTAAGTTTTTCAAAAATAACTGTTTGAAACATATATATAATATACAATATTTTAAAAAACATAAATCTATATATTTTTCCTTGCAACAAGTCCAACATGAGAGACATTAGGTATTTGTTCGTTTTTGACCAGCTCTCCACGACCCACCCAGTACAGGTCTGCGACCCACTTTTGGGTCCCGACCCACCAGTTGAGAATCGCTGTTCTCGTACATATAAGAACAGAAACATTTACATAAAAAGGTACATCAAGACACATTTTCATTACACCAACAAATAAATAAAAAAATACATGATATATACAATAAGATTGGTAAAAAAAAATATGATTTTAACAATTTTTTTAATTTGCGTGAATGTCTTTCAGGTCTCTAGGCTATTTGTCTTTCTTAGAGCTTTTAACTGCTTTTAACAGACATTTGTAAATGGTTGGTATCAGGACGATTGGTGACTAAGTTGGAGTTTGAAGCAGGTCAAGCATTGTACGAGTGGACATGATGGGAGTATTTGATCTTTTATTGAAATAATCTCGTTTGGCCAGTTAAAAAAAATCTTCTTTACAAATATTAGTAAATTATAATGTATTTTAAATTCAATGAGGGGCCATGATAAGGTGCAGAGCATATCAGTGATAGTGTGTTAAAGCAAGAAGCCTTCTTAAACAATGTCTTGTTTGTTTGCAGAGAAATTAATAGGAAAGTTGGGTTCCTGACTTTTTCCAACTTTTAAGGATAATCCCAACATTTCTTTCACGCGTCTTCCCCTCCTAGTTTTTTTTTTTTTTTTTTAACACTCTTAAGCACTTAACACGACTCACGTGGACGCACATGTAAGGGAGAAATGGCGTTTTTCACTCGAGGATGCGGAAAACCTGGAGCCTTGTGCTGACGATGACTACTGGAATTTGTGGGGGTGCCAAGTCAGGCATCAGCGCCCATGCGCACCCAAAGCCACAGGAACCACCAGCGGCCCTGCTGCTGCTGCTGCTGCTGCTTTCATCCCTCCCGCCCCCGCCCCGCTGTGGTCCAACAGATACCGCTCAGCAGTTCTGATGACATGAGATGGAGCTGCGAGTGTGCAGCTACTTCAAGTGTTCACGTCAGAGTCACACATTCCTCTTTGCTCTGAGCAAAAAGCGTATATCCTGGAACTGAGTGAGGCATTGATAAGTGAGCAATAAAAGTCACTTCAAAAGCAGGTCAATAAGAACAGAAGGAAGTCTTTATATTTGTGAACTGAGAGTTTTTTTTCCCCCATATGTTCATGACTTTAATAGGACACATTATCCAAGAAGCTCATAAAACCCTGTAATGTGAGTAGGGAGGCTAATCTGTGCAACCTTTTTTTTCCCAGACCCTTGTTTCGAGGAAACTCAGATGTTGATCAGCTGGGGAAGATTTTGGAGTAAGTAATAAATGTTTTCATTTTATTCATTTGGCCCCTTTTTTTTTTTTTTTTTTTTTTTATTAATTCTGTGAGTTATATTTTTAAAAAACCAGCATCTGGATTCAGGTAAAAATGTTATACAACTGCTTGTGGAAACTTAAACCTAATCTATTCTGAATTAGATCCTTTTATTTTGAAGAACATAGATTATGTTTAGTGGTTTTTGAAGAGCAGTGTTTATAAAATGAGCTCTGCGTGGGTTCAGAATTGGTCATAAATTGTTCACGAAAACTTTATTATGCATTGTTGTGCATGTCCTGTTAGAAAACCTTGCCGTGAAATGACGACAGCGAACATCCTAAATCATCTGAGCTACTTGGTAAAAAACTGGAAAAAGAGTTTTAGCTGAGTTTAACTTCTAACATTGTGTCGCAGATCTACTGACAGAATACTGACACAATTTTAACAGCTGTTTTTAGGGGTTTGATTTCTGCTCCTTATGACCAACACGCCACAGTACCACTGAAATGATGGATGTGTTCCCCCAGTGTTGTTGGTGTCCCATCAGCAGAGGACTGGCCCCAGGAAGTGGCCCTCCCACAGAGTGCCTTCACACCACGGCCCCCGAAACCTATAGAGGACCTGGTACCAGATATGGATGAGCAGGGGCGGGCATTACTGTTGGTGAGTATGATGAACATCTACCCTTGTGTTTTAATAGGGGTGGTTTAAAAAAAAAACATCACTAATATATTATTGACTAGTATGAAAATTTGATTATTTACATTTTTCAAATTGTAAAATAAATGAGGCAATTTAAAACCAAAATATTTCAATTGCACTGTACAATATTGAAGATGCTGTAAGGTGTTACTCAAAAGAGAAATCAAATAATTCATTCAAAATATGATTGATGTTAAATGGAATATCAATAATGAGCAATAATTGAAAATCTAATAGCTAATCGGTAATAATTGAAATGTTTATAATCGAATTGATGATCAAATAATCGGAATCAAATCGAGAAATTGGGCTGATTAACCACCCCTAATGTTTAACTTAACATGCCGTGCTACCTCATGCTATCTACTGACATGAAGCAGTACTTAATGACTTAATGGCTCCTGGAGCTGTTAAGACACGCCCAGTTTATACTATAAAATCTCCAAAGAACAATCTATGCTATGCTAACTAGCTACTTAATAATTAATATACCTCTCAGTTCTCAATTCTCTCAATCCAATTTATGTGCCACAGATTGTAGAGCCCACAGGTGCTAGTTTTTATGAAAGGGGCGGGGCTAACAGTGCTTGTTTGTGGCGCAAGACGGTCCAATGACGTCACAGAATCTCACTTTCAGCCAATGGCAAAAATCAATTGTAATAGCCTGGTTTCAACCCATAGAGGGCAGTCACTCTGACTTTTTACAACAAAATATGCCAAATTGAAATACCAATATTAAAACACACAACATAGACAGACTGGGTTACATTTTACCGCTTTACACTGGTTGAAAAACTGTAGACGTTTATCTTAAAATGTCTTTTTTTTTTTTACTTTGCAGCAATTCCTGGCCTTCAACCCCTCCAGGAGAATATCAGCATTCGCTGCACTGACTCACCCCTACTTTCAGAGCGTGGACAGCCTCAGCCGAAGCGTGTACGCTGCTCAGCCCATTCCCAGTAACAAGCCTGCTATGGAGGAGAGGACTGCCTAATGGTCTGCCTCATGGTCCTTGAGTAACTTCAGTCTTTCCACACGCGGCGTCTGTAAAACGACTCCTTTTTATCCCACTCTTTGGTCAGTTTCACACATTCTAAGCGTGTTTTTACTTTTCTTTTTTTTGTAACTTTTATTCTACGCTGCTTGGTTTCAAATATGATATATTATAGTAAATACATTTAAAACAAAGACGACAAGGTATTTGGGCACAGAGCTTTTAACCCTTTTATACAAAACTACTATAAGCACCTTATTGCCATCTGTCTGAGACAAAAGAGAATCCCGTCACCTCTACATGTGCCAGCGTCTGCAGACAATTCTCGCCGTCATTTAAAGATTTTAGTCTTTAAATGACTTTTAAACTTTTAATCAACATGTGCTCACAAATAATCAGAGGCTGTAGTAAAGCATGATACCGTAATCTTGAATTGAGTGACCCAAATAACTACGCCCACACGCCCTTTTTTGGAGAAAAAAAAAAAGGGTGCAGCTGGGTGTTCTTAGGCTGCAGCCGACCATCTTTTAGTTAATTTTGCCAGCTGCTAAGCTTAGATGATTTGGTACGCTTTAACAAAACTGCCACATCTCCACCCATAACTGTCAGTTATACAGGTTTTATCAGACTGAAGCGACGGCACAGATTCTAGACTTTTTTGACCGACGTGGCATTCTTTCATGAGACCTTTTTTTAAATTCTAGAAACAAAATGTAAAACTGACCAAGAGGCGGTAAATTGATTTTTTTTTTTTTTTTTTTTTTTGAAAGACTGAAGGACCGATTAAAGCGAACCCTCTCCTCCTGAATCATGCGCCGCTAAAGCTGTCCTTCTACCATGAACTGAGGGATTATGATTGCTGCTTTTTAAGTTGTGAAATGTTGATCATTGACTGTGTAACAATGCAAAGAGACTCGCATCTCGAACTGGCTGGAAGCTGCAGGTGGACTGGCTGGAGGCCTCCCAGCTGAAGCCTCTATGACCGTGTTGAGCTTTTTAAAGAGCCCTCCTGTGGCGAAGAGGAGACTGAACTGTACACGAGCCTGAGCGGACAGGATGAATAACTGCCTGTCTGTGCTCGTAGACATTGACATTGGACTGTTGATGCACGTTCGGTTGGTGCATCCAGCAAAGCGCTCGCGTACCTTTTTCTTTTTTCTTTTTTTTTTTTTTTCATACTCCTTCCTTTACCAGTCACACAAAGCCAGCCAATCACTGCCATGTCGCTGCCATTCCAGCTTTTAAACTCTGCTGCCTCCGTGTGGGCATCCAGTGTAGCTGCAGACCAGTAGCAGGATTCTAATGGTTTCTGCAGACCTCAATTGCTGAAACGGTGACGCGAGATGTTTGAGGTGTTCCTGCCATTTACTTTGTATTAAAGCGTGTTATTCTGAAAACACAAGACGACAGTTATTTTCTATTCCGATGATACAGTAAAAAATGCACAGGCTTGCAAAAAAGGTGGGGATGATTCTACCTGCACTATTATACATTGAAACATTTGGCTTAGCATTTGTCACCAATATTTCCTTGTATTTAATATTAATTTTATTGACCAGTCTTATATACTTGTTACTTGATTTTGATTTTAATCCTGGGGGATACAATACTCTTACACCAATTACACCAACTCTTGATTTTTGTTTTAGGGTTTGTGTAAGAAAGATTTTGACAGTGTAAGGAATGTATAAAGGCTAGGCATTGGTACTGTACAGTGTATTGTGCTAGCTTTAACGTACAAGCTGTAATGATAGAGAGCTTTGGTTTTTCGTCAGCACATAGATCTGTTGAAAGTGCGGATAGATGTAGATTATTGAGGGTTGCTGGAATGTCTAACGGAGAGGTTGTTGTTTGACAAATGTTCATTGGCCTGTGTGGTGCTGGTTGGATTTCTTTTGACTTTGGATTGAGAGTGACTACACATTTTACAGTAGTGTTCATAATGAAATGATGCGCGGATTTGTTGTGTACTGTTCTGTGTACTGTTTTTTACATTCATGTGTCGTATTCCAGTACAGTTTTTACCAGCAGGAGAAGAAAAACAAAGAAAGTTATGCAGAGTTGTATTTTTCTATGTCGTAGTTCTTGCAGAACAGTACCGTTTGTAACACTGGTTTAAATGTTTTCGTAACAGCGAGTGCAATTAGCATGCACGCACACAAACACATTCTTGGATTTTTCTCAGGTTCTCTATACTACAGACGCCCAAAGCACTAGGGCCAGTTTGCACATCTTGGGATTTTTTCTTTTTTTTTTTCAAACATTTACATGATCACATCTCTACTCATTCAGGTTTCTTTTCCAGCTTCTTCATGATGATGTCACGGATCCGTCTACTGACATTCCTATTTATCATGTATAATATGTTACTGTGGACATTACTGTCAGAAGATCAGCGGCCTGTATAAACTGTCATTGTCCGCAGGGTTTCATGTTTAATTGTCAAAACAATGGCAACACAATCGCATTTCTCAGATAATCGAACACTGTGTGAATTGTTCCTATTATAACTCACTTATTGGGTAAAACAATGCAATGAAGCTACATTAGCACCCGTCACACGTGTCTGCCATTCCAATTATGACTGCTTTAGAGTCCTTACAGCTAATGCACCGTTTGCTTTGTGTAACCTAATCAGTTTGTAACACATTTCAATGTCACAGAAGCTATAAAACCCACTGTTGAACTTTTCAATTTCAGTTTCATCGTGTTAAAACCAACATCGCTCAATCCATTTTATCACTCAAGTTGGCATTATACTTGTGTATTAATGCTTTGGTGTCTTATTATTGTGTTGCACCCGCTGAATAAAAAGCAGCTTTTTACAAAAAAAATTGTTTTGGATTTTTTTTTATAATGTTTCAGGTTATTTTTTGACATTTGTTAATACTTTAAAGTTGTTGTGCCATCTACGGTAACTGGTTAAAAGTATTAAAAAATATAAAGAAATAACTGAGCCCCATTAAGAAAGCATTATTAAACTGTTTTTTAATAGCTGTGACAAAGGACAAATTACTATTTATTTTTTAGAAGGCTCAAGTACGAAGCGTTTATCCACCTGCTACCGTAATTGAGTTATGGTTACTTGTACTTTTTTCAGAATGTTTGTAAATCAGTAATTTTGCTTGTACTTAAGTACGTTTTAAAACAAATAGTGATTTGTTACATTTCTACACCCAACCCTTACTGAGTACATTTTTATTTTTGGTTCCAAAATTATCAACACATTGTAAAACTACATAAAATCAAATAACCAGACAACAATCAAATGTATTATCATATCCTACCAACCAGATTGAACGTAACGCATGGCACCAAAACAGCATTGAATGCTGGTTATCTTCTCAGTTTTACAGTTAATAAATTTAGCATTCATTTTTTTAAATGTGTTTTGAATTGAATTCATTGGCGTTATTTTTTTTTTATTATTATTTTATTTTATACAGATGCCTTTGTTGAAAATAAATTAATACATGGTCTATTTATTTTAGTTCCATAATTATTGGTAAATATCAAACTTTGCTCATCAAGGTAGACAGAGGTCTTAAGTTATAGTTCTGTTTGATGACCATAAACAAAAAACTATACAATATATTATGTGCTGACAACACATTCCACTAAGTATAATTAACTGTGACCGGTAGGTGGCGGTAAAGCCACACCTCAGCAGCCGTAGAAGAAGAGTGGCCACTCAGCGTTCACCAACCACTGACGTACACTTGCATGTATGTCGGTCATCAACAGTCTGTGGTGGCTAGGCTAATGCTAACAAGGTAACGCTAATGTATCTGTTAGACCGAGTTTGTTGGCGCTGAGTCGACATGGGCAAAAGGGACAACCGAGTGGTGAGTTACATTTAAGGCTTTTCAACAACAGTTAAACGTCACAGCAGCTTGTATTATACACAAAACAACATAGCTTTAGCTTAGGCTAAGCTATCAACGTTAGGCCTCACGTCAACACAACAGCGTGTGGAGAGGGTATGTGGTGTGTATTTTATAGACGTCACGTAATTATTGCTGTTTAGCAGTTTCCGAATGAGTCTGTAAGCTAATCTAGCATTAAATGGAAATGCTAATAGGAGCTAAAGCTTGTGATTCTTTGTTTGGTTTATTTTTGACGTGGCGATTTCACGCAGAAAGTACACTTAGTATTGATAGCTGCTGATGCTTTGTACTGAATAAAAGTACAGGTTGTTAATATTTAAATTTATGACTAAAGGAAGCTGACGAACTCGAGTATAGTTACTTAATGAAGTTTTATAGTCACGTACACTAGTACCAGCATATAAATAGTACCTTTACATTATTATTTTCAGCCTTATTTTGTGTTTATTTTCCACCTACCTCAATTTAAAAAAAAAAAAAAGATATGAACACAGAAAAGAATAAGTGTGACCATTTCAGACGATTTTGAAATATCAATCAAGATGACAACAAGATGGTTATTGCACCTATGACATTTATTTATTTACAAATTATGGACAACACTAATTTTTTGCAATGTAACTTCTATTTGAGACATATCTAGGCTCTAAGGATGTCCCCTTCCAATATTGATATTGACCTTGACCGATATCATCCTTGATGTTCGATTTATTGAGGATATTATTTAGGCCGTGGCTATTGATAAGGAAACGTATCAAATAGACTCAGTTTATTCATATGCAGCGTCCCCTCATTGGCCAGTTTGGGTGACGTGAAAGGTGCACCATGTGACTTAAAGTTCTGTCAGTTTTATTTTAGCTCATATTTATTTTTAGCTAACCCTTTTATCTCTAACCCTAACCCAGGAAATACCCTAAAATGTTTATTTTTTGTATGTATTTTAAAGGTGGAATTTGCTGTGTTAAATATGTTAAAATGAAAAAATATATATGACAAAACAAGTGGGATTTGAACCCGCGTCAGCGGAAGAAAGAATGTTTTTATAAAGTTATAACTTTATTTTTAATCAATTGTAGAAGATTCTTATGTTCAAGGTCAAAATAACTGTAAACCATTCATTTAAAAAATGGTTTGATTTTTCTCATATCTACTTTTGCAGACTATTGTGCTCTGTTTGAGTAATATCACTCCATCAAGCCTTTTTTTTTTTTTTAACATTCCGCTCTACAAACTCAGTAATTATGATTCGTGCTGATATTGGATTGATATCGGTATCAGCCAAAACTCAAGGCTGCAATATCAGTATTTAGGGCTTTAAATGAACTGTTTAGATCACCAGCCAGCATGGCTAGTAGATTGTTAAAGTTACCAACCAGATTTTCCACCAGCCAATTTATTTTCCCAGTGTAAATAAACTACATTATGAGTGCCACGGAATAGATTTAAGCGTTCATGTTTCTTTAAATAGTTTTTATTTTAGTTGATTGCAGAAATACATTAAAATGGTAGAAATATAAAGATTTAATTTAAAAGCAATGTTGTAACAATGCCTAAAAGGTGCAATATAGAACTTTGGGTGTGTCACAGAAGTGAACCTTTTATAAAGTATATTCTCATAACTTAATAAACAAACCTAACTCAGATGAAAATTGGATCTCTGGAACACTATTTGAAGTTAGAAAAAATAGAAGTGATCAGTACTAAGAATTACATGTACTGAAGAGAACTTTTTTTTTGACTAGCATGCATGCTTAATGTAAACAAATCACACTCCCCACAAACTGTATAGTGCACATTTTAAAGGGGAACAAATGGTCGAATACCAGCCACTCGCGACCCGACATCTATTTAGTAATAAAAACTCCTCAATTTCTTCTTTTTTTCAGATCCTCTTTCATCTACAGTTTTCCCTGTCAGCAGCAGCCTTCCGTTTTTTTTGTAGTTCAGGTTTTTCAACACCCGATAAATATCTCCACGTTTGTTAGTTTTTCCCAGCTAATTTTACTACTTAATTTCAGATCCTATAGTTTGTTTTGCGCCGTTTTGTTTGTCTTCTCCGATACCAAACCACAATCACGCTAACGTCCCTTGTTCTGATACAACTGAGGCTTTAAATATTTAATTGCTCAAAATGTTTTAAGTACTCCATTATGATGATGAAACTTTCAACAATTTAACGTGTTGTTTTGTTTTTTTTTTCTTGACAAATCTTTTTGCGTGACCTGAAATAAATGAATGTCATTAATGTGAGCAGGACCTGCTGATTGGGTCAGATGAAAATGTGCCTCATTCTTGTCACCATTCATTTTAACGTGTAATAATAAGTGTGTAATGCCCATCTCTGATGTTTAGGCCTACATTAACCCTATAGCTGCTGCACGAGCCAGAGGACCCATACAGAACTCTGGACCTACAATACAGGATTATTTAAGCAGACCACGACCATCATGGTGAGCAAAAGCCACATATCTTTAGTTCTTTTTATGTGTATATAAAGTTAGAGTCAAAGCAGTGTGCACTCAGCTGTGGATGTTTACATTTTAGTTTCTTTTCTGTATTTCAGCTGGTGCTTTTTTCATGTAAGAGGGTCAGGCTTTCTTTATTATTCTCATTGTCACTGATGATGTTGGCCACAACAGGTTAAAACTTCCTTAGGCCTGGCTGTGTATTGTTGGAATGTCAGTGCTAAGTAAATATTTTTAATTGATTTTTTTTCTTTTTTCTTTGAATCATTATTGTGTTTTCATTTGCGTAGCCTGGATTTTAGTGAGCTTACAAAGTCAGAGCCATAAATCTAATAATTGGCATATTTATTTTCTTCTGTCTCTCGTTTTTTGGCGTTAGTTTTCTAAATTTTGGTTTCGGACAATAATTTTTATCCGGTGCATCTCTAAAATCAATCATACCGAATTAGAGAACTTTCAGCTTTCCTATAATTATTTAGGTAAGGAAGTTGAGTAAAGATAAACATTTTGATTTCAGTCAAAAGTTTTAGAATTTTTTCATTTACTTCTTTATTTTAAAGCTTTTCAGTAACTGTTTGAGCATCGATGGATTTGCAGCTTTTCTCTGAAAAGTTACACACAAAATAAGTGCAATTTTTACCCACGTACATTTCATTATTGGCATGATTCTAAAGGGATTTTCAGAATTACAGGAATTGAGTGTTTTTTTTTTTTTTTTAAAGCAGAACTAACTCACACTAAGGGTGCTTTCACATATATAGCCCCATGTGGCCGTGTGAACAGTAAGAGGAAGAGAGACAAGTAAAATTAATGATGTGAGATTAATACGAAAGAGTGTGGAAATGTGTGTGATGTGTTTGTGTGCTGACAAAGTGAGTCTGAAAATGGATGGATGGATATTTGTGTGTGTGCTGCCTGATAGAGTGCTGTGTGTGATTTTTGTGTGTTGCTGCTGAGCTGTCACTGCATGGAGTTGCTTCGTTCCTCGGACAAAGGTCTTCTCTGCCGTAAAGCAGTACATCTTGTCACCGTGTCGGAAGCAGAGAAAGTTGCAAGTGCGGTCCCCAATCACTAGGGATGGGAATTGATAAGAATTTAGCGATTCCAATTCCATTATCAATGCTGCTTATCAATTCGATTCCTTTCCATTTTCTCTTATCGATTCTCATTGGGTGAGGGAATTAAATAATACAAATAGATTTGTTTGCTTTAACTCTTTATTATATTATCTTTGTCTCTTTAATTTTCTGCAGGGATATCAGCTCTCTTTTAATCCACGGGGTATAGATTGTCTTCACTGGATAATAATATATACAAAAGCGCTATATAAAATTGATTAATTATTATTATTACAACATATGACACATTTTGGCCGTGTGTGTGAACATATGGAAGAGCAAAAGATCAAACTAAAGACAACGATCAGTACCAGTCCGTCTCCCATGTCTGATTACTTATGAAGACATAAACTGGCGACGAGGTGTGTGTTCTTGCTGAAGTTTGTTGTTTTTGGAAGAAAAGTCAGTGCAAGAAGCAACTTTTGCATAAGTGTACAGAACCCAGAAGTGCGCAGCGTAGCAACCGAGACGTTACAAACACAGCACGGAGGACAGCACAGCTGCGGGTGGAGGAGGTGGATTCTCCGCGGTGGACAGCAAACAACTACAGTATATGGTAGAAGGAGCTTCACTTGGTGCTAGCATAAACACAATATACAGGACCTGGAGGAGTTTATTGTTGCTTATTTGCGACCAATCAACCCATAAACACCTGTATTACACTCACAGGGACTACGAGAAGGATTTATTAAGGTGAAAAAGTTTCTTAGTTCTGCTTTAAAGATAAATCAGATCATATACAGCATTGTTAGAATCACACATTCCACAGCACGTCTGATAGGAATGGAAAGGTTCATTGAGCTCAGTCTGCCTTGCAAGAGTTTTTTTGAAATATGTGTTTTTTTGTTATATATTTTCTCAGGGAAGAGTTCAAAGAGCAGCTGGATAAGAAGAAGAAAGGCTCCCGAGCCCTAGCTGACTTTGAGGACAGAATGAATGATGTACGTTTGCATTACTTACACCTGTAAACCTCACTGTTTTTTCAGATTTGTATCTGTTTCATTAACACACTTGAAGGTGTGCATTATAGACCTTCTGCCACCATCAAGTGTTTCTGAATCCCATTCATTCTGATATTAGTTGTTAAAAGAAAATTAAAAAAAATCTATTTTTTATACTTCAAATATTGACATACATATAAAAACATGTATTTGGTACTAGAAAATTGGTTTCCTTAATAATTTTTTTCTGTCCAATAATTATAATTTTGACTGATTTTACAACTTTGCTTTTTATTATGATTATTATTATTATTATTATTATTAATACCTAAATTTAATCTCTGTTATTCAGTACACTTAGTTCAGCATACGATGTATGATATTGTTTTTTTATTATTTAGTGTCATTAGCATATTTTAATAAGTTAAAATATATTTTGCTTTGAATTCTGTATGAGCTTTTCAACAACCTAGACGAGTGAGAAGCATTTAAAGCTAACTATCAAGTTGATGAACCTATCGCCAAATTGAAGACAATAATACTGCCTGCCTGAAAAAGGATCAAAAAGATGCTCGGCCCTGACGCTTTTTAAAGTGATAGCCAAAGGCTCTTTCTCACATGATACATTCTCCAGATGTTTTAAAGACAAGTCTGCTTACATTGAAACATTGAAAAGATAGTTTTGGAAACGTTGTGCACCAATGGGAAATTTGCATTGTAAATTATTATCAGTGAACACACGCACAACGTATGGCAAATGTGCGCTATGTTAAGTAGAAACTTTCTGTTTTGCAATGAATTGCTAGAAAGAACAACAGGAGAGGTTTTTAAGTTAGACCACCTTGAACAAGGAGGACTGAATTGGCAAATCTGCATAAGTGTTGGCACCGATGGAGCATCTGCCACACTCTGGCACATCAAAGGATTTATAAACATCTCAATGTCATTGCGATGCATTGTTTAGTGCCTCGGGAACTGAGACAAAGTCGTGGTCTTAAATTGGGCTTTGCTGATTTAACTTTGGCCAGTTTTGGTCTAAATGCTGCCAAGGAGTTCCTTTTTTTGGGCAAAAAAATTATACCAATTCCCTTTCTCCATTATCAGTCTATGCCAGGTGGGCATTTCAAGCATAACTACTGAAAAGATAGATCTTTGTGCATGTCTTTCTTCAATTATATTTCAATAAGAAAATAATTGTTATGCCCTTTTTTGTGGTGTATTTTGAATAAAAAAATCTGGCTCAAAAATTTAACGAAACACTGATTTATAACATAGAATGTTTATAGTCCATGTACAATTCCTCTGTTTACCAGTGGGGGCAGCAACATGGCCCTGCTGCATTTAGTTTACAAGAAGAACAATAGAGGGTAGAGGGACTCAGCATGTCAGAACCTGAAGGAAATTAACGTTGACATCGCTGTCCCCTGACAAGACATCTAGTGAGATTTTAATATTCACTATTTACACACGTGTGAATATCTGAGCTTCAAGCTGTAGTCTGATTTAACAAAAAAAGGTACCAGCTCTCTTTTTAAGAAAAATAAACTTCAATGCATTGCACTAAAATATTCTATTGCAGCCACTTATCTGTAGAGTAAAGCTATCCTGTCTTTAATTCTTTTAAAATTAACTCACATTCTTTATATAAGAGACTGAACAGTCCAACACTAAATAAACTCTGCTTCACACACATGACCTGGAATGACATTGTACATGTCAGGTTTGTAAACTCTTGTCTTTGTTTAACATCTAAAGATTCCTTTCCAACAATGTCGTTTTGTTTGTTTGTGGTTAACAGAAGTGGAGAAAACAATTGGCCAAAAACAGGGAAAAGTTGCTGGGTGCAAGTGAAAAGGACAAAAACCGGGACAAGAAAGTGGCAGACAAAGGTGGAGAGGAGAAGAAAGAGAAAAAAGAGGTAAGATGTGAGTCCAAATGTGACGTCTTTTAACGCACAAACCCATCCTCGCTGACATTGGTTTGTTTTACTTTGTTGGTTAGAAAAAAAAGAAGAAGGAGAAGAAGAAATCTACTAGGGTGAGGAGAGACCTCCAGTATTTCACTAACTTCACACACACAACCTGGTTTGATTTAACTCGACGACTACAAAGTTCTTAACTCCAAACAAGTGATAAACATCAAGTCTAATGAACTTTGCTTTCATTGTGTTTTGGTCAAGCATGCTTCATCTTCTTCTTCTTCATCGAGTTCTGATTCTTCCAGCAGCTCCTCCTCAGATTCTGAAGACGAGGTAGGTCGTGAACGGCTGATGTATCTCTGAGCCTCGGCCGTCCAAGTCAGGATAACATTTTGCGCATTTTTTTGTTTTGGATAACATTCCGTTTTTTTGTTTGTTGTTTTTTTTTTTTTTTTATCCAGGATGAAAAGAAAACTTTGAAAAAGAAGCGTAAACGAAGGAAGTCGTCAACCAGGAGAGCATCGGACAGCTCAGAGGACGAATCGGATGCAGAGAACAAGGTTATTTTACCTAAATCATAATGCAATCCGCTTCTCTTCTTAGTTTTTTTTTTTTTTAGCTCATAGTATGGTAGCTGTACAAGAATAACGCTAAATGATTTCTCTTTCATGAGAAGAAAAAGAAGCAAGCCAAAGAAGATGGCGACAAAGAAAAGGTCCTTTTCCTTCACTCTTTACTTTCAAACCAACAGACGACACAGATTTGTAAGGTGTAAGTTTCTATTTTATTTACTTGTTTGCTGGAAATCCAAACCTTCAACAGGATGAAAAGATCCATCGAAGGAAAAGAAAGTCAGAGCGAAGTCACAAAGATTCCTTGTCAGAGTCGTCGGCTGACTCATGGGAAAAAGAGGTAATATATCATATGTTGTATTTCATTAAATCCAGGGCTGTTGTTTTTTTTTTTTTACATCTGGTCCGTATTTAATAGGCGCAATGGTGTTTAATGAAGATGAGCAGATTCAGGTAAAATAGTTAAGATGATTTGTGTTTTAAAATTCAGATAAGTGTGTATGTTGTAATTCACGTTGTTCAACTAAATGTTAAGGCACCTTGTTCATTGAGGAAGTGAGTGTAACTGGGTAGAACTGGGTTATTGTTAATAATGCGAGTAAAAAAACAAAAAAAAAAACTGCACATTTGTGGTCTGATTTACACAGATCTTGCACTTCTGTAAGTTGTATTTTTTAAGATGTGTGTTTTAAAAAAATCAATTTGAACTTTTCAGAAATTTCAGGCGACCCCACATGGGGTCCTGACTGCTGACCCCAAGGTTAAAAAACACTGATTTAGTGGCTCCTGAATAGATTTATTTATATAGTTTTTATCATTTCTGGTCATATCATGCCTGGTGTGGAACCGAGACTTACCTTTTATTTGTTAATTTTGTACTCTCTCTCTCATTCTCAAGTGCCCCCTCTAGTGCATCACGTACCCCCATTTGAGAAACACAGTTGTAGAGTGCTATTTTGAGAATGTGAGTGGCTGTGGCCAGATTTGCTGCATTTTTTGCATGGGAAAAAGAGTTAATACATCATGTTATCATATAGTCAAACTATTCGCTTTTTATCCCAAAAATTATAAAACCTATCAAAGTAATAAACCTGTCTTCATAAGCTTTCCTCTTTAGCCTAGTTTACACAACCTAATAATTTAAACGGAATTTCTAATAAGAAAAGTATACCATAGTAATTCTTCATCCAAAGTCTTTTTTGTTGGTTTTGTGTAGATTGGAGGTTTTAAACTGTCTTAAAATGACAACTTCAACCATTTTTTGTAAAAAATAAATAACTGGTGTTTGCCTGTTATGAGCAGGTGTTAAGAATGCTTTGATCCTGTTAGTTTTGGTGTGTGTGTGTGTGTGCGCGTGTGTGATTACTGTAAGTTACTTCTTTGTGTCACAGGGTGATGGTAAGAAGAAGAAAAGTAGTGAAGAAAAGGAGAAGTTCACAGTGAGTGCTTTGCTTTAATTCCTCTTTTTTGGGCCTTTTCACTTCTCCAAAAATCCAACTAGATCAAATTACCATTTTTTTTAAATTTTGTATTTATTCGATCATTTACAGGAAAAGTCCAAGAAGAAGAGGAAAAAAAAGCATAAGAAACACAATAGGAAAAAGAAAAAAAAAAGCCTAGTCTCAGTCGGACCCAGAGCTCAACTAAGCATTACAGCTCCCTCTGTCACCTGACAGTTCATCTGGAATGTCATTATTTCAACTTTTACAACCAATCACTTGTTTTTACTCAACTTTGGCCACACCTGAAAGCAGGTATCTTCAGACTGTTGAACGGAGACAGAAGAAAGCAATGGATTCATCAGAATGGCTTCACTACTGCTGACTTAAATCGCCTCACTCTCAATTTTTTTAAGTTTTTTGGTCACATTTGCTTAACGAACTGATGTAAATCATGATCTTCCCTCACATATTGGACAATTCACTGTGTGGAAGTTAACACCACGTCCTCGTGCTACATGTGGCTGTGATTCTAGCACCTGAGTCCTGCATGTAGACCGAATGATCTGATGTCTTACCAGCCTCATATTGAAGTTGGAACTGTTATAGAAACATGAGCTCTGCAGTCAATGTTTGTTTTGTTAGATGACATGTTCCACTGCAATGTAAGAGAATAATCCACCGGAAACCATGAATAAAGTATTGTTTTTTCTTCTTTTCTGATAGTTTGATGCTCTTCTTCTTCCTCTTCCTTCTTCTTCTTCTTCTTCTTCTTCTCCTCCCTTCTCCCTTCTTGGGGCACAGGGGGGCGTCAAGGGGCCCCATTAATTTGCGAGTCAAATATTATGACGGTTGGTGGTACCGAATAATTTGCACATACCAATATATAAATGGGGTCCATTATCCCGTACGTGTCATGGGTTCAAATGACTACTCCTCCGTTAGTTCTCATTAGATTGCAATGCAGTTTGGTATGAATACTCTATGAATGAATATGATAAGACGCTTGGGGAAATAGGGCTCAGAGGCCCACGCCCCATTTCCAAATTTATGGGAACATAATTGTGATATATCTTTTCAAAGATAATTCATCGTAGATTAGGATTATGCCTCACATAATTTGATTAGGGGGCCCACCCCCCATTTTTTAGCCAATTTCCATTAAAGTTGTTTTCTCATTTATTTGTGAGTCAAATATTGCGACAGTTGGTGGTACTGAATCATTGACACATACCAATGTATGAATGGGGCTCATTACTCCGTACATGTTATTCTTCAAATGACTACTCCTCAAGCCTTTTTGAATTTTTAGGAACATAGCCAAGGTACTTCAACGTAGATTACAATTTTATGTGGAACCAAGTCATTTCACTGAATTCTCGGGATGTTGATGCGTGCTATTTAGAGCAGAGACGTTCTGTGGGCCTGGCCGTAGTTCATCAGAACTTGTTTTATATACACTCATATCTCATATGTAGAACTTAGACTGCACTGCCGAAGAGTAAAAAAACTATAGTGTTAAAGTATGTATTAATCTAATATGAAAAAGAAAATGCTGCATTCAGATTTTAGCAATCTTTTTTGAGGTTATGAACTTGTTTTTCTGTGTCTGAGGTAGCACTGGAATAGAAAAGTAAAAAAAAAAAATGGATATTCCCAACATGATCAGCTTGTTGCATTCGATAGTTGTAGCAATCATGTCTTCATGCAGTGCAGTTGGGCAACTTATTTTCTAAGTTTAAAAAAAAATCTGTTTGAGTGGGAGGCTCTACAGCTCAGTCTTATGACTGGCACGCAACAAAGTATCAAAGGTTACTGTGGGCTTAAGGGATCCAGACTTTAGTACTAATGGATGTTTGTTTAATGATTACTGAAACCGTTAATAAAATCAGGAATAAAGAAGGAGACCAGGCTGTGATTTGAGGATCAGTTTCCTCAATCGTTCCTGGGAGTGTCTAATCGCCTTTTTTTAAAGAGAAACGTAGGAAGTCTGCGCTCACTGACAGGACGCTTCACTGGGCAACGGTAAGGGAATACAGAGATATAATTTTAAAAATTACCAATGCTTGATTTAAACTTTATAGTGACTTTCTGAATTCAAGATACATTTGTGAGACTCTCACAGCAGAGGAAGGGTCTAAATCAGATCTAGGAACCAGATTTTTAGAAAGGAACAACAACAAGACATCTTAGATGAAATACTTACTAGTCACAATTTTTATTTATTTTTTTCGTTTTCTGCTTTCTTGGTTTTCTTAGTTGTAATGTAAATGTGTACGTGATGAAGCAGAGCAACATTTAATTGGGACAACTTGTTTTTAAATCAGATGTCAGTGAAATGATGTATTAATAGACCAGTATTACTTTTGTCTACATTTTTTTTTAGCGACAACTAGAATAAGACTTTTTGTTTTTGTTTTTTTAAAGATATGAATGAAAACTGTATAAAAAATATTGATATTTACATCAACTAATTAAAACAAAACTGTCCTTTAGTCACATGGGATGAAATTCAATCAGAACTCGTGATCATGTAGTCCTATGCATCACATCTGTGTATTTACAAACAATAACATCCTATATCAGATTGGATGCATAAACTCATACTATTAAATATTATATAATTATAACAGATATAATATCCCCTAAATTCTTAAAAAATTTTTTGGTTGCATGTAAGAAAAAAAATCTAAAATGACAAATATCACAAGGCAAAACAAACTCTTGCAGATGATGAGGATGGCTTTCAGCTTGTTCATCACAGTCCTCCTTTGGGGCTCTGCTTTGTGTGCTAATAAATGTCCTGATGGAAGTTTCTGCAGTGATTTCACCACCTGCTGCAAAACGTCCCAAGGCTTCAGCTGCTGTTTGTACCCACAGGTAAACTAAACACTGTGTTACACTAACTCACCTGTTGTCCTACTGATGCTTGGTCACGTGTCTTCAGGCTGTGTGTTGCTCAGACCTAGTCCACTGCTGTCCCTCTGGGTTTGCGTGCAACATAGCCAAACAGTCGTGTGTAAAACCCAACCTGCCATGGATGGATGTCCCCATGCTGGAGAAGGAAGCTGCCATTGAACCAAACATGCTGGATCTGTCCATCACTCCATTTGAGGAAATGAAAACCAATGATATCCAAGACCAAAGAAAAGTGTCTGTGATTTACTGTGACAATTACCACACCTGTCCTGATGGTACCACGTGCTGCAGAAGCCCCTCCATGGTCTGGTCCTGTTGTCCCTACTCTCCTGTGAGTTGGCCGATACACCAGGGTTGGGCTCAATTACATTTTTCAATTACAATTACGTTTTAAATTACCCATGTTCAATTACAATTCAATAATGATTACAGTGACCTGCATTTTTCAATTAAATATCAATTATTTTTTATCCTCAGAAAGCAAATAACAATTACGTTCTCAATTACTAAATTCAATTACAATTCAATTATGATTGCAGTGACCAGCATTATTTTTCATATTACAATTAAATTACAATTATTTTTTATCCTCAAAGTCAATTTCCGGGCGATATATCGAGAGTCATGATATATCGAGTTTTCTATTTTGGAGATATAGAAAATTACAGTATCGCCTATATCACTATATATATTTTTTTATAAGAAGTCTCTGCAATCACTACTACTTCTACCTTCATCTAAACGAGCTACATTACACTCACACGTGCTGTCCCTGAGGAGAAAAAGCCACATAGTGGCACATATTGTCCAGCTGTTTGACAATAAATGTGCCAACTGTACATGTGGCATTTTGCACCGGCAAATTTCACCCTGAATTGTCTATCTAGTCTTGATTTGATTTAAAATGATCGAGATTTATATTGTATATCGCCAGTTTGAGAAAAATTATTGAGATATGAGTTTTGGTCCATATCGCCCAGCTCTTATATCTACCATCTAATTTACCTTGTTAGGCTTCCTTATTAATGACAATATTGGATTTAATATTTTTGGTGTCAATATAGACCTCGATTTATTTTAATTTTTTTTAAATGGTAAAATGTGGGAAAGGTTGAAACATATATTAATAATTGCTAACTACATATGTATAGAACTGTAACACGGTTCCCCAGTTTTGCGTTAAATTGTAATTGACATTTTTTAAATAGAATTTTCAAGGTAATTACAAAGCAAATTATCTAAACTCAATTACAATTTAATTACGATTAGAACCACATCAGATTGTTAAAATTAGAATTATATTTACACCATAACTGTAAATAATTATCAATTACGCTATTGCAATTATAATTGACCCCAACCCTGTGATACACTCATATACAAAGTCAAACAAATGTGAAAAGAATAGTAGTTTCACAGTGTGTACAATATGTGTACTGGTTGTTGACAGAGTGAATATGTGCCCTGCAGGGTAAATGCTGTCTTGATGGCTACCACTGTTGTCCCTGGGGTTTTGACTGTGACTGGAGTTATCAGCACTGTGTGAGACAAAGCCACAGATATCCATTCCTCTCTAAGAAGGCTCAGACATCTTTCCCTGCATCTCGCATTTCACCCTCTGAGGACGAGAACAGCTCACCCAAGGTAGCAGATTAGATACTCACTGCTCTCGTCTTCATTCAATGTACTGTTACAGTTCAAGTAAACCAGATAAGCTTTCTTCTTCTTCTTCTTCTTCTTCTTCTTCTTCTTCTTCTTCTTCTTCTTCTTCTTCTTCTTCTTCTTCTTCTATTATGTGCAATCTGGTAGCCAGGTTTTAAAAAGACTGTGGCTCGAGATGTAGCTCACCTCCACCATTGTTGCTGTGGTGCAAATCTATCATTGTTTCTGTCAAGCGTTTGTCTAAAATGATGGAATAAAAATCCAATCTCTTAGGCCGTGGCTATGGGTACGTTAAACATATCCATCGACTGCCACTCTATGCATACGCAGCGCCCCTCATTGGTCAGTTTAGGTCACGTGATAGGTGCACCACGTGACTTAAAGTTCTGTCAGTTGTATTTTAGCTCATATTTATTTTTAGCTAACCCTTTTATTTTAGACTTATCCCTATCCCTACAATGTTTATTTTTTGTCGGATATGTATTTTTAAAGATGGAATTTGCGTCATGAATATGTTTAAATGAAAAAAACATATGTCAAGTGGTATTCGAACCCACGTTAGCAGAAGGAAGAATCCTTGAGTGCGGCGCCTTTGACCACTCAGCGATCCTGACACGGTGAAAACACAGGCACATTACGTTTATGTAGAAAAGGTCCGTAAACGTCTCCATAGTTACGGGGGCTATGGCTACGTTTAACGTATCTCTAGACACTTTCAATCCCTTAATGGTAACCTTGGTGCAATATTGAGGACCTTGTAGGGTTAGTTTCTTTTACATACTGTATATTAACCTGCTTTGATTAATTTTTCATTTGTGCTAGCAGTAGCAGCAAGCTGTCCCATTACCTCCACCAAGGAGGTCATATTTGTTTTTGTTTGTTTGTTTTAGCAGGATTACACAAAAGTACTTAACAGATTTTGCCAAAATTTCAACCAAAGGTAGGCATTACACAATGGAAGATTCCATTAAATTTTGGAGGGAATTTGGATCAAGACACGAATTCTGATTTAGTTTAAAAACATTAAAAAATCCCTATCTTTCATCATAGGCGAAATTTCAAAAATGCATAACTTCGATCATAACTGAGCAGGGTCTGAACTTTGACTCAGTTATGTCAGACACCATGTTTTATTCAGAACAAATCTCGATTGCGCGTTTCATTGCGATTCTTTGAAAAAATAGGGGTGCCCATACATTTAAATGAACTATATCATTATTATTATTTCTTTTACCAAAATGTAAAGTGTGAATGATCATGGTACCAGGAGATATCATTCATGAAGAAGTCCAAAACACAATTGATCAAACCTACTAACCTTTTTTTTGGGTGTTTTTCCTTTTTATTACGAATTTTATATTTTGATAGCGCTTTGAGGTGACTTTAGTTGTAATTAGCGCTATATAAATAAAGTTGAATTGAATTGAATAAACCAATTGGTTGGCTCTAACTGTTCTCTAATGTCATGTGTTGTCATGTTTGTGCTGCAGAAACCAATGATGGTGCTAAAAGAACCTGCAAAAGGGATTATTTGGTGCGATTCATTCTTTTACTGTAAACAAGGGTCGTCCTGCTGCAAGGATGAGACGGACCAGTGGAGCTGCTGTTCCTTCTAACTGGTATGTACCATGCAATGAAATGAGTTTTCCTTTATATTTTACTGTCAGGTTTTCATCATTTACTTAAAAACATCAAGGGGAAAAAAGGCAGACAAT
The DNA here is from genome assembly GCF_900634775.1 of Gouania willdenowi. Taxonomy (NCBI): domain Eukaryota; kingdom Metazoa; phylum Chordata; class Actinopteri; order Blenniiformes; family Gobiesocidae; genus Gouania; species Gouania willdenowi. Next base: position 14,492,476 of record NC_041054.1, on the reverse strand, counting down.
GATCTGGAGGAACAGTTGATGAAAGAATTCCGGGATTTAAAGGGGACATATCATGATAAATCCACTTTTTTAGTCCTTAAATGCATTTTGTTGTATATTTAGAGTGTTTAGAAGCACAGAAAAGTTCAAATTAGTCTCTAATCTCCGTTAATGTCTTTATATTCTGTTTTGGTCATATTTTTCAATCTGTTTCGATTTTTCGATTCTCTATTACGTTTTTTGAACAATAACGTCAGCGGTACTGCCAAATTAGGACATCGACTCCAGGCCCAACACTTCAGCAATCCGCCATTTTTATTTCTCGCTTTTGTTTTGTAGTCCAAGCTCAAGGATGCCGAAGTTACGAGAGGATAAGTCAAAATGTTTGGTTGTTGGATGTAGTAACCCACAGGCTTCATTACACCGTCTCCCAGCATCAAAACCTTTTCAAAGTACCTGGTTGAGTTTTATTTTTCACGGAAATGTACCCACATCTGTGGGTAAGGTCATTTTTGTGTGCGCGAAGCACTTCAAGGATGACTGCTTCATCATCTCCGCCAGTATAAAGAAGGACTTGCCGAAAGACTTTGTCTGATTTAGGGTTCAATTCCTTCTATCTTTGGAGACGACGAACAGAGCACTTCCGTAAGCTGTAAATAACGCTAAAAAGTGTGATGTTTTGTTAGCATTAGCAGTTGCACCGTCTTCATATGTTAGCGCTGTGTGCTCGTTTTAGATCCTTGATGATATGGCCTACGTGGTTTAATTTAAGTCTAAAGTTTTCATTAGTCATTTCATTTTGCCGTTTTTGTCTTTGAAAAGACTGTATTAAAATGCATTTCGTGACGTTAGCTTGGTGCTAGTGTTAGCTCGGCGCTAGCGTTAGCTCGGCGCTTGTGTTAACTCACTTGTTAGGGTTCTGCAGGTTCATCATCTTCATTTTCATCTCGCTCCGCCGGGTCCGACTCTGGCTTGAGCTTGTAAGGCTGGATGGACAAGTATTACGTTGTTGACATTTTGTAAATAACCTCTGAATAAAAAGTTTATGCGCCGCTACATAACCATATCTCTTCTATCAAACTACAAAAATGGCCGAACAGGGTGGAGTTGAACCGAGTGTCACCTCTGCAACCTGGAGAGAGGGCGGGGTATGAAGTGTCTCATTTGCATTTAAAGAGACCGCACCAAAACGAGTTGCTCTTTGAAGCACATCAGAAAAGGGGTTGAAAAGGGGTGGAGCTATAATAATGAGGAATTCAGACCCAAGCATTACAGTTCTACTTTATATAGACCACAACTGTATGATTTATATGTAAAAAGGAAGGATTTAAAAGCATGATATGTCTCCTTTAAGAATTGTTGGTTTACAAAAATAATTGATTTTACGTGGGTAAAATTGTGTTTTTAATTATATATCGTCCTTTTTTTTTTTTTTTTCCTTTCAGCTAGATGATGGTTACTGTTTCTGTGCTGATTTCAGGTTAAACACTGCTGTGAATAAAGTTACTCCCTTGACCTCTTCTACCGAACATGCTGAAAAGACCAGCCACGCTGTGGACAGGCGTGGAGTGTTCAATCTACGTTATCGATGCTAAGAGTCATTAGACAATTAAATAACACAGCCCTTCATTGCTTCAGCTAACCAAAGCACCTGCATTAAATATATAATCCCATTACATTTTATTTTAATCTTACTTTTTGTCCTACTTCAGTTGGCAATTTTTGCATTTAATCTAGTTTCATTATACTTATTGTGTAGAGGATTTAGTTACTGAAATAGTGGATTACTCCTGTCACCAGAAACACAGACACAGAGATAACTTCTGATTAGTGAATGAATTATCATATCTCAAAGGTAGTTCAGATTAATTTTTGACAAAAGACTGAAATTGATCATAGTTGTATTCACATTTTTGTCTAGTTTACTTGTTATTGATGAAATTATGTTTGGCACGGATCAATTGGTGACATTTTTTTGTGAAATCATGCGTATTTGTACTGGTTTGTACCTAATTCACATGTGGTGGAAATATAATAAAAAATATTGAAAGCTTGAATTTATATCTCAATATTTACTGTTTATGGAATGTAATTAATACACTGATGATGGCACATCAACACATGCAACATTATTTTTCATTCATGACACTTTTTTCCAAAACTGTTTTTTGTATCTCCTTTCGAATTAATTAAATTAGTTGGATTGTTTGATATTTTATGTTAAAAATACAATTTAAATCCTTTGGTGTGTTCAGTTTGAGGTAAGGACTTCCTCCTGCCTGTCAAGTTTAAAAAGAGAGGGAGAAATACAGTTTCAAGATATATATTACATAGTTAAACAAACCAGTGTATTTGTAATATAATCGCTTAAATATTTGTGTAATTAAGAGAAAACGGTTCTAGCATTTGTAGATTCCCTTAATTTCAGAGACTTACAATATTATACAACTCTTACATTTTGTCTTGAGGAAGCCAAAATGCTTCCACACTTCTGATTTAAAACACAGGGGCACGTCCTGAATTTCAAATTTTAAATAGATAGCGCCCTCTGCTGTAAAAAAAAAAAAAAAATCGATGTGAACCGTGACACCTTTGAATTTTAACTGCCTCAGATTTAATCTTTACATCCCTAATATTAAAAAAATAAACTTGATGTTATATAGTTGCAAATTGCTTGTTTTAGCTGAAGGGTCAAATCAAATGTGATCTCGCCTGATCTTAATTGTGTCCTCCTGACTGTAATCTAACACTCATTTTCCTGAATTTATGACAAAAAAATCTAAACAAAAGAAAAACTATGCAAACTCAAAGGAAACTAAGTGCAATCTAAAAAGAGAAAATTAAATACAAATGTATATAAAATCAACTTTTCTTCTTGATGGTTTTTGAAAACTGAACTTCTACTGTCATAATTGTGATGAGACCTGCATAGTAAAAAAAAAAAAAAAAGAATAAAGATTTTTTTTCAAAGAAAACAGAAGAGGAAGAAAATGTAGAATTCCATGATCTATTTGACAGTCCTGACCCACAAGTTGGAAAACATTTTGGTTTTAATGTTGTGTTTAATGAAAGCATTGTTTATGAGGTATACATTTAAGAAGACGGTCCACTATTTTCAGAGATAATTCTAAAAGGCTCACTCAGATTTGTTTTTGTAATTTTACTTTAGATTGCATATCCACATTCACGAAAGTTAGCGTACTTAATTATGGAGGTAGATTTATGTCTTTCTTATTCAATAGAAAAAACAAAACACTTCTCAATAAGAAAAAATATAAAAAATCGCTTCACTCATTTTTTTTTTTACTTCAATCAAAAATCAATATTTTCAAAGGAAAACATTTTCAAATGCAATATTTGGGGCTAAAAATTTTGCGTCCAAACACTAATTTGAATTTTTTTTAAATTCTCTTTTTTTTGGGGGGGGCGCACGGCAACGTAGTGGTTAGCACGTCCGCTTCACAGCAGGAAGGTCCTAGGTTCTAGCCCTGGGGTGGACACCTGGGTCCTTTCTGTGTGGAGCTTGCATGTTCTCCCCATGCTGCATGGGTTTCCTCTGGGTACTCCGGCTTCCTCCCACAATCCAAAAGCATGACTGTTCGGTTAATTGGAGTCTCTAAAATGACCGTAGGAGTGAATGTGAGTGGTTGTCTGTGTGTTGCCCTGCGATGGACTGGCGCCCTGTCCAGTTTTTTTTTATTTTTTTTTATTGAATAATAAAGACACAAATCTACCTCCATACTTAATCAGCTATAACCAGTCTTTATTCATGTGTGTGCCCAGCAGCACAGTCTCCAAACTGGTCCTCTATCGCCCCCTACGTTTATAGATGACGCTACAAGAACTGGTTACCAATGTAAACTTTAACATTTGGCCCCGCCCCCTTCGATGCAGAGCGGATGTAGTCATTGTGTGCCCACTCAGTGTTTCGCAGAGGAGTGTTTTGGTCCCAGATTTCCCGTTTAGTCCTTATTTTGTCCTTTAGTCTGCGGTGAACAGTGGAGTTTGTCCATGACAGGAAGCAGAGGGGGAAGCGGTGCTTGTCCCCGCTCCCTCTGCGCTGCCCCCGGGTAGCTCACTGCACGTCCCCCCGCTGCTGCCCCGGAGCTTCACTCGGAGAATGTCTGTGTTGAAGATACAAGAGGAGGTAGGCTTGTTCTGTGTTGTAAAACCACTCATCACTCTCACTTTACTAGCATCTGTTTTGGTCCTATTTGTACTTTATGTACTACATTTGATTATTCACCGATTGCTTAAACACAAATAAGTTAAATATTTGGTGGCAAGTGACGTTTATCTGTTGTATTTAATGGTGAAATCAACATGATAAAGTTGTATAGGTGTTAGCCCATTAGCCATGTTTCCATAAGAATAGCGGTAAATCATGCTAGCATGCTAACGTTCTTTTACCTGTTGCTTTACTTTTAGGTTATTTTGCTATTGCTAACTATGATAAACTACTCTGCTTTTGTGTTTGCTGTTGTTTTGGTGTCGAATTGTGTCATTTTGTGGAAGGTTATGAGGCTGGCTAACGGGTTTTTTTTTGGGTTCCTTAACATGCTAAGGTTAGTAGTGCCAGCTGTACCAGGCGCTGCTGCTGCACAGTGGTTTTCATCATAGACTGTGATTAGCAGCGTTAGCTTTTTATGTCAGCTGTTCATTTTAGCATCGTGGACGTTTTTTTTTCTTCATGGCAGCACTAAAAGCGATCACCTGTTGCTGCAGATATGAAACACTGTCAAACCAAAATAGCAGGTGGTGCTCATGACTGAAGGCAGCTTTCAGGCTCAGAGCAGCTGCTGTGGACACTGATTATACTGGAAGCACAGGGAGGACACTATTACGTTTATATTATACTGTCACTTAAAACAGTTACACCTATATATTGGATAGATTACTAAATAAATGCAAATTTAAATTTCATTATATATTTAGGAGAGGTGTAAAGAGTACTGATATATCCTACTCAAGTAGAAGTACTGTTACTTGATTGAAATTGTACTCATACATAAAATACTCAAGTAAAAAGTGTAAAGTTACTAGTTACTTTCACCCCACTCATGTTTATTTTGGTAATAAAATGTATAAAATATAAGGTTTGTCGAAATGTACAATAAATTAAAAAAAAAAAAAAAAAAACACCAATAAATTCAATTCTAAATGAAATAACTGATAAATAATGACATATATATATATGTTGTTTTGGTGCCATGCATTACATTTAATTTGGTTGGTCGGCTATGATATGATGCATTTGTTGCGTGGTTATTTTATTTTCTCATACAATGTCCGTTGATCATTTTAAAACAAATAATAATTTACTTGGTAACGGTTGGGTGTAAAAATGTTACAAATTACTTTACTTCTAAGTCAAATGACTGATTTAGAAATATAGGCAAGGCAAATTTATTTGTGTAGTGCATTTCATACACAAGGCAACTCAATGTGTTTTGCATGATCAAAAAGTGCAACAGAAAACATTCAACGGCTTAAAAATCAATAAGAACATTAAAATCAGCAACAATATAAGTACAAGTACCCATAAAAACAATTAATTTACAGCAGCATGAGTACTTCCATTACTTTCACCTCTGATATTTAGACAATAATTGATATTTTATTAGAAATTGTTCAGAGGAATAATAGAATAACAACAGCATTCAGACAGCACTTCACCAAGCACCAAATCTCCTTTTTGCCAGATATCTGTAGTTATCTGGTGATCCTGATCATGATTTCATGATCATTCACACTTTAAAGGCTTGGAAGAAATTTCTATCCCCACAATGTCGTGGCACCCCCATTTTTTGGGAAAAATTATGATCAAATGTGCAATCCAGATCCGAATCTGCTTAAACTCTGTGTTGTAATGGAGGAACCAACCAGACATACAGTAACTGAGTCAAATTCCATAAAGATCGGTCAATGACGAACCATTATATGAAATTCTGAAATTTCACCAATTATGAGTGATGGGGATTTTGAAATTGATCCAGAAATAGTATATTGATCCGGATCTACTCCAAAATTTAATGGAATAAATCTTCCATGTCGTAAGGTCTATCTTTGGTTAAAATTTTGTTATAATCTGTTAAGTAATTTGTTTTGATGTAATCCTGCTAACAGACAAACCAATAAATCAATGCCGGGGAAAATATGATTTCTCCTTGGTGGAGATGAGAGTAGAACAATAACGATCTTGTTGCTTAGATTGGTACATACTAGTTAGGAGTCGGACATACAGTATATTTCTTAAAGGATTTTTTAAAAAAGCAAGTTACCTGTATCTTTCCCCTATTTTTGGAATCATTATTTCAAACAATTTTGCTACCCTCTTTCATTATATCCAAACACTGATGTGGTCTTCTTCTGTTCCACTTGACTTGCAGCACCATCTGCCACATTTTTCATACAACAGTTTGAACATTTCTCTCACATATGCACATTTGTCCACAACAATTTAGTCTAACCTATGTGAATTCATTTCCACACTGCTTTACCTATGCCCCGCCCCCTACCAATGTATGCATCCCTATCACTGCAATTAAAACATCAGTATTGACATTTGGCTGTGGCTGCTCCGATGCACATCAAGAGCTCCAATAACAGCTTCATACATGTCAGTACCTGCAGCGCACATTCTTGTGTTGCCCGTAGTAATAAGAAAATCAAAGAAATCAGGAGGGACCTAATGTAAGCAATGCACCAGAATCAACGCCTGAACATTCCTGCGTCCCATGGATTGTATTTTAAAGTACAAAATCGTTCAAAAAAGTTTTAAAAAATAAATGAACAAATATTTTGTTTATTGGTATTGCATTGAACACATTTTTGTTATCTACAAAACTAGTACAGATACCCTTTAAATGAAATGAAAGTGTTTTCTAGATGTTGCATCACTTGTGGACATAGATAACTCATAGATCTATAGCTTTTTGTTTCCTAATGATGACTATTTTTTCTTTGTGCAGTGTATTTTTCTCTTGGTTAGTGTGTGGACCCAGGTGGTAGGAGCTGTTTTACTGTCAGAAAATTAGTGTAGGTTAGATTTTAGTCATGTTGATTTTCTCAGGCAATGTTATTTATAGGCAATAGTGTTGATTTCAGAGGAAATTAACAAAATGGGCAATATGATCTCCATACTGTATATACTGTAGTTTGTCAGTGCATGTATACTGATCAGCTCTTTGGGCGTCGGGTGGTTCACGACAACTGATAGGGTGTGTGATTGGATCCTCTTGTCCATTCTCTATTGTTCATTGTGCTGCTTGCTGAGAAATGGAACTAAAATAGACACTAGCTGAACACAGAAGACTAGACGGAGTGTCACCATGGGCAGAGGTTTCTGTTTGTCCTCCAGAGGGCGGCCTGTAGCTTAGCAGCATGGTTAATGCTGCAACAAGGACTAGGTCACTTGTGTCTAACTCAAGGTCTGGGACCCAAATCTGGCCCTTTAGAGCATGTAAATCGGCCCGCAGGACACAGTAAAAATGACGGAGATAACATAAATTATGGTGTAAATTACCAAATAATCCAGTTGTTGATATCTCAAATTCACCAATTTTGTGAAACTTTACAGTATTTTTAAGTGCTTACAGTTTTCCTTTGTTCATATTGCAGGAATACAGTCATTTTTATTTAGAACTCTCAATTTTTCCAAAAATTTAGCGATTTCTTACAAACAGTTCTCCAAAATTCCTCTAAATTACACTAAAATTGGTTACAAAATCAAGCATTTTTGAAGTGAAGATCCGGCAGGGACTGAGTAGTACAACGGATGTTAAAATTGTTCTGTTACCCTTCTATAAATCTGCGGCTCACTTGAGATCAAACTGGTCCATATTCGGCCCCTGAAATAAAATGAGTTTGGGCTTGGGATTTTATTTAAACAGAAAGGCTGATTCTTTGAAAAGCTTCGAATAGTACCGGTATATTGTGAAGGAACGCTTGAACAGCATGTTGATTTTTTTGACGATTGCCAGTGCAACTGGGGGTGTAAATCACCAGCTTCATCACGATATGATGTCGATATATTTGGATGACGATACAATGTTTGCCAATATAACAAAGTCTGTCACGATACGATTTCGATTCGATTCACAAGCCTGTGATCGATATGATGTGATATCTTGTGCCCATTTCACACAATCATTTACTTGTATATCAACTCCCAAAAAACAACTGAAATGTGATTTGACTTATTTCTAAGGTCTTTCAGGTATCAGGCATTAAATAAACAGTATTAACACCGTTCTGTAACATTTACCAAATTGTTAGACTTTGAATTGTGTGAGTGATAAAAAGCATCTCGTAGTTTTATTTAAATTACTACGGTGCAATACATTTTTAATAATACAAAAATATGGCTTTAAAAACAGTTGATTTCACTGTAACAAACTAACCAGGTGGGGACAAAGTGTCACTGGCATGTTATGATTAATAATATTATTATTATTTTAACATTGACATGTTAATGATGCCAAACTGTTATGTAACTAAGTATAAAAATGTATTTTAAAGGGCATATGATGAATTTGTGTAAAACAAAAATAACCACACTTGGGTTACTTCCGCATCTTCTCCGTTTGTGTTTTATAGCGGTTGGCTCCATATTCAGGAAACGGCATGAGGCAGTACTGCATAGTGCCGTGTACAAACTGGGGTGGCAGCAGGGGTTGCAAGGCTTTGTTGTCGTGTGGCATTTGCTACGTTATCCCACTATCCCCGTACAGGAAATGGTGGCACGGGTGTACAGACGTGCTATGTGAATTTCAAAATAAAAGCGTATCTTAAAGATGACAATGTTTATCGATGTTTTCATTGTGCATCGATGTAATTGGATCATTAATTAATTAATCGATTTATTCATGTGGATGTGGATCTATGTAATGTTACACCACTAATTACCACGGAGCCTTGAATGAAGATGAATTATCTAGTTTGCCTGCTCGACAAATGTCTTCAGTATACAGCTTTGTCAACTGTATAGTGTCATTAAATGAGTCAGTGAAAGGAAAACGAATAGAAAAACATGCTGCATTGCCAACACATGTTTTGTTTATCATAAAATCATTTCAAAGTAAACATGTCTCACAGAAGCCTGATCACAGAGAGCAGATTTTATTCAAGCTAAAAGTCTGCTTTCATGTCTCACTGCTTAGTCATTATCTGATGACTCATTCTTGGTTTGGCATTCAACTGTTAACCTTAAGCAATGCTCACATTTTTGAGTCATCAGGTCAAAATTCTAGATTCTGAAATGTAGTATTCTTCAAATTTTCTAGGAAGAGTTGTTCTCCTGCTGTGCTTGAGTTTAGTGAAAGTATAGCCCAGCCAACGTGCACATGAATGTGCTCACACGTCATGGAGGTCACAGTGTTGCATACCAACCAAAGTCTAGTGTCACCGGAGCAATGCCTTCAAACAGATCAGCCTCCCGTGATCTGCAAAAGCTTGAAAATCTTTGAATGTCATGGTCGCTCCACTGGCTGAGTGTGACGGCACGCACGTGCACATGTTCCCACCCACTGGCAAGTGCTGACATTTGTGTTTGTGTCCTGGGATTCTGTTACACACTAGATCTTATTGAGAGGTACACGCACATCGGTATATTTTCACTAACTGAAGGACATTCACATTAAAGCTTAATTTTTATGGTAAAATTGCATTGTTTGTTTTTATTATATTTGGATTGATGAATAATAGATACTTAAAGTTTACGTCCCAAAGAGAATTACTATACTCGAGCAGGAACCTTAACAAACGTAAAAGGCTAGTGAGAAAAAAAGAACAATAAATGAAATATGAGAAAGTCAGAAAAATGGAAGGCAAAATATTATACAATAATACAAATATATAATATTTAATGATTTAAGTATACTGTAAAACAATAATAACAGAATGTATTAAAAATTAGAAAGAAAATGTATTTGCCTTTTACTATTTACTTTATTTTCTTAAAGCTTTGTTGTCATGCGCAGCAGAAACATACACAATAAATCTGCTTTGTAAATACCTTTGGGCTGCTGTGCTTGAGTTTCACTCATGCTGCTGCTAGCGATACACAAAATCTCATTTGTTTGCTAATACTCTCTGCTTACCAAACAATTGGTTTATAAAAGCTTTTTCATGAAAATGTGTAGTGCCAAAACCATTACTGCTGAAACAGGCTGTTGTTTTACATTAAGATTTTAGTCTTTTTGACTCAAAAAACAGGCTTTGTTCATCCCACTAATACTTTTTTCTTTCTTGTTTTGATCTCGGTTGTCCCTCCCTTGTTCATCCCGCTGAGTTAATGAGGTTGGGTGGCTTGGCAGGATTGCTCTTTTTGGGGTCTGTGCTGAATATGAAGGAGGCTCTCTCACAGACATGCACATACAGACTGGTGTTGTTAGCTGCCCTCAGATTCCCTGGCAAAGCTCATCTGTTCCAGTTTTATAATGAGACGGGGACTTTTGAAAGTATACCATTCATACAAAAATCTAATACACATTCATGCACTCACTAATCTTGTATCCACTTTCTGTTGCCCTCTTAAATTTGAGGCCACTTTTTGAACGTGCAGATCACTTAAAGCTCACACGCAAACCTTAAGAACAGTCAGTCATGTGCATGGTTTTCTCCCCACACAGCATTTTAAATACCTAAACCCTAACCAGTTAGACTTATTTAGAAGCATTTTAGTGCCTTGTGGTGTTATTTTGTGTCACTGTGTTCAACATTTTTGAGCTTTGTTAGTCAGGCCCTTTAACTCGACCCATAAAATGAAATCATGACAGATCTGATCATGCGTATGAGCTCTCATGATTATTGTATTTAGTTGTAACGCACATGTCGATCACAAGGTTTTCAAATCAGATCTAGGAGCATAACACCAATCATAATGCAATTAACAGACATTTATGCCCTTTTTTGACTACATTTAAATAAATAAGACACAAGATAAATGACAAAATTGGTTAAGCGTCACATGTTTTTCCCTTGGGAATTACTTTCTTTTTTTTTATACCTAAAACATTGTTTTGTAAAATCTTTAAGTAACAAGCTTTAGAGAATGACATGCATCTTCTTTAGTACTGCAAGCAGTTTCTTTTATCATCATTTATTTATTTAGTTTAATTGCGTAATTGATAATTCATTTCAATTATTGCTTGATTATAATTGTAATTTAAAAAACGGTTGCTGTCGTAATTGTAATTAAATTGTAATTGAGTTTAGATAATTGACTTCGTAATTGTCAATTATAATTTAACGCAAAACTGGGTAACCACGATACAGTTCTACATGGTTAACAATTATTAAAATATGTTTCATATGCTGCTTTCCCATATTTTACCATTTAAAAACAAAAAAAATTGAAATCAAGGAGTATACTAACAGAAAAAAGGCTCAAATGTCCACACCAAAAATATTAATACCTATATTTTCATTGATCAGGAAGCTTAACAAGGTAACCAACAGATAGGAAATAAATTAGATGATAGGTATTTTACAGCTGATTTAGGACCCATTATCATAAGAGATGCTAACAGAACGCTAACACAAGAGAAAGGTTAACTTTTATACTGACACTGTATATTTAAACTTTTTTCTTCCCACTAGTTTATAATTGCTACTTCCGTTAGCACAGCTTTGGTCTTTGCTTATTCATTGTAGGGATGTTCTGTTCCAAGTTCTGCCCACAGTTACTCTCTCTTCTTTATTCCAGTATCCCTGTTTGCCCTTCTCTCGTTTTCTCTCTCTCTCTCTGTCTCTCTCTCTCTCTTTCCCCTCCCCCTTATGTCGCTCACTCTCTTCTTTTAAATGAGCTAGCTTCAGCAGTCTGCCTGAAATGAGCAATGCATACCCACACATACATTGGGCTCAACTGCCAATGTCTAAGCTAGTTCTTAGTGCGCATGTGTGTGTGTGTCTGCGTCAGTTGTGCGTGCGCGTGCGGCTCTGGCTGCAGGACAGCAGCAACCATATGTGGCTTCCTGTGCGCTGCTAGGCAGCACAGGCTCATTCTGCCGCATGCTTCACACCGCCATCATTACGCAAAAGGAATTCCCTGCTGTCTCCACTTCTGCTAGCATTCAGGGTGAGGGAGAGAGTGTGGAGAGATGAGGAGGACAGACATGGAGCAAAGCAGCACTGACAGATGAAGGGAAACCAAGCTGAAATCAACATTGGATTTACCTGAAGATGTGCCATTTGTGTTTAAGAGGGAACCGCTGCATGTTTACAGGATTTACTGCTGACCTTTGTGCTCCTGGATTGGGCACAAATGTGACGGAACACAGTGTATTCATGCGTGTTTAGGAAAGGGTGGAGGGGGACTTTGTTGCGTATGATTGTTTGTTCCTGATGCGGTCTGACCGGGCTAGCCGTGTGTGTATTGTGGTGCTGGAGGAGGTAGAGGAGGATGAACACTATTCTTCATCCCCTCCTCCTATCCCCAAGTCTTCCCCAAACCGGCGTAGATGCCATCATGCCTCTCGAAGGGCAACAGCTCAGGATGACAAGGTGAGCTGGGCCCTGCTGCTCCTTTCTTTGTCCATTCAAACACTCTTTTGTGTAGTCTGATACAGTGCACACCTTCTGTCAGGTTAAAGGTGTATTGGCTGTGGGGGAAAAAAAGCACGTCCCAAAGCTGACATTAAGTAGTTCCAACATGTGTTGAAGTTCACAGCTGCACGTTTCAACTACCAACGCACCAAATCACACTAAATATAGCACCTGCGCAACTCTGCCACACGAGAAGGCTGCTGGTTTGTTTAGATTATAGGCAAATCCTGTTCTTTGTAGGTGGACAATCCCCCCATTGAACCATAATAATGAGTCTTTGCATTTTGTGTAGGCAACTCTTCTTTGAAGCACTCGCTGAAAGGTGAAAAGCCAAGTGCCTCCGATCTCTGGCTTTGTTTCTGTGATTGTCTCTAATAAACTGGAGGCAGATGCTACGCTGCCACAAACTGGATGAAATGAGAGATTGTTTGGGAGGATAGAGACAGCCTGTGTAGCAGGAAGGCAGTAATAAATTCTTTATGTTCAGACCATTAAATTTAAATGGCAAATACCCGAACAGGCCTCATGGCCGTGTATGTCTTGTGGTGGGTTTATTTTTGTATAAGTTGCCAATATTTCTAATCTAGATGTTGATAATAAAAAAAAATCTTTACAACAAAGAAACTTAAAAAAAAAAGTAAGAATGAAAGCAAATGAGTAAGTAATACCCTAACGTTTCCTGTAAAAGGAAACTAGCATGCTTGAGGTTTTAGCCCAATAATCAGTCTGACTCTGTAGCAACACACTGATGCAGCAGTGTTTACAAAGCCCAGCGTTTAATGTCTAACTTTGATGAGCACGTGAACACGGATGGAAAGGAGCTCATAGTGTTTGTAGACACATGTTTCCACTCAGCTGCAGCTTCCTCTTTTTGATGAAACAAGCCTCCTGAACACCACAGACACATTGAACTTATCTCGATGTAGTAAACAGAGGAAAGCATTTTCCAGGTGTTTACGTTAGCAAAGCAATAACAGCAGTAACTCCTCACTCAGGGGCCTAAACATGTAAGCACGTGTGCATTTTCCCAGAAAATGAAACTTCCAGAAGCAAATAGCTGGTTTGTTTCATTTCAGCAACAAAGTTTTTATTATTGCCTGTGTGTCAGCGCTGAAGCCCGTAATTCACTTACTGTATGTTACAAATTGTCGTCCTTTAAATGAAAGTCAAAGTCCTTTGTGTTTGCTTTATGTCTGTTTTTCTCTCTGAAGCCATCTCTGCTGAGAGCCATATTCAATGTGGACACAGAAGAAGTCCGCTCTCTCATATTCAAGAAGGAGGATGTAAACATTCAGGTAAATCCTACCCTTTAAGTTTTATATCACAATGAGCTGCGGTCAGTCTTCAGGCTGTTATTCATCTGGGTTCCTTCTGATCGATTGAGTGACTGAGTGCACCCTCTAGCAGCCTCACATATTTCTCTACATTTAAAAAGCTGTCAACCAAATCCAGTCTATGATCCTTCATAAAACATGTCCCATCATCTAATGCCCCATTTCCACACCCTGTGCTGCTTTCCTTTTTATTCCCTGTTTGTCTGCCTTCCATCTGTGTGTAATGTAATGTAATGCTGGGGTCATCACACTGAATCCCCCTGCAGTCAGCAACACTGGCCAGTGCTTTTTGCCGTCACATGACCTTTGTTTATAGTCTCACTTTGCTGATTGCACTGAAATAGTGTGGCGTAGAGGGGAAACGGATTGCATGCTCAAGTGATGGAAGGAGTAGAGGAATACATGTGTGGATGATGGAGTTTTTGCTTCTCATGACTTTAATCTCATGTTTCCTGTGGTCAGCTAAAGTCAGTGTCGGTTGAATGTTGCCAGAGGTTTTTTTTAAGTTTGTTGTTATATGTCCTAGGACAATGAGAAGCGCACCCCTCTGCATGCTGCAGCCTACTTGGGAGATGCTGAGATCATTGAGCTGCTCATCCTCTCAGGTAAACACCACACAACTCTGGAGTCATCTTTCACTGGGTTTGACCTGCTGGAAGTTGGAACCTTTCTTAGGCCTATATTTTCAGTTCAAGCTGAAATTTAATTTCTCTTCTAAGTGTAGAAGTCCGTGGGGATTGTATGTTTTATTTTTAGATTTTTGGTTTATATGACAGTGACAGTGTACATTAATATCAATAAAGAAATGTACCAGATTACTACAGTTTCTTTAACCCAACAACTTTGGAAAAAAAGGCTACGTTCAGACTGCAGGCAAAAATGACCCAAATTCAAGTTTTTTGCCCATATGAGACCTATATTGATCTTTTAAAGACTGTTTGGACAGCACAATTATGATTTTTTTCAAATCTGACCGAAGCCACTTTGATGTGTGGTCTTAAATCCGATACATATCTGATATTTGGCAATACGACAGCTGTCTGGACAGCCAGGCTGCATTTTTTTAATCTGATCGTTACATTGTCAAAATGTGATTAACGTCACCATTCTACGTCCCAGGAGGAGCAGTGGGGGGAAAAGCAGACAGTGAAAGGAGAGTGAGGTCTCAGAATCAAAAATAAATAATAATAATAAATAATAATAAATATTTCTTATATTAAACATACTATCAGTGCCAGACGCACACCGAGACGAGATGCCTCTATATTTATTTTTGTAAATACAGTCCATGCCTTTGTGGTCACGTATTACCTTAGGACCATTTTTGTCTTTCTTCTCATCCCTCTCGTCCCCGTGTATATCAGTCATTCACAGCTCACTGTTTCTTGGTGACTGGTGACATTTCCTGTGACTAATCAATCATCTGATAGGGGCCTTTTTTAGCTTTCTGCTAAGTGATCTAACAAGAAGGGGGAGCAGGAGCTTAAACGAGCATAACGTAAGAGTGGGATGGTATGCATACATGTGCGTGTGTGTAACTGTTCAGGGTTTCTCAATATTGTGAAGAGCCTGCAACAGGTGCAGCTTTAGGGCTATTTTAACCCATGAGCAAAGGCAAAGAGGATCATGGCAGTTTTATGTCTTCTAGGCATTAGTTCCCCCTACTTTCCCACAGTCGTGAGAGAAAGTCTTTTTACGTTGGGGTTCCACCGAATCTGTTTGCTGTCAAGTTTGCACAATTTGCTCCTGTGTTGTTTTTACTTAAAAGTTTTTAATCTTTCTGCATTATTGTCTTTTTCATTTAAGGAGCCCGGGTTAATGGCAAAGATAACAAGTGGTTGACTCCTCTTCACCGAGCGGTGGCTTCTTGTAGTGAGGTAAACCAAACACATACTGCTGCTTTAAAACTGAAACTTGAGCCTTACATTAGGTTTCCTGCTGTTAATACTGTCCACAAGCCTTCGCTTGAGTAGTTGATCAACACTTCATCACCTCCTACATTCAGGATGCAGTGGCCATGCTGCTCAAGCACAGCGCCGACGTGAATGCACGTGACAAAAACTGGCAGACGCCGCTCCACGTAGCTGCTAGTAACAAGGCAGTGCGCTGTGCAGAAGCTCTCCTCCCACTTCTCAGCAACGTAAACGTCTCCGACCGAGCAGGACGCACCGCCTTGCACCACGCAGCCTTCAGCGGCCATGTGGAGGTCGGTCTATTGTGTTCTAACCTGCACACCAGGGTGGGGTCAATTATAATTGTAATTGAAAAAAAATTGTTGCTGTTGTAATCATAATTTAATTGTAATTAAGTTTAGATAATTTACTTTATAATTGCAATTGATGAATAAAAACTGTCCTTTACAATTTAAGTAAATGCAACCCTGGAGAACCATGTTACAGTTCTATGATGTACACATATGTAGTTAACAATTATTAAAATATGACACCTTTCACTTCCCTTGAGGATCATTTTACCATTTAAAAAAAATTGAAATCGAGAGCTATACCGACAGAAAAAAGGCACAGACGCCCACATCAAAAACATTAAAACCTATATTTTCATGGATAATGAAGCCTAACAAAGTAACCAATAGATGAAAAGCAAATTGGTTGATAGATAATATTTTTTAGTGTATTTTACAGCTGATTAAAGATATAAGTCAAAAGTGACCAGTTATCATAAGAGATGCTAACAGAAAGCTAACACAAGAGGAAGGTTAAGTTTTATGGACTTACTGTATTTATTAAAGGCTCAGTAATTGTGATTAATTGTAATTGAACTTTTGTAATTGAAAATGTAATTGTAATTGACTGTCAGGGGGAAAATTATTGTAATTTTAATTGTAATTTGGAAAAATACCGGTCAACGCAATCGTAATTGAGTTGTAATTGAACATGGATAATTGAAGTTGTAATTGTAATTTAAAAATGTAATCGACTTCAGCCCTGCTGCACACATACAAATAAACCTCATAAACTCTTTGTTCTAATTTGTGTGCCAGATGGTGAAGCTGCTGCTGTCCAGAGGAGCCAACATCAACGCTTTTGACAAGAAGGACAGGAGAGCCATCCACTGGGCAGCGTACATGGGTCAGATCTTTGGGCGTCTTTAGTGGAACCTGCAACATGCTTGCATGTGTTCAGGAAATTCACTTTCCACCAAATTCTCACCTCTCGGCTGCAGGACATCTGGAGGTTGTGAAGTTACTGGTGGCCAGTGGAGCTGAGGTCGACTGTAAGGACAAGAAGGCCTACACCCCGTTGCATGCAGCCGCGTCCAGTGGAATGAGCAGCACAGTGCACTACCTGCTGAGTCTAGGAGTCCAAGTTAGTCCCGTCCACATACTTACAATCCCATCAATCCCCGCAATAGCTAAAGCTGCTTAATCACATAAACTGTACTTGTATGTTATCCAAAAGTGGTTTTCATTCGCTACTGATGCCAGTGTGACCCCAAAAACACTGCCAAAGTGACATTTCTGCTGTTTTCACAAATGAAAAGATGTTGACAAATCAATGGCGATGTTGATAATGTGGCCTCCACTGTACCCGAATCTGGCCAAAATCGGAGTGACTGCATATTATGGGAAACACTGAAACAAGCTAGAACAAAAATGACTTTATGCGAATCACGGGCTGTGTTTGAAATGACATACTAACGTACTACTCATACTAAGTCTGACGTCAAAATGAGTATGTAGTGCGTTCACATTAGATAGCATGGAAAGAGAAATACCTTGATGTATACTATATCAGGACATTTTCTAAGTATGCACGGTGGGCACACCGCTTCATGATGCATTGCAAGTGGAATGTAAAATTGCCCTGGGACCGACTTCAAGTTAAATATCAAACATCCCCCTTTTCAAAATAAAAGCATCTCTTCTTGTCTTCCATTCTTTTTTTTTTTTTTTTTAAGTCTTTTGTAAATAGGGCTCTTGTTTTGAAGTTTGAAGTGAGTTTAATGGATCAAAGTAGCACGTTAGTATTCTACTTGGTCACTTTCTTGCTTAAAATCAGAACTTTCAAAGGAGATATTTAGCCTCAGTGTGATTCAGGTTTTTGTCATTGTAGGTTCCAAATGAATCATGGGAATCTTGCAAGCATACTACAGTGGGAACGATCATCATCGGTCATAGTAGACTGTATAAACTCATTGAGTAAGGAGTGTGCCATTTCGAACACAGCCAATGTCTTCTTACCTGGTGAAGAAACACAAGAAATCCCAGTTAGAATTCTTCTACATTACTCCAAATCCCACAATGCAATGCGAGACACTTGTCTGAAGTCACATGACCCTTAGTCAACAACCTGTTTGTTAGTTTGGTCAAAATCAAACTTTCGAGCCTCAATTTCTAAGTTCAACATTTGTTTGTGAGTAAATCCTTATCAGAGGATTTGTGTTTAAGCAGCTTTAGGTTACTGGATAAGATTTACATTTGAATAAGTGTGTATTTAACTGTTTAAGATACTCTGTTATTATTCACCCTTTTAAGGTGAATGAGGTAAACGCCTATGGAAATACGCCGCTCCATTTGGCTTGTTATAATGGACAGGACGTGGTAGTGGGTGAGCTCCTCGAGGCAGGAGCCAAAGTAAATCAGGTCTGTGCGTGCGTCGCAATAAACGCCATTGTAACATGTAATTTATGCGTGAAAGTAATTGCATTATTTTGTTCCTTCAGGTGAATGAGAGAGGCTTTTCTGCACTCCACTTTGCTTCTGCGTCCCGACAGGGGGCGCTGTGTCAGGAGCTGCTGTTGGCCCACGGAGCGCACATTAACCTGCAGGTGAGCGCAGCTGCTCAGACAAATACTGAACAAAACAAAAAACCAATGTCCTGGATAATGAGTTATACTGAGAACAAGTCTGTTAGCTCTCAGCTTTGCTCAACCCTCTCCTACTGTGTGTTACTGAACACTTTGGGACCAGTAATGGAAACTGGTATTAGGCTCCCACAGCCTCAAGATCCAAAGAACATATGGAAGTCGGGGGAGGAGATGGCACTCCCTCAGGCAGCAAGCTGCTCAGAGATGGCGTGGGTGTGTGGGTGTGCACGTGGACATGGCGGGTCGAAGCAAGCCTATGTTTTTTTCTAATTCTTGAACACGAAACACTTAATCAGCTGCTAATGCACTGTTTAATTTCACTTTGAATTGTCCATATGAGGTTTTTTTTTTCAACAAATATTGCTCTCCTCTACCCGTTCTACCTCCCCCCATCCTTCCATCCATCTGTCCAGAGTAAAGACAGGAAGACTCCCCTCCACATGGCAGCTACACATGGAAGGTTCTCCTGCTCTCAGGCACTCATTCAAAACGGTGAGAGTCGCGACTGTGTGACATGCATGAATTCAAGCGTAATATACGTAGCATGTTTCTTTCAAAGTATCACACACGGATAGTAAGCTGCTCTCGTTTCTGTGTTCAGGCGCTGAGGTCGACCGTGAAGACAAGAGCAGAAACACTGCTCTGCACATTGCTGCTCGCTATGGTCATGAACTCATCATCACAGCACTCATCAAACACGGAGCCAACACCACCAAGTCAGTAACAACTCCCGCATTATTTCACCATCTTTGATCATCCTATTCCCTCATACCGTGAGTCACTGCTTTAGTTTAAAGAGCGCACATTAAAAATCCCAACAATAGTAAGAGATTTGAGAAGAAAAGTTAAATCAGTCTCATTCTCTGTCAGAAAGGCTCATTTACACTCAAACCTTACACTGCTTCTCTTGTAAGGTCTAATAGGGGCTCAGATTTTCCGTTTCAAAATTTCCCCAATTCTGTTTTTTCTGTTTCACTTCTGTTTCATCGTCTTCTCCAATTTACATGACTTTACTGGCTATTAAACTTCCCGAAATTGAACCAAACATGCAAAATAAGGTTAACAAAGTCAACTACTGTTATAATTTAACATTTTATAAGCTTCAGATGATTTACGAAAAAACAGGAGGGTTACACTGAAATCAGGCATTACATCGTAATACCTTAATGCAGTGCAAACCTAATGCATGTATGACGCGCCCGCCTGGTGGGAAAAAAAGTTATGACAGGTGGGGCGCGACAAACAGGAGAACATTTACAATTTCATGCCAATCTTTTTAAATGCGTTTCTTCATTAACAACAAAGATCATTAATACTAAACAAAAAATATTTTTTTGTTTTCTGAAGCTTTTTGTCACAGATTGCATTTTTGACTACTGCACTTTTACATTTGTTTTTTTAATTCAGGTGATTAGCTGAATTTAGTTTTTGAGTTTTTATTTATTTATGAAATGTTACTTGTATTATGAAGCATGTTATTTTTTTTCCCCCCCCTGTTAGTTCATTTCATACATGCACGGAATTTCCATTTTTGTATTTTTAGTATCTGTTTTTGAATTTCAGTCACAGGATAGCATGATCACAAGTCCAACCACAACACGTAGCACAAGATTTTAAACAAGATTAAGGGCAGGATTGAATGTATTTGTCCGTTTGTTAGACTTTTTAGTCATTCAGTCACCCATTATGAAATGTGTGATATTGTCCCAAAACATGCCATTGCGGATTTTTCGTGTCATGTTGGGTCACGATTTTAAATAAGCAGAGAGAAAAAAAATAAAACAGGTGAAATGGCTTATTCCTTTTTAGAACATGAATTCTTTGCCTTCTCTGTTTTTCATCTTTTCAGGAGAGGCATTCATGGGATGTTTCCTCTACACCTGGCAGCTCTCAGCGGCTTCTCCGATTGCTGCAGGAAGTTGCTGTCCTCAGGTAAATTCATGCTTCATCATCTCTCCTGCACATGGAGTCACCCAGTGGACATCCAAATTGATGCTCGATGCGTTTTTGTGCAGGGTTTGTCATAGACACCCCAGACGATTTTGGAAGGACGTGTCTACACGCTGCTGCCGCTGGAGGGTGAATTTTTAGGCTTTTATGTTTTACAGATGTTTGCACTCATCTTTTTATGTGATTTTTTTTTTTTTGGTCTTTTCATGAGAATAATCGGCTCAGTTGGTTCATATTAAACAGAATCAGAACAGTTTCCAGCACTTTTAAGGCAGCACCAGGGCCTGTTTAAGATCATTGTGACTGTTGGTCGTTTCTCTGCACAGAAATCTGGAATGTCTAAACCTGCTGTTAAACATTGGAGCGGATTTTAACCGAAAAGACAAGTTTGGGAGGTAAGTTACTGTGCCAAAATTAAATGATGGTGCATTTTGTTGCAAACAAAGAAATAAAAATTAAGACACAAGATGAAGACAAGTTTACACACTTTGGATGCACAACTTCAGCGTTTTGTGTTTCCCCTCAGGGCTCCATTACACTATGCATCAGCAAACTGTAACTATCAGTGCGTGTTTGCCTTGGTGGGCTCTGGTGCAGGCGTCAATGAGTTAGATCAGAGAGGCTGTAGCCCCCTGCACTACGCTGCAGCTGCTGACACTGATGGAAAGTAAGCCTGGCCCAGTGATTTACTGGTGCACTTCATAGATGATCAGAGGCTGTGATTCTTTAAGGAGCTGTGTTTTGGTCTTTGTTAGATGTGTGGAGTACCTGCTGAGGAACGATGCTGAGCCAGGAGTGAGAGACAAACAAGGTTATAGTGCCGTGCACTATGCCTCAGCCTACGGACGCACACTCTGCCTGGAACTGGTGCGCTCACTTAAAGCAATCAGATAAAATACATTGAGTGAAAAAGCCAACAAACTGGATGCTGACATTTAACTTACACGTCTCTGCTTTGTTGTTTTCCTTTTCTTTCATTCAGATGGCAAGTGAGACGCCTCTTGATGCGGTAAGAAAAATATTTTCATCACACTCTGAAGTGTTTAGTCAGTGCTGATATTTCCACGAAGTGCTGGTTATTAACGGACTCAATCTCTGCTGGGTTTCAGTTAACGGAGACAACAGCGACAGACGTCCTGAATGACTCAGAGAGCCAGGCTCCAATCAATCCTCTCCATCTGGCCGTGAGTCCTCACTCATCTGCTTTATGTCTCATTGGTACTTCTGTTCTGTTAGATCACTTAAAGTGTGTGGTATAACACACGGGTGGTAACTTTTATCACAGCAGGGGCCACAAAAATGTGATAATCTGTTCTGAGGGCCACATTAACATCAACGTTCATGTCTGCATTCAGAATAATGACCAATCTGATTATTAATACAGGATATCATAAAGGGGTTGTGTGTGTATTTGTTTTGTTTTGCATGCTTTTGTTGTCATTTTGTGTATTTTTTTGTTATTTGTGTTTATTTTATTGGTCATTCAATGTTTTTCTGTAATTTTTATGGAGGCATTTTGTATAAATTCATATTTCTTTGATCGTTTTCTGCATTTTTGGCTCTTTTTGTGTGTTTTTGTGTAATTTTGTATAGTTTTTTAAGTCATTCTGTGTATTTCTATTTAATTTAGGTTTTTTTTTGAGTCACTTTTTGTGTTTTTCGACTATCGTTTTTGTATATTCTGTTATTTTTCTGTGTTTTGGGAATCATTTTGTGTATTTTTACAGTTATTTTGTGTATTTTTGTCATTTGTATGTTTACCTTGGGGTGGGGCCATTCAAAATTAGATCACAGGCCACATGTCTGATATAACAGGATCACCATGTGATCTTTTATTCTGAAAAATGCCTTTCAATCAGTCTTGTACTTCAAACAATAAATGCTGCTCAAATGAGACAAAATAAACCTGTTTTGCGGTACTGTTGCTAAAAGGTTAGTGATTCATGGATTGAAGGCGGAAAAATTCAAGCTGAAGAATCTTCTAGAGCTCGTTTGTGTCCCCATCACCTTGCCCATGACTAATCTGTCACATCCCAACCATTGTTTGATCAACCATGTCTATTAGCCAGTGCTCTGTGATCCTGCAGGCTCACCACGGACACTGTGGCTCATTAGAAGTCCTCCTGTCATCCCTGCTCGACGTGGACGTTCGCAGCCCAGAAGGACGGACGCCCCTCAGCCTGGCCTGTTCCAGAGGCCACCAGGAGTGTGTGTCCCTCCTGCTGCACCACGGCGCCTCACCCATGACCCACGATTACATCCACAAAAAGACAGCCTTACATGCTGCTGGTACACAACAGCAACACACAACAATAACACACAGCTTTTGAAAGGGGACATGTTTGAATGAAGCCAACTGTATAGCTGTGTTCGAAATTGTATACTAATGTACTTTACACTACACACTCAATGAGTATATACTGTCTACTATATACTATAAGGATGATGAGCGTTCCCACTGAAGTATACTTCCAAGTTTCCCGGGATGCATTTAGAACCTGAATCACACTGAAGCTAAATATCTCCATTGATTCGCCACCTTTGAAAGTTCTGAAAGCATTTTAAGTGGGAAAGTGACCAAGTAGAATATCAAACATGTGCTCATTTGATCCATAAAACTTGTGTAAAACACATTTCCAAATGCCGACATTTCAGAGATTTTGTGCTACTGACAATACTTCTGTTTAACTTCAAAACAAGAGCCCTATTTACAAAACTGGTAAAAACTAATGAAAGACAAGAAGAGATGCTTTTATTTTGAAAAGGGGATGTTTGACTTTAGGCTTGAAGCTGGGCCCAGGAACATTTTACATTCTGCTCGCAATGCATCATGGGGCGGTTGAGTATGACTAGTGTGCCCACTGTCCATACTTCAAAAATGTCTCGATAAAGTATACATCCAGGTATTATTCAATCTTTCCATACTATCGAATGTAAACGCCCTACATACTCATTTTGACGTCAGACTTAGTACGAGTAGTACGTTAGTATGTGATTTTGAACAAAGCCTATGATTGTGTGCAGCTCTGAATGGCCACCCCGAGTGCCTGCGCATGCTCATCAGCAGCGAGAACCAACACATCAACGTGGACGCACAAGACACTAATGGACAGTAAGTGTGTGTAAAAATGATTCCTCGTGCTTTCTGGTTTGTTGTTGTGTTTGCGTGCTGTGACTGAATTCAGCTGAACATCAGATGAAATGTGATCTTGTTATCACAGGACTCCTCTGATGCTGGCAGTGCTCAGTGGACACACGGAGTGTGCGTACTCTCTACTGGGTCATGGAGCCAGTGTGGAGATCAGTGATCGTTGGGGCAGGACAGCGTTACACAGAGGGGTAACCAACCACACTCTGCACCACGTCCAAAATTATTTACATTTCTGGGTCATTTAATGTCATTCCAACAACTTTTCAGGACATTTATCAATTGTTCCTTAATGATTCAAATGGCACACTGTACATTTTTAGTTTGATTGGATGAATACTTTATGAAATATGGACAATTTAATGCCCCCTCACTAAATTGTCCATATTATGGATAATGTGTCGATTTTCGTTTGTCTTTATTGGAAGCTTAAAATGAAAGATAAATATCACAGGAACTACACACATAGGAAACTGAAATTTTGTGTAGTAATACAGTAAGTACATTTCCTAGAGAGGAGTTCTGGTAAGTTGGAGAAATATGGTCATATGTCAAATACATATATATATATTTTTGTTTCGTTTTGACCTCTGTGTTTGTCAAGAATTTGAATTACTATAGCAGGTTTGAAGCTACCATATGCTTCCATCATGAGAGGCTGTACCTCACAAAGTATGAATTAGAAAAAACACTTCAAAAAAAGACAATGTTTTTTATATTTTTTGTTACTAGTGAAAAACTAATAAACAAAAAATTATTATAAGCTACAATGGCCTCGTGTAAAGGATTTTCAATATCAGCAAGTGGTGAAATAGCCCCAAAGTTGGGGTCCGAAATAAAAATGAAGTCACTTAAAGAAAAATTGTTTTCTATCGTAAGAAAGACTAACCTTCATATTAGAAATTAAAACAGAGATCAGATTTTTGTCCTACATTCCCACATGCAGTTATAGCCAATGAAAATAGTTTAAAAAATATTTTCTTTATTTATTTCAAGTGACTGTTACCAATGCATATATCTGACTAATCAGTAGTTATCTGAACAGTCTATGTACGTAGCTCAAAGCTGATACATTTACAGGGAGCTGAGGCATATGCATGAGACAAACATGTTCGAGCCCCAAACCCAGACGAACTTTTTTCCATTTTTGAGGGGCTGGCATGTCCACCAGATAGGATGTATAGCAGATATTTTTGTATATTCTGAGAAAGTAGGTGGCGCTGTGTTACTGTACCAGATTTTCGTTTCCTATGTGGTGTAATTCCTGAGATATTGGAGGTATGTGCGAAAATCGACACATACCCTCCTCACTAAATTGGCCGTAAAAATCTCAGAATTTTTTAAGACCAAAGTGCGTGGAACATTTGTGAAATGACATGGAACTCTGTCTTCCTGTTGACCCAATATTAGAGATTCTTTTGTTTTTAACCCAGGCTGTGACGGGCCTGGAGGAGTGTGTGGAAGCCCTGCTGCAGCGAGGGGCCAGCGTGTGTGCGAAAGACATCCGGGGACGCACACCGCTGCATCTGGCCTCCGCGTGTGGCCGTGTGGGCGTACTGGGCGTCCTGCTCCAGAGCAGCAGCTCCTCCCACACCAACTCGTACTTCACTGACAGCCAAGGCTACACCCCGCTGCACTGGGCCTGCTACAATGGTAGCACACGCTCACATTTCTGTGTGTAGCGCTTCTTTTTTTGTGTTTCTAATGACTCTGCTGTGTAGGCTATGATGCGTGTGTGGAGCTGCTGTTGGAGCAGGAGGTGTTCAGGGCCATCAAAGGCAGCTCGTTCAGCCCTCTGCACTGTGCTGTGTAAGACAATAAACTCCTTATGTCAGCGACTTTCTGTGATTGATGATGAGCTCTGACAGACCATGTTGTGCGTCACAGTATGAACGACAACGAGGGCGTGGCCGAGATGTTGATCGACTCTTTGGGTGCATGCATTGTCCTCACCACTGATGCAAAGGGCAGGTGGGAGCAGAGAGCGTTATATTAACTAACTCACCATGCGCACAAACTTTACAATGACTTACTCTATGGTGGTGGTGTGGACACTGCAGGACGCCACTTCACGCTGCAGCTTTCTCTGACCACGTGGAGTGTATTTCCCTCCTGCTGAGCCACGGAGCGCAGGCCAACACCACCGACACCCACACCCACAGGACGGCGCTGATGATGGCGGCGCTGAACGGACAGACCAACGCTGTAGGTCAGTGATGTGTGTTTACACTGGGTCGTCTTCAAATCCAAAATATCAACAGTGAATGGGTTAAGTTCTTACTCATGGACTGGGGGCCAAATCTGGCCCTTTAAAGCTCCCAATTCGGCCCGCAGGAGAAAGTAAATATGACAAAAACGTGACTCATTGTGTAAATCACCAACTAATTCAGTACCTCCAATTACACAAATTCAATGAAACGGCACATTTTAGCCCTAGTTTCACAGTTTTCCCACAAATATATCACATGATGGCAGTCATTTTTAACTTCTAATTGTTGTAAGTACTCAAAATCCTCAAATTATTCCCCAAATTAAATAAAAAGTTGTCACAAAATCAAGTAAATTGAAGATCCTGGAGAGTCTGATATCTGTCACTTATTGCTTGGATATTGTCGGTGCCTTACATAATTTAGATACTATGATACGTGGAAGTGCAAATTAGGGCACAAGAATGATAAAATTAGTCGTTTTACCGCCTATAATCTGTGGCCCACTTGAGATTAAACTGGTCCGTATTTGGCCCCTAAATTAAAATTATTTTGACACCGCTGCACTAAAGCTAGGCTTTTATTTATTTTTGTATTTAAATTTGCTATTATAGTTGAATGTTTGTGTGTTGCAGAGGTACTGGTGAGCAGGGCCAAAGCAGACTTGACACTACAGGATGTGGAGAGGAACACCGCTTTACATCTGGCTTGCAGCAGGGTAATAAACACACAGAAACATTACATGGTTGATTTTTATGTGTTAGCATGGCTGGATTTGTTCTCATGGCTTCACTTTAGTGTTTTATCTCCCCCTCGTCATCTTTTGATGGATAAAACATATATTTTCCGTGTCTTGAGATGTATTTAAAATTGTTCAATTACTTCCATGTTTTTGTACTGATAGCTAACAAAACTTGTGTAAAACCAAACCCAAGAGCCTTAATCGCTCAAATAATTATAATGATAATTAATAAATAAATCCACTCAGATATAGAATTTGATTGAATTGACAAGTTGATAAGTTAACATATTGATAAGTTATTGATAAGTTAACATATTGATAAGTTATTGATAAGTTAACATATTTCAAGGTGAAATTAAAACTAATTTAAAAACAGTATGTAAACATGTACATTTTATTTTATTTTAGAGTAGTGTTACATATCAGAATGTCTAACAATAACTGTCACTGCTCTGACCCCCTGCACATTTGTTGTTTTTATGTTATTGTTTTTTTTTATATTATTATTTTTTATTATGTATGTTTCTTTTTGCCTGCTATTCTATTGTGTTGCAATGTGTAAATAAAGGGATATCCTATATTCCATGCTTTATAGTTTTGAACATATTATTTCCGTTATTCTGTATTTTTCTCATTTGTCGTTCACTCTGTGCTTTCTGCTCTCCTCAGGGTCACGAGACATGTGCCTTGTTGATCTTGGAGAAAATCAGCGACAGGAACCTGATCAACTGCACCAACACCATGCTCCAAACGTAGGTGGACCTGAGGAGACATTAGTCGACTAGACGTGTTGGTATTGTGCTGTAAACCTTGTCCTGCCTGCAGGCCGCTGCATGTAGCAGCCAAGAAGGGGCTGACGGTGGTGGTCCAGGAGCTGCTTGGGAAAGGAGCTAGCGTGTTAGCCGTGGATGAGAACGGTCAGTAGTATAACGCTGCACGTTCACCAGGGTTGGACTCTATTATAATTGTAATCGTGTAATTGATAATTAATTACAATTATGGTGTAATTATAGTAAGTAAGAAAGTAAACTTTATTTATAGAGCACTTTTCACAGGTAAAAAACAATAAGTGCTGTACAAACATTTTAGTATCATCCCGTCTAAAGAAAACATGGAAAAACAGTCACACAACATGTGAGACAAGAACGGGAGAACTATAATTGTAATTTAAAAAGTCTGTTGCTGTCGTAATTGTAATTACATTTTAATTGAGTTTAGATAATTAACTTTGCAATTGTAATTGCCATGAAATTCTACAAAAATTGTAAATTATAATTTCACACAAAACTGGAGAACCATGTTACAGTTCTATGTATAGTTCTACACATATGTATTTAACAGTTATTAAAATGTGTTTTATATCAAGCTTTCCCACATTTTTTCATAAAAAAAAAAAAAAATTAATTAAATCGAGGGATATACTGACACAAAAAAGGCTCGGACTCCCACACGAAAAATATTAAAACCTTTATTTTCATTGATTATGAAACCTAACAAGGTAACCAATAGATAGGAAATAAATTAGATGATATATATTTGTTTTTACTGTATTTTACAGCTGATTTAGGACCCGTTATCATAAAAGATGCTAACAGAAAGCTAAAAATTGAACATGGATAATTGAAAACGTAATTGTAATTGACCCCAACCCTGACGTTGACCACGCTGCTTTTTTCAAAGTTGAACCTTTGAATGTTCTGGTCTCAGGTTACACCCCAGCTCTGGCCTGCGCTCCCAACCGTGATGTCGCTGACTGTCTGGCTCTCATCCTGAACTCCATGATGCCCACGTCCCCCATGGTCACCATAGCCAGTCTTCCTCAAACACTAATCAACCACCACCACTCCTCCTCCAACACCTCCAACCACGTCTCCAAAGGTGTGGCCTTTGACTCGCTGCCCCCCCTACGGCCTGACCACGTCTCCTACTGCAGGCCTGAGCGACCGCTATCTTCCGTTTCTGGGGACGATGAACTGAACGACTCAGACTCTGAAACGTACTGAGCACCTCTGGGACAGGGACCACTCTAATGGCACATCCCGGCCAGCCAATCAGGAGCCTTATTAGACCACTGATGCAAAGAAGACATTTTTAGGTTATATTTAGCTAGACTTCTTGGAATAAAGAGTAAAACTAATATAAATCTCATGCACGCCTTTTTACGGTGCAAAAAAAACTTGGCTGAACACACAGCAAATGATATCAAGCATCAACTGTATGATCAGGAACAGTTGTACGCAGCTGGAGTAACTACCGTAACCACCACCAATTACGCAACAAAGAGTCAGCTGTCCAAAGACAAAAACCGATGAACAATCCTCGTGGGACCATGTGGATCTCCTGCTGTGATTCCAAACCACTTAACTCCCTTTGAACCATGTGTATTTATTCCAAATGGATGGCATTGTGCGTCACATTTACTGTATGGGCAGCTCAGGATGGCATTCACTGAGAACCAGAACGAGCAGCTCAGGGGATTGAGAGGCTGCAGTGAGCCTGTGGGAGGGGTGTGAATGTGGATCTGTGTGTGAGAAGATTAAGAAATATGCAACATTTTTGGCAGAATGATCAGCCTTGGTGCAACATTTGTTTAAAAAAAAAAAAAAGAAAAATGAAAAAATAAACCAAACAAAAAAAGGAAATAGATAATAAAGATATTTCTATTTGAGAGGACGTTGAGTTTGTCTATTGAAGGTCGAGGTGGTACATTCGTCCGTAGAGACAGGCTGTGATCAGCCCGTATGTCATGTTGGAGTGTTTCATGCTGACTCGTCCATCACCGCTTCTCTCCACATGCTGCGGCTGCTCCAGCACCAAACGGCTGCCCAGCACCGACGGATACACGTGTGTGCTCTGAAACCAGCCCTCCAGCACAAAGTCCATTTTAGACTGAGCTTCTTTCACCTCGCGTCCACATGAACTGGTTTCCTGCCCTGCGCAGCGGACCAGCGCACACACCTGTGGACACACGTGTACGAGTCGTAAAAGATGTTTTTAAAATTCCATTAATACGTTAAGTTTTATAAATAAGGCTGACATTGTTGTTCGGTAAATGATGACACATTTAGAGCTATGTTGGCATTTTTTGGGTTAGGGGGAGCGATCTAGTGGGGTTAGGGCATGTGTGTCAAACTCAAGACCCAGCTGCCCTTTAAAGCTCCTCACTCGCTAACTCAGTCATAGATCTCAGTCCCTCCACAGAAATACAATGAAACTGCACACTTTTTCTTCCAGGACTCACAGTTTTCCCATGACTTTTATCACATGATATAAGTCATTTTTAATCCAAAAATTATTCTAAAGTACTCTCAATTTTTCCAAAATTCATACTTTAAATCAGAGGTCACCAACACGGTGCCCGCGGGCACCAGGTAGCCCGTATGGAGCACTTGAGGGGCCCTCAGGCCTGTTCTAACAACAAGATCATCAATGAACTCCGTCTAAAATCTGATTTACTTGCCAGGATTCAAACTCTCAAGGATAAATTCAGATGACAGATGTAGTCGAGTTAAATACTGCTGCACTTAATGCAGTTTTTGTGTCAAATGAACCATCTTTAAATGTTTATTTTCACTGAAACATTGTTAAAAATGTAGCCAAGTATTACAGATAGGATTTTGTTAAAGAATGCTGCCGATTTGGTGTTTAAATTGTGATGTTAAAAAAAAAAAAACTAAAGGAGAGTTTTATATATATATTTTTTTTTTACATGATTGTTAAATTGTAAAAATATGCATCTATTAGTTAAAAGTAGTTTGAGGCTAGTAAAATAGGAACATTATGATTTCCAATGAAATGTTTCAGAAAGTGGTTGTTTAAAAATGAAACGATTGTATAAATTTAGAAAAACAAGAAGACAGTCGTCAACATCCCACGCCAGATTGGTTGTCATTATAACTCACAACCTTTTCCTAAATGTCCTAAATCTGAGAACGTAGATTTAGGCATAAGAAAATATTATCACATCAGAATATAAAATTACTATCTTAAACAGTTTCTAAGAAAAGCTGTCCCCTTTGCAGATGCCTCCAACAGCGTCCAAAACACGGAACAAGGGCAATAACTCTGGAAAAAATAATTGCGCGTTTCTCATTTTCGAACTTCATCAAGGTATTGATACCCTGAAGCCACACACCGAATTTGGTTATCATGTCTTAAACAGCTTCTGAGAAAAGCTGTCCCATCTTACTCGGACGGAGTTCAAACCGATATCCCTCTTCCACACTTTGTGGCGAAAGATAGTAAAGTGTTGAAACATAAGTATTTCATACCTTTTTTAGTTAATGCTAGTCATCATTCATTATATTTCCCTCTTATTTCAGTGTCTATTAAACTGGTAACCCTTCAGATTATTCAGTACCTTTGTAAACTGCAGTTAGTAGTACCTTTGAAGTTCAAAGTTTGAAGTAGCTTGTGGTTTCAGAAAAGTTGGTGACCCCTGCTTTAAATGCTATTATACGTGAGCACATGAATGATTAAATTGCTCATTTTACCGCCCACTTCAGATTAAACTGGTCCGTTTTTTGCCCCTGAACTAAAATGAGTTTGACACCCCCTGGGTTAGGGTAACGAACAACATTTAATGACACCTTATTCGTGCTCATACCGCGTAATGCCAGCCTTATGTGTAAAACTTCAAGTAAAGTGTTACCAAAAACTCCTCTGGTTCCCACCTGTAGAGAATAACGTCCGTTGACTGTGTGAGTTCCTGCAAAAGCAGCCAGTGCGTAGAGCTCAGTGCTGCCTCCTGATGGTAACAGTGTGTACTGCAGGCGGCAGCAGAAGGTTCCATCACACACTGAGAGCGTTCCCTCTGTCTGTTCTAGGAGGATGAACTTAAAAGGGTCGTGCATCATGGATGAGGTGAAGGTGGCGTTTAGAGAAGGATCCGCAGCAGGAGGGGGGTCCCCACATGCGTGTCGATGGCAGTATCCAGGTTCTGCAGCCGTGCTCTGACCCGCCCACTCTGGGTCCAGGACTGGCACCCTGGCCACCAGTAGCTTTCCTTCCTCTGGGTCCCCATCTGAGGCATGATGGTAAACAGCAGAAAAAGGGGTGTAGATGCCACTCCCCGTCATCATCAGATGATCGTTCCGGATGTTCACAGCTAGCAGCGTGACGTTAGCTCCCAGACTGAATGCTCGTCCAAACTGGATCAAGTCCAGTAAAGGGAGCTGGTTCATCCAGGCTGCAGGAAAAATCACCTGACGAACACCCTGGAAAAGAAACCAATAGTCAATGATGTCTGACTCCTCAGTGTATTTGCAGCACCCGTACCCTCTCCAGTAGGACCAACGTAGGGTCGTGGAAAAGGATGTCGAAGCAGATGATGAGTCCAAATCTGCCAGCGAACGGTGTGTCAAAGGTTATGACCTCTGTCTGTGCGGGCTTGTCGAAGGCTCTTTCAAAGTAAAGGTTGTTTTTATGGTAGCGAGCCACCAGCAGACCATCTGAGCTGAAACATGGATTACACCAGTGTTTTTCAGTCGCCTGGAATTCAAATGGGGTCACCTGAACTGTCTAGTTTTTGATTAAAATAATTCATGCTTGAAATTTTTTTAAATTATTTTGTTTTCTTCTTCAAATTAAAACCCCATACACAATTTCAAACAACTGTATTCTATACATTCACTTCCTCAAATATTAATCTAGTAAAAAAATACAATATGAAAATTAAACAAACAGTTAAGTAAATAATAATGAACATTTTAATTGTATTCATTTTAATTATTATTTTTCAAATTAAAAGTACCACCATACATCATCTCAAACAACTGTATTCTATACTTTCACCTACTCAAATATAAATCTGGTTAAAAAAAATACAGTATAAAAATGTTATAGTTAATTGAATAATAATGAAATTTTAATAATATATATACTGTATATATATATATATATATATATATATATTTTTTTTTAATTATTCTTTTTTAAATTATTCTATACTTTCACTTCTTCAAACATAAATCAAACAAATGATCAAAAACAAATTAAAAAAAGAAATTCTGGGGTCACCAGAAATTTACAGCACATTTTATTGACATTTAGACAAAAATATTACCAAAAAATCTTGTAATTTGAAGACTTCTTATTAAGTAAAGTTGGGCTTTATGGTTTTAAATGAAATAAACTTACAATTACTTTAAAAACTATCTTGTATTTCAGTTGAAAGACTAAAACTACTGTTAAAATGAGGATTCACTCCACCTGAAAACCACATTGGTGTTGAACTGCCAGTGGCCGTCAGGAGGACAGATGTGGTTGGTCATCGTTGAACAAGGCTGAAGGTCGGCCATGTTGGCCACCAGGTAGAGCCCGTAACGTCGAGCCACACAACTCAGCCGCTGGAGAACCTGAGGGACAAAAACTACTCTTCAGAAATAATTCCGTCATCTGACATTTAAAGAATAAGTAAGAGTTGGACCTCAGTGTTGTTGTATCTGCCCGGCTCCATGCAAGGGTTCCAGTTCTCCTGTTGGGGGTCAGGGATGGTCTCCAGGTAACCAGCGATGGACGAGCGAGTGAAATTGAAACCATGAATCCCATCTTCTGGAAATACCAGGATCTGAGCTCCCTGAGAGGGATGGAAAGGACAGTTACAGTCTTCTTCTTCTTCACGGGCGACCGTAGCTCAGGGTCGCTCGTGGTGGAGGGTCGTCTTCTGATCGAGAGGTTGGGGGTTCGATCCCAGTACCTGACTCTGTGTCGAAGTGTCCTTGGGCAAGACACTGAACCCTAAATTGCTCCCAGTGGTCGACTAGCGCCTTGCATGGCAGTCCTGTCCCACTGGTGTGTGAATGTGAGAGTGATTGGGTGAATGAGCTGATATGTAAAGCGCTTTGAGACTGTTTCAGTGTGGTGATAAAGCTCTATATAAAATCAAGTCCATTTACCATTTCTTCTTCTTCTTCTTCTTCTCCTCATGTGTACATGAGTTAAATTTGCGACTCCTCTGTTATTTATGACGGATCAGGCTGAAATTTGGTAGGTATAATCCATGGATGTGTACGCATCGTTGTCGGAGCCCGATTTTCGATTTGGGGCCAGGAGACCCCATTTTTCAAATGACTACTCCTCCGTTAACGCTCATTGAATTGGGCTGTAAATTTATTCTATTCTATGAGCGGATGTCAAGAGCCTCTCGGGGACATTTATGAAAGGTGGGGGGTTTCCGGTAATTTCTAAATTTATCGGAAACTAGATTACAATTTTACGTCGCACAATTTGATTTGCTTTACTCGGTGGAACCGAGTCATTTGACTGAATTCTCACGAACGTGGTACATGTTATTCAACGCGTTCCGCGGGCCCGGCCGTAGTTCATCAGAACTTGTTATTATACTTTTATCTATATTTTTCTTCTGTTTTTGTGTTTTTTCTGTGTTTGTTTTTATTGCTTTTCTTTGGGTTTTTTTTGCCTGAAAACCTTTGAACAGAATTTCAACTGGTGGTTTTTTATTTCTCTCTCTCTCTTTTTTTCACAAATATGTATTCCTACTGGTTGGCGGTCGACTTACTGCAACTTTAATCAATGTACAAGTACAACTAAGGCTTCCTTGGCAGCTTTTTCCCACAGTTCTGTTGCAAAAAAGAGGAAAAGCTGCATCATGGGGAAAGAAAGCTATTCTGGGTGCTCATTGATCGCGTGCATAGAAGCAAAGATCAAAAGTCAACTTCACCCTCGTGACTTGTCGAGCCAAACAGAGTTAAAGAGTAACTAGAATGGAGAACATGGTTTTAAGAATAACAGAAAACTCACATTTGAACTTTGATTGTCTTCGTCCCAGTTTCTCCTGTTTTCCCAGTAACTGTTAAACAAGACGTTCCAGCTTTCAGACTTAACTCTAACTACAGCCTGGAATTTTCTCGTTGGAATTTTGACTAAGTTGGTCAGTTTTAATTTGTGTACTATTCCCACAAACATAGGAGCAAGAAGCAAAGTATAGTTAAAAGCTTCTATCACTGGAGTGTGTGACGCAAAAAGGCCCCCATTACTCAAATAATCAGATAAACAGTCACTAATGTGGCAGAGTTTGATACTGTTGGAATCTTAGTATAGCAACAAACCCAGAAAATATTTTTACAAACAGATGCAGTATTTATTAGGGACGGGGAAAAATATTGGTTTATAACGTATTTTGAATTTGTTTGTGACGATAACGAAAATCCCTATTTCTCCAATTTTCTCATTTTTTTTATTCATTTATTACCATATGTGGTCACAGGTTAAAGGTGCAGTCTGCAACTCTTCAAAAAGTGACTTTTTGTCATATTTGCTAAAGCTGTCACTAAGTAAGGACAGTTTTACATCAAACTAGTAGTTTGTGTGAAAAAAACAGACTCAATGAGTCTCCTCTGCTGCTCCTGCAGCCTTTGGCAGAATGCCAGAATGCACCGCAACCGAGCAAAAAGAACCAATCAGAGCCAGGATTGTGTTTGATGAGCTGTCTGACAGCTGTTGCTCACAGTCCCCGCCTTTTTTCCAGAGCTAGAGCACTGTCTTTTTTTTTTTTTTACAGTGTATGGTCTGGAGGAGTAGAAGATGGAATTGGTGACTTTTCTGCTTGAAAGGTAATTACTGCTGTTTGATTTGTAATTGTTACACGAGAACTTTGTGGTGCATGTGTTGTTCATGTGCGCGCAGCAGCCTCCGTGTGGGCTGCTGTAAGTGACACTGTGTTGTTGCTGCTGCTGTTGCTGCTGAGGTGTGTGCACATTGAGAGAGAGAAGCGCAGCAGTAATACGCTTTTAACAGAGCATGTTATATTACTGTGATGTTGCTGTCTGGCTAACGTTAGCTTGTTAGCTCCTCTGAGGGAGGGACTTTGGAAAGTTTGGAGGCAGGGCAAGAGAGCAGCGGGGAGGGAGGGGGAGAGAGGGATCTGAGCGTTGCGGACTGCAGCTTTAACACAACTATACATGTACTGTAGTGCACTTTAATGCTAGCCTGGAATCCATCCTAATCTCCTTGTGTTATTCATTTTTATTTAATCTTGTGTATTATTATTATTACTTTTTATCCGCTTTTGTATATACAGGGGGTACGGAAAGTATTCAGACCCCTTTAAATTTTTCACTCTTTGTTTTATTGCAGCCATTTGGTAAAATTAAAAAAGTTCATTTTATTTCTCATTAATGTACACTCAGCACCCGATTTTGATAGAAAAAAACAGAAATGTAGAAATGTTTGCAAATTTATTTACTTTCCGTACCTACTGTACCATCTTGCAGTGGTTTTTCATTTTTGTCTTTTTTTTCTAATTAAAAATTAAAAAAACGGGCACTAACAACCATACCCAGTGGGTGTGGCTTATCGCCGTGCAGTTGAAAGAAAAAGTCAGACCGACTGACAGACTTATGATGTGTATTGTTTTTTGGAATTGTGACTCATAATGTTTCTAGAAGTGTAAAATCAATTTTTTTTATTTTTTTTAAAAGGACAAAAGGAGATAAAAAATGATCACTATTATCAAATGTCAATACTTCATGAATCAGAATCACAATATAACTCTAATAGGGACAGAAGCATATCGTCCCAGCCCTGGTGTGTAATGATGCTGGACTCCCTCACAGACCAGGTGCAGTACCTCCAGCTCTCTGTAGAGGGCAGGGTTTCCCCCACTAACCTGCTGAGCAGCTCGTGCGGCCTGCAGCTCGTAGATGTCCAGGTTCTTCCACATGTGCTGCAGAGCTTCTTCCCGGGACAGGGTGACGTCAGGCTCTGGGTTCAGGACCACGCTGTGCTCGTACACGGCAGCCACATAGGAGGCGTGCATGGCGGACTCAGCGCTGGCACAAACCAACAGGAGCACCAGTAACACCATGACAGCAGACCACCACCACCACAACAACACCCGTGGATCACTTAGCCCCTCCCTCAGAGAGAAATGACAGTGTGCTGCTCCGCCCACTGGGGGCGCTAGACTCACAATAAAAACAGTTGTTTTATACTTTTTATAGTTTACAGGTTGCATTGTTCTTCATACAGTTAAATATGTTTATATGTACAGTATATGTGTATCATGTGAGTTTTTGTCCTCAGTCAATGTTAAAACTTTCCATGTAATACAATAATATTGAGCCTAGAGAATGTAAATGTGGATGTAAAAATTTAATTGAAAAAAAATAAAAATAGAAAAATGGATTTCAATGTACAAGAGCGCCATCTAATGTGTAAACCCATGGTTTTCGTTGTGTGTTTTTTTTTTTTTTTTCATTTTCACTGTGATTTTTCCTTAACGGCCTCCCATAGTAAACCCATAGTTTTCGTTGTGTGTGTTTTTTTTTTTTTTTTATTGTGTTTTTTTTTTTTAATTTATTTTCACTGTTTTTTCCTAAACTGCCTCCCATGTAGGGGAGCTACGTCTCAGCACAAACAAATAAAGCTTACAGGCTTACAGTTTTCAAACAACAATTGCGCATTGAGCATGGAATACAAATAAATGAAGAAAAAAAAAGAATATTACAATTTGTAAGAATTGGGGTCCCAAAGCTTTATTTTGGAAATCAAAAGGAAACTGAAAGTAAGACCCGGAAGTACAAACTGTAACCTGTCCTCTCCGCTGCAGAGGACTTGAGGTGAAGTTGGAACCATGTCTGCGGCTCCAGAAAGCATCGTGCCTGACAGGAAGCCTCTGTTCGGGGACTGCTGGGGCTGCAGGGTGCTAGGCGGCGGAGGCCTCGTCCTGTCCGGGGCCTACGTGTTCAATGTGGCCCGGAAGGCGATGAAACCTGGAGGACCGACCTCTATGGGCATCGTGGCTCAGGTCACATTCGCTGCATGTGAGTCGAGCAGTGTTTTCAAACTGAGGGGCGGACCACATAATGGCCAAACATAAGAAAATGACGCCAAATTATGACCGCCATTGGCTAATATTTAATCATCAATCATTTAAATTCATATATAGTCTGAATAGATAGACAATAAAGGGTTACATTTGCTGATGCAAAATGTCACACATGTAGGCACATTTATTAACAAACAGTTGCACAAAATATGCCACTTTTTGGCTTTTTCTCCTCTATGGGACAGCACGTGTGAGTGAATTGTGCTTTTTAATGCTGTTCTGAGCCACTCCTAAAACAAGTATTTTAAAATAAAATAAGCTACAATGTATATGTATATGTATATATATACATATGTGTGCAATATTGTCATTTTCTCTATCGCCAAAATAGAAAACTCGATATATCGTCCAGCCCTAGGCACTGTTTTTTTTTGTTTTTGTTTTTTTTTTTCAAGCTGACCAAAATGAAATAATGAAAGTAAACTAAAAAGATGTGCAGAGAAAAGTAAATAAAATGTATTATCTTATGTTTCCAACCAGGTAAATATACAGTAAGCGCCTTAGAAAAATTTGTTTAAACTGTTTAGGAATGCATTAAGGCACAAAAAATGACAAAAATCAAAAAATCACCCAAAATCGGAGGTAAGGCATTTTTTTCAAAAATTTCAAAAAAATAAAAATTGAGTTAGGACCATCATTAGACCCTAAAAACTACTGCAAATATAGTGCCCATACTTAAAATGGGTTAAGAATGCATTAAGCCACAAAAATTAAAAATCCACCCAAAATCAGAGGTAAGGCTATATATAGTAAGGCATCTTTTTAAAAAATTTCATAAAAATTGAGTTAGGACCATCATTAGACCCTAAAAACTACTGCAAATATAGTGCCCATACTTAAAATGGGTTAAGAATGCATTAAGGCACAAAAAATGACACAAAATCAAAAAATCACCCAAAATCGCAGGTAAGGCTATAGTAAGGCATCTTTTTCAAAAATTTCAAAAAAATAAAAATTGAGTTAGGACCATCATTAGACCCTAAAAACTACTGCAAATATAGTGCACATACTTAAAATGGGTTAAGTATGCATTAAGGCACAAAAAATGACCCAAAATCGGAGATAAGACTATAGTAAGGCATTTTTTTCAAAAATTTCAAAAAATAAAAATTGAGTTAGGACCATCATTAGACCCTACAAACTACTGCAAATATAGTGCACATACTTAAAATGGGTTAAGAATGCATTAAGCCACAAAAATAAAAAAATCCACCCAAAATTGGAGGTAAGGCATTTTTTTCAAAAATTTCAAAAAATAAAAATTGGGTTAGGACCATCATTAGACCCTAAAAACTACTGCAAATATAGTGCCCATACTTAAAATGGGTTAAGAATGCATTAAGCCACAAAAAATGACAAAAATCAAAAAATCACCCAAAATCGGAGGTAAGGCTATAGTAAGGCAGTTTTTTCAAAAATTTCAAAAAAATAAAAATTGAGTTAGGACCATCATTAGACCCTACAAACTACTGCAAATATAGTGCACATACTTAAAATGGGTTAAGAATGCATTAAGCCACAAAAATAAAAAATCCACCCAAAATTGGAGGTAAGGCATTTTTTTCAAAAATTTCAAAAAATAAAAATTGGGTTAGGACCATCATTAGACCCTAAAAACTACTGCAAATATAGTGCACATACTTAAAATGGGTTAAGAATGCATTAAGGCACAAAAAATGACAAAAATCAAAAAATCACCCAAAATCAAAGGGAAGGCATTTTTTTCAAAAATTTCAAAAAATAAAAATTGGGTTAGGACCATCATTAGACCCTAAAAACTACTGCAAATATAGTGCCCATACTTAAAATGGGTTAAGAATGCATTAAGCCACAAAAAATGACAAAAATCAAAAAATCACCCAAAATCGGAGGTAAGGCTGTAAGGCAGTTTTTTCAAAAATTTCAAAAAAATAAAAATTGAGTTAGGACCATCATTAGACCCTAAAAACTACTGCAAATATAGTGCCCATACTTAAAATGGGTTAAGAATGCATTAAGCCACAAAAAATGACAAAAATCAAAAAATCACCCAAAATCGGAGGTAAGGCTATAGTAAGGCAGTTTTTTCAAAAATTTCAAAAAATAAAAATTGAGTTAGGACCATCATTAGACCCTACAAACTACTGCAAATATAGTGCACATACTTAAAATGGGTTAAGAATGCATTAAGCCACAAAAATAAAAAATCCACCCAAAATTGGAGGTAAGGCATTTTTTTCAAAAATTTCAAAAAATAAAAATTGGGTTAGGACGATCATTAGACCCTAAAAACTACTGCAAATATAGTGCACATACTTAAAATGGGTTAAGAATGCATTAAGGCACAAAAATTACGAAAATCAAAAAATCACACAAAATCGGAGGTAAGGCTATAGTAAGGCATTTTTTTCAAAAATTTCTAAAAATTGAGTTAGGACCATCATTAGACCATACAAACTACTGCAAATATAGTGCACATACTTAAAATGGGTTAAGAATGCATTAAGGCACAAAAATAAAAAAATCCACCCAAAATCGGAGGTAAGGCATTTTTTTCAAAAATTTCAAAAAATAAAAATTGAGTTAGGACCATCATTAGACCCTAAAATTTACTGCAAATATAGTGCACATACTTAAAATGGGTTAAGAATGCATTAAGCCACAAAAACAAAAAATCCACCCAAAATTGGAGGTAAGGCTATAGTAAGGCATCTTTTTCAAAAAATAAAAATTGGGTTAGGACCATCATTAGACCCTAAAAACTACTGCAAATATAGTGCACATACTTAAAATGGGTTAAGAATGCATTAAGGCACAAACATTACGAAAATCAAAAAATCACACAAAATCGGAGGTAAGGCTATAGTAAGGCATTTTTTTCAAAAATTTCTAAAAATTGAGTTAGGACCATCATTAGACCATACAAACTACTGCAAATATAGTGCACATACTTAAAATGGGTTAAGAATGCATTAAGGCACAAAAAATTACAAAAATCAAAAAATCACCCAAAATCGGAGTTAAGGCATTTTTTTCAAAAATTTCAAAAAATAAAAATTGGGTTAGGACCATCATTAGACCCTAAAATCTACTGTAAATATAGTGCACATACTTAAAATGGGTTAAGAATGCATTAAGGCACAAAAATTACGAAAATCAAAAAATCACACAAAATCGGAGGTAAGGCTATAGTAAGGCATTTTTTTCAAAAATTTCTAAAAATTGAGTTAGGACCATCATTAGATCCTACAAACTACTGCAAATATAGTGCACATACTTAAAATGGGTTAAGAATGCATTAAGGCACAAAAATAAAAAATCCACCCAAAATCGGAGGTAAGGCATTTTTTTCAAGAATTTCAAAAAATAAAAATTGGGTTAGGACCATCATTAGACCCTAAAAACTACTGCAAATATAGTGCACATACTTAAAATGGGTTAAGAATGCATTAAGGCACATAAAATGACAAAAATCACACAAAATCGGAGGTAAAGTGATCAGACTGCATGTTTCTGCTGTTGCAGTGCATTTTGGGATTTGTAGTATCAATAGTGCAGAAAAATATTTTAAAAAATAATTTTGTAGACCACACACATTCTACCTCATTCCTGGAGCTTTTACACACTGAATATCAGTGTAAACTCACACTGGACACATGATGTGTAATCCGAACATTTCCGTTAGCGATGTGCGTAACATCATGGGTTTGTTTGTGTTCCAGGTGTGGCTGCGTTTGGAATCGTCGTCCTCACTGATCCAGTAGGAAAATCCACGAGGAAAACCTGAGGAGTTAACTGGAAATCAAGGAGATGAACTACGACGGAGATCAATGTGGAGGGAGGTGGAGCCAAAGACGCTGCACACACACACACACACGCACGCACACACCAAGCAAGTGGTGAAACTGGTGTGAGGTGTGCAGCAGGACTCATGAAATCTGCATTAAAATGGACTGAACAGGTAGAATTCTCCTTTCTTTGTTGTTTTTGTGTTTTTACATTAAACCTGATAAAGACACAACAAAGGAAAACAGCCTCTGCCTCTTTCTTGCATTTGTATGGTTACTTTAGGTGTCACTTTGTTATTAAAATACATCCTTAATGCCAAAAAAACATAATCTAGAATATTCACTACGTTTACTGATTTGTGTACTTAGCAATAATGTGGAACACAGTAATTAATGCAGGCTGTATTTATTTCATTTTGATTTGAAAATGCTTAGTTTTTGTGCCGCGTCACGTTTTAATACATGTACATATATATATCAAAGTAAAAAAAAAAAATACAGCAAAATCCTGACTTTTAAAATGTTTCACTCCCTCAAAATTCCATTGAAATGCGATGGGCTTGCAGTAATATTAGTTTTGTTTTTTTTTTTTTTTTGTCTTGCAAATTATCCCAGTGAGTGAAGGTTTAGTCTGTGTCTTAGTACAACTTTCATTTCAGTTTGCATTAAATGCCACCTACACGTGGCTGTGTGACGACGTGGCGCAAGATTTTGAATGAGATTGTGTGAAATTTGTCCGTTTGCTGGAAATATAATCACCTGTTTTCTGGTGTAAATATGTCAAAATGTTTAAAAAGTGCAACAAATGGACACTTTTGCTACGCAAAGTAAAAGTGTAAACTACAATTCGGGTTTTCGTGGTTTTTTTTTTTTCTTTCACAAAAACTATATTATTTGTTAAAAAGTAGATAAACACTTTGTAATAACTATTAAAAGTAGTTATTAGATCATTAATAAACTGTTGAGGATTTATATCTGTGCCTTATAGCAGTGGTTCCCAAACTTTATGTCAAAATCTGAAAGCACACCTATTGTGCAAAATAGCCTTTATAACACGTGTTATCACTCATGTACAATATCTGTAAATGTGCATAATTATTTACTAATGCCAAATAAAATGAATTATATAGTGAAATTAATGTATGGTTGTCACAAAATCCTATGGCACACACCGTTTGGAAACCACTGCCTTATAGTTAACTGTTACGTAACAATTTATAAGTTATATGTATGTTAAATGTTATAAATGAGTAATAGATTTTAAATAAGTCATTAATAAACTACTAAGAACTTAAGTATCGGTTATAACGTTATTGGGACTTTATGCTAAAGTTGCAACTATTCCTCATTTACTATAAAGTAAAATTTACAAACTATTAGCAAATATAACTCATAAGTTTATTAATTACTTATAACAGTTATTATAAAGTGTTAGCAAAAGTGGTTAAGTAAAATACAGACATTATCCCCAACAGGATGACAAGTCGTGATTATATGATTTTGGCCCTTATCGTGCAGCCCTAATGTGGCCCTTTGACTAAGATCAGTTTAACATCCCCGTTTTAATGCGTTGTTGCAGAAATGTGCTAAATAATGTCGTCTCGCTTTGTGTGGCAAAAGAAAAAAATACTGTTCTGAATGATCAGTTTTATTCACACATACATTGTAAATACTATCCTGGATATATTATTGTGCTGGGACGTTTTTGAAGACCAGAATATTTGTTGTTGAAGGCAGCATTACTGTGGTGATGAAACCTTCCATGAACCGATGTGTGGAGACAGAAACGCTCAGTAGATGAAAGCGTTGAAGGACACCGAGCACACAGGACATGAGTTAGTCCAAGGTCTACTTTAATTAGTGTTTATACTGGTCTGAGATCGACCGCTCACAGGGAAAGCTTTGAGAAGCATGAAGCCAACAAAAAAAAAAAAACAAACACACCCCCTAACGTGGTTTTCAGTCACATTAAATGATGGTGACGTTCTGATTGATATTTCTTAGGGTTAAAGAAAAATATGAAAATAGAGTTGAGTACATTTAGGCACACTATTAACACATACTGTACACATATGTCATATTATCAGATTCATATATACTAGAGTTTAAAAAA
This sequence comes from Gouania willdenowi, assembly GCF_900634775.1. Taxonomy (NCBI): domain Eukaryota; kingdom Metazoa; phylum Chordata; class Actinopteri; order Blenniiformes; family Gobiesocidae; genus Gouania; species Gouania willdenowi. The sequence goes on along the minus strand of NC_041054.1, from coordinate 14,449,014 downwards.
AAAAAAAGACAGATCTTCCTGAATGAAGTGCAGACAGTTCATTAAATGTGACACGTCCCTGTTCACGGGACTACAAAGATCTGTCATCATTCAACAGGCTTGAACGCATGTGAGCCATTGGTATGTAAAACTCAGACTGTCTGAGAGCCGGCAAACTACCCCCTGCCCACTAACATTAAACATCAGACTTATAAAACAAGTCTTTAAAATAAACATTAATGCTTTCACAACAACAGAATGTGAAGACGCCGGGGGGTTAAAAATGTGGAAACTGTAATTCCAGCAAGATTCTTTTTCTCCCCCCCGTAATAATATATTACGGTTTCATTTATTCCACACAACTGTTCCTTCGGAAATCCACTTCAATCTCCTGACAGTCTTTGTCAGGGGCGTCTGCTGATCGCTTTGATGTTTCCTTTGAAGTTTCCTTGACTTCCACGTGGTAGTTAAAAAAGAAATCTTGCTGGAATCATGACGCGAAAAACTTCAAAGGAAACATCAAAGCGATAAGCAGACGCCTCTGACGAAGACTGCCAGATGTCGGGAGATCAAAGCGGATTTCCCAGTTGACTGAATAAATGAAATCTTAACATGTGTTAACTGTGTTTTTATACTATTAAAACAACACGACGGCATCTGTATACAACAAATCCATTTAATGCACATGCATTAAAGAAAAAAAATAATAATATTGCACCAAATGAAAGACAGCTCAATACTTAAAGATCAGTCCTGTGAAGAAGAAGAGCTGCTGCTACTGTGCATCTAACCTGTGGATGGAATTAAGGCTGGATCACGAGCTCACACTGGTTTCTGACTGGGAAAGGCTGCATCTCTCTCACACACACACACACACACTGGCACACACACACTCCAAGAGTACATTCTTTGATAGAGCAGCTGCAGGGGCCTCCCACCACCACCACACACACAGTTTCCTCCTTTAGAGTCACTCGAGGTCGACTGCCATCCATTTCTCTCTGTTAGTGAATCGTATTATCCCACACATCACATCACCACCTGACGCACATATACACACACAAACAGCATGAGCTTTGGTCTTCACAGGTTGTTGGACGTTCGCAGTAGATCAGACGTGAGCTGCTCGGGGAGGATCTTGATGATGTCAACACGTCAAAAAAAAAAAAAAAAAAAGAGGAAAACAAACTTCAAAACAAGCTGAAAAAATAAAACTTTGTTCATTCTCATTTTTAAAAACAGCGCCTCTGTAGCCCAGTGCCATTGACATTTTTGGTTGTGATTAAAAACAAAAGTCACGAGCTAATAAGTGCTTTAGCAGCTCAGACGTCTACAGCGTGAGGGCGAGTCAGACTGACAGTCAGACAGAGGCGGGAAGGTAAGGCAAAGGTTTGGATCTAATGTGTTTAGTCCTGCAGTTTAAAAACAAATAGAGTATCTGCTGTGCTCTCTGGACCATCAGCTGGTCCAAGATGAAGCTAAACACAAATAAAAAGCCCAAAATAAGAAGAGTGGGGAAGAGCAACTAAAACAAAAGACTGCCGTCATCAGTCTCGGTGCAAATGACTGGGTTTGTGTTCACTCATCCCTCAGTCCTGTCTCACAGGGTCACTCAGTAACTGGAGTGTTTTCACTGACAGGAGTGTGTGTGAGGGAAGAAAACACACGCTCACACATCTGAACATCACATTCCTGCTCTAGGACTGGGAGTCCGTGTCCCGGTGGCTCGTATCTGGCGTCCTCCGTTCTCTCCTGTCACCTTTTCAGTGACGAGGATTTCAGTTTCTGGTTGTATCTCTGAACGCGAGGCGAGCGAGAGTGTAGCTTCACAAACAGCTCTGGGAACTTGTACTGTGGGAACATGGTTTCTAGGAAACCCTCCAGGAACACGTAGACTAGCCGACGGTTCATGGGTTGGTGCTGAAACATGTCGAACACGCGCAGGATGCCCTTTCTGGTGGTGTCGGCTCCAATAATGTGCTTCAACTCATCTGAGGCAGAGAGAAAAAAACAAGACGTAGATGTCAGAGAGGTTTAGAAAAAAATAAAAAAAACAATCCAGGAAATGAGATCTAAAAACCAATTAAATCAATTATGATTACAGTGACCTGTATTTTCTCTAATTACAATTATATTTTCCCCCATGAAAGTCAACTACAATTATCCAATTACGTTCTCAATTACTAAAGTTTGAATTCAATTAATCACAATTACTGAGCCTTTAATAAACAAACTTAACCTTCCTCTTGTGTGTTTCTTTTAGCATTGGTTATGATAACAGGTACGTTTTGACCCATGTCTTAAATCAGCTGTAAAACACACAAATATTATCTATCATCTCATTTGTTTTTCATCTCTTGGTTACTTTGTTAGGCTTCCTAATCAATTAAAATATTAGTAGTAATGTTCTTGGTGTGGGCGTTTGAGCCATTTTTCTGTCACTGTACCCTAGATTTACATTTTCTTTCCAAATATTAAAAGAAAAAAAAAAATCTCTTCTTTTTTTTTTACATGTTTATGCCTTACTATATATAGCCTTAATTCTGAAATTTCAGTGTTTTCACTTTTTTCCTCATTTTTCATGCCTTACTGTATTTTCACCACAGTTTAAGTGTGCTCATCATATTTGCACTAGTTTTTAGGGTCTTATGATAAAAAATATAAAAAATCAATTTTTTTATAGAATTTCCAAGCCAATTACATTCACAAAGTCAATTATTACAACTCAATTATGATTACAACAGCAACAGATTTTTTAAAAATACAATCGCAATCTAATTATGTCGTAATTGTAATTAATCATCAATTAAGTGATTACAATAAGAACTGACCCCAACCCTGCAAGAAACTACTGAGTGTGTTGTTACCTGGCATGATGCCCAGCAGGCTGGTCTTTGCAGCTACTCGTGTCCTCATGCGGATGCTCTTGTCTCGACGTGGTGAAGATTCAGCTAAAATCCCGTTGGGCCAATAGGAATCTCTGTAAGCAATTGGAAAAAAAGTTCCTCAGGACCGACTCCTCCCCACCAATCAGATCAAATTACATACATGCAGGAGAACTTCACTCTACACCAGGGAAACCTATAAAGGCAGTGGTTCCAAACTTTTTTTTTACCATTTTGATAGCACAAAGTTCTGGCGAACCCAAAGACTAAAAAAAAAACCTTGTTGATCATGTTTGTGATAGTGTTACGAGTAGCAGTGGAGTGACGAGATGCACCAGCTCAGATATTTTTATAACTAGATTTATATCTACTTTATCAAGTATAGAATGCAGTTGTTTGACATTATGTGATTGTGTTTTAATTTGAAAAAAAAAAAAACAAGAAAACAGTCATCAACATCCCCCACTAAAAAAAAAAAAAAAAAAAAAAAAGAAAAAGGCCAATAACTTTGGAAAAAATAATTGTACGCTTCTCATTTTCAAACTTCATGAAGGTATTGATCGTTTATGCTTAGCTTTCACAAACACAGTCTTAGGAGTGTTATCAAACAGTACACTTAAACATACTCACAAGCATATTTTACAAATACATATTAGTGTTCTTATAAATAGAAAATACCACTATACAAAAAGTCTGCTAGCTTCATGCTAACGTCTATGGGAAAACCCATTTATATGCTCATGCTAACATTTACCGCGATCGGCAGTGATTTATATAACGCACCGTTTATGCTTAACTTTCAAAAACACAGTCTTGGGAGTGTTATTAAAAAGTACACTTAAACATACTCACAAGAATATGTTTTTTCAAGCCAAAAATACAAGAACTTAGCCAGAGTAAAGAAAACGGAACAAGGGCAATAACTCCGGGAAAAATAATTGTGCACTTCTTATTTTCGAACTCCACCAAAGTATTGATACCCTGAAGCCACACACCGAATTTGACTATCCTATCTTAAACAGTTTCTGAGAAAAGCTGTCCCCTTTAACTCGGACGGACAGATGCTCTTCCACTTTGTGGCGGGGATAATAACAATCTAAGAAAATTACTAAATACAGTATTTGTATTTATTATTATTACTAAATTCATATTAGGTTAAATGTGGTGTTTTAATTGGAAAAATAAGAATAATCTAAAATACAAAAATATAAATTTTAATGATAATTTTTATAGACATTTCAGGTGACCCCATTTGAATTCCAGGCGACTCCATATGGACTCATGACCCTGATGTTGAAAAACAATGCTAAAGGGAACCTGCTTGGACTGATGTCTGGCAGTCAAACTATTTTGGTATCTTTAAGGTGAAGTTTAATGTGAACTCTGCACTGATCCAAGATTCGAACACAAGAGTTTAGTGCTGCCATAAAAAAGAACTCACCTGAACTTTTTGACGTAGTCGGCCACCTGCTCAGGGGACGTCAAGTAGTCGACATGATCCACAATTTTCCTTAAGATAAGCACAGGACAGCAACTAAAGTTCAACTATTCACAAAAAGGGACTCTAGTAAACGGAAATAGGTTTCTCTGCAAAGTTAATTAATTAACAAAAATAAATAAAGTGTAAATTTAACATTTAATCTGATGGAAAAGAATCAAATGCAAAATGCTACGAATGAATAAACCAGAAATCCTTTAGTGATTGGTGTAAAATATGTAAAATAGGGTGGAACATAATATCAAAGCAACTTATCAGTGCACCAACCATCTCACACCGTTACAGTAAAATTAATTAATAAAATGAAAATTAAACTAAGGAGTTTGAGATTTGAATCTGTTGCTGCTTATCTAAAAAAAAATATCATTCTTTTCATAATCAACACTATTCTCGCCTTGCAATCACTTCCTTCAAATGCAAAAAATAGAGCAAAACACACGTGTGACACGTCAAAGTCAGATCTCCAGTTGTGTGCGACTAGTGACAGAAGTCAGTAGTTCAGAGTCATGGAAAACCAGCCTCTGTACATAAAAACATAAGTGTAAATATGGAGCGTCTCTGTCTCTGCTGACCTGTTGATGGTGTCTCCGTAAGTCGCTCTGATGAGCTGCTGCAGCAGGTTCTTAATGTTCCTGCGGAGCCACTGGTTCTTCTCCTTCAGGTCAAACACCTCATCCATCAGCAGCAGCATCACCCGCAGTGGAATATTATCATCCACCTGAAAACAAAATATCAGTGCAGTCACAATCGCACCACAAACAGTGTTCAAAAACAGAGGTGCTGGGTTGACTTACGTTATCATCGAGCTGAGCGGAAACTCGACAGTGTTCAGGATCGATGTCGGCCTTGGGCAGCAGTGGAGGCACCTGGATTAAAGATTAAAGAGCACAGACAGAGTTTAGATGCACAGGGAATAAGGAAAGTGTGACAATCGCTGTGTGTGTTTTTTACCTTTAATATGGACTGTTTGATGTCCTGACCCAATCGCTCTGACATGCGGCCCATGTTGTCAGAGACTTTAGTCATGCCCTCAGTCAAAGTGTCAGGGAAGGATTTCACTGCATTGGACACGTTCCTCATGGAGCTTCGCAGAGGATTCACAAAAGTGTCGATCTAATGATGCATGAAAGAGTCAGTGTTACAAACCAGTTCTAATTAATTTCACTCTTCTTTTTATTCTTTTAAACCATTGGAAAAAATAATAATTCAGACCTTCCGTGCAAACTCTCCTTTGCCTTTGTTGTAAGCTTTGTTTTCCAGGAAGTCAAAAATGTGGGGGATCAGTAATGGGTTGGCCTTAACCATCTCTGAGTTTAGCAGCAACTGGAACACACACACACGCGCAGGGTTAAAGCTGTTGAAGACAATCTTTTTTTAAAATTACCAGATAAAGACAAAGTGATAAATAGATCAATAAATCAAAGATCATTTGCTCAAAAAAAGATGTGAAAGGTTGAGATTACAGCTCGAAAGTTTCTTTTGATCTCCATAGTAAACATTGACATTGTCAGAAATGTTTTGAGGCAATGCATTGTGGGATGTGAAGTCCTGTAGACGGATGCATAGAGGTGTTTTTACTTCATTCTTACTGTGATTTCTTACATTTCACCCCAAAAAACTCTGTCAAGCAAATCACTGTCCTCCTCCTCTGGCAAAGAAACTAAAATTAATGGAAATGTGTTTTTCTGCAAATCAAATTAATTAAAAAGAATTGCAAAAAAAAAAAGAAAAGAAAAATATCTTAACATTACAAAATGGAATGAAAATGCTCCAAATAACTTAAGCACAAATCCTTCAGTTTTTTTTGGGTGATTTTGAGAGGGCGGAGCATAATACAAAACCAACTTATCAAACGTCATCTCTGAAAACATACAAACCTCTCACAATAGAATAAAAGCATTATTCCTTAAATTTTACTGTGTTCTTTTTTTGCACCGAAGAAACTCTGTCACAGTGACTTCCCAACACATTTTTGGTGTTTACACACACTGGGAGTTGTGGCGTAACAATGGCAGATGTTAATTTTTGGGTTTTGGGGAAATTTAATGTCTCATGGAGTGAATCACAGGTAATACGGAGAGAAAAACTACTAGAACAAAAATAGAGTCAAGCGAATCACTGCCCTCCATCTCTGGCAAAGAAACTCAAGAAATCATAGTAAAAAGGAAGTAAAAACACTTCTCGGTATCCGTTTACGGGACTCCACATCCCACAATGCAATTCCAACAACGTCAATAGGAGCCTGTTTACAGTGGAGATTAAAACAAACTTTCCATCGGCAATATCAGCCTTTTACATTATTTTTTAGGCATATGATCTTAAATTTGTTGATCTAGGAGGCCTGACTTTATCTGCTAAAAAAAAAGGAATTTCTGTCTCCAGCAGCTTCAATATACACTCAAAAAAGTGTCTCAGTGTAAAAACAGCAAGACGATAACATTAGTACCTGTAAGTAAGCATTGAGATCTTTTTTCCTCTTCTCCAAAAAGTCTCTGTCCATGTTATTGAACGTTTTCTTCCCTGGCAGTTTGAGGATGGATGCCAAGTTCTCAAACTACAAAAAAAAAAACATTCAGAATAAGGATTCAGCTGATTTTTAAAAACTGTTGACCAGTCTATTGTGAATAAAACATGACAACAACTACCTGTTCTGTGATCCTCATGTGAAAGTCGTGGAAGTCTGAGTAGCGCCGGTATGTTTTCCAGACATCCTCGCTGCCGTCCTGGTTGCGCTTGCAGACGGTGATGGCGTACAGCGCGTATGTCTTACCGTGCTCGTTGCCGACCCCTGCAGCACCCCAGAAGCCCGGAAGACAAGCGTCAGCTACCCCCACCCAGCAATACATCCACAAGAGTAGTGGAGGACGAAGGTGAGGAAATGAAGGCAGGGGCCAGAAAAAAAGTGAGAGCAACCAAAAGGAAAGAGTAGATGGAGAAAGAGTGCAGCGGAGGTGAAGGAAGAGGAAGAGGAGGCATGAGGGAGGAAAGGGGAAAAAAAACAGAAAAACAGTGAAGGTGATGGAAAATAATAAAAAATAAAAAAGGTACAAGAGCAGTGTGAAGTGGCTGAGCAGAAACATGCAAATGAATGAAGACAGGAAGTGAACAGCGCGGGAAAACTAGCAGGAATATCCAATGAAAGGGATAGGCTACAACACCTCACATGGACATTAAATGATATGCTTTGCAACAAGCCTCCAAAAACCTTTTTAAAAATAAAAATAAAAAACATAATGTGAACATAGAAGGGTCACCTGTGTCAGAGATGAAGGCATTTAAATACAGAGCTTCATCATGGCAGGAGTTGGACAAATCATCCAAAGACTGAAATGAAAAAGAAAAGATTGAGTTGCAAAACGTTCACAAATCAGCATCTTTTGATCTGCATTAGTAGCGACGGACGGAGCCTTACGAGGTTGATGCTTCCTGTGGGAGAACCGTTAAATGATTCTGCCTCTCCGTCGTCAGAGCCGCGGTAGCTCGGCTCCTTCAGCATGTCCAACTCTGCCAGCATGCGTACGTACAGAGGACTCTGTCTGAAGGACGGGTAGAAACGCTCGTCACGCAGCATCATGTCGTACACCTGAAATAGCATAAGAATAAAGCCCGTTAGCATTAGCACAAAATGAGAAAAACATTCCATGTAAAAAGCTGATGCAATGATTTGCGGTATTTTTGTACCTTTCTTTGTATTTCATCAAACATCTCTGGTGTGGGGTCATCTTTTACTAACTTTTCCCCCAGTTTCATTAGCAATGACTCATCGACCTGCACCCTGGGGGACGCCTGTTTGACCAAGTGGAGAGCATCACATGAGTCTAACTTTTTGACTTGTGAGTTTGTGCATGTGTCTCCTTGCCTTTTCTGAGAGATACTGCTCGTACACTCCCAGTGCAGCAGCTTTAAGCAGCCCCTTGGTAGCACTGGACTGCTTCTTTTCGTCTTTCTGCCATCCCAACATCACCTCCAGCTGCTGCTGAGCCGTCACTCGGTATCCCTCCACCGTGAGCCAGAAGAAGAGCTCCGCCTGAGCCCCCGCAGCCTGCATAAAGTCTGGATGGAGCAGAAGAGGTCGGATTAAGTTTACACTTCTTGCTACTCCGTTTTCGCACATGTAAGTTGAGTAAGGAAATTTAAGATCCTGCAGGGACTGATATCTGTTACTTATTGCTTGTCAGTGCCTTACATACTTTAAATACTATTACACGTGGAAGTACAAAGAGCAAAAGCTAACAATTCGTTACGCAGGAGAAAGTAAAAATTACAGCAAAAACATAACTTAATGTGTAAATCACCAACTAACTCAGTTGTAGATACAGTATCTCAGTACCTCCAAACACACAAATTCAATTAAGCTGCACAGTTTCCCCATGATTATAGAAAACAAAAAAGTAGAAAGAAAAAACATTAACTAATTGAATTGAAATGTTTAACTCATCATCAAGCTCTGCAGAAGCTTGATAATGATGCTGGTCATTTCAATCAGGTGTGTTAAAAGAGGGAAACATCTAAAACATGCTGGGTAGTGGATCTTGAGTACCAGGATTGGCCACCCCTGGCTTGGATAGTGTCGGTGCCTTACATACTTTAAATATTATTATATGTGGAACTGCAAACTAGGGCACAAGAATGATAAAATTGCTTGTTTTACTGCCTATAATCTCCAGCCCACTTGGGATTAAACCGATCCATATTTGGCCCCCAGACTAAAATGAGTGTGACACCTCTGCTTTAATGCAACTCTGGCAGCACAAGCCTTCATGGTTAGGCTTTGATCCAGCAAAATACTCCTCTGACGTGTAAAGTGCAATGGCCTTTAAAATATAACAAACCCATGAAAAACTGCAGCGCTATGTTGTGGACCAGGATTTGATCCAATGGGATGACGCACAGTTTGCCAAAGTTGGCCGCCAGCTTCAAGGCATCGACCTCCTGCACGGCAGACAGGAGCAGGTGTTAGCAAAACAAAGTCAAACATCAGAAACAGACACTCATAAAATTAGTCGGTTCCAAACACAATATGGTCTCTTACCTTCCCAGAGAGCAGTCTCTGTATCCTGGTCTCACACACCTTCTTCACAAACAGAAGACTGTTAATCTGGTTCTTGATCACATTGATGTCTGAAGGAGAGAAACAGAAACGGGGAATCAAACACACTGATGTGTGCTGCGTTTAGTGTGCGTACAAAACCGTGAGAATGGAACAAAATGCATAGAAACCATCTCCTGCAGTGTCCAGAGAGCGCAGATACTGCAGCTCCTCCAGGACTTTGTCCTTCACAGCTTCCAACTCAGAAGGTTTGTCCGTCAACTTCAGGATGTTCATGAAGGCTTCGTAGTTACAGCTCGAGTCCCGGATCTACAAACACAGAATCAAAAACAAAAGAAAAGAGATGAACTACTCCAACCGCTGGGCTCATCAGTCTTTTATTAAAACTGGTTTCAGACTCACCATCCAAATGACAAACTGGTTGATGTAGTCAGGGTCACTCAGCTGGTTGATGAGAGGAAGCAGCACACCGCGCGCCAGCACCTCCTGAAACAAACCATTTAAGCTCATGACAATCTAAACCCCAGGGTTGGGGTCAATTACATTTTTCAATTACAATTCTGTCTTCAATTATCCATGTTCAATTAAAATCACTATTATTTCCCCTTGAAAGACAAGAATCCTAGACAATGATGAGTAAGTAGGCCAATTACATTTTTCAATTACAATTCTGTCTTCAATTATCCAAGTTCAATTACAAATCAATTATGATTACAGTGACCTGCATTTTTTCCAATTACAATCATACTTTTTCTCCTGAAAGTCAATTACAATTATCCAATTACATTCTCGATTACTAAAGTTTAAATTCAATTAATCACAATTACCTTCAATAAATGAGCCCATAAGACGTAACCTTCCTTTTGTGTCAGTTTTTAACCATGTCTTAAATCAGCTGTAAAATACAGTATCTCTTGGTTACCTTGTTAGGCTTCCTTATCTATGAAAATATTGATATTTATATTTTTGATGTGGGTGTCTAAGCCTTTTTTCTGTCACTATACCCCTCGATTTCAATTCTTTATTTTTTTTTCCATGGTAAAATGATCCTCAAGAGAAGAGACATGTAAACTTGATATTAAATATATATATTCACTACTGTGTAACAATAACTAAACACACCCCCAAACCAGTTATTTTGCATATTTGTTGTTTTTCATTCTGTAGTTGTTTTTTTATTTATGTCCTACATTTTGCACTATTATCCTACGTTAGCATTTTAGCTGCAAATGTGAATTTCTCCTCTGGGGATCAATAAAGGTCTATTCTATTCCATTCTATTTTAATAATTGTTAACTATGTATGTGTGAGCAATAGAACTGTAACATGGTTCCCCAGGTTTGCATTCAATTAAATTGTAATTGACAGTTTTTATATGATTTCCATGCCAATTATCTGAACTCAGTACGATTACAACCGCAATGTATTTTTTCTAAATTACAACTATAATGATGTCATAATTGTAATTAATTGTCAATTACGCAATTACATTTATAATCGACCCCAATCCTGATCTGAACTCCACAAAGGTCTTAAAGGTGTGGTTTGAGCAGCATTTCAAACAAACACAAGCCTTGTTACGTACAAACACGATGCTTCCACCTTATTATCATAGATGTCTGGCTTTGTGCGCTCACCCTGAGGAAGTATCTCATGTTCTTGTTGTGGAAATCTCCAGGAGGTAGTAACAGATACAGCAGCAGCTCACACAAGTCCCGCAGGAAGCCTAACACGCACACGGAGCAAAAGTTAAAGATCAGTTTACTGATTTACATTCACAGAATCAGTTTAACGAAGTGCTCCCCCCAACTCTCCGCCACGATAGTAGTAAATAGTATCATTTATCTATAAAATTGTAATAGTACACTTTTGCATAACATTGTTTTCTTATTAACATTAAAGAAAACAAAAGAAAGAAATACAGATCAAGATTTTAAAAGAACATTTTTTCTGGTCTCTACACCTATAAACTGGTCCTCCCTGAGCCTCCCAACTCTCAGAATGAGGGAAAACAAGTGATGGTCTCTGCAGCCCCCCCACTGGTAAAACGGCACTCCCACAGGCTGTTCAGATTCAGCTCCTGTCATTACGTAACCAAAGGAGTCATTTTCATAGGCCGTCCTGCTCTGAGAGGTGATAGGAGACGTCCGAGAGGGGGGCGTTCATCCCCAAAGTGAAGTTTGATGTGTCCAGCGGTGAGATAGCAGTAGTGTTTCGCAATGTCGTTGCTCAGAGCTAGACGCGCAAATTGCTCTGTTGTTGGTAGTACAAATCAACCCAGTGCCTATATTCTGTCCCAGCTACAGAAGTAGGCGTCGACAGATGAAGCTCATTAGCATTTAAAGGTGGAAGCACAGAAACAGCCTGTTCTCAGGAGAGGGCAATGCATATCAAATACAGTGTTGTTGGACCTTTAACAGCTGTGTGAAATTGATGATATGGACCTTTGGAGTGTATCAATTTGCCTGAAATAAAAAAGAAAATGAATCCTTATTTAAACTATATATATATATATATGGAGGTGGCCTAGTGGTTAAGGAAGCGGGCTTGTAATCGGAGGGTCACTGGTTCGTATGATACACAGCCATCACTGTGGGATGTGCTACACTGTGGCTGCTCACTGCTCCTCATGAATGAGTCTTAGGTCAAATGCAGAGAACAAATTTTGTGTATGTACCTGTACAAATATGACGAAAAGATTTAATTATTATTATTATATATTTTAATTAATTTAAATCCTTATTTAAACTAAAAACATTTTCAGAATCAGATTTATTCACCAAGTACAGTTTAAAAACAATACAAGGAATTTATCTTGGTGGATGGTGCGCTGAACAAAAAACAAACAAACCAGAAACTATAATAATAATAATAACAATAACAATAACAATAATAATAAATGATGGTAATTTTGACCGGCTTGAACCATTTCATACTGAAAAAGGCTGCGGCTCGGTTTGCTGTCACCCCGTCTGACGCACCCTCCCCAGGTACCAAGCAGGGAGGTGGGTTTAATGTCTCCGGAGCGCACAAGTCTCGAGGGCAAATAGAATATAAATTGGGTGTAGTGGGCTGAAAAGTTTGGGAACCCCTGTTCTATGGTCTCTAATAGAGCGCACGCACTCACACACATGAGAGCGCCACTGTCGCCTACAGTAGTGGATGTGCAATTACACTTTACTGTAGTACAGCAATCACACTGTGCCCCCCTATTTGAGAAGGGCTGGTCAAACATGACAGCGGGGAACGTTAGAGCATAAATGTTTTCTCAAGTGTGTTTACCTTCCTCGTCTTTGTGGGAGGTACACACCACGTCTCGACAAATCTTCCTCTCCATATCCACCTCGGCCTCGAAGAACGAGTCCACCAGCTCTTCTGTTATGTCTCCTTTTTATAACAAACACAAATAATTGTCATTCTTTCCACCAATGATACATTGAGCAAGACTCCACAGACCACATAATAGAAATAGAAATAGTGTGCGCACTTTGCTTGTCCTCTCTGTCTGACAGGCGGTCCTGGGCTTTTCTGAAGACACGTAAGTGGGTTGCAAAGTCGTCCACCAGGCGGGTGGTGAAGTAAGGCTGCCAGTCCACTTCTTTGGACCTTGAGACACAAATGCACAGTGTAACATGTTCAGTTGTGTTGGAATGGCACATTATGTAGAAAGCAGTCGGTGAGGGAGTGATTCGTACTGGGTGGAAAACTGGACGAGTGCATTCTGCAAAGTCTGTCTGATCTCCAACAAGAAGGACTCGTCCTCACTGAGGGTGTAGTACCAGTACTGGATGTAGTCTCTCAACGCAAACTGGATTACCTGAAAGAGAAAAAATAAAGACATGACAAATATTCAGCAACACCATTTACACCAGTGTTTTTCAACTTTGACGTCACCTGAAATGTCTAGTAATTGGTAAAAAAACAAAAACAAAAAAACTTTTGGGAATAATTACTTTTCAAATACACATAACACATAATAACTATCAAATAACTGTATCCTTTACTTAAACTTTCTCAAAAGCAGTATAAAAATATCTGAGGTGGCACACTAATTTTGGTTACTCTTTAATTCTAACACTTTAGAGAGTGACTAAATCCCAAATATATTTGTGTATAAAGTGGTAATTTTACTCAAAGTATTTCAATTTGGTGTATTTTGTTGTAAAATGTCAGAATGATTTCCCTCTATGGGTTGAAACCCAGCTATTACAATTTATTTTTGCCATTGGCTTAAAACAAGACCATGTGACTGTTTGGGGCAATCTTGCGTCACAAACAAGCACCGTTAGCCCCGCCCCTTTAATAAAAACTAGCACCTGTGGACTCTACAATCTGTGATGAGTAGGTTGGATTGAGAGAAGAGGTAATAGAGAGATATATTAAGTAATGAACAGCAAGTTAACATAGCGTTTATTTATTTATTTATTCAATTTATTTCCAACATGGTTACATTCAATCAATTCAAAGATTGTTCATTGGAGATTTTATAATATAGACTGGGCGTGTCTTAACTGCTCAAGGGGACCCGCCCATAATCAAGGCATTATTTGAAATTTCCCTCCAAGTGGCAGGTCAGGAGAAAGCAGGGGTTTAGTTTCTCTTTAACAAACATGATCAAAAACTACCGTAATTGTAACAAAAAAATGTCTCTGAGGATTGCCAGACATTTGTGAGATCAAAATGGGGCCATGACCCAAAAAAGGGTGGGAACCACTTCTGTACACTGTATTATCTGCTGTAAGTAAAACACATGTTTACGCCAGAAAAATGAAACCCCTAATCTATAATAATCTACATTTATCAGTGTGTATTTTTGTGCCCAGACTCTACAGAAATGATCAGTACGCTGTCCCACGCACCAGGAAGAACGACGACATCGTGACAGCATTCAGTGTCTGTCATCTGACCATCACTAACTGCTGAGTCGACTGTTTTCTCAGGCAGCCACACTGCGGTGCAGCAGCAGACAACGACAGGCTGATGTTATGGCTTCTTTACTGAACGTGATGCAGTCACAAGATGTAGGGGAAAAAAAAACCACTGACCTCTTTTCTTCAGCCTAAAACGCTGACAGCAAACATGTACCGTAGGTTGGTTACCGACGGGTTCTAGTGAGGTGAACACTGGCAGCCTCACAGGAAGTGAAGTCACTGCTTTTCTTTAGTTTCTCTTTTTGTTCATCATCATACATAATATAGTTAATTTTGCTTTATGAACACTAATCTGCAGTGGTTTTATTTATTTATTTCGAACGAACGCAAAAAATAAATAGATAAAAATGAAAACGAATAAACAAATCTCAACAGAAAACTCTCTCTCTCTCTCTCTCTCTCTCTATATATATATATATATATATATATATATATATATATATATAAAAAGTCAATTTCAATATAATACACGTTTGATTCATTCGACGAGAGATAGGAAGAGGCTAAGGCTGATCAAGTCCTACCCTCATTCTTTATCATTTAACAACAAAAAAAAACCAATGAAATAAAGTCAATGGACAATTCAAATAAATAGAAAAACAAACAAAATGCACAGGCGCCATCAACATCTGTGAAATGATTTACATTCTCCTTCATTTCTGTACTTTTCAAATATATATCTTTTGTAATAAAAAAATATTTGAACTGCATTATATTCATACTTAGTTTAATCGTTTCATCACAAAACCACCCCACAAATGGAAATACACATACTTTTTAATTAGTCAGAGCATACTGTTTAGAGTTTAGTTTGCCTCTAAAGTTATAACCCCCTTTGTCTGTCTGTGAACAGTTTTTGTATGTTTACAGGAAGCATTTTATTTTTTGTTTTATACATTATCTGTGCAGTCTTCAATTGTACCAGATCCCCAAACTGATTAATGTCTGGAGTGAATGACATTATTCGTCAGTTTTAGTTTTCATCATATTTTGTGTTATCATTTGTTTCACTAATGTATGCTGTAAAACAAAATGTAATCAGCGCCATCCTCGTAACTTATTTATGGTTAAATAATCACATCTTCCACAATAAACGCAGTTAGAACAAATTATTTGTTTATTTTTAATGCTTATTTAATACTATTCGATACGTACAAAAAGTTTAGAACATAATAAAGCAGTAGCTGTTTAAAATTGAAATGTTTCTCTCTCATCATATTCTAAATAATTTGCTTCAGAGTAATAGTAATAAAACAGCTTTTCTCTCGTGGTTTGCATAAGAAAAATATGCTAGTAGTTAACTTATTGTATTTATTAAATATAAAATAAAAAGGAGAGTCTGGCTTAGCAGAAATAAAACATGCCATTTAAAATATTAGCTTCATTATTTAAAATAAGGCAGTGTGCATAAGAGCATACAGCACAGACTCCTCTGAGAGTTTCTGTAATATCAGACACAGGGTGCTGGCCAATGGCTTGGAGCCATGAAGCTGCTCACATGGACTATCTGAATCTGAAGGGTCAAACATTGCCTCAAGCGAGCCCGTGTCCAAAGAGTCTGGAGTGGTTGACACCTGGTCATAATCCTGTTATCTACCGTTAGCTTGTCTTTTTAGCTGCTGTCCTATCTTTACCCTCACAGGGCTTAGTCAGCAGGTATTTAAAGTAAAGGACTGTCTCTAATACGCTCTAGTCAAAGGTTTTGGAAGTAGTAGGAGTGTTACAAGGTGCGGGTTGTAACAATTGAGAGTATTTTTTTACACCACAAAAAAAGCAGGACATAAATTTGTGACTGGACTGTATTTAAGATACTTGAAGAATGATTTCATACTTTAACTTCCTTGTTTTTATGAAGGCTTGAGTAGATCAAACATGATTCATAGACAACCACCGTACACCTTAAGGAGCCAGGAAAGTCAGCTGCGTTTTATATGTACTTTAAACACAGTGGCTTGATAGAATAAATACCGGTAAATTAAAGTGTGTACACAGACCTGACATTTTAAAGCAGTTATTCACACAGTTTGTTTTATAATTAAGTTCAAACCAGTCAGCTGTTCTTAATTTGTAAAAACCCTTAGAAAACAAAAAAAAAAAAAAATAAATCCTATAATCTGTCATATTTGGAACGGATATTATAATTTTACATTTTATACGAGAACTATGCACCTCGTACTGTATTTTCTCTTTTTATGTCTTGTTGAATTCTGAGTTACTCATGAACTTTCCTTACTCCTTGATTTCCTCCTTAAAAGTTTAACGTGTCGTAAACTTGAGTGCCATTCACGTCTATAGACGAGAATTGTGTTTTTCGGCTGGGGTTGCTAGGAGACAGTGTGACGAAGATCTCCGGTGAATATCTAACTTGTACAATGATGTAGTGACCAACTGGTGACATGTAGGTGGTAGCAGCGCACCTTTGGATGAGAGATCACCCATGATGGGCTGAGCTCAGAGGGGAGAGGAAAGGAGTTTATGAGACAGAAAATGGCGCTATAAGAGTTAATGCTGAAGTTCCCACCAGCTCACAGCAGCGCACACTCAACCAGAGCATGTGTGGAACCTATTGATGGTGAGATAAAATGATCAAAAAAACGGGGCAAGTGCTGACACTCAGCATGTCTGAGATGAGGAGGAAGTTGCGAGGGGGAGAGACTTGGAGGAACGCCAAAATACATTAAGAAATCTATTCAACTCTGACCTAGATAGTTAAATAATAATAATAATGTTGCAGGGTCTCAGTGTTGTTTTTGTAGTTTTATAGAAGGAAACCAATGTTGAGGTTTCCCCAACGCAAAAAAAAATTATTCAAAGTCACTAATAGGTTTTTTTCAGAAAAAGACGTTTTTCTCAGCTTTTTGTCACAAACTGGTGATTTGTGTGAAACTTGCGTCTATTTAACTGCTGATTACGGAAGAATGAAACAAGCTAGAAACTAAATTCTGATAAAATTAGGGACATTAATCTTCCAGAATCTGGTGTCAGAATTCAGATTATCATAGTACAAAATTATCTGTGGGTCTTTAAAAATCAGTGAAAATCATTTAAAACGAATGGCAATATGGGGTTGGCTGTTCTAAAAAGGGCTGGCAGTGAATGAGTTAATCAAAATGACTCCCAAATTCTGGTTAATTCCAATAAAAAATTCCCATGAAAAGTTTATATTTAGTCAAAATGCTCTAAAATGGCTAGCACAGAGGGGGTAGAAATTTTGAAAATGGCTGGCACTGAATGAGCTGCCATGTCTAGTTTCTTGGGTTTGAACTCATAAATGAACGTTATTTGCTGATTAATGATATATATTCTAAAATATATGATTGAACAGTTGCACTGAGCATGGTGATTTCTTTTCATCAAAACATACATTTTGCACATTTCTTTGCTTCCTTTTTTTTACAAGCTCTAAATTGTCCAATTTGACAGTCATGAATACCTTGTGGTCTTTGTGTTCCTCATTGGACCAAAAAGAGTTGGTGTCATCATTGTCCTTGTAAACCAAGCTGCTTTTACAAGCCATGTCACATGTGGCAAATATACAGAAAAGGAGAATACACATAAACACAGAGACTCACACACCCACCTGCTGTAGTGGTTCATCTATAAAACTGGAGCCTGTGAGTCTCCTGTCAATCCTTATGGGCTTTATCTCCAGCTTCATCTCATCCAATGTCTAAGAGACAAAACCAATATGCAACAGTAGATTTTTCATTAAAACGCAACACACAATAATTTTCAATATTTTGAAGTGCGTGCTTTTACCTTCAGTATACCAATCTGTGTGGGCGGTAAGTAGGACTGCTCGCATTTTTCTAGGTGTTTCTCCGAATTGATCTTTCCATAAAGCAAAGTGACTGCAAAGCCCCTAAAAACAGAAGTGAGAGTGAGGAATCTGCAAATAACTGACCAGTGAGTTGAGTTGTGTTTTCTGTAAAAAAAAGAAACTGCCTCATGGTCAGTAAAGTGTGCTTGCCGCTTACCCTCCAATGAAGCAGAAAATATAAAAGGCCAGGTAGAAGATGGCAAAGGGTCCAAAGGTGACGAGAAATAAGACAACTCCAAGACCCCCCCATCCCCAGATGGAAAGACTGGCCTGAAAGACACAAACAAAAAATCAAAGTCAGTTGAAAATGAGTTAGGGCTGCACAATTGATGACATTTTAATTGTCGTCACAATTATTGTTGTCATGATTAGATTAATTTGATTGTCGGCTATAATATTTACATTTGAAATATGGGCTCTGTACTCTGTAATAGTGTATTTATTCAGTTAGCCTTTGGTACATTTTTATTTCTTGGGTTATTTTTCAAAATTATGTTTTCAGTAACATTTTTATTTAAAGCTTAATTTTGCACTGTAAACTGTACACATATTTTTTTGTTTAAAAGATGTGTAATAAAAAAAAAACACATATTTTTTCCTAACATGATAAATAATCGTGATTACAATATTGATAAAAAATAATCGTGATTATCATTTTGGCCAAAATCGTGCATCCCTAATTTGAGTGCAAGCCAGCGTATGCATCTGAATAGACTAAATGTGTGTTAACCCTGCAATGTACAAATGAGTCAACGACTTGTCTAGATCCGCTTCAAACCCTGAGTCAGCTGTGCTCGGCACCAGCGCTAAAGGTTAAGACAATAAGGAGGTACACGACATGATGTGCAGCCCAAAGTTTGTGCGTCACTTGTTGTGATCCATGCTGTATATTCATTGGATGAGTTGACAGTGTTGGTGAGGTGTCGACTTAAACACTTCCTAGAATAGTCAATTAGTAGAAAAATCAGATATTACTAGGGGTTCAACGATCACCATTTTTTAAAAAGCCTAACTTGCCGATTCTGATTTGTTGTTTTTCTTTATAACTGACATCATACACCTTGAATGTTCCAACCTTATTTCAATGTAAAATATTGAACAACCGTGAAACAATACAAACCTGTTGTGTTAACTGCACATGAGGTAGTTATCTCAAATATACATGAAAAGTTTAGCACATTGCTGTCCAAAATAGCAAATTATATCAGTTCCTTTGGTCTTTCATTTTGTTCCACATTTAAAAAAAGAAATAAAAACCTGTGCAACAGGTTACATTACCGACCTGTTTAAGCTCTTTGTCAAAAAGAAAGTATTTTGGTTTTACAATTACAAATAAAGAAAATCACAGGGTTTGAAGTAGATGATAAAATACAAATCTACAAGACAAACTAACTAAATGTTTTAAACCACTAATAAAGTGTCCTGAGTTTTAGGTTTACTTGTAGTGCAAAAATAAAAAATGTCCAAATGCAACAGCTTTGTCGATATTTAAATGTAAAAATATGAATCTAAAAACAACTTCAAAATTCCACAAAAATAATGAAGTGCAAGGGGACAGTGGCTGACTTTAAGACCTTTGCAAAGATAGAAAAGATGGCCTACACGGGTGTTGTAGGGGCGTCCGTGGTCATTCCCCCGTGAAATGCTTAAAATGTATAACCCTCTGACGGCCAAATTGTTTGAAGTAAAGCTAAAGTAAAAGTTGTTTTTTATCTTTATCTTTATTCCAGCCTTACTTTAAAGCAGATCTAAGTAACTTTTTCACCTTAATAAATCCTTCTCGTAGTCCGTGTGAGGATAATACAAAAGTTTATGGGGTGATTGGGGGGTCTTTCATTTCCCCCCGCTGTCTCTGGCCAGAAAACCGCACTTGAAACTTTCCCTGCCACTGACCCGGTGTCAAGACGTACTGCTTCACGACAGCCCAATACAAACTAATGCTAGATTAGTTGTCTACAAATTCACTTTTCTCAAACTTATATCATGGCGGAGCCAGCAAAAAAAAGGCAGACCTTTGTTCTGAGGAAGGGAGCAACTCCATGCAGTGACAGCTCAGCAGCAACACAGCAATCACAAACACTGTGGCTGCAGCAACAGGCACGCACACACACACTCACAACCCAGCGCTCCATCAGGCAGCAAACACACAAATATCCATCCCATCCATCTATATATCTATCCACCCATCCATCCATCCATCTATTTTCCACACGCCCTTCCGTATTACTCCAACATCATTCATTTATTTTACTTGTCTCTCTTCCTCATACTGCTCACATGGTCACATGGGACTAAATGTGTAAAAGCACCCTTAGTGTCACTGTTGTATTAGGATTTGTCAGTGATTGGTTGCTACCGTCTTGGGAGAGCAAAGGTGTGCATGTAGCTGTGGGGTGGGGCAGGCGGCGGGGGGTGCAGAGTTTTTACGACAGTGACAACCAAAAGGGACCTTTAGGAGGAGCGTTAAGCGCAAGTTACTTAGTTCTGCTTTAAAGCAAAAAGCTATTTGTTGAATTGGTAAAGAGTCATGTTGAATGTAGTTATAGACTTACTCATGCCTGGTATACGTCCTCCACTAATAAATACTCAGAGACACTGTATAAACAAGAAGTAGCACTTTTCAAATTTAAATGAGGTATTATGTGGGACCTGCAATAATATCGTGACTGTTGAAGAAAACTACAAAAAAGCTCTCTATTCTGGTTGAAACACACCGTAGGGGGCCCCTACACTCAACAGTGCTAGCGAGAACCCTGTATACAACATGGTATATTTGTGTTAGCATCACCCTATTACATTAACTTACTCACACCATCAAAAATGTGGGAAAATATGAAAATGCTTCTGACTTTTGCTGCTAAAACTCTCTTCTATGACAGTAAGCTAGAACTATGTTTGCTGAATTGAGTCATCAAACAAGAGCAAGACAAAGCAGGATTTGGCCTATTACAGGACATGTTAGCACAAGAAAGCACACACACACAAACGCTACATTGTTAGAGAGAGTAAGACGATGTGTTACAGTTATGGGTTTTCCTGTTATTCCTAGAGCAGGAAACCCAGCGCCGGTTTCTCCATCACTCATATACCCATGTAAGAACCCAGGAGGTTGCTACAGAGGTCAGTTATCATAGACCAAAAACACTGCATCAATAGGAGGTGCCATTATCTACTGTACTTATGGGACCTGAGATGGAAACAAGAAAATGATTGATGAACTGTACAAACATACTCTCTCACCTTTTCACTTCATCTCTCTGTGGCTGTGAAGCCACCAGGCTGAAGACAAACATGATGATCTTTGCCCTAAATTCACACAAGAGTTTCTTCTTCTTCTTCTTCAAAAAAAAGGCTGAACTGATAGATCCAGATCATGACAGACAGATTCCACACAACACTGTAGCACTTTGTCCAAACTGCCTCTCTCAGCTATAACCAACAGAATTAGACACATCAGACAAGCTGCCAAATGCATCACATTATTGAGATAACATGAGCGTCAGACTAAACTTAACTAAAATATTTGTTCTGAGAGGACACTATGAAATATAGTGGACATTGATTTTCAAATTAAAGAACAAATATGGAATTAATTAATCCATTCCTGGCCCCTAGAATGCAACATTTGCATGAACTTTAATACAAAATAATGCCCGGCATTCAGCATGACGTAGAAAACTGGTAACGTAAGCGAAGCATCTTTAACCACAAGCAAGAAAGATGTGAACTTTTTGTAAATGCAGCACAATGTGACCAAACTGGCTTAACAATCCCTCTCACCTCAATCAAATCTGGTAAATACAAAGTCAACAGAGTATAGAAGATAAAAGGGAATGAGACCCTTCATTATAAATGACAAAGGAGAGCAGAAACGTAGAAACTAGACTATTCAGCAAGGACAGCACTGGTCTGAATAGTGACACATCCAAAAAAAAAAGAATACTGTAAGCCTCATCACTGGTAAAATTACATTTTTGGTCTCGACCTGTGATTTAAGAAAGTAACATTTTCAATAGGCCATTATACGTTATTTATAATTAAATCATTATTTCATGTCACAGAGTAATACACTGAGTGAAGGACACGTAGTAAGTATAACAACTTAAAATCTAAATTCAAATTGCACATCTGTGCACAGTATCTGACTGTCCTTTTATTTTTTAAATCTTTCTACTGTTAGTTTACACCATGGCTCAGAGAGAAACGGGTTTTCAATTTTTCTGTATGTCTAGCACATGTTGAAAAATTGACAATTAAAGATGACTTTGACTTTAAAGTTATCGAAAGACAAGATAATTGGTCTGAAACCACAACAGCAAACTGACAGTTTTAGACGTTATGAAGCTCAACTCTTTTTTTATATACCTACTTACTTCTATTATCTACCATTACTTCTTCTACTTCCTTATCTACTTTTTAAAGCAATTGGTAAATAAAATAACTGTGTAGATCATCTTAAACAACTTAAACTGATATAATTTAAAGAATAAAACAGATTGTTATTACTCAGTTGAAAGAAAAAAACTGTTATTATTAATGCATCTCCATACACAAAAGGAGTAAATCATATTCTGTGTCTGGCAAACAATTTAAAATGTTTAAAAAGTTGTATGACGCAATACATGGGATTTTGTGTAGGGTTGCAAAGGGGCAGGACATTTCCACGAGAACTTAAATTGGAGAATTTTCAAAAATATAAACATTTCATAAGACAATTCTAAATAACTAAACTAACATTTCAAATAAGCTTGAAAAATTGCGGGAATTTTTTAAATTGGCAACTTTTCATGGGAGTTAACTGGAATTTTTTTTTAATTTTCAATTTAATTAGTTGGCCCTTAACAGTAAATATAGTTGGGAAGATATATTACACACTATTATACAGTTAATCAAAATGAATTCCAAATACTGGTTAATTCCATTAAATGATTCCTGTGAAAAGTTTATATTTTTGAACATTCCAAAATTCTCAGCCTAAATTCCCGTGGAAATTTACTGGAAATTTTTCCACCCTTTGCAATCTTAATTTTTTTGTTTTGTCTTATGCCCTTTTTTGCATGTTTTTACATTGTACGTACTCTCAGTATCAATTGATTGAGTAGGTAACTGGATGCTGCATTCTGTGGTTGTTGTGGATGTGTGTTGATGTGCAGTGAGAGTAGAGGCTATTGACAGGCCTGTGTGACTGAGGTGCTGCAGCGATGATATGCGACACTCTCCACTCATTACGGCTTACACAGAGTTTAAAACATGAACCATCTGTTTCAGTGATTAACACTCGAGCCCAGCGGGGTAGTCCGCATCTCGACATTCACTCAATTATTTTACAATCAACAACGGACACGCATAAATGTAGGAGTGATGCTACTCGGACGGACATTATTGCTTTTAAACGGACACCAAATACAAGTTTTCCAAACTTTCCTTGTAGTGTCAGTGGTGATTTCTGTCAGTTCCGAAAAAAAGAAGTAATGTTATTAATTAACAAAAACAGGCCACAAAAGAAGTCATGTGCACGCACACACTTAACTTCTGCTAATTCTTTAGGATATAAGGGCACAAACATATGCAGGGAAACAGAAAAAAAGCTTTACATCTAGAAACTAAAGAAACATTTTTATTCATGTTTCATTAATAGATAATTAATTTGTAATGTACACATTCAGTTTTGTAACTGAGAACTATGTGTTGGTACTGAAAAAGTATTCTAATAAAGAAAAAATAGCAGATTAAGGTCTTTCTTTAAAAACTGTTTATTATATCACACTGTAATGTTTTCCAGTTTTTCCACAAGCATGTTTACCAGTACTCAGCTGCAGCTCTGAGCAGATTGGTGACTATGAGTAAAGAACTCAAGACCATTAAAGCTGACTCCTCTGGGAGCTTTTCTATAAAATGCCTTTGAGGAAGAGAAAGTGAGTGTGGCTGACTGATTATGTTGGCCTAATCCATCCAGGCCATCATAATACAAAGCTGCACTATGT
The DNA here is from genome assembly GCF_900634775.1 of Gouania willdenowi. Taxonomy (NCBI): domain Eukaryota; kingdom Metazoa; phylum Chordata; class Actinopteri; order Blenniiformes; family Gobiesocidae; genus Gouania; species Gouania willdenowi. Next base: position 14,424,867 of record NC_041054.1, on the reverse strand, counting down.
TAACCTTTAGGTCAGGAACTTAGTCTTTGAAAAGGGTTGCCAGGTTGTTGTCTGATTATTCCTTTGCACTGCAGTGCCCTCGACACAGCCGACACAGCCAACAAAGCTCCCTAAACAAGCATTTTTATACCGTGTATTTCATCGGTCTAGATTGTCAGCCCTAACTCTCTCGTTGTGTAATACTGTTACAACTAACATTACCTTGGGGAGTATGAAGTCAGCTACATGCCTCAGTTACTTGTTTCAACTTTTAGCATCAAGCTGTGCTGAGGGAGTGCAGCTGGGGATTCATGTTACCAACAAAGATCCAAACTGGCTGATAGAAGTATACAAGTGTACGCAAGCACATGAAGAGGAACTGTATCCAAGGAGAGGAAGCTCTGTATCTAACACGTGGACCTTTAAACTAACGTTGAGTTTGCAATCAACATGCGGTGTCATCTCTGATGTCATGAGGAAAGACCATTGAGTCTTGTGTCCTGAACACGTTGTGAATACATCTTCTTGATACAAAGCTGAACAAGGCTTAATTTCTGAGATGTATCTGGGTTTGGCAGTGATAATGCTTCTCCTTGGCCTGAGATGAGAGAAAAGGTGGACTAGATGACTAGCACGCATAATGTGACAGCAATACTCGTCTTATCGTCTACCAGGCTTTGAATAAGACAGCTTAATGAGGGTTACTCAGAGGTGAACAGCACCCGCTTTACATGGTGTGCCAGGCCAGCACAGATCGTAGTCATTCAGAACAGATTCCATCAATCTTTTAGGAGAGGAGACCTATTATAAAGCTGCGTGAAAGCTTCTTGTTCAAAAATGTATGCAAGTGTTGGAGATGAAAGCACCTCTTTCGAGGTGTTATCAAAGACCTTTGTTTAAAATATTACAATTTCATAAAGCATCACAATGACTAGCACTCTCACTAAACTAGTCAGTGACTCATTTCTGGACTGAGCAGATTACTAGTGAAAAACAAACAAACAACAAATGATTATGGGACACAGAGGCAAGCTACAATGATCTGCTGTAACGGGATTTCAATATTCGCAAGTGGTGAAATAACCAAAGTTGGGGTCCAAAATAGTTGCATAAAGGAAAATTGTTTCATATCCCAAGAAAGAGCTACCTTTATACTATAAATTAGAACAGGGAACAGATTTATTCTTACATTCCCACAAGCAGTAATAGACCAATGAAAATAGTTTAAAAAAAAAAAAAGTTTTTCCAAATTTCAAAAGACTGTCACCCGAGAACCAATGCATTTATCTGACTAATCATTAGTGACCTGAACAGTCTATATTCACAGCTCCATATGGCATATGCACAAACTTCTTTACGATTTTGAGGAGCTGGCATGTCCACCAGATATGACGTATAGTAAATATTTTTATATATCCTAAGAGAATAGGTGGAGCTGTATTACTACACCAAAATTCAGTTTCCTATGTGGTGTAATTCCTGAGATATTGGAGGTTGAAAATGGAAGAGAAATCGAAATCGACACATACACCCCTAAAATGTCCATATCTCAAACAATATTCATCCAATCAAACTTTAAAAATTACAGTGTGCTTATTGAATTATTAAGGAAGAACTGGTAAAACAAAAATTCAACATTCTGGGATATTATTATTTTTATCCTATTCTTTAGATGTATTTGATTTTGAACTCTGTATAAGCTTTTCAAGTTTTAAACTAAATGTGAAAAAAAAAAATATATAAAAGGACATTTTGAAGTGCCACTGCCTGACTGACAATTCATGCCAGTCAAAAACTAGAACCACAGCTAATTTATAGGCATTGACAGGATGACATCCAGACAGTCTACACCAGGGGTTGCAATCTATGGCTCCGGAGCTATTTGTGGCTCGCTGTGGTCCTCAATGATGACCCATCACCGTGACCCTCTGACCATCAAGTATGTCATCAGGCTCATTTGTTTTCATTCAACATAAACAATGCACATTTACTAAGAAATCTCACTATCAAAAGATGATCATTTCAACACAATTGACTGTTTATGGACCACATACACCCATATAAATAAGTTCACGCCTTGTTTTCAAACACCAATTTTCTAAAACATACAGTAGAGTAAAGACCAATGAAAGCATGGAACTCCTTACCATTGGTGTTGACTAAATTAACACAAAATTTTGTTTTTCAAACATATATTAAAAAACACCTTGGCACATGATATTTCTAGGACACTAGGCACATAGTTGTTGTAATTTTGTCTTTACCTTTGTATCAATGTTATGTAGATGATGTGTATTTTATTCTCACAGAAATTATTGTAAAGTTCAATGGATATTTAAATTTTTTAATATCTGGAAATATTTAAATATTTGAGCGAGTATCGTTTAAATTCTCTTTCCAACATGTGACGATTTGCACAGACTGTGTTACTTTCTTATAAATTGAAATGTATTGATGATATCCCTGTTTGTTTTGAGCCTGGACCCCACAAAGACTTGTTGTGCTCCAGGGTACAGCTAATGGGAATCGCACCTAAAAATACATTTCTGTCAAGGTCAAAACAAGCTACTTATTACCACATCATTGGCATTGGACTCTTTAAAATAACAACATACATTGTGGCTTGATAATACAAACAGAAGTTAAGACATGCAGGTGCAAATGACTGTAAAACTCCCACACCCACGTCTTGTTTGATTGTAATTAGTGTCTGTGTAAAAAGTGATAATAAATGAGGTTCTCATCTCTGAGACTGCTGTACATTCAATATAGTCTTCATCGACTGTAGTACTCAAAAGAACTACTGAATAATCTGTGAGAAAAGACAAGGTATGAATTAGGGCTGAATGATTTGGGAAAATAATCGAATTGTGATTTTTTTTCCTCAATATTGCAATTTAATATGCGATTAATTCTTTCAAGGGCCTCTTGTCGTGTATTTTTCAATGAACACAAGCAATAAATCAATCTATTTCATAATAAACAGGGCTCCAGAACCAGCAGTAGTAGCAGCAGTAAAAAGGAAAAACGTGCCGAGCGCAGCGATAGAGCGTACACGCTCATCAGAATCAGCATGAAGGGACCAGAACTGATAGACTATGATGCCAAGCCAGATGTTCAGCTGTGTTTCTCCCAGGGCAGGGGTCTGCAACCTGTGGCTATGGGGCCTAATGTGGCCCTTTGACTCTGCCAATGAATATCAATTAATGTATCTAACTTTTAACATAAGAATATACTACAACTGAATAAAATATATATAATTAAAAAAAAACAGAACTCGGAAAACGAACCTCAATAAATCCAATAATAACAACAAAAATTGAAAATGCAAAATAACTGCGAGAGTGATATACAGTAGAAAAACTAAAAACTTTAAATATTATTTTGGTTAAAAATATAGAACTTTCCTGTGTAGAAAATTTGGAGTAAAATCTAACGTTAAAAATCTAAATATGACTTTAAGATAAAGTTGAGTTGATAAAAACCATTTAAAACCATAAATGGAAATTAAAAGTGATTACGTTTGAAGTAAAAACAAGTCAAACTATTATTTCATTTGGTAAAAATAAGATCCTTCCTTTATATGGACGCCTGTGACTATGGACTAGTTAAACATGAGAAAATCATACAATTGAAAAGGGAGAAAAAAATGTTTTAAACCTGGGGAAAAAACCCCTTAAAACCAATAAAAACAAGTTATACTTTTAGATAGGTTCACCTCTTTTCACTTAAATTCTAAACTTTTTCAAAGAAACGTGCTAAACAAATAAACTTTCCTTCCTGACTTGTCTTACAAGCTTTTTCTTAAATATTCAAAGCCAAAACTCAGAAAACTAAAGCTTCAACCAAAAATCACACAGAAAATCTCAACAGCCACTGATCAACAGACTGTAGACAACTCATGAATATTTAAACACAGGCATGTGTACGACTGCCTGTTTGTGTCTGAGAGGGATAACGCAGGCTCACCTTACTGTCTGTAAATTGACAAACATCCCATAGATGATTGTTCAAACATGAAGCCGTTCCGTTAGAATTCATAAAGGAATAATTTTCTAAAAGTTAATTCTTTGGTACTGGGTTGAGCATGTTTTCACCTTCTTTTAATATTGCCTTTAGGCATTTTGACAAAGGATATCTATAACTCAGAAAAATTCACTTCAGTAATAGATTTTTTAAAAATGTATATATATTAGTGTGACAATATCTCAATACGGTGATATTTTTTCGCACGATCGATTATTGATGTGCTCGCACAAGTATCGATTTTAAAAATAATATAATTTTTTTAAATTTAAGATTTATTTTATTATTTTCAAAACCTTTTCGGCTTTTTCCCTAAAATGTGCAGGAAGGTCTTCACAGGAATTTTGTCACTGTTTGTTGAAGGAACCAATATATTGTTTACTGGAATATTGCACGATAATGGTGTCACTGGTAATAAAGACCCTATTTTTTGTTTACAGAAAGCACTATTGGAGATACTTATTCATTTACATTGGTATGTTGACACTTATTTACAGAAATGTTTCACTAAAATAGTGTCACTGTTCATAGGACACTTTTTCAATTTATTGTCTTTCAGAAATATAAAATAAAAATTGTATTTTTTCACCTAATCCTTTTTTTCTTGTTATGTCATAGATTACCATAGATTGATTTCTGACCAATATATCGATAATCGCAGTATCGTCATATCGCGAGATAATCGTTGCAGTGAGCTTTGTATCGCGTATTGTATCGTGAGGTAGCCAGAGGTTCCCACCCCTAGTATATATCAAAATTATTTGTAATGTAAAAATCCCTTATTTTAAAATTAACCTCTAAAAACATTAAAGCTCAGCAAAACCACAATTTTATTTGTTTCAGATGTCGATAACGACAAATGTATACCTGAACGTGGGACTTCTGCTTTAGCACGATTTATATGAAAACAGACGAAATTATAACTCAATGTTATTCAAGGTAAATGATCATATTCACATTTTCAGTAATACCTATATGTTACATAAACGAGAGGGTGCTAAATCAGGGGTCACCAACACGCTGCCTGCGGGCACCAGGTAGCCCGCATGGACCATGTGAGGGGCCCTCAGGGCCTCTAGTCACCAATGAGCTCCATTTAAAATCTGATTTACTTAATAGGATTCAAACTCACAAATATAAATACATATGACAGAAGTAGTTAGTACCTTATAGAGTTAAATACTGCTGCAGGTGATTTATTAAAATAACATTCAAATATTTTTAAGTATTGCAGATTTGGTGTATGGATTGTGGTATGTTATATGCAATAAAAAATGTAACATAATTGTTACATTTTGCAAACGTTGCATTGTGTGATTAGTTAAAAGTTGTTTGTTATCAGCTGGTAAAATAGGAAAATTATCGTTTTCTATCAATTGTAATGAAAATTAAACTGAATTTGAATTAGTAACAAGTGTTTCATGTTGAAACTTAAATATTTCATACATTTTTAAGTTACCGCTAGCCTTCCTTTTTTTAATCTTACCCTCTAATTTAAAGTGAAATCGTGAACATTTAGTATTAGAAAAAAAACTATTTTCCAACTGGTATCCCTTAGGACCATTCAGTACCTATAATAAGTATATTGGTGACCCCTGTTCTAAATCATGTAGTTTGCTGTGTATTGATCAGATAAAATGCATTTTTAGCTAAATAAATCTACATGTTTGAAAAACAAGTTTGTCTGGCTAACTCAGATTTTTAAGGACCAGGCATTCCAACCACATACATTCCACTGTCATTGAATGGGAAGCTTGTGAGCAGCACAGCTAATGTGGACAACACAGCAGTGCTGGTCTGAGATACTGAAAGTATTAAGAACAGCTGAGCAGCTTCAGCAGGTACAGGTATAGATAGTTATCTTTAGGCGTCTCCATGGCAGGTTAGCCCCGGTAGTCGTTCACCCAGCTAGCGCCCAGCTCACCTGTGATTGCTGGAATGTTGACACTCGTTGATGTGGCACTTCACTCATAATATAAACGCATGATATCGACCTATCCAGGACAAAGCTAATTGTAGAGCGGATATCATAAACCCGTCGTGTTAACATAGCGTCAGACGTGTAATCCCGGACTGGCTGGGTGACACTTTCACAAGACAGCTCCGCTCCCTCCCGGCAGACGCCGTGTTTACCTGCGGGCTGTGACGTTAGCCGCTCCGGGCTAACTAGCCGTGACCGCCCGCTTAAAAACAAACCAGCGGACCAACAACTAACATCCGTCTCACCGGGCGCTGGCTTACCTCTGCAAGCATTGTCCGTGAGACTGTGCGAGCGGCAGCTCCAGTCAACCCCGCCACATCGTAACATGCGAACAGCAGGCTTGTATTTTACAGCTAAAAGCGGTCGTATATCCAACCCCAGGACCGTCTTCGGAACGTCGCCATGTTTGCTAGCTTTACGTCCAGGGTGTCCCGTTTGTGGACGTCGTCACGCCATTGGCTGGCGGCGATGACGCAGGGCGCAGCCTTAATCAGGGTTGAGTGACCTAAATAAAACGATGATGTACGCTTTATTAAACCATGTAAACAATCACATGTTCTAATGTATTGCAGTGATTTGTGCAGCAGTCACAGTGCTATAATGATTAGCACTCATTTATTTGACGTTAATGGAAGAGTATGTATGATCATTTACAACCCATTCATTAAATATTTACGACCCATCTTAAATATGTATAGTTGAAATAGTATTTTCTTCAATCAATAAAACATATCAATGAGTTTAGAACAGTGGTTCCCAAAGTGGGGTACGTGTACCTCTAGGGGTACAGGAGCACATTACAGAGGGTACTCAGAAAGATTTAACAAATAATTTAAAAAATAATCAGGAAATGTTCCTAGTTCCTTTTTAGGCTATTTTTTTGGTCATATTCACCACAAATTAACAGTACTATTGCTCCATAAAATAAGTACACGAGACAAAAATGATTGGGAACCATTGGTCTAGAAGATGGTTCCTGGTTATCTCTGTCATTGTAAATAAACTTAGAAAAGCCCACTGCTATGCTATTTTTCCGCCCATTTACTCTATTTACTCGAAACTTCTCTATAGTCTAATCAAAATTATGGGTGCCTGTGATGAAATCACTAGCGTTAATTATTTTGACTTTTATTGTAAAAGGGGATTGTCCACAAAATAATAAACTAAACTAAACTAAACTGATTAGTTTAGCCATATTTTTTTTTTCAGCCATGCTTTTTTACCTAACTAAAATAAACTAAGACTAAATGCATGACATGATTGTTAAAAATATGACTAAATTGCAGACCATCATCATAAAATTAGATTTAAAAAATGCTCTTCAACACAAAAATCTTAAATAACTATCTCCTTCCAATCATAGGCTAATATTTAGTTTTAATCCAGTACATGTCAGGAAAAGTTGAACATGACCATAAATTTAAATTTCAAATTTATCATAAAGGTTGAAAATAAATAAATAATAATAATAATAATAATAATAATAATAATAATAATAATAATAATAATAATAATAATAAATAACAAAACAAGATGTGAATAAATAATTTCTTTCTGACGCTAAGACACAATAAAAATGTGTTGTAGAATTTAGCATGGCCTTAAATAACATTACGTATGCACTATTATATTTTCTAATCAAATATAAATGTTGCTTTTTGTTTTAGTGCAGATTTACTCTAGTGACTTTGGCATCACTCCTAAAAATAAATAATTTTTGTCTAATCACGTGGCAGAAAATGCTGGTGATAAATAGTGCATCATCCATTGGTGCAGGGAGACTTTCAATAACCTTAGCTTTACCTTATAATAGCCGGTACAGACAAGCCAGTAGTGGCCAGTTTGGATGCTGCAAATAGGCAGAAACCTTTGACCAAGGGCCCCAGAGGGACTGGGACAGACTGTGAACCACAAGAGAACTCATTGTGTTGTTCTGGCTCATGAATGGTACCTGTCTCCAAGTAAACAGAGCCCCAACTGAGTCCGAAGGCAGGCAAGGACGAAGAAAAATAAAGTTGGTGATTCTCTCACATCCAGGGAAGCGGAGTGCACACACCAGTCCACCCATTATTTCCCTGTGCAGTTGAAGACCCTGGTTGTTATCCTCATGTTTCTGCTTTTTCTGTATTCCCACAATTTACTGGTTTATTCTCTCTCAGCTTGTGATCGTTCATAGGGCCATGTCCACACAGAGGACTTTGTACTCATGCTTCACATGGTATACCTGCCTTTAATGGGCAAATCATGTGACCAGTTAAACAGTGTTTTCTCCAACTCTTTCCAGTACCTACAGTATATACATGAAGTAAAAGCCAAGTATTTCCAATGTGCAAGAAGCAAGATTACAGAGTTAAATTACAGTTAATAACAGATCCACCTAACAATCTTTTTATTTTTTTTATTTTTATTTTTTAAAGAAGAAAAAAAATTACCTTAAATACAATTATTTTCGAATTTCTATTCAGTCATGGTTTAAAAACAAAAACAAAACAAAAAAACTACAAAGTGTCAGTTGTTTACCCTTAGTTCAGTTGTAACACTGCATCTTTACCACCAGAGGTCACTAATATTAAGAGTTTCACTCATATGCGACAGGAAACTTCAACATAGGCCTACAGTTTTAAATTGCTCTGAGAAACCACTTGTAGATGAGTAATATTAATAAAAAATAATGTATAAGTAGTAATAATAAGAATAAAGGAATAATATATTGTAATAATTATAATAATAAAGGGATTAGAAGGTCTTGACAAGCAAAGAAAAAACGAAAACAATACAACCACTATTGAAAGGGTACACAACACACAATATAGAACTTTTAATTCCATCATTTATCTCTTGTATTTCAATGCCATTTATTTAAATTCAAAACATTTCATTTAAAAGCGGTGACTTACAAACAAAAATACATGTTTCATCACCCACGCGTCAAATGTAGCATTCAACAAATTGTTTAGAGCCTCCAAAATAAGTTGTCTGTGATCGATGCAAACTGTCTTAATGCAAAAACAGTACTGGAAGTGTTGTAACATCATTAATAGAAGGCAGCTGATGCATTATGTTGTAGTTATTACTAAATTAAGCCTCACAGATTTCCAGGTGGGAAGCTTCACTTCACAATCAAAACACATGTGATTTACAACCCATTCTAACAGCAAAATGTGTAATAGCAACGTTTGTCCACAAGCATTTTACACATGTGGTTTGTACACACTACTGGGATCTGGATATACTACACACACTGCACAGTGCACACACTCTGCACTTTCACAAACTTGTTTGATGACTGTGCACGGTTGGTAGAAACCTTGAATGACATGCGTCGGCCCGTGGCCCTGCCTTTGATTCCCTTTTCCAAACTGGATCGGCCCTAGTACCATTCAGAAGGTTTCATTGAGACCAAAGACTGGGCAGAAGAAACTATAAGCATCTTACATTCTAGGCAGTGGTTATCCATATGGTTGTCGTATCAATACGGTATTACGACATTCTATCCGTACGTAGTGCCCCTATTTGGCCAGTTTAGGTCATGTGATAGGTCAGTCATTGGCCAGTTTAGGTCGCGTGACTAAGACCAAACCTTACCCTAAACCTAACCCTAAAAATTGCAGCGATATTGGGTTATAACCTAACCCTAACCCTAAACCTAAAAATTGGGTTACAACCTAACCCTAACCCTAAATCTAACCATAAACCTAACCCTAAGAAGCTACATACTTGTATTTCGGTAACCGTACCAATAGCACAGGGGGTTCTTTGTACGGCAACCCTACAAATAGACACTTTCTACATTCTACAAGTCTCATATGTAAATTGCTTACAATATTGCTTGTTGACAAACATTGCTGTTACACATTTTGCTGTGAGACCTGGTTGGTGTAGCTGAAATGGCCTGGATGAGTAAATACCTGTAAGTGTTTGTTCATCTGCATGTGGCCTATTATGTCAGACTTGTGTCATGTATGTACATGGTTAACCCTGCCTTACGCCCAATGCTGGAGCTGGAGAAAGGCACCCATAGGTATAGAATGATGGTTACGAAACACTAAAGACAAACTGAAAACTCATAAAAACTCCAACATTTCTTACGCTATTGACAACCAAATTTGCTTTATTAGTCATTTAGAAATAATTAATTAAATAATTACTATAAACAGTCAACTCTTTTGCTCTCTTTCCTGAGCAGCTAAACAGAGGCCTGAAGCGTAGTATTCATAAGGTTTGAGCCTGGAGGAAAAGGACCGCCGTGTCACAGTTCAGAGGTCGGGAGGTGGAAACCAATGGTCATTTAACGAGTCAGGAAATGCACATTATACCTTCATATCATTGCCGTTAGTTCAGCACCACATAATATGTGCAACGTACCACCAAATTTCAGACTTCGTATCACAGATTATGGATCTTATTCAATAATTCAGTCAATGTCTTTACAACTAAACAGGCATGGATACAATAGTGCAGGTGAGGATGTGTCAGTTTTAGTCATCTGATAAAGTCAGACTCTTGTGAGTTGCTTGTTGTGCGAGATGGCAGGGTGACACCAGGCAGATTAGAGGTGACACTGGCTAAATGTTTGCAGATGAGGGCTCCCAATATTTAATCACCACAGTAATAAGGGTCATCAGGGTGGACCAGTGGGCCAAGCAGCCCAAGGCTGTTTATGTCAGAATCAGATTGTGGGAATGTGAATCTGGACCATCCGCCTCAGGGAAAAGTGTGCCTGGTCACTACTCTTAACACAACCCTCTCCCCTGCCTGACCTCCGCACAATCAATACAACAATCATACTTTCTGCTGGATGTCACACACAATAGCTTTATATACTCAAAGCTTTCTGCCCATTCCTGTGCATAAAAAGGACTGTGTTAATGTATATGCAACTTTTGGAAAGTTACCAATCCTAGTAAGAAACATCATTTAGCAAAAAACAAAACCTGAGAGTTCACCATGGGTTTCTTTTCACAGATAATAATGGGCTCTATTACAATACAATGACGTCTAAAAACAGCAAAGTAGTTTATAATATGTGTTAAAACAACGACCCACGCAGTAATAAAACAAAAAACCTACCTTGCTTAAAGTTTTACTACAGTAAAGTTCAACTAGTTCAGGTCATTAAAGAGCAAACAATCCATTAAATCCCATAAGGTTTCAAAATTGTAAAATCCCAATGTTTGCATTGAGACATTTACTGATGTTGTTGTTGGATATAGTTGGCTTGATGGAGTAAAACAATACATTTTTGTTTGGTGAGCAAAAGTTCTGGCTGTCTGCAGTTTGATTAATGAGCTTTGAAAGCAGCGTGTTCACACAGGGAAGTGACAGCTTTGTTTGATTTAACACACATTAAAAAAAAAATAGCAAAGCCTCTCAATTATTGAATGTGGTGAGATGTACAGTTCATAAGAACAACTTGTTTTGTTTACAACTTTCTATACTGGATGAGCCAAATATAAAGCTGGAATCTGTGACGCCGCCCTGTTTATTTCTTAATGCGGAAAACAGGTGGGTTTGAATCCGCTTTTACTGCTTTAACAAAGAAAATTAAAGAGACAGAAATAAGTCATTGTTTGGGATCATTTGATTGTTTCACTGCTTTGCGTTTTCTTTGGCTCTCATGGAGTCAGGTTTTTACATGAAAATAACTGAAAGCATAGAAATGAGGCATATCCCTAGTGTCACTGTTTAAAATGCTTATATAAACCTGCTTCATATCCATTTAGGAAATTCCATAGAAGCATAGTGTGGGCAGGAATACCACAAGTCTTCAAGGAAACACTGCTGCAGAATATTTCCCAGAATATTTGGTCCTGTCCAACCACAGCAGTAGTTGACTATGAGATAACACAGGTAGCTGATTCTGTGCCTCTCTGACTGGGCCTCTGTGGAGGAGCTGCTATGAAAGCAGAAGGAAAAAAAGGACAACAGGGAGAAAAGGGGAAATAAAGCAGTGCCTCTTTTCAAACGGTGAATAATTTGTATGGTCTGATCTGTGATGCTGCACAGGACCACTTCCTGCGTCTCAGATTTCATTGTGTGTGTGTGTGTGTGTGTGTGTGTGCTTCAGGGGGGAGGGTCCATTTCCTGCACTGAGTCCTGATTTTAAGGGGCTTAGATTTAAGGAAAAGTTGGGGAAAACATGAAGAACACTGAGGGCCAAAAAATGTATCTCTTGAAATCATTAATGGTGGAAATTTGTAAAATAACTCCTGTGTTGTTACATTTGACTCTAGAGGCACTTAATTACTCTACTGCCTATGACTAAGGAGGAGATTTATAATCATTTTATTATTCATTTAATGTTTTTACTGCTGATTTGAATGTTTTCATTGATTTTTAAACTGTTTATTGTTTTCAGTTGCACTTTTTGGTCAAGTAAAGCACATTGAATCGCCTTGTATATGTGAAATGGGAAATACAAATCAATGTGCCTTGCCTTTACAATGGTTGGACCCTATAAGCACGGGAGCATAATTGAAAATGTAAGAAAACTGTTCACTTCTTTATTATCTTTATAATCATAAGCATATCTTCAGATATATGAAGGATATCATTAGTATATATGTAGGTGAAGGATGCTTTAGTGCCTAGGTTCCCAAAGTGGGGTACAGGTACCCCCAGGGATACGCGAATCGTCATAGGGGGTACGTGAATGAAAATTAAAAACAATGACAACATTGGAAACTAGAATATAAATAGAGCAGTTAATGTTAATGATAGGTTAATAATGCTAATGCTAGGCTAATTCTGATGCTAGGTTATTGTTATTGCTAGGTGAATGCTAATGCTAGGCTAATGCTAGGGGAAAGCTAATGCTAGGTCAGTGTTAATTATAGGCTAATGCTAATGCTAGGCTAATTCGATTGCTATATCAATGCTAGGCTAATTCGATTGCTATATCAATGCTAGGCTATCGCTATTGCTATTGCTAGGTTAATGCTAGGTTAATGTGAATGCTATGCTATTGCTAGGCTAATGATAATGCTATGTGAAGCTAATACTAGGTCACTATTAATGCTAGGCTAATGTTAGTGCTAGGCTAATGCTATTGCTGTGCTAATGTTAATGTTGATGCTAGGTTAATGCTATTGCTAGATTAGTGCGATTGCTAGGCGCCTAATGCTAAATAATGCTAATGCCAATGATAAGCTAATGCAGTTTGACGTGGGCCAGTAACTGCATCCTCACTTGCATTTTCTTCAGGAAATGTCAATATTCTAGTTATTCTGATTATATATTATTCCTCAACAGGACATGTACATGACAATACATTATTATGTTGTTTTTTTTTAAGTGTGTAAGTGTAGGGGGTACATGGCTTCAGGGTAAATGTCTGAAGGGGTACGGGACTATGAAAAGTTTGGGAAACAATGCTTTAGTAACTCCGCTAAGGTGGTTTATCTGTTTGTCTGTGAGCATGATTACGTCAAACTGAATGGATTTTGACAACATTTTAACCATCAATCGTCCTTACATAATGGAAGATTCCATTAAATATTGAAGGGAATCCAGAACAATATGCTATTTCTGGATGAGTTTCAAAGTAAAAAAAAAAAAAAAAACTCTCATTTTTGGCAGAAATTCAAAAATTCATATCTTGGTTCATAATTGACTGATCTTTATGAAATTTGACTCAGTTATGTCAGGTTGGTTCCTCGATTACCCCATCAAGTTTAATCCAGATCTGATTCTGATAGGCCATTTAATCTCAATTTTACCAAAAAATGGGGGTGCCCATATATTTGGACCAACTGTATCATTTATTAGTAGGGATAGACATTTTTTCCAAGCCTTTAAAGTGTGAATGATTATAGTCCCATGATCACTGATCCAGATAACTGACAATATCTGGCAAAGATGATATTTGGCGCTTGGTGGAGGTTTGCGCTCTCTGAGTGCTCTAGTTCACCTTACTTTTCTTTCTGATACATGAATGGCCATTAAAATAAGGATAGATGCAGATCTAACCCCATCCACACTGTGGAACTCCTGGTAAACATTGTTTTAGAACAATGATGATGTCATCAACAGTGATGTCATCAGTGTCCCAGTTACAATGTTCTGATAATGTCATCAGTTAGAACACACACAAACAGACACACACACACAAACATACTTCCCAAAAACCGTTTTTCTTTTGGAACAGTGTCTCCGTGGAGACATACGGATCCGATCGGCCGTTTTCAAAAGTCTACGCTAAACGAGCGTGGGTTTATTGTTTTGTTATTTTATTGTTGGAAAGTTTGAGACAATGAATAAAGTCATAAATATCTAATAGTAATAATACAACATAGACACTGCTTATAATAGTGAGATAGCCCATCCCACAAATATGGATATGGCATTTTTTTCTGCAGAGTTTGCATGTTTGTCTCCATGTTTTTGCCCTGTGATGGACTGAGTTTTACCCCGACATGCACAAAACATTAGCTGGGAAATCCTCCAGCTGACACAACGACCCATAGGGCGGTGGGTACGAATGGATAAGTAGCAGACTTGATATGATCGCTTTCCTCATAAGTTCCTCTATTCCAGCTGAAGATAGAAAGCCAATAGGAACCCTTACTGGAGTAGTGTGGTATCGTGTGCAGCTCTTGTTAACTTTTAGGATTCTTTGGCTTCAGGTAGCGGATCTGTTCAATCACTGTACCTCTAATGGACTCCAGCTGATACAACTGTTTCAATTAAACACACACACGCACACACACACAGAGAGATACACAATGTTAGAATATGGAGGTTTTTTACATGACGGTGTACTTTTTGTCCCCATAATTTGACTAAAGAAAGAGTGATATCATACACTCATACACACAGACAGTCTTGTGGCGTCTGGCTTGTTACAATGCTATTATTTCGTCGCACATAACACAAACACGTCCTTGTACTTCGGTAAACACAAACTGTCCAAGTGTATTCCTATTTGGACTTAACCCTTTAATCTCAGACCTTTTTCCAGTTGTTTTCTCTTTCTCATGACGTGGCTGTAGTTGCTGCACAGGAATGTGTTTGTGTGTGTGTG